>NC_059425.1:30391049-31069549 GCF_021028975.2 Sphaerodactylus townsendi
AACTCAGATTTTGCTCCAGGCTACATTTTCCCTAGATATACCTCTGCTCATAGGAGATATATTAAGACATGGTCCTTCAGATGCATGGAACCAAAGCAATGAATTGAACTCAAACACAAACTAGCAGCCTGCTGTTATTTTAAAATAGGCAACATGTCTTCCTGTAAGCAACCCATGACAATAATTCAACTGAAGCTTTCTTAACCAGTTCTCAGATTGATGTCAAGGGACACTCAATGTAAAGTGGGTTATGGTAGTCTAGTTGCTAGGGTTCTATGTGTTCTACTGTATTCACCTGACCTATTGTGCAAACGTTGTCTTTCTAGCACCTTCGTCAGTTGGAAGCAGCTGCAGCAGAGGCCGAGGAGAAGGAAGAAATGGACATGACAGAGGGTAAATTGTTGAATGACAGTAGTGATCGAGGACTGGATATGAGAGGTCTTTTCCAGCTTAGGGAGAATTCCTACTTCTGCCCCTAACAGCAACCAAACAAGCAGATATTAATCAGTGAAGCATTTTCCGTCCCTGCAACTTCACAGCATCATTAATTTCTCTGTCCTGAAGCAGTTAAAGACAGATGGCTTTTGCTCCTTTAAATGAGAAACCTTAATTCAGAGCTAGGAGAGTTACAGCTAAGGTCCAAATTATGTTGACCCTTTAAGAAAGGTTTAATGTGCCTAAAACAGCTTTATACTGAGTCAGACCCTTGGTCTTTCAAGGTCAGCATTGTCTACTCTGACTGGCAACAAAGTCTCAGGCAGAGTCCTTCTGGCTGCTCATTGCTGTTGTTGTTTACTTGTGAACAAATGTGTCCAAGGCCACACATCTGCTACATGGAAGAGGCTTTTTAGCACACATTAAACAAGTGTTTTGAGTGGCTTGGGAAGAGAACAAAAAACAAAACAAGGACATGTTTTTGGGTAGCATTAAAGCAGTCAAGTATCTAGTTCTAGAAACAAATCACATGTCTTGTCGAAGGCTTTCACGGCTGGATTCAACTGGTTGTGGTGGGTTTTCCGGGCTGTGTGGCTGTGGTCTGGTGGATCTTGTTCCTAACGTTTCACCTGAATCCGTGGCTGGCATCTTCAGAGATGTATCACAGAGAAAAGTCTGTTTTCACACTGTGTCTATTGAGAAGGGAAAGTTTAGTGGGGCATATTGTCCATGTCCCAGGGTGGGGAACCAATCAGTAAGTGTTTGGGTGGAACTTGCTATGCAAAGGTGTGGTTGGGTGCATTGTATTGGGGGGGGGGGGTGTGTGTTATCAGTCCATTTTTTAAGTACTGGTAGCCAAGCTTTGCTAATTTTCAGAGTCTCTTCTTCTTGAAGTTATCTTGGTGTTTATGAATTTCAATGGTCTCCCTGTGTAGTCTGACCTTGTAACCTTCCGAATTGTCCAGAATTTCAGTGTTCTCAAATAAAATGTTATGTCCAGTTTTGTTTAACACATGTTCTGCAATTGCAGATTTTAACCATCCTGAAAAGTCTGCAGTTGCAGAATATGTGTTAAACAAAACTGGACATAACATTTTATTTGAGAACATTGAAATTTTGGACAATTCGGAAGGTTACAAGGTCAGACCTTTGCATAGCAAGTTCCATCCAAACATTTACTGATTGATTCCCCACCCTGGAACATGGACAATATACTCCTCTAAACATTCCCTTCTCACTAGACACAGTGTGAAACAGACTTTTCTCTGTGAAACGCCTCTGAAGATGCCAGCCACGGATGCAGGCGAAACGTTAGGAACAAGATCTACCAGACCACGGCCACACAGTCCGGAAAACCCACCACAACCAAATCCCATGTCATTTCTAAGAATATGTCATCCAGCCCTAGAAGGTATACTGCCTCTAAAAGCAAAGGTGAGATTAGAACCAATATAAATTGGGGCTGCAGAAGAAGGGGCTAACTCATCCCCTTGCCTTGTTTTGCCAATTGCAAATGACCCCCCAAGAAGGAAAAAAGACAGGCCTCGAACTGTGCCTGTTTTTTTCACTTCCAGGGCTTGCAACAGAGGGCGGGGGGGGGGGGGGGGGTTCCTGTGGTCATGGAAATAGCATGTGGGGAAGATGTTAACCCTTCCCCCATATGAAGCTCTGCCCCACATTGCCCTCTTGCTTGACTGCGTCTTGCAGCTTAATCATATATCTGGGGATTCTAACACCAGTCTCCAGCCTGAGGTGTCGTTCGGCCCAGTGGGAAATATTGAATGTGAAGAAAGATTCTTTATGTTTATCTTTGGGCAGAAAAAACTTGTTGACTCATAAGAGATATATTTTACAAAATATGAACAAATTAAAAGAAGTCTGTTGTTGCAGTTTTGAGTCCCCTTCCATGGCACCCTCATCATAATGGACGCACGATCTTTTATTTCTCCCTTTCCCTTTGCCAACCACCATCACTGGACGTATAGACATTCTGTCGCATGCATTGCTGCATCCCCCTCTCTTTGCCTCGTGGTCATTTTCTGTCACCATCCCACCATCCATCCCACCAGTAGCAAAGAGGCCTTGACTATTGGCAGGAGCAGAAAGTGGTTTTGAGGCTGTGGTCTGCAAGAGCGTTTGTAGAATGAGCTAAAAGAATGACCAAAGTCCAAATGTGCCCCAAGTAAATTCCTCCTAGATCCAATGGTTCATACAACCAGTGGAAGCCATTCCCTTCATGGCTCTTACTTCCTGTCTAGAATGGTCCTCATAAAAGAAATGGCAGTCCTGAAAGCACGAGGTTGTATCAAAACACAAACAGGAAGGATGGAGAGCTAGCCTGTGTGATGCTGATTGTCCCAGGGATGGGTGCATGGATGGAGTTTGGCTGGTTTTGAGCGACAAAATTTAATTTTGGCAGCTGCCCTCATGTCTGCATGTTCTGTTTTTCATATGATGTCATTTCCTTCACTGCCACCTCCTGCTCCCCACCGCTCACCTTTCCTTCCTGCCATCCACCACCACCTTGTTTGGGGCTCAGAAATCAAACTTGATGACTCTCCCATGAAAGGCACCAAGGGCCAAGGGAAATCCAAGGAGAAAATGAAGCTGCCCAAAGAGGACAAGAAGAAGAAACAGCAGCAGCAGCAGCAGACTCAGCAACTAGAAGTCCTCGAGAAGAAGAACAAGCAGAAGATCGATGAGCTGAAGGTGAGTTGTCCCCTCTCACAATCCTCTCTGCAATGAAATGCGTTGAATCCCAGAAGGGAATGCAGAGTATTAGCAATAAAGCCCATTGTGGGGGGAAATACAGAAAACTGTTCTAGAAAGCTGCTCTAGAAAACTGTTGGTAGTCATTGCCTTCATGGTTCGTGAAATAATGACATTCAACATGACATTCAACATGAAATAATGACATTCAACTCCTCCCTTGGGGTTCTCTTGGTGGTTGGCAAATCGGGCTTGTGACATTCCTGGAGATCTGAGCTCAGCTCCCGGGAGGGCAAAGCCTGGTGAAAGGAGCAAGTTCAACTAGGACAGGGGTAGGGAACCTGCGGCTCTCCAGATGTTCAGGAACTACAATTCCCATCAGCCTCTGTCAGCATGGCCAATTGGCCATGCTGGTAGGGGCTGATGGGAATTGTAGTTCCTGAACATCTGGAGAGCCGCAGGTTCCCTACCCCTGAACTAGGACGTGGGGTGACTCTGGGGCTTCCCTAACTCTTGGGCTCTGGCAGGCCACTGATTCCACCCTCCCAAGCAGCCATTTTCTCGGGGCGGGGAGGGGGGAGTGATCTCTGCAGTCTGTTGGTCAGTGATACTTCTTGGAGATCTCCACCTCCAGTGGCCCCCCAGGATACAGGGCTGCATGGGGGCCACTGAAACACAGTCAGGGTCACATCCTTGCCTCCCCCTCCCCACTCACAGCACTCCTCAGGAAGGTAAGGCTCCCCTCCTTTTAGCCAGACTGCATTTTGGGGTGGAAGTCCAGGGCTGGCCTCCTGCCTCCATGTGGCTTCTCACCTGACTGGGCACCTCTCCTTCCCTGCTTCCCTTGGGCCCACTGGCACTCTCGTGCTTGCTTTCCCCCATGGCAGAGTTGGCCCATCTCCATGGCAATCATGGGGACAGGAGAGCCACGTTTGCGCTTCAAAAAGTGATCAGTTGCCAATACACCTTGCCTTTTATATAGATAGATTTGGACTCTGTATTCTTATTGGCCTATATTGAGTTACTGGGAGCCTATTGGCCAAGCCACTGCAAACCACCTCACACACTAGAATTCAGACAACTTATTTATCCCCCCTCCAAGAAGCTCAGGGCCCTGGTTCCCCACCGCTCACCTTTCCTTCCTGCCCACAACAGTTCTGTGAGGTAAGTTTAATGGAGAAAAAGTAATGCTTCTTGACTGAGGAGGGATTTAAACCCTGTCCAGTTCTGGCCCAACATTTTTAACCATTACACCACTCTGGCTGTGCATTTGTGCAAGAACCAAGGTCCCAAATCAGATATATTTTGCTGTTGGCCACAATAGGCCTGTAGTTGGAACCAAAACTAAACCCGAGTGCATAATGTGCTGGATTCAGTCCTCATCAGCAACAGATACATATATGTCTCAGTCAACAGCACTGTGTAAGCACCAGTATGTATATGGAGCTCCCCAGTTGCTCCATTCACTCCATCACGGCTTGGTGAGCCCCACACATGCATCCTCTTGCAGCTTGGAGTTCTGTCTTCTGGTGGAGTGAATTTGCAGGCCCAGGACTTGCAAGTGAAGGAATTTGTAGGCCCTTCAGAGGCATTGCATGCACAAGAGTTTAACACACCAGAATAGTTGTAAGTACTGTGCCTCTCAGTGATCTGTAATTCAAGGGCAAAGGATTATGTAGCCAGGTGCTTGTGGGTACTTGCTGCGCCCAAGTGATGGCCATTCCGATGGAACTCATCCTGAAGCTCTTTGCAATCCCAGGTGTATCCCAAAGAGCTGGAAACGGAATTTGACAACTTTGAGGACTGGCTGCACACTTTCAACCTCTTGCGCGGGAAGATTGGTGATGACGACGACAACGCTGCTGACGAGGAGCGCATAGTGGGCAGGTTCAAGGTGAGTTTTAGGCTTGCAGAGGAAATGTAGATGAGTGGCTTTGGGAGGGAGAAGAAATAGCAATAGGAATTGGAGTATTTGGTACCATGATGGGGTTCATCTTTGGCCTCTCCAGTCGAAAATCCTTGCCACAGTTGCTGTGTCTCTACGCTCACCATTTAGATGAGGCAACACGCTGAGAAGCTGCTCCACTGGTCCCTCCTGCCCCATCTGCTGGTGTACAAAGGCAGTGTTCAGATGGCCACTGTGGTTGAGGGGGGAGGGAGTGCTCTGGGAATGGCCCAGGGAAGAACGTTGTGTGAAGCTTAAAGTTAGCAGACCATCCCAGTGGGGCAGAGGCATCAAATATATGGGCGTCATCTTTGAGTCAGGTCAGGTCAAGTCTTGCACATGAACAAACCTCCTCAAGACAAGCAAAGTGAAAGGTTAATGCTGCCACCCACCAAATGTATACTGCATTCAGAGGGCCAAAATAGTCTGTGTTCCGAGGATCTGGAACCTTCCCTCTCACGCCCCTTCTGTCCTTCTTCAAAGAGCATTGGTCCAACATCTTCTTAAACACTTTTTGATGGAAGGAACCATAGATGCTCCATAGCAACAACGTATTTCATAGTGATCTTGCGCTTAGCAAATGCTTGTTTATTATTTCAGCAAGCCTTAGATACTCTTTTTAACCAGACTAAAATGTCTTCCCTTCACCCAGGGCTCTATGTGTGTGTACAAAGTGCCGCTCCCTGATGATATCACCAAGGAGGCTGGATACGACCCAAATTTCGGCATGTTCCAGGGAATCCCAAGCAATGATCCCATCAACGTGCTGGTCCGGGTCTACGTTGTTCGGGTGAGAGCAAGTCAGATACTTTTTAAAGGCCTCTTTCCCCTCGCAATTCTTCCTGCTGTAGGCAGCACTACTTGGGTGTCCCCAAGTTCAATTTCTCATCCAGGGTAAAGGGAGGACCCCCCCCCCATCCCCGGTCTTCAGTGCTCTCTGATATTGTGTTCAATTTGGATTCCCCCAACATTTTAAGAAATTCTGTGATCTCCTTTTCTCTGACTGAAGAGAAAACATCTTCAGACAAGGAAAAAGGGCCACAATCCTTCTTAAAATGTTGGGGGAATCCAGATTTTATAGGACTGTTTTCTTTAGGAGGGGGGAAAGCAAGCTGGGCTAACCCAGCCCAAACACCCTGCTCCCCAGAAGTTCAAAGATGCAACTTAGGATCTTCTTTGGCACAACTTTAAAAAACACGTACAGGTTCATAAAATCCTGTGTAGTATGGAGAACAGGATAGAGAACACCTGGAAGCACCCAATGAAGGTGATGGCAGCAGACCCAGGCAGCCAAAGCAAGCCCCTCTTTCACGTGATGCGTAATCAGAAGCCCAAAACTTTCCCTCAGGCAGGAGATTGTCCTCGATTGTTACAGCTGTTTTTGAAATGGCATATAATGGTCTTTCCTGCACAATCAAAATAAGACATCCTCAGGACATCTTTAAAAAAACCTCTCCTCGTTTTTGTTTGGACAGGACAAAAAGAAAGTATTTGAGGAGATAGCAGGGTTTTTTTTCTCCCACTCGATCTGCAAGATCTTAGTTTCGCTTTCTCCTGCCAGCTATTTTGTAAGGCTTAAATCGTCTGTGCTGCCTGCCTTTTGCTGAAGTTGCCCTGGGATGTTTGCTCCGCAGGCATCATGGCTGAGCTTTTTTTTCCAGTGAATTAAGTACATGGATTAAGTACTGTGTTCAGTTCTGGTCGCCACATCTCGAAAAGGATATCGAAGAGATAGAAAAAGTGCAGAGAAGGGCAACGAGGATGATTGAGGGACTAGAGCGCCTTTCTTATGAGGAGAGGCTGCAGCGTTTGGGACTCTTTAGTTTGGAGAGGAGACGTCTGAGGGGGGATTTGATTGAAGTCTATAAAATTATGCATGGGGTAGAAAATGTTGACAGGGAGAAATTTTTCTCTCTTTCTCACAATACTAGAACCAGGGGGCATCCATTGAAAATGCTGGGGGGAAGAATTAGGACTAATAAAAGGAAACATTTCTTCACGCAACGTGTGATTGGTGTTTGGAATATGCTGCCACAGGAGGTGGTGATGGCCACTAACCTGGATAACTTTAAAAGGGGCTTGGACAGATTTATGGAGGAGAAGTTGATTTATGGCTACCAATCTTGATCCTCTTTGATCTGAGATTGCAAATGCCTTAACAGTCCAGGTGCTCGGGAACAACAGCCGCAGAAGGCCATTGCTTTCACATCCTGCAGGGGAGCTCCCAAAGGCACCTGGTGGGCCACTGTGAGTAGCAGAGAGCTGGACTAGATGGACTTTGGTCTGATCCAGCTGGCTTGTTCTTATGTTCTTATGTTCTTATGATTGACTCAGTGTTCTCTGCCGATTCCAGCAATATATAGTTTTTCCATGTTTTTAAAATTTTCGAGGAGGTATCGTATCTTCGAAGCCACCAATGCATGACAAAAGATTTGGCTGTGATTCTGTGTTTGTGGCTTCAAAAACACCTCCTAGACAAAAAAACCAGAAAAATTATATATTGACAGAACTGGCAGGAAGTGCTGAGTCAATCCATCTACTTAATTCACTGACAAGAAGCTGAGGTGTGGTGCCTGCAGAGCAAATGTCCCAAGGCAACTTCAGCAAATGGCAGGCGGCACAGACCCTTCAAGACTCAGAAAATGGCCAGCGGGAGAAAGCAAAACTAAGAGCTTGCAGACCGGGCAGGAGAAATAAGTCATTTCCTGAGTGCGGCACAGCAAGCAGGGAATTACTTTAAGTTGACTTGGGGAAAAAGATCACTAGCATTTTCCAAAAAAACGGGTTCAGCTGAAATAAAACATCCTGAGGACGTTTTGGGGGGAAAACTGTGCGGAGTTCCCCCCCCCCCCCCAAGTGCTCTTTTTAATGTCCTCAAGAGGTTTTCTTTGTGTTGCAGAAAGGAGCATTGAGCCTCAAGCGACGGTGTGTTTTTCTTTGCAGGCCACTGATCTGCATCCTGCTGATATCAATGGGAAAGCTGATCCCTATGTTGTCATTAAGCTGGGAAAGACGGACATCAAGGACAAAGAGAACTACATCTCCAAACAGCTGAACCCGGTCTTTGGAAAGTACGGGAGCTTTCCAATGTCTGTGTTATAGAATAGAATAACACAGAGACCCCAACCAGGGCCAGACCTACCTGGAAGCAGATAGCAGCATGATTTGAATGGCAACGAATTGCCACCTTTGGGAATGTCCCATCTCTCTCTCTCTCTCTCTTTTTCTTTCTTTCTGACCACCTGTAAATGAAAGCATTCCTGAAGTGTCTTACAGTGCATTCAGTCATATACAATAAAAATCCAATACATCAAAACCAGAGGCAGAGCAAGGGGAAACTCCACCCCGGGCACTTGTGCACCCTGCACCCCTGCTGCAGCACCCCCAGGAACGCCTCCGCCACAACCCCTCTGCCACCTGCCCATGCCTCCACCGCGGCTCCACCCAGGGCATCGCACACCGCCCAGCCCCATTGGTGCTACGCCTCTGATCAAAACATCACTTAACAATTTTCAGTAGTACTAACAATCCACATCCCCCTGGAGGGCCTTAATCCAACTTAATGCTACTCTGGAAAAGGCAGATCTTCAGGCCCATACTGAAGAACTTTAGGGAAATAGCCATTCACAGCTCTAAAGGCAGATGGTCCACAACTGGGATTGGAGCAGTCAAAAAAGCCCTCCCTTGGGTTCCTCCTGCCAAACCTCTGCAAGGATTGCTTCCCAGAGGAAAGCCCTAAGGAGCAATATCAAGCCTTTGTGTGTTAATACAAATGGACACAGGCTGTCACATCTCTGGGCCTAATTCAGTTAGCTCTGGTGGTACTTAGGACTTATGTGTGTTTGCAGGTTATTTTCTGTGGTGGCCATTTTATGTCCCTGAGAAACCAGCACCTTTTGTCATTTTGTCCAGAAACAGATTGGAAGCCAGTGTTGCTCATATAACAGTTGCTTAATATGATCACTGGAGTGAGTCCCTGTGAAGATCCTGTCTATCACATTTTGAACCAATCAAAAGTTTTTACACTATCTTCAAGAGCAGTTCCACATAGCATGTGTTACAATAGTGGAATCATGATTTTGTGCTTTAATTCACTCCCGGGAATACATTTTCTTTGAGGGAGCCATACAGGTTTTGTTTTGTTTTTGAGTTTCTCAACCTCAATGTACTGCCAAAATACTTGCTCTCCCTCAGCACATCTCAACATTTTATCTCCTCACATCTAGGTCATTTGATATTGAGGCTACATTCCCCATGGAATCCATGCTGACCGTGGCTATCTATGACTGGGACTTGGTGGGCTCCGATGATCTGATTGGCGAAACAAAGATAGACTTGGAGAATCGATACTACAGCAAACACAGAGCAACCTGCGGTATCTCCACGACCTATTCCATGTAAGAATACTTAACTGTCCTTGACCCACAGAGCTCTGGTGGTACTTAGGACTTATGTGTGTTTGCAGGTTATTTTCTGTGGTGGCCATTTTATGTCCCTGAGACTTAAGATGGCTGCCAAGGACACACTTGAAAGCTCACCATCCAACAAGGATTTAAATGTACTTAATTCTGCTTTGAATTTTGTCCATGACCCATTTATCACAGTAGACTCAAACCTATTGTTAGGCCTCTAGACTTTAATATTCTGCACATGCAGAATAATACACTTTCAATCCACTTTCGCTGCACTTTGCAGCTGTGCAGAATGGCAAAAATCTTCTTGCAAACAATTGTGAAAGTGGATTGAATGTCCATTATTCTGCATGTGCAGAAGGAGCCTGTGTGAAGTTCGCTTCAGAAAACCACAGGCTTTGTTGATGATTTTAACATACTGTTGCTAATGTCCAGGGTATTCCTGTAAAGCAGAAACCATTGAAGTATATGGGGTTGAGGAGCACTGGTCTATGAGGGCTTGCAAGGACTGAATTATGGACTTGTTGAGGACTGGATTGCTTGATCTTCTCTCTGACTGTCTTATATTTTTCTCCGCAGTCATGGTTACAACATTTGGCGAGACCCCCAAAAGCCCACTCAGATCTTATCCAAGCTAAGTAAAGAGGGGAAACTTGATGGCCCCCATTATGGTCCTGGTGGCAGAGTAAAGGTCACCAACCGGGTCTTCACTGGCCCTACAGAACTGGAGGATGAAAATGGTAAGCAGACTCCGGCGTGAGTTTTGAATGGCACAATTAAGGGTTTGGGCCAAAGAGCTTCTGTTCTCAAAGTTAATCATGAGCTTATTTCTTTTCTTTTTGTTAAATTATGCCAAATCTATTGGATACTCATGCACGCAAACATTAACAACCAGTTTCTGATTAATTTGTCCAAGACTTTATTGATTACTAGATGTCGGTTCTTTGGAAAGCTCCTAAAATACATTAAGAAGTGTATCTGTTTCTGTGTCACCCCATAATTTCTAGGGCTTTCTTAGACCACTCATTCCAGGTATAGAATCCTATCTGAGAACAAATCCAGTCTCTTAAAAAACTTTATTAAGAATACTAAAGTAGACTCAGAATCAAAGCGGCTGGATGCCATAGACGTTGCATTGCTATATGCAGTTCTTATATATTTGAAAGTGTTTCAATAATAATGTGTTAAGTTAAAAGTACTTCAGATAAATATATGTTTTATATTTGTTGAATGAACATATTATATTAATATAGTTATACTATCCTGAGAATTTTATTCAATGTGTTTTTTTTTCTTTACACAAGGCTATTATAAAGAATACATTTGCATAGAGAAGCATTCATTTTTTTTCTTTTTGAGTGCTGGCCATAATTCATGCATAATTTCAGCTGAATCTATAGCTGCAGTGCAGAAGTACAGAAATTGATATTGATCATAGAATTAGGCATCCTGAGAATCTGAGATTTGGGGAGGGGGTTAGAAAAACACACAGAGAAGATAGCTTTAAAAGTGTGCTTGCATTTCCACACAGTCAAAATATCCTGGATTGAGCAAGAAAAATATCCCTGTGCAGCCAAGAATTCCGCACGGTTCCCAGTCCTAAAGTGGGTTTGCCCCACGATATTTCCCTCATCCCAGGGTATTCAAAAACAGCCAAAATGGAGGTTCTTTTAAAAAAACACCAGAGTGAGCCTGCTACAGCCTGCTACCGTGTGAAAACCAATCAGGAGCAGGACTGGTTTTATTCTTCCACTGCCTGATTTCCCCACATGACGTTCATTCAAACCACCAATCAAAAACAGGAGCCAATCAGGACGCAGGACACCGGGCACGCTCAGATATGCTTCTGAAGTAAATACAGAGGTTCCAGACTCATGGGAAACAAGCTTGAATATTTCTTCCTGGTCTTCAATAGATTCCTTTAAAAAAACGGGCAGCCATGCAGACACCCCGGGATAAAATAGACCCAGGTAAAAAAAACCCGATGGTAATCAGGTATAATTTTGCCATGCAGAAATGACCAAAGAGTAAAGCTGAGCAGTATTTCTTGTGGTCAAGGCACTTAAGTTCCTTTCACACCTATTTGTCTCTCCTTGTGACAAGCAGAAGCAGAGCAATCCTATGCAGAATTACTGAAGTCTAAATCCATTGAAACCATCTGATTTAAACTAGAATAACTCTGCTTTGGAGTGCACTGTGAATTATCTTTTTAAGGTGAAGCTTTCCATGTTTGTTTAATTCGCAGAACATTTGATCCGTATGAAAATGTTGCTTCGTTTGTGTAACCCGCACATCCCACTGATTTTCACACAGAACTTGCCTTGCCATGATTTTTGTATGTGTACCATACTCAAAATCAGCAGTGCCTGTATTGTGAGTTGTATTCTTGCAGGTCAGAAGAAACAGACAGATGAGCATCTGGCACTGACGGTGTTGCACCACTGGGAAGATATCCCCCGTGTCGGCTGCAAGCTTGTACCTGAGCACGTGGAAACACGCCCCTTGCTCAACCCTGACAAGCCAGGCATTGAACAGGTACCTGACCCAGTCTAGCCTCACTCCCACCTGCTAGCTCCACCCAAGACTCTTGACGCCATCTTGGCCCTCAGCAACTTGATTCAGATGCCACCACAGTTTGTGATGGTGGCCATTGATGTAGTGGGAATTGGACAGTTACATGGAAGAGGGCAGCTCTATCAAGGGCTGTTGGCTAGTTGGCTAGTTAATGGAAGCTCCAGCTTCAGAGGCTGTGCAGTTCAGAGTTGTATGTGCTGGAGAGTAGTGATGCTAGGCTCTTGCCTTCATATTCTGCTTGTGGGTTTCCCAGAAGAATCTGGCTTGCCTTTGTGGGAAATGGGATGTTGTGGAAGATGGTCTGATCCAGCAGATCTCAGAATCTTCTCAGCATTAGGGTGACAAGGATGTGCTGGGTAGCAAAAATGGATTGTTTATTTAATGACTTTATAGGCTACCTTATTTAATGGCTTTTTAGGCTGCCAAAAGGGGTACTCAAAGTGGTTTGCAGCATATTTTAGACACAAAAATCATGCATCAGAAAACCATAAACATCATAAAATGCCATCATAAGCACAGAATAGCAGAGATTACAGTTACTGTCAAATTCAGAATCTTAAACAGAACCAGCAACATCCACCATCAGTCTACCCCAAAGACCTAGAAAAGAAAACCCTCCCAATTAATGCGGAAGGTCTTCAGAGACCGGGTCAGCTCTCGAGGGAGGGAGCTTCCATGATCAAGCAGTGGCAAAAAGTTGAGTGGCAAAAAGCTGGGAGCCAACAAGGAGGACCGCAGGACACTCAGGAGCCACTAATCAGGTCTTTCTACTGTTGCAGGGTCGACTGGAGTTGTGGGTGGACATGTTCCCCATGGACATGCCAGCACCAGGCCCCGCCATTGACATCTCGCCAAGGAAGCCAAAGAAGTAATGCTCTGCTGGGGTAGGGTGGGGAGAGAACTTTATCTGGAGATATTTGAGGCTGGGTTCTGCTGGAATCTATGAAGATGATCCTGGAGAAGAAGGGAAGGAGGGAAGGACAGATGATGTGGGAAGGACCGAAGCCCATTATGCATGGAGCACTTTCTGTGGCGCTCCTAGCTTTACGGTCCCTCTGCAGTGGGGTCTCCTCACATCCCCCTGTTCAAATGCGAGGAGGAGCCCCAGTGTCTGCCACGCAGCTGCAATCATGCTCGTGGCTGCATGCCCCCACTCAAAAAGCCTTTAAAGGTAATACTGATACTGCTTATACTGATATTGTTGAAGCTGCTTTTCATTGTGTTTGCATTTTTAGGGAAAAGCTGGCCATGGATCCCTGAGTAAAGGGGTGATGGTTTTCTCAGGGATCCATGGCTGACTTTTCCCTAAAAGTGCAAAAGCACCAAAAAGCAGCCTCAACAATATTGATGTAAGCAGTGTCAATATTACCTTTGAAGGGCTTTACAGAAACAGAACAATCAACCTTCATCCTGCCTTTTGACTGCGGAAGCAAGGAAACCCCGCAGTAAAAGAAACCTCGCAGTTTCCCCACTCTTGCCAACTGCGGGGTGCCTAGGATCTCTGGCAACACAACTCTAACGATGTCAATACAAGAATCTCTGCCCCACAGGAACTGTACTCTCGCTGTGGGGCAGAACACCAGTGTATAATCAGCGAGAGACAGGCATCAAGCGCATAAGGTTTAATAACTGAAGGGGCCATGAGTAAGTTGTGCAGAGAAAAAGGAGGAATAGGCAGAAAGGCCCTTGTCATGTATATGGGCCTTTTGTAGAAATTTCGGTGTATCTTTCATAAGAGAGAAGGCAAGAGCCTTTGGGGCTTTTTAGCTTGAGTGGCTGGGACAACTAAAAGGCACATGATTGAGATCTACATTGATGGATGATCACAATACAAAGAGAGTAGAGGGAGAATATAACTCAGGGCAGTGGTGGGATTCAAATAATTTAACAACCGGTTCTGGTGGTGGGATTCAAATAATTTAACAACTTATTGTCGAAGGCTTTCACGGCCGGAATCACTGGAGTGCTGTGTGGTTTCCAGGCTGCATGGCCATGTTCTAGCAGCATTCTCTCCTGACGTTTCGCCTGCATCTGTGGCTGGCATCTTCAGAGGATCCTCACATGACGTTCATTCAAACCACCACTCAAAAACAAGATGCAGCAGGAAAATGGAATTGCTGTTACAGGAAAATGCAGCCCTCCACTCCTCCTGTTAAAGGAAAATGCAGCCTTGCTCCATCCCAGCAAGCTGCCATATGCGAGAGATCGCCACCCCAAACTGCAAAGGGTGCTAGAACATGCTAGAACATGGCCATGCAGCCCGGAAACCACACAGCACCCCAATTTAACAAATGGTTGTTTACAAGCACCATTTTAACAAACGGTGCTGCCGAAGTGGTGCAAACCTGCTGAATCCCACCACTGACTCAGGGTTGTGATAAAACTGATGGGAAGCAAGTTTAGGACAAGCCCTGTATTTGTTTGATGCATAATTAACCTACGCAGTTCATCAGCACAAGAGGCACTGAGAGCAAATTCATGGAGGAGGGTATACTTTTTAAAGCCTAGAAGCTTGCTGGGGGTAAAGTGTAGAAGACTGGGGAAGGCACTGACAAACCACCCTGTAAACTTAGTCTGTCTAGTAAACATGATGTGATGTCACCCTATGGACGCTTGCACAGGAAACTACCATTACTTTTTAGAAGCCACAATGGATGAATGTATCCTGCAGGTTCAGAGGCAAGTGGTGACAGCAGGACATGGGAGGAGCATTGTTATTTCCATACCATTCTTGTTGACTGAACCATCTGGCTGACTGTGGCAGGAAATGGGACTTTGGAGTATATGGACCTTTGACTGATCCTGCTGTGTTTTTCTTTGCCCCTTAAGCAGCATTCATGATCTAAAGTGCTATATTAATTTAAAGTATGTGCATGAGAAAGTGGCAAAGACTGTCAGAGCAGTGGGTATAAGCTATATACATACATATGTGTGTGTGTGTATACACGCATACATATACACACATATACCTGAAAATCTCTCTCGAAGGGCTACATTACCTGTTGCCAGATTTCTACAGGGAAGCAATTTCTGTGTGGGAATCTGGTAAATGGTGAAGCAGTTTGGAAAGGATGGGTTGGTTTTCACTGACCTTTTTGGCTTGGTGAGAATCACCCTTTGCAGTTTGGGGTGGCGATCTCTCGCATATGGCAGCTTGCTGGGATGGAGCAAGGCTGCATTTTCCTTTAACAGGAGGGGTGGAGGGCTGCATTTTCCTGTAACAGCAATTCCATTTTCCTGCTGCATTCCTAACGGTCTCCTGTCCCCTTGAGAGCCAGCATGAAATAGGGGTTCAGAGCAGTGGACTCGAATCAAGAAAACCAGGTTTGCTTCCCTACTCCACCCAACGAGCAGTGGTTGCTCATCTGGCGAACTGGATTTGTTTCCCCACTCCTCTACATGAAGCCTGCTGGGTGACCTTGGGCTAGTCACAGTTCTCTCAAAACTCTCTCAGCCCCACCTACCTCGCAATATGTTTGTTGTGGGGAGAGGCAGGGAAAGCAGTTTGTAAGCCCCTTTGAGTTTCTTACAGGAGAGAAAAGCAGGGTATAAATCCAAATTTTTCTTCTTATTCAGTGGGAGGAGGGAGGCAGGTTCTGTTATCCTACTTGCAATAACCAGACTCTTGGGTGCAGAAATCAGTTTATTGAGCAGGATCACAACATACAGTCACCAGCAATTTCTTGCTGGAACTAAGTTTCAGTATAGCCTTTCTGGGTCAATATCCCTTTAACCCCCTCCCTCGAGTTTCCATCAGGATGAAGTTAGAAGCAGCATTTCATGCCATGGGGAGTCTTCAAGGCCACACCAGTGGTAAGGCAGGTGCGACCCAACTAGAAGGTGAGAAAGCATTTTCATGCCCAGAGCAAAAAGGAAAAGCCAGGGGTTTCCCTCACCACCTTCTTCCAGTTTGCCCCAAAGATTCACAGGATCTTGACAGCAAGGATGTTTGACAGAAGTGCCTTGTGTGAGCAGAAAAGTTTGAGCCCCACCCACTATTTGGAAGGCCACCAAATAGTTTGGCCACCATCTTACTGCAGTTTTGTCCCATATTGAAAAACGGGCAAATTATGTAGGGGAGGATTCCCCTCAGGAGTGCGTTCATGCTCTCTAACATGGCTGAGAATGAGCTCCGGGCAAGAGGGAGGATAAGGTCTGGTCCGAGTGCACGTAGCTCCCATACAGGCTCTCTCTGAAATGAGAGTGGGCAAATTCTCCTCATTTGAATTCCTGCTGGATGTTGCATTTCCAAATAATGAGATTCATTAGCAAGTGGATGTGATGCATTTGAAATTCTCCACAGTTTCATTTTTTAAAAGTTTCTGAATTGAATACAGTCTACCCTTCTAGTTCCACAACCTCTCTTGGCACGATTTGTATCAAGATGGTGTGTTGTGTTTCAGCAACCCACTGGCATGCGTGCCTATAGCCACACGTGCCTTGGACGGCACTTAAAAACAATCGGCACTGACAAAATCACCATACGTCAGCTGCAAGAGGCCACCCTACTCGGCTCTGCACGCATTATTTGTCGATACATCACACAGTCCTAGACGCTTGGGAAGTGTCCGACGTGTGATTTAATACAAAATCCAGCATAGTGATCTTGTTTGCTGTGTATTACTGTTTTTGTATCAATAATAATAATAATAATAATAATAATTCCATTCACATCTTCACGTGATAGCCCTGGAGAAAGCAAGACTGTCAAGGCTATGCCAGAGCAGGTTGGCCCCATTCCAGCTGCTCAGCTGTTCTCAGACGGCCCTAAAAGAGAGAATGTGTGTCTCTGTGTGTTTAACGGGGAGCCTAGACCTGCCTTAGGCAGCCTTCCCTACTTGCCCCTCTGGCTCACCCCTTGTCTCCCTTCCTCCCTGCCAGATACGAGCTTAGAGTGATAGTGTGGAACACTGATGAGGTAATCCTGGAGGATGATGATTACTTCACTGGCGAGAAATCCAGTGACATTTTTGTCCGGGGGTACGTACGGCCCCCACGGCCAGCCGGCATCTCTGTGTGTGAGCTTCTTGTGGTGGTGTGGCAGCCTGGCTCCGTGCTCCTCGCAGAGGGCGGGCGTCTCGTGGATGGGCTGTGTCCTCTTCCTTGCGGCTGTCAGTAACGGACACTTTGCTTTTCTGTCCTGCCCCCTTCTCTTGTTCTGCGTGTTGTTTTGTTGCTGCTGTGTGCCTCTGTCCGCCCCATGCTGACGGCTAGGTATGAGCTGCGGGTAATTATCTGGAACACCGATGAGGTGGTCCTGGAAGATGATGCTTTCATGACGGGAGAGAAGATGTCAGACATCTATGTCAGGGGGTAATTGACAACGGATGCCTATTGCACGGCCCCTCCAGGGGCAAGTCTGCTCGGATGGGGGAGGAGGATGCACGGGGCGGTTACCCTCAGAGCCTTTGCTTGCCCATTACTGGCCACCATCCATTGGGACATCTGGCCATTTGGTATGGTCCCCTTGATCTTCATTACATACTCACTCCCAGGCCTGATCAATCTGTAAGAAACCTCTTCACATTACGTACACAACTGAAACTGTGAAACCTGAAGGGGAAGAGAGGGGATTTGGAAATGTGTGCCTCATCCAGGAGCAATCCCTAGTTAAGAAAGAAGTGGCTGAAGCTCTCGAAGTGGGAAACCTGGATTTGTTGCTACACAGTGTGTGAACTGGATTGATTACTTCTACATTCCTCCCAGCTCACAGTTGAGCATGAGTGGATTGACTGTGGAGCTGGGCTGGTGGCAAAGTTGTCGGCTTCCCATTTCTCCTTGTGGCCAGCTTTGGTCTCCTGAGGTGAACATGCCAACCCCAGATGGATTGAAACCTCAATGGAGAATGGAGAACTGAACTGAGGAAAGGTGGACTGAAAAACCAGATTAAGAGCAGGCCCAGATCTGAGACCCAAAAATGAGATTAGGAGCACGTAGGTGAGGCTAGAATCCCTCTGGTGTCCAATCCAAGTTTGACGTTAAATTTCCAGGCAAAGTCAGGAGGAATGAGAACCATATTTTTCCTTCTTCCTGCACTCTGCAGCGTAAAGCAACTAACGACAAGCGCTACAATAGCAACGCCAGAAAGCGTTTGGTTCAAGTTTTGACTGACGCTGGTGCAGCTAGTAAGGTCACAGAACATAAGAGTGTTGCAAGCGCCATTCAGTGTGGAAGAACTTACTGCGTAGCTAGAAAGATCAGCCTCTAGATGCAGTTGGCATAAGTATGTTCTCTTGCAACACAGTCCAGTGGCACAGGGGATCACAGACCAAGAAGGCCAATCCATAAGTATTGTTTGTCACCCAGCAGACTTCTTTTGGGTCTTCCATTCCTTCACAAGGCTCAGAACTGGTCACTTTGTGGAGGCTTCATGTTGAGTGGACAGGTGGTTCATACAACCTTCTGCTGAAGCAGTTCCAAGATGCCCAGTGTGGTGCCACGGCACCTTTCAGGAGGTTTCCTGTCACCTGTTAGCTTCTTCCTCTGAAGTAGATAGCCCAGGGGTCTGCAACCTGCAGCTCTCCAGATGTTCATGGACTACAAATCCCATCAGCCCCTGCCAGCATGGTCAATTGGCCATGCTGGCAGGGGCTGATGGGAATTGTAGTCCATGAACATCTGGAGAGCCGCAGGCTGCAGACTACTGAGACAGCCAGTCCTAACTTTCCTCTGCCTCATAGGAATAGGAGGTGCTTCTGATGAACACAAGAGGCAAGGACAACAATTCCAAAAACTTCCTGAGTTGCAGAAGGATGCTTGACTTTCAATTTCCCAACATTTTGGGATTGGATCCATTCTCAAAAATGTCAAAAGTGCCGACAAGCTCAACAAAATTGGAGACCAGGGAGCTAGAAGTCTAGGATAGCTAGTGTCATGAAATGCCAGAACCCGCCCTGACTATCCAGCCTGAGCTATGAGTTTGCCCAGGATAGGGTCGGTTGGTCACTCATCAGGGGCAAAAGCAGCATGGATATCTGACCAGGCCATTGATTTGGGTCTGGTTTTCTTCTCCCCGCCGTGACTGAAGAATACTGTCTCACTGCCTCTTTTGCATGCTCTTGGCCTTGCCGTGTGAGTTTGGTCTCTCCTTCTGCAAACCTCTATCCCCCTTCCCCTCACTGCAGGGGCATGGTGGCTGTGTGTATACGTCTGTGTTTCTCTGGCGTCAGCTTGTTTTTTGCTGCATGTTTTGGAGAGGAGGGCCATCTCGGCAATAATCTGGTGCCCTTCACAGCCCAAGCCCTCATTGGAGTAAGACAGACATGGCCTTCCATTGAATGATGGACTGGTGGTAATGTTAAGGCAGATGTGGTCCACAGATAGATAGATTTTGGCGGGTTCTGAACAGCCTGTGTTTTACAGGCTCATGAAAACTTTCACAGATGCAGCCTTTCTTCTGAACCAGCTCCTACCTGAAAGTGGTATTTGTTCATCTGCAAGAATTTGTTTTGGAATTCTGCCTTTAAATCATATTTTAAACATGCCAGTAGAGCTGCATCAGATATTAAATTAATTTGCTCTTTTCTGCAACCTAAGTGGATGCCAGTTTCGGATATACAACTGCAAAGAACCTTTTTCTTTCTTTTTTCCCCAAAAGGTCACAGTTGCTGGGGTGTTGTTTTTTTTTAGGGTTTCTTCTCTGCCCCTTCTGGCAATTCATCAACCTTAAACTTTTTTGACTCAAGACTCAGCCCTACACAAGACAAACCTTCAATGATGCAGCTGTTGTTATCAATCTGGTGCAAACTGGCTACTACAATTCACACTGGGAAGAGCTGCAAAATCCTTTTAAAGTGGATTTGTGCAATCAAATCTGGATCCTGCTTCCTGCAGGCAGCTCTTCCAGGAAAAGAAAATCAAGTCCCGTGGATGCATATTTTTGCAATCTTGAGATTAAAGCCCCTCAGGAAAGTGCATGGCCACGGTGCCACAATATAAGTACCAAGGAAAATAAAGTGAAAAGAAACAAAACCCCTTCAAAATTATCCTATTGTGTGTCCAAAGGAATATATTTTTTAATTATTTCAAAGGGCAAGTTTTGAAGGGATTTCTGTTCACATTTCTGTGCTATTCCTGGTCTTTATAGTCCCTAACCCGCCAAAAAAATAATTAAAAGAGCTGGAATGTCTTCTCTTTATTCCTCGACTTCTGCATCACAAAATTCCACATGCTTTGGTGGAAGATTGTCAGAGCAGAAGCCCCAGAATAAAAAGAAACCAAATCCCTACCGGGACTGAGCTGGCACATGTACTGATCCCTCACAAATTTGGGGTCTCTTTTCCCCTTTGGGGTCTCCACCACACTTCTCTATTATGACAAGACCTGATGAAATCCCTCTCCCCTCAATGTCTAACAATTAGATCTCCATTGAGGCACGTTCCCTTACCCTTCATAGCACCGGGGCACAGCCTGACCGCATGAGCGTTGCCACAGGAATATCTGACCACCCTTTCTTGACTTCTGTATTCATCCTCTTCTCTGGATTTGCCCGTGCAGGTGGCTGAAGGGGCAACAGGAAGACAAGCAGGACACTGACGTCCACTACCACTCCCTGACAGGGGAGGGCAACTTCAACTGGCGCTATATCTTTCCTTTTGACTACCTAGCAGCTGAGGAGAAGATTGTCATCTCTAAGAAAGAGTCTATGTTCTCCTGGGACGAGACCGAGTACAAGATACCGGCCCGACTCACGCTACAGGTGTGGGATGCCGACCACTTTTCTGCCGATGACTTCCTTGGTGCGTAACAGGGCTTTGGCTGCAGAACACAGTTTGGGGATGGGGGAGAAGAAATGACTGCCTGTGGCTGCGGAAATGGCGCCACGTGCAGAATTATGAGGGAAGGTGGGTCTTTGTTAGCAATCACAAGTGAACAGACTCTAAGACCGCAAAGGAATCATCTGTAGTCTGATTTGCCCAATTGTTTAGCTTAGGAATTCCTGGAATTGTTTGCCTATGCACATAGGGGCAAAAAATCCAAACTTCACATACACACTACAGGGGTCAGTGCTATCAGTCACAGACCAGGAAAGGGATTTGGGCGTCTTAGTTGATAGTTCCATGGGAATGTCAACTCAATGTATGGCAGCTGTGAAAAAGGCAAACTCTATGCTGGGGATAATTAGGAAAGGAATTGAGAATAAAACTGCAAAGATTGTCATGCCCTTATATAAAGCCGTGGTGCGACTGCACTTGGAGTACTGTGTTCAGTTCTGGTCGCCACATCTCAAAAAGGATATTGAAGAGATAGAAAAAGTGCAGAGAAGGGCAACGAGGATGATTGAGGGACTGGAGCACCTTCCTTATGAGGAAAGGCTGCAGCGTTTGGGACTCTTTAGTTTGGAGAGGAGACGTCTGAGGGGGGATATGATTGAAGTCTATAAAATTATGCATGGGGTAGAAAATGTTGACAGAGAGAAATTTTTCTCTCTTTCTCACAATACTAGAACCAGGGGGCATACATTGAAAATGCTGGGGGGAAGAATTAGGACTAATAAAAGGAAACACTTCTTCACGCAACGTGTGATTGGTGTTTGGAATATGCTGCCACAGGAGGTGGTGATGGCCACTAACCTGGATAGCTTTAAAAGGGGCTTGGACAGATTTATGGAGGAGAAGTCGATTTATGGCTACCAATCTTGATCCTCTTTGATCTCAGATTGCAAATGCCTTAACAGTCCAGGTGCTCGGGAGCAACAGCCGCAGAAGGCCATTGCTTTCACATCCTACATGTGAACTCCCAAAGGCACCTGGTGGGCCACTGCGAGTAGCAGAGAGCTGGACTAGATGGACTCTGGTCTGATCCAGCTGGCTTGTTCTTATGTTCTTATGTTCTTATCAATTGTTCCACCACACCCATCATGTCTGCAGAAGTCTTCCATCATGAGGGCCAAGTCACATAGCCATACCAAGCATGGGAAAAATGTGCTTTGAGTGGGCTCCATGAAAATTCTGGTGTGTAGTAAAACAGCTGCTCTCAGCCAACATTTACCTATTTGTTCTTTCTGTTAAACCTTTAAATGTGTTTCCTGTGAAGCCACCAATGACCGTTAACAAGGGGATCATGCGTCCAGCCTGTTTCAATGTTAACCAATGTTATGTTTTACTCATAAAGGTATCTCACTGAGTTTGGTGAGACATTGCCAAGTAACATCCTAAGGAAAGTGCCTCACAGTGATTGATCCTTGTTCTGAAATACAGAAATGTATCAATGTCCCTCCAGTAACAAGGAGGGAATGCCTTGAGTTTCTCGAAGCATACAAATATGCACAATTGTTAGCGACCACTTGTGGTGCTCAAATTGATGGGGAAAGAGCCAGGAGATTTGAATTCAAATCTTTACTCCATCATAAATCTTGATGGGTGGCCTTGGGCCAGACGCTGTCTCTTCGAACAGCCTCTATCACAGGGCTGTTGTGAAGATTTAAAAGGCAGCCTATGCCCTCTGGCCCGATGTGAGAAGAAGTCTCTCAAGGACTGTGGTAGCTGCAGGCCTCCAAAGCAGAAACAAAAAACTGATCCTCAAGAGCCATCGTCCAGCCCTCTTTTCACCCCATTGTTTAGTCAAAAAAGCGAGTGCTTCAGCTTGTTTATCTTCCAATCAGCAAAGAGGTTTTGGTTTGGAGAAAATAAGGGATACTTGTACTCTGTATCAATTCCTGGCCTCTCCCTAGCTCAGTGGTGGTGAACCTATGGCACTCCAGATGTTCATGGACTACAATTCCCATTGGCCATGCTGGCAGGGGCTGATGGGAATTGTAGTCCATGAACATCTGGAGTGCCACAGGTTTGCCACCACTGCCTAGCTAAATGTTACTGTACTGATGAGCAAGCAATGGAGTCAGCTCTGTTATTCCCTGGATGCAAGGGTCTGGTACTCCAGTCAATAGTAAGGCTCAAGGTCGGTTCAAGAACTTTATTCAGAACTGTGTCTGCCCATTGGCCAGATAGCCGAAACTGAGGCATATACCTAAAGGTTACAGTTTGACTCAACCCACAATTCCCCCCACCCTCGCATTCCCATAATATCAACATGTGAAAGGGCAGTGAGAAAGAGGCATTGTTTGGGGACAGGCAGGTTACTCCTTCAGGAAGGCATATAAGGAGTATAGTTGAGTGCTATTGCTAGTTATTTGCAGGCAAAGAAAGAGGCCCCATGGCCTTGGGCAATGATAATGGCTGGGCCATCTGCAGCAGAGCTGTGTACACGCAATTTGCCAGGCCAAGGATGGCGCAGGCCTGACACTGGACAAAGAGAGGGATCTCAAGAAAGAGAATGGTTGAGTGCTTGTATTAGGGACTGGCAGCCACTATAGTCCCTGGATCCTTCTTTCCCAGGAAGCAAAAGTGAACAAGGTATCCCTTTTTGGTGAAAGGCTGCTTCGCACAAAAAGACCCCTGCTTCAGTCCCTGCCATAGCCAGTTAATGGGCGTCAGGTAGTAGGAAAGGCCTCTATCTGCCTAAGGTTTTGGAGAGCTGCCGCCAGTCAGAGGAGCAAATACTGAGCTTAAGAGACCAGTGGTTTGACTTGGAAAAGGATAGCTTTGGGTGTCAGTATCTCATGATTTCCTGTTGATTCTGAGGCAAGGTGGGGGATAGAGGTGTTACCTGGGGGGTGTTAAAGATGTAAGGAGCACTCCCCACAGCAGCTTTGCCTGTCACAGGTTCTAACAACATTGCTCTCTTCTCCCTTTCAGGAGCTATTGAGCTTGACCTGAACCGCTTTCCCCGTGGCGCTAAGACAGCCAAACAGTGCAGCCTGGAGCTGGGAACCGGCGAGGCAGAAGTGCCCATGATTTCCATCTTCAAGCAGAAGAGGGTGAAGGGCTGGTGGCCCTTCTTGGCAAGAGACGAGAACGATGAAATTGAGATCACGGTAATGGAGCTGGGGGTGGGGCGACCATCTTCACTCAGAGCAGACCGAGGTTGGGGAAACTCCCGAGCCAGAAGTCTCAAAAGATTGTTTTCAGGGGGCATCAGAAGAGACACCCAGGCAAAACGACAGCAGGGAAAAGGAGGGGGGAACATCCAGGCAAGAAAAATGGGGAGTGGCTATTTAAGATGTGAGGAGGATCTGGGTGTTATCATGGTGGACATATTACCTGAATGATCTGACATGTGTATCTTGACGATAAGAGCATCTTCCTTATGCATATCGCTCACCCATGAATGTCTGTTCCAGAGGCGTAGCTCCAATGGGGCAGAGGGGTGCACAATGCACCGAGCACGCCCTGTGGTGGTGCAGCAAGAGCATGGCAGTGGTGTTCCGGGGCAAGATGCGGGCAGAGGACGCACCGGTGCACTGGGTGCTTTCCCCCCTTGCTACGCCTCTGACCTGTTCCCAGGGCAATTATTATTGGGACTTTCTGCCCAGTGTACATAGGATCCAAAATTTGGACAGTTCCTCATATAACGTGAGCAGATTCTCAGAAGTGAACAGGAATAGGTTCCAAGTTGAAAGGATATTAAGAAAATTAATCCTGCAGGGAATTAGCTAACAGGTGAAAGAAGCACACATGCATTAAAGAACAGTCCTGGAAATCCTAACTTTCATTAAATCCAAACTAAATAAGATTTACCGGTCTAAAGAAGAAGGGGGAAGCAGGCATACAAGCACGGCTGGTGTATGGAGACCAGAAAGGTTTGCCGAAGAAAGGAAAAAGCGGTAGAGAGAGCAAAATGAAAAGAGAGCGCACTATTCGGGGAACATGTGTTGCTCACATGGGCAATGCAGCTTCATGCATATATTCCCCCTCTACCCTCCCCCCCACCCAATATCGTGGTTGAAAATGAACCAAATATTGAGACTCCCTGACGTAATTTTTATAGTCAGAAGGCGTTATGATAGCAGGGGGTATAGGCTGCTTCTCAAAATGGATTGGACTAGAGCCAAAAGTTTCAAACCTTCTTGGTAGATTGAGTGACTAATGGTTTGGCGTGAAGGTGTTTCCCCAGGAGGTGGGAACTGGGGATGCTGCTGCCTTCTTTGATGAGGCTTATAGCCCAAGTGGAATAACACAATGAGCTATATCGTGACTGTTTGGAAAGAGTAAATTCTAAGGAAAACATAGCAAAAGGGTAAAAATATTAACCTGAGAGATGGGTGTGCTTGCATGTCACTTGGCAGGTCCTGTTGTGGCTTTGGGGGGGGGGCTCTGCCGGGCTGCACCCCGCTCGCACCCCACTTACCTGTTCTTAGGGGGTGGTCTCAGGCAGCCCGGCAGGGCCCCACTAGGCTTTTCCTTCATCAGAGGCTCCACCAGCTGAAGAAGCAGTCTGGCAGGACTGGGCCCGGCCGAGGAGGGAAGGAGGGGTGTGGGGGCAATTTCCCAGCCCTGACGGCGGCCTGCTCGGGGCGTTTGTCCCCAGGGCGCCTCGTTGAAGCTCCGCCTCTGGTGATATTCATTCTGATCCTTGCAGGGCAAAGTGGAAGCTGAGCTGCATCTTCTGACAGCCGAGGAAGCCGAGAAAAGTCCGGCCGGGCTGGCTCGTAACGAGCCCGACCCATTGGAGAAACCCAAGTGAGTAATGAGAAGCAGTGTGAATGACTGTCTCCAAGCAGACACCCCGGATGGGGACCCTAGAGGGGAGGGTGCCATCTTGAATAGAGATCTATACCTCAAATGGCATTTGACTGTCTTGGCTGGGAACGTGTGCCAGGAATTGGAGGTTGCCAATAACTTTCCCACCTCCATTGACATCAATCATCTCTTCCTGTCTCTCCCTCCCCCCTCTACTTTCTGGCTGTCTCCCTTCTGTTTGTCCCATCTTGCTCTCCTGCCCCAGCCGGCCAGATACCAGCTTCATCTGGTTCCTGAACCCTCTCAAGTCTATCCGCTACTTTATCTGGCACAAGTATCGTTGGCTCCTGCTGAAAATTCTTCTCCTCGTTCTCTTGCTCCTTCTGGTTGGCCTCTTCCTTTACTCCATGCCCGGCTACCTGGTCAAGAAACTTCTTGGGGCCTGAGTGGGCCTGGCTCTTTGCCCAGGGTACTTCTTTCTCCTGCCTCATGCCACACTATAGGACCACACGGGGCGGGTGAAAAGAGTAATAATGGAGGGTGGAGGGGGCAGCTCTAGAGGAATAACAGGGCTTCCCATTGACCCTTACACAAACAGTGGTGCCAATAGCTAGACTGTTGGATCTTGACCGGTGAGACCTGTATTCAAATCCTTACCAGCTCACTGGGTAGGCTTAGGCCCATGATAATATCTGAGCCTTACGTACATCACATCCATGTTGTAAAGTGGGGTTCTGAGCAACTTGGGAGAAAGGTAAGATTAAAAATGACATTAATAACTGCCTGGATTCTATTGACTGCATTCTGTACGTGCTGGACAGTTTCCACGGCAAAGCATTCCATTCATACAAGGGCTCGTGGAAAAATATTGATCTTGAGGTAGCAGAAGTTCAGCTGGCCAAGGAAGCATGATCCACGGCAGAGGCTGTCCAGCACGCATGGGATGCTTTTGTAGGATATGAGCCTATGGAAAGTACACGAGGGTCACAACTCTGAACCCCTCAAGTCCAGTTGTAGGCGGGTAAGGTGTCGCTACTCAGTGAAAAAAGGATAAGTGCCTTTCACACGGGCAAAGACTCTGGTCTTTATTGCCGTCTCACATAGTTCCAGAGTTGAGTTGAAGTCAAGCCCTGATCCACATTAAACTCTACTCTAGAGTCGATCCACATCAACTCTAGTCAGGAAGATTCTTGGTGAGGAAAGAAGTCTAGAGAATGGCTGGGCTAGAGCTGGAGAACTGGGCAGTCTCCGAGATGTTCTGTCACCCTGTAAGAAACCCCTTGCTGGATCAGACCAATGAGAAGTCATCTAGTCCAGCCTCTTGCTTCCTGTAATGACCAACCCAATTCCCCCGGAAGACCCACAACAGCAGGCCTTTTCCTGTCGCTGCCCCCAAAGCAGCTGGCATGTAGAGGTATTCTGCCTCTGAACTGGGAGGGCTGAGCCTCAGCAGCATTGCATGGGATCCAGTGTCAGAGTGCTTCCAATTGCATGTGACATCACTGGTGCCTGCATAACCCGGCGAACTGTTCACAGGCCATGCACTGACAGCCTACCTTTTGCATGCTGTGTGGGCCCAAGACTGCCAGGACTGTTAGGCACCTGCCAGACCAGAGCTAATGAACTGAGTCTGACGTGGCCGATGTAAACGTTCCCCTTGAGAAACCTCTTGGCTGTTTTGTACAGGCCAACAGTGTCAGTGAGAAAGTACTGAACCTTGCTCTGGATCTCCACGACGAGGTTAGAATAAACTCTCCCATTGAGCTGCAGGTGCTGGGCTTGTCAAGCAAGACCTGTACTGGTGGGGGTTGAGATGAGACTTATAGGAACCAGACCCACTTGGAAGGAGTGGTCGCCCTTGCTAAACTTGGCGGTGGTTTTCTTTCTTTCCCCCGCTTGCAGTCGTCCGGATACATCCTTCATCTGGTTCCTGAACCCCCTCAAGTCTATCAAGTACCTCATCTGCACCCGTTACAAATGGCTCATCATCAAGATTGTCCTGGCCCTCCTGCTGGTCATCATGGTGGGCCTCTTCCTTTATTCCATGCCTGGCTACATGGTCAAGAAGCTTTTGGGGGCATGAGGAAGCCGCTCGGCCCGGGCCTCCCCCCGTTCTCCCGGTGTTCATGGTCACTGCCTCGGGTTTGTGTTTCTCTTTTGTGGCCTCCTTTTGTTTTGAGAATCGGGTGGGAAAGGAGTTTGCTTTGAACTTTTCCTTGGAAAGGGGGCAATGGGAGCACCAGCCCCCTAAATCTAGATTCTTACCTTAGCAGTCTCCAGGCTGAGTCTTAAAGCTGGAGAGTCTCTTAGATCAGCTGTCCTACCTGGTCTTTCCCGTCTGGTCTCACAGTTGACTTAGCTGGAGCATTCTCCACCCTCAAGTCAATGGGGAGGTTGGAGCTGCTGCAGGCCAGTTTCTGCTCTGTGTGAGTTTGACATGTTCCATCTTTCCCCTGTTTGACTTACGTAACCAAGGCCCTTTATCCCTCCATGAGGACTAGGAACTTGAAGGCCAGAACTCCTGCCCTCTCTAGGTTTGAAAAGATGCTCTGGTTAAGAGATTTTAGGCCTGTCTTACAATCTCATTTCCTTGGTTGAGGAGAAAGCCCGCCCACTATTCCTTCATAATTCCTGTTATCGTGGCTCACTGCTGCTTGACCTTGTCAAACCTTGTGGGCAATGGCTAAGTGAGGATGTGGTGGGGGCACAGATCCAGTCAGTAGTACTGCAAGATGGGGCAGATACCCAAAGGTCATAAGAGGTATGAAGGACTTACTAATCCCTATCTCAGGCAGGGTCTTTAGACTGCTGTTTTTGCTACACTCCAGCTGGAAGAGCAGATTAAAGATCAAGGAAGAAAAGTAAATGGCGCCTTCTTGATCTTGGGAGAGCCGCAATACCTGGATGATGATGAAGAAGAAGAGTAGTTTGGATTTATATCCCCCCTTTCTCTCCTATAAGGAGACTCAAAGGGACTTATAGTCTCCTTTCCCTGCCCCCTCCTCCCTGTGAGGTGGGTGGGGCTGAGAGAGCTCAAAAGAGCTGTGACTAGCCCAAGGTCACCCAGCTGGCGTGTGTTGGAGTGCACATGTTAATCTAGTTCACCAGATAAGCCTCCACAGCTGAAGTGGCAGAGTAGGGAATCAAACCTGGTTCTCCAGATTAAAGTGAACCTGCTCTTAACCACTATACCACACTAGTGTGTGCAATTGTGTCTGGATGCAATTGTGTCTGGGTACCACCCCACCATTGCCAGAATGCTGCTTACATTGTTCTATTTCAGCTTCGGGCTGAGAAATAGCTGGAGATTTTGGGGCTGGAGCCTGGGGAGGCAGGAGAGGGACCCCTGAGGGGCCACAGAGTCCACCTGCCAAAGCAGGTGGCCTTTTCACCAGGTGAACTGATCTGGGGAACCCGGAGACCAGTTGTGATTGCAGAAGAACTCCAAGCCACCTGAATGAGTCCACCAGCCTTTACGATCTGTTAAACATTTTCCCAGCTGCTTGCACTTAGAAGGCAGTGCTCACAAGACACCACAGCACAAGGAATAAGGCTGGCCACCACTGGGGTTGCAGCGGTTACAGGGAGTGTGTGTATGTGTGTGTGAGAGAGAGATGGCAACATGGAGGTGGGAGGCAGAGGAGGATCCAAGGGTTAGACACACATCAGGTCTTGTCAAGAAACCAGCACAATTCCTTTCTGTTTCTTTCTCCTGCAGCCTGGAAACACATAAGGGAGGGTGTTTCACGAGGGCTGCTTTCCTCTCCCTTTCCTTGGTGTGTGTGAGACTGATCCTGTTTCTCTCCTGTTATGGGGAGGGTTCTGGGCGGGAATATTCGCTGTGCACTGTTGTTAATAAAGGGACTTTAGAATTTGCTGTAAGAGGAAATCTTTAAGTTCTTTAATAAAAACAAATCCCCAGAAAGGAGCAGAGTCTGGTTTTCTTTGTGGAGGACAAGAAAAGAAGAGTGTGAAGAAGCAAGAATACCCATACATGCCCCTCCCCCTTTCTCAGTATCAAATTCCTGAAACCCTTAAGATGCCCACACCAGGATGCCTGTCTCAGTGCTTCCAAATAAATCTTCAGCATAGTCCCATTAAGAAGACCAAATGGTTCTGGTTGCCCTTTCTCAAAAAGGGCACAGTAAAGCTGGAATGGGACCACTGAAATGGCTCAGGACTGAAGAACAGTTCCAACGAGGACAAACTACAGAGCTTACTTTAGCAGGGGGAAAAAACTGGGTCAGGGGGGAGATTATAGCAGGCTCTCAAATTTTAGCCAGTTAGCAATGGCTGTTAGCCAAGAGCTTCCACTTTCAGAAGCAGTATATCTCTCACAACTGGCTGCCGGAGAGAAATAACAGGGAGGGCCATAACTTTCATACTCCTCGGGTGAGTTTTCCAAAGGCATCTGGGTGATCAGTTTTGTAAACAAAATACTAAACAGATCTTGGTCTGTTCTGTCCTTCCTCCCTAGGTAGAGATCACCAGGTAGAATTTGAAGCAGGGCAAGTATGACGCCTGCTAGGTGGCTGCGGCCAGAGCTGAGACAGCCAGGCAAGGTTGCCCTTTCCCTAGCAGCTATGACCTTATGGCCCCAAGTGACCGTACAGAGATGGAGACCCCAAAAGAATCCTAAAATGCGATGGAAAATGCAAGGAAAGTATTATCATGCTAGGGCTGAACTAAAGGATGGGAGACCAAGGAGCTGAAATCTCTGGCCCCCGTGGCGATGTAGCTACATACCTGGTCTTTGAATTCACACCTCATTCACTTGGTTTCACTCATACTTCAAGTGCTGAAGACTAGAAAGCTATTTTTAAAATAACGACCGTTCAGGAAAAACGCAAGACCAGCGATTGCAGACAACAAACACAGAGACATGAACACACATCTCTTTCCCCAAAGAGCATATTCTGTTGTCTCCCCGGGAAGCAGCAAAAACCCAACTGAGAAATGGGAAAGTTGACCAACCATTTTATTTGCTTCTTCTCCTTTGCAATACTGAGAAACAGCCCTTCCCTGAAACACTTCTGATATGGATACACACACACACACAAGACACAGCCTGAAGAACAACTAGATTTACTGATGAGGTGCAGAAAAATTCTCCTCAGAAGCCCAGTCCCTGACCTTCTAGGCACCACCAGAACCACCCCTTCTAGGATCTACCCCAAGCTGCTGTGGGCCATGTGAGTTAACCAGGATTTTTCAGTGCACCAAAAGTGGACTTTTACATAAAAAGGCAGTTCTAATTCCTCCTGCCTGTTACATCCTTCACCCTGTCCCACGCCCTCCTCTCCGCACCTGCTTTGTAGCATACTTGAAACCTAGCCTGCTACAGCAAGTGACGGAGAAGGGCAGGAGGCAGGCCAGGGAAGGGAAGAAGGAACCATGGCTAACTTCTCTCTGGCTGCGTCCAATGATTTAAGAGAACGCGCCTGGGGAAAGGGCTGTTAACATTTCTGGGGGACCGCAGAGTTGGGGGGCGGGGGAGGGCAACTGTGATGCTGGTTTCTGTGAATGCTCCAGAAAGTGCAAGGTTGTGGATTCTCCAGAGAATTCTAATTTGGGGGCAGTTCAAAACCGATCTGCAAAATTGGCGCAATCCACTAAACCCCCTCCTGAAGGGTCCTGTCTCCCCCAGCCTAAAAAAAAAGGCGGGGAGTGCTGTTCTGAGCTTCATTGTCAAGAGGAGGCTGTTCGTCAACACACTGCTTGCATAAGTACTCAAGGACAGGGAAGAAGCCACAGGCTAACCTTGCTCATCCCCACTTGTCTCTGAAATAAACCAAAGCAAGTAACCCCAGCAAGCTTCCTGGAACGACTCCCGCTCATGTGCTTGGCAAAGAGGAGATGGCGCTACTGGGAGGAAACCGGCTCTGTTGCTCCTGCAGAGGAGAAGATCTTGTGGAAGTGAGCTGCAGGCCCAGGAGGTGGGTGGGAGGGATCAGCAGTTCAGCATTGACCTGTGAAAAAAGAGATATGGCTCACAGAAAGAACATAAGAACGAGCCTGCCGGATCAGATCAGAGTCCATCCAGTCCAGCACTCTGCTACTCACAGAGGCCTACTAGGTGCCTTTGGGAGCTCACGTGGAGGATGTGAAAGCAAGGGCCTGCTGCTGCTGCTGCTCCCGACCACCTGGTCTGCTAAGGCATTTGCAATCTCAGATCAAGAAGGATCAAGATTGGCAGGCATAGATCGACTTCTCCTCCATAAATCTGCCCAAGCCCCTTTTAAAGCTATCCAGGTTAGTGGCCGTCACCACCTATTGTGGCAGAATTACTTGCTCTTCTCCAGCCCTTCTGAAAAATTCACAAATGACTATCAGCCAGACTGAGGTGGAATGTAAAAACCAGTGACCCAGGGAGAGGCGTGTGTGGTGGAAACCCTCACATGTGGCAACATTAAACACATGGAGACAAAATCATCTGCAGTCTGTGAACACACAATGGGTCAGCCACTCTCATACTTCCCTAGATTTCCTGCTTCCGCAGATTTCCCAACAGTTGAAGGAACATGAGAACATTCCAGTCATCATGGCACGAGAGAACGTATGGATGACTGATTCTATGTGGCCAGAACCATCTCTTTCTCTGTTCTCAAGCTGCTGCAGTGAATTTGACTGCTGCAGCCACTACCAGGTGAAATCCTTACTCGTGATCTCTCATGAGAAAGAAGTCCACCGCTAGATTAGAAAATACAACTGCTTAGGTTAAAAGATCACATTCCGTGAAATGGTCAAGGTTCACGAGACTTGCTTTGTGAAACTTATTTTTCTCCTGTAAAGGCTATACAGGACTCCCTCCAAACACAGAGATGGCTATGACCCACACCTCTGTATGATTCAGCAAACCTCCAAGTACTGCAAATCTTCAGGCTGGATGTTCAATGGATCTTCACAGTTCACAAAGGGTCAGCCTCCACCCCAAAGTTTAAGTGGCCACCCCCTGCTAAAGGACTCCAGCCCGTCTAGGTATCAGATTAATCCAAAGATCTCTAGGCAGTGACTGTATCACTTTCTTGTGTAGAGATTTATCCTATAGTTAGCAGGAGAGGAAGTGTAGACCATGGTGTCATTAAAAAGGAAGAGGGGATTAGGAGAGCTTTTCCTGATAGTGTGTTTTAGAGACCAGAAATGCAGATAAGATGCAGCCTCCTGGGAGTCTCTGCTCCTAGCTTTGGTTACTAGCAGCCCTGCTCCTCCCAAAATAGACAGATCATCCTACACAACTTAGCTCCTTCCCTTGAATTTCAGCCCTTTATTTACCGGAGAATACAGATACTGATGAAGCAGCGTCCGGAGTTCCATGTTCTGCCTTTGCATCCCATCTGTCTCCGTGATCAACTTGTCTCTCTGAGTCAGGATGTAGCTGCACAGGCAGGAGAAAAAGAACAGTCAAAAGGGTCTTTGGCGTAGGGCTCACAAGAGAGGTCCTTGCCTCCTCCTGTAGAGATCTTGTGCCCTTGGGAAGAAGAAGAGTTTTGGATTTAGACCATACTTTTCTCTCCTGTAAGGAGTCTCAAAGAGGCTTACAAACTCCTTCTCTTCCTCTCCCCACAACAGACACCTTGTGAGATAGGTGGGGCTGAAAGAGTTCTGAGGGAACTGTGACTAGCCCAAGGTCACCCAGAAGGTCTCGTGTGTAGGAGCGAGGAAGCAAATCCAGTTCACCAGATAAGAGTCCGTCACTCATGTGGAGCAGTGGGGAATCAAACCCAGCTCTCCAGATCAGAGTGCTCCACTCCTAATCACTACACCATGGAGGGACTCTGCAATGGAAGAGTTCTTCCTCAACAGCCCAAAAATCATCTAATGAAAAAAGGAGAAGACTAATGCTAGCAAAACGAGACCAAAATCTGGCTACAGAAAGGTAAGGTGCCTGTATGCCCTTGCTTTTAGAGAAAACAAGTATTCTCTCTTCTCACCACCAGAGGCCACTATTGGCTCAGACATCTTGCACAAGAAGGCCTCTGGGAAGAGCCACAGTTCCCAACTCATGGTCCCTGCGAAATACGATGCAGGAACGTCTGGGCTCTGTCACTTACTTGTATTTCTGCAAGGCTTCTATCAGCGCATCCCACAGCTTCAGCTTTCCATCTGGGATGACGTGGGCCAACGCGTCCCAATAGTCAGAGTCCTTGGAGTTGTCCCGAACTTCCTGTGATTGCTTCAAATGGGGGTGTTTCCTCCTGGAAGACAGGGGAAGGAGCTTGCTAGGCTAGAATTCAAGAGATTCCTCTGAACCCAGGTCACTTTGCCATTGCATCAGGCCTGCATGTCTATCTACTGACTCTGTTTTTCTCCCACTCTTCTTCCAAGGAGCTCAGTATGGCATAGACAATTTCCCCTCCAACATTTGATCCTCACAACCCTGCAAGGTAGGCTAGAGTGGCTGGTCCAAGCTCACCCAAAAAAGCAGAGTGGAGATTTGAGCCCTGGTTCCCCAGACTTAGTCCCATACTTTGGCTCTCCAGGCTAATGCCTGCTACTTGTTCCAGGCTCCAGGCTCATGCCTGCTAGCATGGGCAAAGGTTGATTCACACGACCAAAAGGAAACCATAGAGAACTGCCGTTTGTCTGCGTGTCAACAGCAGTCACAACTTGCAAGAAAACTTTTAAAAATGCAACTCAAGAAGAGAGCCACAATCTCAACAGTGACAGAAAAACAGTTGACCGGATGCCATTCTTGTGAGAATCAGGTTTTTTCCGAAGGTTATTGAATACTGTATTGTCGGTTTCAACTGTATAATTTGTCTTGTTCACTGCTCTGAGCCCGTCGGATGGGGAGATCAGTTTAGTAATTAGATAAATCTGAACTAATCTGATCAAAATGGCCAGCAAAGTAAGAGGCAGCCCCTTCTTCTCACCCAGGTACCTCACCAAAATGGTCTCTTTTATTTAACCAGTTTTTATACTGCCCTTCATCTAAGTAACTCCTGGGGGTGTACAATTTTTCCCTATTTTTCCCTCGCAACACCTTTGGGACCTGTGGTGAAGGAAAGAAGCATCCATCCATACCTGCTCCCCAGGTACTCAGGAGCTTGACTGGAACCGCTCCTTCCTTCCCTTTGGGCCCCTAGCAGCCCGAGTGACCTCGAAAAACCTTCCATGCCCTCCCTCAGCATCCCAAACCAGCCCCTCCTCCCCATTCAGTCCTACCGTGGCTCCTTGAACTCCTGCACAAAGGCCCTGAGGGCTTTTAGGATGTCATTGGGGTGCATCCATATGGTGGAAGCATGCACAGCTGGGCCCACAGGAGTCTTGGCCTCTTTTTGTGAAACATAAGAGGTCTCTTCTACGCCGGTTGCAGTGGCATCTGGAGGGGCTTCTTCGGAAGCTGGGTCTGCGATCAACTCTGTCTCCTACAGGACAAGAACAATTCCCCCATTGTCTCCAGACAACTCAAAGAGCTTATCCAGAATTACAAGGGAGGATCAGGCTAACGTTTAACTGAAATGAACAGCCACAAAGAGAAACTAGTGAAGAGCTAAAATGGGAAGAATCGGGGAAGGGCAAAAGCTTGGTGAAAACGTTAACGATAAATTTTTACCGGTGATGGTGCAAAGCACAACTTGCATTGTTATAGGCCAGGAGGATGCAAATGATAGAGGGATATTACCATCATTTGCTGTTCATGCATTCTCTCAGGGCCTGAATTTGCCCGCAGTATGTTCGTGCAAGAGAACTGTCAGGACAAGTCTTACATTCACATGTCCCCACAGCACACACAAACCGTTACCTGAGAAGAGGTCAGAAACTTGGCCTTGTGATTCATGAAGAATTCCACCATGTAATACACATCATCTTCATTATCAATTGATAGGGCCTGTGGAGAGGGAGGGAAAGACTGCAAGTCAGCCAGATCAGCAGCAGGAGCCTGGATGGTAGCAACTGACAGTCCTCAAATGCAGGCACGGATCTGCCAGGGGAACATGGGGTATCACATGTCCCCGAGCGTGCGCCATCTAATCACGTGGGAGGGGGGCGTCGGGCCTGGGTCGTGCTCGTCGGCTTGGGGCAGTAGACCTGGACACCTCACCTGCTCCGGGAGGTAGACCTGAGTGCCGGGGGTGGGGGGTGCAGAAAATTCAGCTTTTGCCCCTGGCCTCTGCTCACATGAATGTATGAGCTTCTATATTGTTTCTTCCTGAGCAACTGAAAACTCACAGCTCAACATCTACAGCTCTCTAGTCAACTGTCAAAGCATGTGCTCAGGTATATCTCTTAAGTGTTATCCTCTCACCATGGCGATCCATGAAAATTCATATGGTGTCGTGCCCGTTGACCTCCTCCCAATAATCAGACTCAGGTTCACTGGAACCAATTTATTGCATCAGAGTAACGACCAGCTATACTCCAGAGTTTCTTTGCTGGATTTAAGTTTCACACTAAGCTGCAGCCTATGCCCACCCCCCACCCCCATGCATTCCTTCCCTCTAAAAGCAAAGGCATTCTCAGGCCATGCAGTTCCTCCAAGGGCAGACCTCTGATGAGGGTTCAGGTGCTGTCTGCCTAGGGAAAGGAACAGCTACTATGAATCTCTAAACAAGGCAGAAGCCAAAGCAAAAATTGACTGGTGCGACAGTTTCCTGAACTCCCAGGGTTCCTATGGCAAGACCAAGAGGGGGGAAGCGGTCTTGACATTTGGCAAGAGGTAGTATTTGTTGAACTGTAGTGCACCAGAGACATTTCCAGCTCTTTCTCCATGCCAGGAAGACCCGCTGATAGCAAGTGGAAATCACATTGAATGATAATTTTTTTGAGACGCCAACTCCAATCTACCAGCCGCAGCTTTGCTGGCAAGGGAAAGGAAAGCTGAGCAGCAGCCAGAGAGGAGTTCTGGCCACATACGTGTGAGAAGAATGTCAGGGTGCCTCTTTCTATAATGGATGGGGTGTGTGTGCGGAGAAGGACAGCTGGCGTGTTGTTAACAACTCTGCACACGGGAGTCTGGACTGCTCGCCGCTGTTGATTGAGACACACCTTTATGGCAGAGGACCATTATAGCTGGCCATTATAGATCTACTCTACAGACAAAAAGAGTAGCTTAAGAGGAGTGAAAGGGTCTTGCTTGGAATTGTGGAGAAACCCAGCCTTGACTCTTACTCCAAGCAAGAGAGCCTGAGCCAAGCCAGGTAATCCCCAGCAAAACTTGACCCACCAACTTCCCTGTGGGAAGCTCTTGACAGCAGCTGGTTCTCTGCATCCGATTCAGAGATCTGTCCTTAGATCTGTCAGCGTCCCATTACAGAATCCAAACTCACTGTGAAAATGGAGTCCAGCTTCATGAGGGTGCGGTCGTGCTTCTGCAGAGGTTGGAGGAGCCCCCGCAGCTTGCTCTCAATCACAAAGCCCTGGAAAGACAGGGAGAAAACAAAATTCCCCAAGGGTCTTGGCAGAAAACCATCCATGGCTGAAATGGTACATGATGTCTCCAGACTGGGATTGTACCAGGGAGGACGGGCATGAACCAGCAAAGCGAGGCCTCAAACCCAGGAAGTAACCAAATAAATGACCCTCAAACCTTTAACCCACCGATTCATCACACAGGAGCTCCAAGACATGCTTGACTGTTGCAGGGGAGATGGACCAGGGACACGGAATCTCTGCTTCGGAGTCGACAGTCTCCTTGACGCCCTCCACAGGGGTCTCTTCCTTCTCTTCTGGAGCATGACCTTCAGCCTGGGGGGACGGCTCCTGTTCTTCTCTGCTGGCCACTATAAAGAACAATGACACAGGAGCCTTGCAAAAGCAAACACCATTGAGATTTATGCTCGGAAGACATGCTCCCTTAAAAAGGGACATTTCTGAAGGGGCTGACATTCTACTCAGAAAGGGAAGAAGGATGTTGCGTGACAGAAATCTGTGGGTTATGTGAATGAGTGCAGAATTTGATATCTTGTGCGCCACTGACGTGCCTGAAGAGATGTGGGTAGAATCTGATGGAATCTCAGGATGAAAGTGTGTGCGGGGGGGGGGGGGGGGGTGATGATGAGTAGACCTTCCCATGGTCATGGGAAAGTGCTTCATTGCTCTGGGGTGCTTTTTACACCCCCCCCCCCCCATATTTAACAGGAGTAGGAGAACCAGTATATGTATATCTGAACAATGCAGATAAGTTTCTCCTGCAGGAAAATGTGAATTATTTTGACAGGAGAATTCAGCCTCTCAGGAACTCTCCACTTTTTAATCTTTTGGCCAAAAGGCAAGTTTTCCAAGAAAAACCCTCTCAGTTCTTTGCCTTCTTTTGTGACCTTCCAATGAAAACTGAGATCACGGAATCAGATTACTTCAGGAATTAAGCAAACAACTTCAATTGACATTATGTTTCTATGCGATTAGACTGAGCATCAATCCCAGATGACAAAAGTCAGAGGATTGCTTTGGGTGAATTATTCTCTTGTCGGCCTAATCTACCTCAAAAGGTAGTGGTAAGGACAAAGTTAAGTATCAGGGCAGCATGTACACTGCTCAGATTTCCTGGAAGGAGGATGGAACAAAAACAGATATCTATAACAAAAGGGAAGAGAGGATATGCCCTGCCCTGGGCTCCTTGGAATAATCATAGGAGGATTACATATATAATTTGTCGTGATAATGGAATCTGAGCTACAATTCTAAACACACTCACAAGTGAGCAAGTCCCATTAAGGTAAGTGGAACTTATTTTTGAGTAAACATGCTTAGGCTTGTATTACATGCCTCCACTTTGAAGCAAAGTAGACAGCGCCCCCACCAAGATGAAGGACCTGGAGATAATCACTGCTTACATTTCACCTTCATCACCTCCTGGGCCAGCTCATTGGCTGATTTCTTCTTCTTGTAAAGGGCGATGGGCCCTACGTTATGCAGGAACCAACCACTCGGCTCCACCCAGGGCAACCCCAACTGCTGCATGTTGATGACCCGATCAGCATCGAACGCTTTGCGGATCAGCCCCTTGGCCTCCTCCTCATTCATGAGCCACACCTGCAAGAAGTGGTCGGCGTCCACAATGGCAAAGTGTCTGCGTAAAAAGAAAGGGGAGGGTTCACAGCACGCAGCTTCCTTCATCCAGCTTGGGGCGAGGCCACAAACTACAGCCAGCTGCCCTTATGAAGTGCTGGCTCTGAGCCCTGGAAGCTGCTCATGATGTCAGGATAGGGTAGGTCTAAAAGGGGTGGTCAACCTATGACACTCCAGATGTTCATGGACTGCAATTCCCATCAGCCCCTGCCAGGGTTGATGGGAATTGTAGTCCATGAACATCTGGAGTGTCATAGGTTGGACACCCCTGGTAGGATATCAATGGGTTGCAGCTAACCAGTTTTTACACTAGAGAAAAGGGGTTTTTTTTTCCACTTTTGCTATCAAGAAGCCTACACTGAGGAACATGGGGCCCATGTGGACAAGAGACAGGGGTGCAAAGGGGGCTGGAGGACAAGGGGAATGAGGTGGATACAATTCTAATGTGTCTGTATCACTTTCTCCGGCCAGAGTGCTTCCCCCTTTCCAATCCCAGAGCAGGCTGCCACACCTCATGGTCCTCTGCAGATCCTTGTATTGCTCCACGATGCGCTGGTAGTCAGCTGTCAGCGTCTGGTTCTCCTCGCGGTACTGCTTGATCTGCTTGGCCAGTTTCAGGCGCAGGTTGTTCAGCACGTCATGTAACCTGAAGGAGGACAAGGGGAGCTGCTACGGCGAAGGAGGAAGAAGCCAAGTGAACCAGGGCTTGAGGGTAGTCAGAGCTGGAACAGAAGCCTTGGGAAGAGCCAGACTCCCAGGGTGGCTGAGACAGCCCCAGGTGCTCAGTCCTGCCATCCTCAGGAAAAGGCAGTAAGTACAACCCAGCCAGGTAACTAACCATGCAGCATCTCAGCATCTCAGAATGAGCTCCCTCCCGGCCCTGGGATAATCATGAGACCTGGAGTCCTGGGAGGGAATGGAATGCACAACCTGGTGACTGAGCATGCAGTTGCCAGCCATCAGAGGAGTGATCAGCCACAGCTTCCCAGGGCATAACACACCCACAATTCAGATGATCCCTTTCCAAGGCAGTGATCCCTCAAGGGAGAGCGGAGGGAACCGAGGGAGCAGCATCCTCATAGAATCATGGAAGAGACCCTGAGGGCCATCAAGTCCAACCCCCTGCAATGCAGGAACACACTCCTGTTCCTGACAGCATTCCTGACAGATGGCCATCCAGCCTGTCTTTAAAAACCTCCAAAGAAGGAGACTCCACCACACTTTGAGGTAGTGCATTCCACTGTCGAACAGCCCTTACTGTCAGGAAGTTTTTCCTGATGTTTAGGTGGAATCTCTTTTCCTTCACCTTGAACCCATTACTCCTGGTCCTAGTCTCTGGAGCAGCAGAAAACAACCTTGCTCCTTTACCGATTGAGCTTCCGCTTCTGTTGGGATTTGATAATGGTGTTCTCTTCGTCTCGCTTCTTCAGCACCTGGAAGTTGTACTCCAGCTTCTCCTGGTTCAGCTGGTATGTGGCTTTCATCTGCTGGAGTTGTTGCTCTAGGATCTGGCATTTGAAGGAAAAGACTTGCTAAGCTGCAGTCAGGACACACCGTTCACCGCTCTTCTTGCTCCCGATGACCACAGTTTTACAGTTTTACAGTTTTGTGAGGACCACAGTTTTACATTTGCTGGCCCTGGCCTCAGCAAAAGCAGGAGTTAAATGGGAAACCTGTTCCATAAATTCAGAGCAAGTCCTGGTGATACCCCCCAGGTGAAAACATGCAGCGAGATTTTCACTGCTCTGGTAAAAACCCAGGGGACCAAGATGGGGATGTGAGAAAGGGAATAAAAAACAGGGTCAGAGGCTGGGTAGGATTTTTGTGAGGACCCAGTGCAAGGATTTTACAAAAACCACCAGATGAGAATTGAAACATCAATCACGGAAGTCCCATTTCTGCTACTTCTCTCTAAGGATCTGAGGGATCTCCAAATCCTCTGGATACAGAAGTCATTTCTGACTACTAGAATATTTCTCGCCAACTGCTAGTGAGCCACCCAATCAAATTAGGGAGAAGTGGCACCACCATCTTCAAATCATCCTCGGGACAGTGTTCCCACACAGCTGAGTGGACCAGAGCATGGGCTGGGAGAGGCCATTCTCACGCCATACCTGCACGTCATGCTCCAGCTTGATCTTGATCACATTGTATTCCTCTGCATCTTGCACCCTCAGCTGGTTCAACTCCCACTCATACTCTTCCACTTTCTTCAGGCGGGCTATCATGAACTCCAGCTAGGCCAAAAAGAAGGAGGCACGCTTACGGTCAGGGCCTCGACCGAATACGGATGCTGCCCGATCCCACAGTTGCTTCAGCCTCACCAAATTAAGGCAGAAATCTGATCCTGGTCACATGTATCAGCCCCAGACCATCCACCCCTCCCACCGCCTAGCATAAAAGGCATTTGCAAAAAGCAAATAGAAAGCATGCAGGAATTATACGACGTGGCTCCTGTTCTGCCTCCCCTGCCAAAAGGCTCGTTCTTTTATGCTGATCAGGAAAGCACTGGTCCTTTTAGAAAGTTCCTTTTAGGGAAGGGGAAATCTGATTGCCTGCCCCTACTCCCCTTACCTCTTGCTGGTTGAGAGCCTGTATGGCTTGCTCCCATTTCTTCTTATTGTTTGTCAGAAGCTCCCGCCGCTCCAGTTCAAAGGCCTTCTGCAAATGAGAGAGGGGAAGTGAGTGGAGCATAGCTGGAGCTGTGGCTCAGCAGAGCCCAGCCACGGGACCAGTTTGCAGTGCCACAACTTAGCTCTACAGCAGAATAAAGAACCTGAACCTACCTTACATGGGGCCCAGACTGTTCATCTGTCAAGGTCAGTATCGCCCACTCCAGGGCCCCTCCAGGGTCTCTCCCATCAACCTGTCATCTGGTCCTTTTCACTCGAGGTGGGACCTTCTGTATGCCAAGAAGTGGCTCTACCACTGACTCACAACCCCTTTCCAAGAAGTGGCTCTACCCCTTTCCCCGATCAAATGCATTTCTCTTGCCATAACCTGCCTTCATGCATCAGGGTTTATATTATCGACCATTTACGATTGGTGCCTATTGTCATTTTTGTTTTAATTGTTATGTCGCTGTATAAAAAGCCACATATTTGGGCCCTGCGGGACCTTAATGAGTTCCACAGGGCCTGTAAGACTGAGTTATTCCGCCTTTGGGGAGACCAGCTGCTGATAAGGTGCCCGGAAACATCCCAAGGCCTGCTGTTCCCTTCTGTAGGAGTTTTTAATAGATACCATCTATTTTATTCAATTTTATGGAAATTGAACGCTGCTTTTAATTTTAATTTTAAATTTAATTTTATATGTATTTTATGTACCCACTGCTTTGTTATTGCTGTAAACCGCCCTGAGCCCTTCGGGGGAGGGCGGTCTAAAAGTGGAACAATAAATAAATAAATATAAATAAATATACCACAGGTGATATCAGACATTGGTATCGATGTAATACCAGTAATTAATTCTAACCCTGGCCTCTTATTTTAGACATTAAATGTGTGTGTGGGGGGGGGGGTGGGGGGGGGGAGAAGAGACACACTCCACTTCTCCCTTTCTGTCATGGATTCCTGTGGCTCTGCCTTCTCCCCCTTACAAAAAGCTATGACACTTCCCCAGCACACTGCCTGGAGTGGAAATTTGTCCCTTGTTGGCAAAAGAGAAGTTAGATTTCAAAAAGTGCCAGGAGTAACAAGGCAAACCACCAGTCGATCCCTGGAGTACAAAAATGACCCACAAAAAAAGAGGGGAAGTACCACAAAAAAGAGGGGGAAATACCCAACTAAACCAAAGAACACCATCAAGAAAAAAAATAGTGCAATACAATGTAAAAATAGACCAATTTAGTTATGTACACAAAGCATAACACCAGCATTTTAATATGTAAACAAATCAAAAACAAGAACAAGTACACACATACAATAAGATAACAGTACAATTAGCTTTCATCTTATTAAATGGAGGGAGGAATTCATGGCTTCTCTCAGGTGAAAGCTGTACAGCTTTTGATTGAAGGAACATATACTTATCTTGTGGTAGGAATGATTACCTTTAGTTACTTGGTATTAGCAAAGGCCCCTTCCGCACATGCAGAATAACGCACTTTCGATCCATTTTCAATGCACTTCGCAGCTGTGCAGAATAGCAAAATCCACTTTCAAACAATTGTGAAAGTGGATTAAAAGTGCATTATTCTGCATGTGCAGAAGAGGCCTTAGTGAGACACTCATGCACGTGCATCAATACTGTTAATGGGACCAGCTGAGATGGCAGGTATACATGGATATCTGTGTAACTGTATATAGAAATATTAATTTGAAATTGTGGTTTTATTTATTCTTGAGATGTCCAGATGTATAGACATAATTGAAGCCTGACTGTGTATAAGTTCATAATCTATTTCAAGTATGTATATACATTTTACTGATAATTTTTATTTTATGGTTTAATGTCTCCATTATTGATGGTAGTTTTAGGTGGGTTACCTTCCTGGCTGTTGAGATTTGTTATGTTTTTCACCGTACATTAGATATAACTGTGCTAATTTTGATTATAAGCCACTGATAACACTGTTGTGTGCTATCTGATTGTATGTGTGCACTTTGTTTTCTCCCTTTGATTTCTTTACATATTAATACAACAGCAGCTCTTATTCTGTACACATAATTTAATTGGTTGATGGGTGCATTACATAATGCTAATTTTTCCTTTGTGTGTGTGCTTGTATTTCTCAAACTTTCAAGTTTACCCCCACTGTATTTTTAACCTGCCAATATTGAATGCTGAAAACAGATTTTAAGGGTTTTAATGTTTGACGTTTATAATTTGTATCTTACTGTGTACTGTTTTTACTGAAATCTAATGAAGAAGAAGAAGAAGAAGAAGAAGAAGAAGAAGAAGAAGAAGAAGAAGAAGAAGAAGAAGAAGAAGAAGAAGAAGAAGCGGCAGCGGCAGCAGCTCAGCATGGGTCTGGGGGAGGGGGAGGGACTCCCGATACCTCAATCTGCAAGAGCTCTCGGCGGTAGTTTCTCATAACGTTCTTGATCTGCTCCTCCATTCGCTCCAGCAAAAGATTAATGTCATCGGACTGCTTCTTGAGGTCCTTCACATAATGGTCATCTTTGCTCTTCAGCTCCTGGAAGGCAAAAGCCAGCATGCATTCACACGTTATCCTTCAACACAACTGGATCCATGTTAGCTTCTTGTCTGTTGTCTGGATTTTGCCCTTAATTATCAAGAGCCTATAAATCCTGTGTTGGAGCAAACCTTCATTTCCAGTGTCTGGGCTTAGTTGTGTATCACCCCCATCTCACAAAACCCACATATTCACCATGTTACGCTGAATGCCATTCAACACCCTGCATACCTAAGGCGGAATCTCTGCCTAACCAGATCATCCAGGGAGGTCCTGCTGATCCTATTGCCCTTTTCTGTTCAGAGCATCTATCTCAGTGGTGGCAAATCTATGGCACGCGTGCCAGAGGTGGCACTAAGAGCCCTCTTTGTGGGCACATGCGCCATCACCCCAGTTTGGGCACTTGGCAGTGGCATAGCACCAAGGGGGTGAGGGGTGTGCAATGCACTGGGCACACGTGGCAAGGGCATTCCAGGGGCGTGGCAGGGTGTTCGGGGGCTTTGCGGGGCGGATGGGGGTGAGGCAGGGGCACAGGGTGCACACGTGCCCCGGACGCAGTTTCCCCTTGCTCTGCCCCTGGCACTCAGTCTCTAAAAGGTTCGTCATCACTGATCTATCTAGTGTATTGTGATCCCACCCTTCTTCCAAGAAGCTCTAAAAGACACACATTCCCCATTTTATCCTGAAAACAGCACTATGAAGTAGGTGAAGCTGAGAGTTGATTGGCTCAAAGTCACTCAGTGACAGTTCACAATATAGTGGGGGTTTTAATCCAGATCTTCCCAATCCTGACATTCTAACCACATTGACTCTCAGATTATTTATTACACTTTAATTCTACCCTTCCTTCAAACAGTTCACAGCAGTATATTTAACGTGGATGACACTAACCCAGAGATGTTCTCTGAGAATTCGAACCTAAGTCTCCCTAGTTTCAATCCACTGGTGAAGGAAGGTATCCCGGCCAACTTTTACCACTCATTCCACAGTCAGCATTATGTATGCTGAAGAGAGTGCAAGTCCTTTCCAGTGGGATCCACACTTCTGATTCTGATCTGCAGCAAGGGAACAATTCTGAGACCAGATTTTTTTTTTTCCTTTTCCCATTTCCACTTTCCCGGCATGTTACTTAACATGCTAGTTACCTCCTTTGCTGTTGCTAAGTGGGTAGTCACTTTGCTACACAGGCAGCACTGCAGGTGACCAATGGGTGAAGATCCACAAGGCTTGGCAGGACACATCCCCAAGGGCCCGCAGGGGGATAGGGAAAAAAACATTTACTTTTTTATTTCTGTATCATGCAGGGCTCTCCTGCAAAGCATGCTGAAGGAAGGGCCTTTCTGGTTGTGACACCCTGTTGACTGTTTAGCTTAATATATATTAGCAGAACAGCATTTTTTTTAAAAAAGAGACCAATACGCAGTTGCTGGTTTTATATAAATGAATTTACAAACTATTAGAGCGGGTTACTTGGAAGAAAACAAAGACAACTTTCTATTCTAGCACTAACTTGGTTACATAATTCTGTACCATGTGGTCCCACAAGATGCCTATTTAGCAAAGCAAAAGGATACTACCTTGTGTGTCGCAAACGAAGAAACACACTTTATAATTTTCTGTCTAAGCGACTAGTCTCACACAGCCATAAAATTCTGACTTCAGTAGCTAATTAGCATGCACAGTTAACCTTCATATCTGAATTGTGATAGACGCTTGCAAATACCAACACACCCACTCTCAGGAATTTGTCTAAGACTGCATTTGAATTATTTACACTGTTCATTTTTATTATGCTTTTTTACTAACCTTTTTTTTTAACAATTAGTGTGGTCAACCTGAGCAATCACAGCCTGCGTATTGTTAATCCCCTTGGGGACCCTAAGCTCGGCGGAAAGGTGGCACCAAAATGTTGTAAATATAATAACTGCATGTCAACAATCCTCTGAAGAAGTCCCACATAGGCCAAATCCATGGGGCTTCATTTGAAGAAGAAGAAGACGAGTTGGATTTATATCCCCCCTTTCTCTCTTGTAAGGATACTCAAAGGGGCTTACAATCTCCTTGCCCTTCCCCCCTCAAAACAAACAACCATACTGAGAGATATGGAAGCTATTACACACACACACACACACACACCCTAATCTTCTTCTGTTCAAGTGAAAGCTTCTCTCAATGCTACAGTGAACTGCCCAGCCTCTCCTCCTCACCTGCTGCAATTCACTGATGAGTTTATTCTTCTCCTCAATCAGGAGTGCGCAATGCTGCTGCTGTAGGTTGAGCACGTCCCACAAGTCTTGGGGGATGATCTTCTCCTTAGCACTGCCCCACTTGGAGGTGATCTCATCAAATTTGTCCTGGTCGGCTTTGGCTTCATTTTCCAGCTTCTCCAGCCTGCAAGCAGCCAAGCCGGCATGAAACCCTTTACAGTGAATTTAACAGACCATATACAGAAATATCACTCAACCCAAACAGAAATAAATATATAATTGCAAATTTTAATCTCAGGCAGGAACAAACCAGAGCACACACAGAGCACACAAAAATATATGTACACCATAGTCAGCAACACCACCAAGTAATACATACACAATCACCACCATCTAGAGAAGGAGTATCCAACTCTGGCACTTCAGATGTTCGTGGACTACAATCCCCATCAGCCCCAGCCAACTGGCTATGCCAGTAGGGACTGATGAGAATTGTAGTCCATGAACATCTGAAGCGCCAGAATTGGACACCCCTGATCTAGAGACACAGTACGTTAACTACGTGAGATGCCAAAACCCTCAGTCCACGAGAACTGAACTGTTTCAGATCCAGAGGTACATGGTGCCCAACTTGAGAGAAATTCGAAGAGCTAGAGAATCAGCCAGGCTGGACTTGGCCTAATGGAGATAAAAATGCTTTGAACAGCTTCAATATCTCCCGAAGTGATGCAGGCAACTTCGGATTTCATAAAAAGGTGACCAAGTAGTTAAAGTTCCCATGAAAACCAGAATTCTGTTGAGACTGACCAGAAACCTCATTCTCCTGTCTCTCAAGTATTTTTATATGGTTTGTTTTGGAACTTGAACCCTCTATTTGTGCATTGGCTTAGTGAATTTAACAGCCCAATCTGGAGGTGGAGGGGAGAAAATCTATTGTGGAATCCATCAGGCACAAGATATTCCAACTGGTGGGGGTGGGAGCAGTTCAGGAGCATTTCCAGAAGTGGAGCCAACTATAGTCAGCTTACAAAGGGCTTTCAGCCCAAGAATGCCCTCCCACACCAGCGGCAGAGTTACAACACCAAAAAAAAAGTGTTGTAACTCTGTGTCTTCAGTGGGGTTTCCAGGCAGCAGGACTTTTCCTCTGTTTTTGCCCTTTCTGCACCAACCAGAACCCTTTTGGAGGCGGCAGAGCCGTGCCACTATGGTATCATTCTTGGCCGCCATGCACCTCCCCACCCCTCCCCGGACTGGGTTGAAAAACAGCATTCTCAATCTGAGGGACATAAAGCCATTGTGAACTGCTGGAGAACACAGCAGGCCAAAGATAAGCAAGGACTTCAGCCCTTCCCTTCAATGAGAACCCTAATCTTGCCTCATGGGAATTCCTAGGACCAGGTAGATCAGCATGCCAGACATGCTACCAGTGCAAATGCCAGACTGCAGCTTAGCAAGGTCAGGTTGAATGGCACAATGCTGCCCAGTTTCAATCTGTCCCCCACTGACTGGTATCCCCTTCTTGCAATAGCTTTTCATTCATGTTCATTCTAGAACAACAGCACTAAACCAACCACCATAGCGACGGTAGAATTCCCCAACTACTTTACAAGGCAGGGCCATCCACAAGGTGTGAGCCTCATCAGAATGAGAACAGATCTTCAGAAAATTCAGCCAATGCAGAAATATGATGTAGGGAAAGTGCATTTGTCCATCCAGCAGCAGTGGCGTAGTGGTTAAGAGCAGGTGTACTCTAATCTGGAGAACCGGGTTTGATTTCCCGCTCTGCCACTTGAGTTGTGGAGGCTTATCTGGGAAACTAGATTAGCCTGTGCACTCCAACATACACCAGCTGGGTGACCTTGGGCATGTCACAGCTCTTCAGAGCTCTCACAGCCCCATCCACCTCACAGGGTGTTGGGGGGGGGGGGGGGAGGGAAAGGAGATTGTCAGCCCCTTTGAGTCTCCTTACAGGAGAGAAAGGGGGAGTATAAATCCAAACTCTTCTTCTTCTTCTTCTTCTGTCACACTTTGTTTAACAAGGAGAGGATTAATTTGCTGATGGGCATATGCCTTTCAGGCAAACCATCCCACATTCCTGCCATCTCCAGTTACGAGGAATCCAAGTAGCAGGACTGGGAACGAGCCTTGAACTTTAAGACTCTGGTGAGCTGCTGTCAGTTAAGAGTAGATAGTACAGGGATTACATGCACAACTAAACTGATAAAGCCGGTCAAGAGACGAATATAAGAATATAAATACTTATCTACAGTGTTGATTTAAAGAAAATAAGAGTTTAAGGAAATAAGTATAGAAGACAACCTGTAACTGGTTTAATGTAAATAAGACTCCAAGAAATACGAGTTATGTAATTAGTTAACAGAAATAACGCTAAGGGGAAGTCCCATATATATAATTTTTATAAATTTTCTTTATTTCTTCTTTCTCTCCTTTTCCTCTTTCCTCTTTTTTCTCCTTCTTTCTCTTTCCTTTTTGGGGGGTGGTTGGGATGTATACATTCTCACTATACCTTTAGTTAGGTCTATCTAAACTCTAGCTCTGATTCATCTATGACTGTACCACAACTATTATAGAAGAAATCTGTATGGTTAAGTTGTACTAAGAAAGTGGAATCTGTAACTATTTTATTATGCAAAATTAATAAAAAATATTAATTTTAAAAAAAAGATAAAGCCGGTCCCCATCCTGAGAGTTGGGATTCATCGCTTCAAGCCTGCATATTAAAATGACAGACTGATGCAATTTCTCTTCCCTTTGCTTTAAAATCAACATCCCACTGAACTGTCCAGCAAGACGCATAATTTATGGACATTTAGGCTTACTGCTTACCTCTGCCGATTCAGTTCCTCTTCCTCTGACCTCCTGTGTGTCTCCCGAGCATCAGCTGCCACCTGGATGTTTGTCACCAGTTGTGTGCCATCGATCAACAATTTGGCCAGTCTCTGTATGCACACAGAGAATTTCAGAAACATATTAGGAAATCCTAAATACATAAAATCACTGAACTGATATCTTTTGCTGGACTGACCAAAAGTTTAAAAGTGTGCATACTTTAAAAGTTAAGGCTGGTGGTCAGGGTTTCTCTTGGTCAGAGCTGGCTGGTTTGTGCAGCTGGTTCGTGAATATGGAAAGAGTAAAAATGTAAGCAGGGTCTGGGATCCCCCAATTAAATGTTGTATGAGCATGAATTTGCAATTCTGCATTTTATTTTAACCCTTTATAGTCCATCTTTCCCTGAGGTATTGAACAACATAGGATAAAATAAATTCAACTAAAACTTATTAATTTCATGCAAATAGAAAAAACACAAACATACATATATGTATGCAAATTGGGGACAGGGAAGCACATATACAGACCTCAAAACAAATAAGCTCATCAGAGAACTCCCCACTGGATTAATATGGTTTTAACAGCCGATCTGACTGCCTGCACCAAAGATCTCACAACAGAGTCAAGAACACTGCTGAAAAGCAAACGAACCACTACCGGTAGAAGAAATGGGAATAGGCTGGAGCTCAAACGTGCCACTCAAAAGTGCAGTTTTTGAGATGAAGGGAGGGCTCAAACAGGTACTGAGCTGACACTAGATTCCTGCTTCGAGGTACACCTTCCGGAAAGTAGCCTTCTAAACCTAACTCTGTCTCAAATAACATTCAATCCAATTTCATACATTGGAATATGGAGTTCTGAGGAGTGGGAGAAAAGGATATTAAACATCTGACAGCCCGAATCTCACAGCTACCCTTGTGGGCTAAGTGAAAGGCAACAACATCACAGGATGGATTGGATGCCCAGGTGCAAAGGAAGAGGTGATTTCTGTTCATTCTAACTCTGCTGTGGTAGCCCTTCAATCCGCTCCTCATGCTGCTGAAGGGGGTCCCTTGCAACCGAAGAGCATTTCAGATCCCAGCAGGGAATTTGAACAGGACCCAACTCAGTGTCTCATCCCTGGTGGTATCATTCAACTACTGCTGCTGAATCAGAGAACTGACTCCACTGCTTTTCATGCAAGGTAAAAAGATATGGAAGTTCTGAATTTGGCACTGAATTTGGCACTGTGATTACTACTACAAACAGTACTACTACTGCTACAAACAGAACTACTACTACAAACAGTGAAGTAAGTTGAAGGGGGAATTCAGCCTTTAATGTACATTCCAGATCAAAAGTAGAACGAGCTCAAAGGCAGATCCACGGCTCCGTCCTAACCTGTCTGCTCTCCTCTGTCTGTTTGTAGCTCCTGCTCTTTTCTTCCTCCACAAGTTTCTTTGCATCTGGATCTTCTCCGAGGGCCTCTCTGAGGAAGGGAAACATGCAAAACCTCATTCTTGATAAACCTACCCTGTAAGGTACTAGAAATATGTCTAGGGATTTCCAAATACAACAACTCAGATATTGTCTCAGAAAGCAGATATCAGGTTAGAGATACGGCCTCCTGCAGTCTGGATTCCAGCTACCGATCAAATGATTCAAACTAAACAACCAAAAAGTTAACATTTGTTTCACAAAGTGAGGATTGTCAGACCCAAAGGTCATCAGTTTTCAGCCAACCACATTGAAGTCAAAAGCATGAAACCATCACGATGACAAAAAAAAGAATGCAAGTTTGGCTATGCCGTCATATGGACGGGGGGGGGGGGGGGGGGGGGGTTGAATCCTGGCAATGAAACAGCTACTATGGAACCAAAGTAAGGCTGTACCAGTTCCAGGCAGGGCCACACACACAGCCAATAGGAAGTCTACTCCTGCTTGACTGGAAGGATTTACACCCTGGCTGAAGAAACTAAACGCCCCTGCTATAAGTTGTCCCTTGACCCTCTAAACCAGGGGTCTTCAAACTATGGCCCTCCAGATGTTCATAGACTACAATTCCCATGAGCCCTACCACTTGGCCATGCTTGCAGGGGCTGATGGGAATTGTAGTCCATGAACATCTGGAGGGCCATAGTTTGAAGACCTCTGCTCTAAACCAGCCATTCTCAACCAGGATTCCCTGGTACCTTGGGGTGCCGTGAGCATGTCCCAGGGGTACTGCGGCAACACTACCGCCCCGCCCCCCCTCATTTTTGTGGTGTCTCCCACCAAGGACATGGAAATGGCCCATGGGGCAGGGCCTGCCACAAGGTGAGCAGCCACCCCCTCCCCGTGCTACCCTTCACCCTGGGAGGGGAAGGTGGGGGGTGTGGCAAGCAGGGGCAATGAGAGGGGAAGGTGGAAGGTGGCGGCAGGAGTACCGTGAGATATGAAGAGTGAGGTCAAGGGTACCCTGACCTCGAAAAGGTTGGGAAACACTGCTCTAAATACTGCATTAATAGGAACTTTTTTTCCAGTTCCGAAAACAGGCTCCCATTCCGTTGCAGATGAAAACCCAAGTATCCTGGCTTCAAACCTGATAGAAAATGGATATACCCTGTTTCCCCGAATATAAGACATCCCCTGAAAATAAGATGTAGTAGAGGTTTTTGCTGACGTGCGAAATATAAGGCATCCCCCGAAAGTAAGACGTAGCAAAGTTTTGGTTTGGAAGCACACCCGACGAACAGAACACAGAAAAATAAGACATAGTGCATCTTTAGGAGCAAAAATTAATATAAGACACTGTCTTATTTTTGGGGAAACACGGTAGCCTGCCCTTGGTGGCAAGGAAGGGGTGTAGAAGGGGAAGGGCTACCAACTTCAGCCTGGGAAATGCCTAGTATGAAGGGTAGTGCCTGGGATGCATGGAGTTTGAGGAGGACACGGTGGTGAAAGGAAGGTGCCGCAGTGTCTGCTCTTTGAAGCTGAGATCTTCTCTGTAGTCTGGAAATCTGTTGTAATTCTAAAACAGGTCTAGGACCAGGCCTCATCTGGAGGTTGGCAACTGACAGGGCAAGAAAGGCCCGGGATGGGCACTTCCGCGGGACGGGGCGGCGGGTAGCAGTTGTAGTCCAGGGCAGCTTCCAAAGGAGTGAGAGGAGGCTGATCAATCGTATCGGGCAGACCTGCGCTTGGCCTCCAGCCGGGCAGCGATACGGAGTCGGCGGGCGGCGATTCGCTCCTGCGGGTCATCCGAGTTCAAGTTGGGCACCTTGATGCGCGGGGTGGGGGTGGCGGCGCCGCCGGCCCCCATTCCGCCGCCGGCGGCTCCCTCCGATTCTGGCTCGACCTCGGCGCCGCTCATCGCGGCGGAGGCTCCAGGCCGCTCGCACGGGCCTCCTAGGTCTCTGTTGCCGTGGCAACGGCGTGGCTGCGCTCCTAAGGTATCCGAGGCGGGGCTGGCTCGTCTCCTTCTGCGCATGCTTGCTACCTCCGTTGCTGCAGCAACCATATATAATAGGGCCTTTGAGCCGCCGCTCCTTTTTCTGCGCATGCCCACTGAGTCCTTTTGCCCCCTGTATTCTTCAGCGCATCTCTTTTCTGATTTATCTCCTCCTCGTCGTGGCTGCGATGGGCGTCTCCTGGTTCCTTCTCTGTGAAATTTATTTTGTTTGTCTCCAAACCCTAGGAAAAGGGAAATTTGTGTATTTGGTGCCTGCTGCTAATTACTAAATAAGCCTCCCATTTGCGGAGTTAATGGCAATGAACTGCAAACGGGAGGCTTCAGTAGTAATTAATTGTAGTAGACCATAGATCTATTCATTCAAATGAGGTTATTTATATTAAATATTGAAAATAAAGTGACGCTCGTTTTAAGGGTGATAGTCGGTGTTAAAAGTTATCCTTAGTCCAATTGTGCTGTACCTGTGTAAATCTGAAATCCTTTTTTCCCCATAAATACTCATTGCGTTTCTCCTTCCTTTCTGTCTCCTAAGTATCTGTTCTTGGTACTTTCTTAATTTTACAGTGACCCTGCTGGTTTTAATCTCTTGGCACAATCCATGGTCCCCCAACAGGATCCATTTATACTCCGGGGGCAGCTTTATTCCATTTTCAAGTGACTGTCCCTAATTTAGCCAACTCTCTTTAGCTATATCCAGACTTCTCTAAATAATAACTCATCATAATGCCACACCAGCAGCCTAAATGTATGGTCCTCCTATTCTGTTCCTAAGATTAAATGGCTCTTTAAAAAATGCTCTTCCGTTTTCTCAGCCTAGAGTTTTGTAATATTTACATTACGGCCACATTTTAAAGCCCAGAATGGCACCAAATAAATAAATTTTGTCCCAAGTAACAGTAAGTCATTTAATAGAATTAAATAAAACAAATACACTCTGGTTTTCTTTCTGTGTATTTAATTTTCAATGTTTGTAGGAATCATATTGCAAAGGAAGGCAGCAGACATTAACCCACTAACTGCAGCATAAACGTGCTGCTTGCAGACAAGTAGACTATTTTGAAGTAAGTGATCCATTTTATTTATCTGCTTACTTTATAGCTTTCTCATTGAGATTCAAGATGGATTACAGAATTAGAAAACAATGCAATGAAGCAGTATTATATAACTGAGCCACAATAACATTTGTTTAAAGTGCCTAAAATTTGTCACATACATTAAAAGCTACAGCTCATAGCTAGGCCTAGTTAGTTTCATATGATTCCAACCAAAAAGTAATGGAAGGCAGTAGAAACTGATCCATTTGCTGTGAGTTGAAATGTGGAATTAACTGCCAGAGGATGTACTGATGACCACAGGCATCTGAAGGGGATTGGACAGATTCATGGAGGATGAGTCTATCAGTGGCTACTAGCCATGGTGACTAAAGGGAACCTCCATATTTAGAGGCAGTAAACTCTGAATCCCATTGCCAGGAGACAGCATCAAGGGAAGGGTCAGCCTCTGTGCCCTGTTGTTGGACCACCAGAGGAACTGGTTGGTCATTGTGTAAGACCAAATGTAGGACTAAATGGACCACAAGGCTCTTGTTATGTTGGATCCCTTCATTATGTTGGCTCTTGTTATGTTGGATCCCTCCATTAATTTCCAAAATAGAAGGGGGCAGTGTTTGGCAATTCCTCCTTCCACTGCATACCTCCAACTTCCCCTGGTGCTATTCATGGGAGTTTTCTGTCTCCAGAGCAGGAATGGGGGTTCATTTTTCCGTCAGATGAATAGGGAATGAAGTAGCATAACAAGGAAGTGTAGAATCCAAGCATATATTTTGATTTTGAATCTAAAGGCATTGCAATAAGGCTAGATGAGTTATTTTGGATATCTCATCTGAGTTAAGCAGTTAGACCCTGCTCAGGATGGCGCTGTTAATTAACTTCCAGAGGAACTAAGACATTATATAGTTGCTGACAGCTTTGCTCTTGCAACTTTATCTTATTTCTCAATAACACTGTTTAGGAAGAGTTGAACAGAGAAATAATAGTCCTTTTGTAAACTGAAAATGCGCCTAAGTAGAAGGCAACTGATCAGACTGGGGAAGATCTACTTCCTTTGATCTCAGTCACAGAAATTGCTAGACCTTCCTTCACTCTGAATCTCCTTATGATGTTATGTGTGATGTCATTCCTAGTTAGAACAGGTTGCCAAGCACCTTCTCAGGTACTGGACAACTAGAGTGTTCAGTCGGAGAGCCATTTTCGTTGACTGTTGAACTCCTAAACCAAATAGCTCTTGGCAATACCTGTACTGGAAGCAGCATCTGGTAATAGATTAATTTGCTATGCTTTTTATCTTTCTTTCACTGCCATTCTTTTTTATTCATTCTTTTATTCCTTGCAGTTTAAATTCTCACTTCCTCAATTCATTCAGTTTTCTTAAATACATGTGCATGTTCACTCCATTTTTAATCCTTATGCAGTTAGTAATAAAAAAAGAAGACAAGACATTCCTCCTGCGATATGCGTTGTTACGTATGCAGTGAAATCCTAAACCGGGTTATATCCTTCTAAGTCCATTGAAGCTGATGGGTTTTAAAAGGTGTAATTCTGCTTAGGATGGCATTGTTTGTCTCATTGATTACAATCGGAGTTAAATGTTTTATCCTATCTATCTAAAATACTTTTATCCAGTGGTGGGATTCAGCAGGTTTGCACCACTTCGGCAGAACTAGTTGTTAAAATGGTGCTTGTAAACAACCAGTTGTTAAATTATTTGAATCCCACTACGGCTTTTATCCCACCCTTTCTTAAAAATTCACTCCTGAAGTGTGTGTGTATAAAATGCTATCAAGTCATAGTGGATGATGTCAAAGCAAGAGACCAGCAGAGGTGGTTTGCCATATTGCAACCATGGTGTTCTCTCAGCCAACTCTGCTTAACTTCTGAGATCTGATGAGATCAAGGTAACCTGGGTCATCCAGATCAGGGCTTTGAAGTGGGTAACAAAGCTAAAAAGACAACAATCATAAACAGCTAAGAAAACATCGCAGCAGGTTTTTTAAAAAATAAAATATCAATAAAGATAATTGATCCCAGTGGACAAATGATTATCAAAAAAAATACCAATCAAGCCGGCAACAATCTCTTTTCCAGCTTTCTCAGAACTGCCTTAGTTAATGTATTGTTGAAGGCTTTCACAGCCGAACTCAACTGGTTGTTGTGGGCTTTCTGGGCTGTGTGGCCGTGGTCTGGTAGATCTTGTTCCTAATATTTTGCCTGCATCTGTGGCTAGCATCTTCAGAGGTGTATCGCAGAGAGGAGTGTGTTTGGACACAGTGTGTAACACACTTTTCTCTGTGATACACCTCTGAAGATGCCAGCCACAGATGCAGGCGAAACACTAGGAACAAGATCTACCAGACCACAGCCACACGGCCTGGAAAGGTCACAAAAACCAGTTGCCTCAATTAAAATTGTCAATAAGAGAGCAGCAGTGGTGTAGTGGTTAAGAGCAGGTGCATTCTAATCTGGAGGAACCAGGTTTGATTCCCCGCTCTGCCACCTGAGCTGTGGAGGCTTATCTGGGGAATTCAGATTAGCTGGTGCACTCCCACACATGCCAGCTGGGTGGCCTTGGCTAGTCACAGCTTTTTGGAGCTCTCTCAGCCCCACCTACCTCACAGGGTGTTTGTTGTGAGGGGGGAAGGGCAAGGAGATTGAAAGCCCCTTTGAGTCTCCTACAGGAGAGAAAGGGGGGATATGAATCCAAACTCTTCTTCTTCTTCTAAAATCCCAGAATGACAGGAGGGAAAACCATCAAAGCCAGAGAGGATATGAAATATTCAATATAAGGACAGGGTGAAAAGTCCTCTCTCCAGCTATCAAAATGAAAATGTGTTGTGCCTGTGTCTAAAACTCAGCAGGCTTGGTGTTAATTTCTTTGGGATGGGAATCCCATAGCAGCAATACTGCAGTGGAGAAGGCCCTGCACATGGGGTTCACCTACCTCATTTCAGCAAAATGGGCACAGACTTGCCCCTAGCTATGTAGGGCCGTATAGATTATAACCAGCACTCTTGATTGTGCCCAGGAGCAAACTGACAGCTTCTGCCAATATTTCAGAATTCCCAGTATGTGGTTTCTGTAACTCATCCGAGGAAGAGCTCTTCCAGCTGTGGTCTCTGTAACTCATCCCAGCAAGAGCTCTTCCAATCCAAGCTTCTAAACAAACTTCAAAAACAGGCCCGTATGTAATGGGTAGCATTAATCTAACCTGTCGATACAGAGAATAATGGCTATTTTCCAATTTAGTAGTTAATATAGTTATCTTTTCTAGAGAAATTGCCAGTAAGTCAAACTGTTCAAATGATACGGAGTAAAATTTTGTGGAACAGACTGCCTCAGAAAGTCTACATGGGCCATCTGTCAGGGATACTCCAGTTGTACATGTTTTCAGTGGGCCAGAGGTTGGGCCAAAGGTCTTCCAATGTTTCTTCAACTCTGTGTCTCCGTGGCTCTTTCTGTACACCATAAATAAAATGTCTTGAAGATGTTTTTAAAAGATCTGTTTTTGGCTTTTTTAGCTGCATACTATGGACAAATAAAGCATTGGCAGGAAAAGCATTTTATTTTTCTCACCTCTTCGCCCCAGCTCCTACTTTCAGCTTCCACTGAGCAGCTTGTGCCTGCCATGTTCTGCCCTCTTCAGGAGGCTCTGTGCTGCTGCCATTTGCAGGATGTTCCCAATGGAGTTTCCTCTGCTTGCAGCTCGTCTGTGTGTCCTTTCAGAGTATAAAGTTCATTAATAAAGTTAGTTTTTCCTGGTGATCCCACGCATGTGTCTTTCCCTACTCTTTTTTTGTTTTAAATGAGATATCTTAGAAGCTACGACATCACAATATCAGAATCGCAACCGATTCTCATATGTTGTTGTCTCTTTGAAGATATCTCATTTAAAACAAAAAGAAAATTAGAAACGACAAGTGCGCGGGATTGCCAGAGAAAACTAAATTTATTAATGAACTTTAATGAACTTTATTGAGCTCCCAAAGGCACCTGGTGGGCCACTGCGAGTAGCAGAATGCTGGACTAGATGGACTCTGGTCTGATCCAGCAGGCTAGTTCTTATGTTCTTATGTTCTTATGAAACTTCATGGAAGCATTCTGCAAATGGTGGCAGTATGGAACTTCCTGAAGAGAGCAAAAAATGGTGGGCGCGAGCAGCTGAGAAACCAAAAGTGAGAGCTTTAAACAGCCAAGAGAAAAAGTCTTAACCCCATCTTGGGGGGAAAAATGGCTAATTTAGCGTTTTCTGAAAAATCTAGGTTGAACAAAAATAAAATGTTTTGAAGTTGTGTTGCCGGAAAAGCTGTGTGGAGTTCTTCCCACAAACCTATTCTTTGCATCTTCAAGACACTTTATTTGTGCTGTGCAGAAAGGGCCTTTGACTCACCTTTAGAGATACCAGCCTCCTGATGGGACCTGGGAATCCTCTGGAATTACAGATCATTTTCAGACTACAGAGATCAGTAGCCTTTCTCCAGAAGAAGCCCTGGAGGAAATTGATGTTTTGGACGATGGTTTCTGTGGTATTGTACCCCACGGAGGTTCCTTTCTTCCTCAGACTTCCTCAGACTCAGACTTTCTTCCTCAGACTCCATCCTTTCTTCCTCAGACTCAGACTTCCTCAGACTCCACTTCCTCAGACTCCAAATTCTACAGGAGTTTCCCAACCTGGTTCTGGCAGTGGCAACTCTACCCCTGGCCACTCCAGTTCCTTGCCAATAACCAGGGAGCCCCCTGGAACTCTATTAATATTAAAGATTAAGGTCCACATTATGTTAAGGTTGGAGATCAGTGACTGGGACTCTATGTTATTTAAAACATATTATTTGAACCTAAAAAGCAGTGTGTGAGAGAGGTCTGGATTGGGCCACGGTGCTGAGGAGTGGAAGGATAAACTCTCCCCATGCCATTTTCCTGATTTAAAAAATGCCTCCCACACATCCAGGCTGTTGTGAGGCCCAGTAAAGAGGGAAATAGATATCAAAGTTATGCCTTTCTTTGACAGTCATTTTCAAGCACCAGAGTTCCCCTTGCCAACCCAGAAAGTCAGCTGTGGCCAATGAAAGCCGATCCTACTAAAAGTAATCTTCAAAGTGCCGCAAGACTATTACAATTACTGAGTCACTTGCTATATGTTTCCATTTTTATTCATTTTTACTCTTCCACAAATCCACTAGCTTTATTTTACTGCAATCAAGAACATGGAAACATTTGATTTGTAAAATCCCAGAAGCAGATTGTCACAAAAAAGATCATCTTCTAGAATGCACATTTAAATTGGTCTACCAAATGCCTTCTGACTGATGAGTGTAACTTCTTGATTATTTCCCTTGCTTTCGTTCTCTTCTTCTCCCCCCGCCCTTTTAAAAAATATATGGGGAAGATGTATTAATATTTGTGGGACAGCAAAGCTGCTGTTCTAGTCCTCTATAGAATGGTGGGATCTCAGTTAAACCGGGGGTGTTGCTATGGAAACCAACTGTCATGCAAGCGGCTCCTGCTCTGTAAAGCCTGGACAGGTGAAGATGTCAAGCTAAATGATACCCTTCAGGAGCAATGAAAACTTTTGCCGACCTTCACAATCCCATCACCACCGTCTCCGCAATTGCAGTTCGCAGCCATGTTTTGTCTCTTGTACGTTCTTTACTCCAATCTGCTTGCCTCTTTCACCCAAGGAAAGCAAATCCAGTTTCAAGGCAGGTATTTTCTTAAAAAGAACCCGTGATTATAACTTGGCACAGAAGGGGAAATGCTATTTCCTGATTCCCCTCCCCACATAGAGATTCCTTTTCCCCTCTGTAGCATCACGTTACATTGACGCATGCAATTATATGAGCAAATAGACGTGTCGTGAGCATGCATAAACATTGTTTGAATCAACCTACCATTCATGACTATTTGTAATGAGGGCGAATTATGATTAGCAATATTTAGATTGGTCGTGCGTGTGCTAAGAGCCACCTGATCACTTCAGACTCGTGGTGACCCTATGAAATAATGATCTCCAAAACATCCTATCCAGTAGTGGGATTCAGCAGGTTTGCACCACTTCGGTTGTTAAAATGGTGCTTGTAAACAAACAGTTGTTAAATTATTTACCGTAAATCCTACCACCGAAACCGGTTGTTAAATTATTTGAATCCCACCACTGATCCTATCATCAATGATTGTGCTGAGTCTTGCAAACTAAAGACTGTGGCTTTTTAATTAAGTCAATCTATCTCATACTGGGTCTTTTCACTTTTCCTACTGCCTTCAACTTAGTTATTTCTACCTCCCTATGGGCATGCAGTTATATGCCTGAGTGCTGGGTGAAATCTTTTGAAGGCCGACCCACTTAGAAGTAATACAATAGCTGTTTCATGATTATTAATTTGTAGAACTATAATGATTCTGTGTTTGTGTTGTTCCTTTGTGTTTAAAGAATGCATTTTACCCTTCCTCTTTGTACTTGCAGACAAACATTGTAGTCCCTTTCCTTCCCCACTACACCATAACTGTAGTTTACAACTTCCACTGGGATATAACAGCCAAATTAGGGATGTCTGAATGTGCCCATTTTTGCATTGGTGTACCGTTTTTGTGCCATTTTATGTAACTGATGTAAAAACGGCTGTCAATTTGAATGGCAGAAGCCATGCAGTACACTTCATACAGACCAACTTGAATGGCACAAAAAAAATAGGACTGGCAACTCTGGAGGGATCTGGAGATTTGAAGTGAAGCTTGGAGAGGATGGAGATTGGGGAATGGAAGGACCTCAGCAGGATATATAAAGCCTTAGAGTCTGCCCTCCAAATGAGCCATTTTTTCTTCACGGGATTGATCTTTCTGTACTCTGGGAATCTGTTGTAATTCTGAGAGATCTCCAGTCCTCTGCCTGGAGGTTGGCAACCCTATGTGCAAGCTTTTGTGTTCTCCAGAGCTCTTCATCCAGTTGAATTAGGGTTGCCAGCTTCTAAGTGGAAAGCAAATAGATTGTAATATGAAAGACTAGTAATGTTGTACCTGCACAGATCAAGACAGAATGCAGAGGGGCTTAAAGTTTTTCAAATAAACAGCAGCTAAAACAAGATACTAGTGTTGCAGTTTCCAAGGTGGGGCCTGCAGCTCTCCTGGGATTGACCCTTGATTCCCAGGGATCAGTTCTTCTGGAGAAAATGGCAGCTTCTGAGAGTGGACTACACAGCATCCATGTTGAGTTAAGATTGTCAGCCTCCAGGTGGTGGCTGGAAATCACCTAGGATTACAACTGATCTCCATGTCAGAGACATCAAGGTACTGACAGGCATGGTCCTGACACTCCAGGCACTAGAGATCAATTCGCCTGGAGAAAATGGCTGCTTTTAGAAGAGGACTCTTTGACATTATACCTCATTGAAGTCCCTTCCCTCCCCAAACCCCACCCTCCTCAGGCTCCACCCCCAAAATATCCAGGTATTTCCAAAGCTGAAGCTGGAAGCTCTAGTTGAGCGCCCACCCTAGCATCTCCAGGAGGGTTGCTAATCTCCAGGTGCGGGCTGGAGAGCTTCAGCTATCACAATAGATCTCCAGATGACAGAGATCAATTTTCTGGAGAAAATGGCTGATCCGGAGGGTGAACTCTGGCATTGTACTCCGCTGAGATCACCCATCTCCCCAAAACCTGCTCTCTCCAGGTTCTATGCCCCAAATCTTCAGGTATTTCCCCAGCCAAGCTGGCAACAGTAATCTCCAGGAATACCCCAAGGCTGAACCCTGTGTACAGCAATCTCTTACCTATGGTTGCCAAGTACCCCTGGCAACCAAGGGGCACGGAGGGAGGGGGTCCCTTACTGGCAGCAAAGTGAGGACTAGGCCTCTGTCACCAGTGACATGTCAGTGCAGGTGTGCATTAGAAATGACGTTATGTTACTAACAGTATGAGGAAACTGGTATTTGGGGAAAAAAATCTAGGGTAGAAACCATTTTTCTCTTAGAATTTTTGTCCAAATGCCAAAGTGCTCATGTGCTGCCAGCAACATGGCGACATAACTTCCAGCGAGTTTTGGAAATGACATTGATGTATTGCCAGCAACAGAGGCCTAGACTTAAGTTTGTGCTGCTAAGTCTCCCAGTGAACCAGCTCAAAAGGCCCCAGGGAGATGGCCTCAAAGTATGGGCTACCCCTAGTGGGGTAGCTGGCAGCTATACTCTGACCTTTTCTTCACATACAAATTACTCCTGATTTTCTTGGGAGATGCTCCACAAGCATTGGATTTGACAGGGTTCTTCTACATATCTGCACCCTGTGCATTTTAACAGTTGTGAAGCCAGTTTGTTTTTCTGCCTGTTAACAGGGGCGGAGCAAGGGGGAACTGTGCCTGGGGCATGCGCATGCCCTGCGCCCCCGCCACGCCCATGCTCTCGTCTGCCTACGCCCCCACACTGGCACACGCCCGGGGTGTTGAACCTCCGGGCACCATTGGCGCTACGCCACTGCTGTTAAATAATGAAGATTTTCAATGGACAGTGCTGTTGTCATTGTTGCGACTGTACAACATCCCCCCTTTTTAAAAAATGCCCTAAAATATCAATATAAAGCTGTAGTGTTGCAATGACAGTTTAAGCTGGATTTCTGAATCCCCATCAAGCAGAAATCAGAAAAACTGAAGCAGCACGGGGCCAGAACTGACAGAAGAAAACCATACAGAAAAGCCTTCTTTCTGCACTTGTTCTACAACAAACTCAGGTCAATTAATTTTAGGGCAAGCCCACAAATTAGCAGTTCTTTAACAGTGTGAAATATAAATGAATGCCTGCAAAATTGTAATTTCTGTTACCACAGGGGATATTATAAGGTATTGGGAGGAAATTTTATTGGATTACTTACCCACAGTTTTGACATAAGGTCTAAAGGCACTTTACACAGCATCAAATTCTAGACTAGTTATTATAGACAGCATGAAGGATGGAAGTACGAGCTTATATAAATCTAGAGAATATATATTATTTCATAACCACAGAACCTGCCTTTGGAAAGACTAGGTTTGATGGGGGCAGGTTTTGCTGGACTCATTTATGGCAGTGGTGGCGAACCTATGGCACAGGTGCCAGAGATGGCACTCAGAGCCCTCTCTGTGGGCACTTGCGCACAGAGTTCATCATTTGGGAGGGGGGTAGAAAATCACACCCACACCCACATACACACATCTAGGCTGGCCTGGGCATGATCCTTTACCTGGGAGTAAGCTCAGTTGCTGGCAATGGGGCTTGCTTCTGAGTAAACCCTCCTAGGATCGTGATTCACCCATTTGAAGCGTTGCACGGTTGCTTCACTAAGCTTACTCCTGAGTAAGGCATGCCACGGAGCCAACCGTTTTTCTAAACTAAAACTTCAAATTGCTGTGTTGGCACTTTGTGATAAATAAGTGGGTTTGGGGTTGCAATTTGGGCACCGTTTCGAAAAGGTTCGCCATCACTGATTTATGGTATGAGATTAGAGTCTGGATTAATTCTGGTTTAGATATTTGAAGGGATGTCATGTTGGTGAGGGAGCAAGCTTGTTTTTCTGCTGCTCCAGAGACTAGGACCAGGAGTAATGGGTTTAAGGCGAAGGAAAAGATTCCACCTAAATATCAGGGAAAACTTCCTGATAGTAAGGGCTGTTCGACAGTGGAATGCAGTGTCGTGGAGTCTCCTTCTTTGGATGTTTTTAAAGAAAGGCTGGATGGCCATCTGTCAGGAGTTCTTGAATTATGTATCCCTGCATTGCAGGGGGTTGGACTTGATGGCCCTTGGGGTCTCTTTCAACTCTATGATTCTATGATCTGCCCTAGGTTTGTTAGGGAATATTTATCCAATTATCTTGATGAATTATAAATATCTTCCTTCTCTGCAATGGGAGGATTTCTTCCTCATCCTGACATGAAACTACATCTCACAGAATACTTGAAAACAAATATAATAGAAAACATATTTTGGTCACTCCTCTGGAAAATGCTAAACACATATTTAAGAAGCTTTATCAACTCCCACACTGTGTGCTAGAGGAAAAATCAGGCACAAGAAATTGGTCACCTTAGAAACCGAATGTAAACACTTCAATTCTGTAAAAACTTCTCAAAAGTTCTGATGATCTAGTCAAGATAGACTATGAGATGAAGAAGCTGCATTCTGGTGAGGCAGAATTTGTTAAATCAGACATATTGTGAGAAAGGCAGTAAAGGTTTACTTGAGGTGTTAGAACAATTGTAGATATGCTATGAAATCCCTGTTACTGTGAATAGTAAAAGTACCATTTCACATAATTTTAAAAGAGTACATAAAATAAAAGGTGGCAACACCCTGACAAATGCCTGGAAGAATTATCTCATTGAAGTTCTGATACCACAGAGATCAAATATGAAAGTTGTGCAAAGTTAATTTCAAGGGAACCCAAAATGAAGCCCCTCCATTCTGTTCTCTGCATGCCCAACCTGTCCCCATCTATTCATATGATCATGATATCCTTGGCTCCATCTTCCTGCGACAGCTCAATGCCCCACCCCCAATATCTCGCCACCTTTTACTGCCTTGCAGCCATTACCATAAAGTCTTGCATTCTACTCCTATGAGATGTTGGTTTTGTGAAAGAACCATCCACTTCAAATGAAAATCGGTGGCAAAGCAATCTTGGGGAAGGGACAGGAAAACAAATGTGCCAACCAACTGACAAAGATGCCAGTTTTAAAACATTTATCCAGTTGCAAGAATCTGCCCTCCCAGTGGGAACAATTCTCTGGCAGTACATCCAAATCCATCATTGCCTTGAATCATGTTTTGGCGCATTTGAACCTCTGCACATTCGTAAATGTTCTATGCATTCATTCAGTCACATCCTGCTTCCCCCTCACCACCCCAAAATGGTAAGATGACCAACCTTGAGGTGAGGCCTGGAGAACTCCTGGATTTACAACTGATCTCCAGACTACAGAGATCGGTTCTCCAGGAGAAAATGGCTGGTTTGGAGGGTGGGCTCTATGGCACTATATCTCCCAGTGAGATCCCTCCCTTCTCCAGATGCCACCCTCCCCAACAATTCTCCAGGAATTTTCCAAGCCATAATTAAAAAGGAGTTGGGATCCAAAGTGACTTTTAAAAAAGCGAGTCAGTACAAAAACAAATGAATAGGAGGAGGGAGGCATGCAAGGGAGGGGAGGGCCCCCCCCCGGCATCTGGACATGGCCCACCCACCCTAGCAGAAGGAGGGGATGGAGGGGGAGGGGTGGCATGCAAGGGAGGGGAGGGAGGGGCAGCTAATGTGCAGTGGTTCAAATGCGCCAAAATGTGATTCAAGGCAATGATGGATTTGGATGTACTGCCAGAGAATTGTTCCTACAGGGAGGGTAGATTCTTGCAATTGGATAAATGTTTTAAAACTGGCATCTTTGTCAGTTGGTTGGCACATTTTCATGCATGTCTGTCTTTTTGTCTCTGTCTGTCTTGCTCTCTCTACCGTGCGTTAGGTCTCGAACTTTGAAGCAATAAATGGACTCTGTAATTGTTGATCAGTAGCGTTTATTGATAGGCATCGAAGCACCCAGCTTGACAAAGCTAATTCTGGCAAACCTGGCTTTTGTGTCCCCTTTACTCTGATGTTACCCCCCTCTCTTAGTTTCCCAAGAAATGTGAGAAAGAGTTAGCTTGGAGCTGAGGCACCCCAAGGTCAGCAACAGATAGAGATAGAGAGCCACCTGGCATCCTGCCCTCTTGAGATAACGGAAACAATCCCGGTTCTCGTGAGACCAAGTGTCAGGGGAAAGCCTAGTTGTCTACTTGGTGTGTGAAGCCACAAAGTAAAGATCAAGGAAAGAATGCCCCAGAATAGCAGTGGTAACATATAGCAGGCTGGTTACATATATCTTGTAGAAATTGCATTGAGGTAGGAATGTATCTCAGTCACTTAGATACAATCCCCCTGACACCAGGAGATCTCCCTTCTAGCTCCAGGCTACAACCCTCAGGCTAAGAGACAAAAGCCAAGATTCCTGCATGTGGACAGAAACAAATACTCAGGATGGATCTTACAAACTAGCAGCCAACTTCCCCCAATTGCTCTCCCTGCTAAAATGCCACCCTCCAGTCACACCCTGGCCTTCAACCTTGCACAGGAAAAAGACAAATACTCAACCTGGGCAGGCTGATACAAGCTGGTTGCCGTTTTGTAGCAGCAACAGCCATATACAAGGTATTAGAGGCAAGCATGCGTGAAATACAGAAGCAAAGATAGGGCAGAGCTGTAGCAAAAACAATAATCATCAGTCATCACAGGAATTCAGAAAAAAAATACCTCAGTAGATCTTTAGCTAAGATTAAGTCAGCCCCAAAATATTGTTTAGACCACACTGGCCTCCAGTCAAAGCATTTAAGCTTGGAATTACTGAGAATGAGTGATGTTGGCCATGTAACTCACCACAAACTAATCTGGTACATCTGTTAGGCTGTGCCCTTGAATTACAACATTCTGGCGCAAAGCAAAAAGTCAGAGAGGCCTTGTTCTGTCAATCTTCATAAGCTTCTCCTTCAACTACACGGGGTCCAAGCATGACTTTTCTGGGCCTGGTACAAACCTGTAACAAGGGCCTCCTTCACAAAGTCCAATGCATACATATAACCTCATGAGTTATAAAACAAAACTCTGTATTTCGTTTCTGTCTGCCTATATCTGAGATATCCTCAACAGAGCACATCATGGTCATTTGCCCACAGAATGGGCCAGACATGTGCACCCTAGACTACCAGGCACCAGGGAACGGTTTCCACATCCCTGCTCCAGTTTTTGTTCTTGCAGCCATTTCATATTAGGCATTGGCTGGTTATGCATATCATGATTCCCCTGCACCTGTCCCGCGGCTGCCTGTTCCACATCAAGCTCTCCTCGTGTTTTTCTTGCTATACGCAAGGAAGAGCCGTGACTGCAGCAGCCATGTTCACTCACTTCTTCTTCCGAGTTGTTGGGGTCGCCACATTCTTCTGCCTCTTCAAAACATTTTTTAATTAAATAGGTTTTTTTATTCCATCATTGTTTCTATGCATAGATGGAACGATGTGATTAAAATTAGGGAAATAATAGGCATTCTCCCAATCCCCCAGAAGTGCAGGGGGAGTGCGGAGGGTGGGGGGAATGCAGGCACATGTGAAGCAAGCCTTATGAAAGTTGGGGTGTTTTGCTCTTGCTGCGCATGCAGGGAAATGATCAAATTTTCCCTGCTCTTCAAAGACCTGAGTCTTCTCCCATCTGCTGCGAGGTGAGTGTGGCGACAAGGAAAAAGGCATCCATAAGGAAAAGTCTGCCCTGACAGGGATGTAAATTCACCAAGGGGCAGACACAAAGTGTATAAATCTGTTCCACATAAAGATGATAGTTCAGTCAGTTGAGGTACAGCGGTTGAGAAAGTTGTGTGCTTCTGTATTAGAATACAGTCCCAAATGAATACGAGAATTATCGTTAATCTTCACACACTGCCTTTGTCCAAACCATTATTTTGTGCATTATTGAACATGGTACTTTTATACAAGAACATTTATGCCAAAATATGTCTTTACTTTCAAACAATGGGGAGAGCACTAGAGTAGGCACTAGGACCCAGGCGGAGCATTCTACAACAAAGAAGGTCCAGCAAGCTTTTTCTGTGATAGAGAAACATACTATCTACTATCATCTTTATGTGGAACAGAGTTTACTTGCAATAAGCTGGTTTCCCCTTCCCTCGTAAGGCAGTTAAGCTGTAAACTCACTTTTTTGTTTATATTCGGAAAGTCCCCAGTTCTTCATGTGTGCTCGCGTAAGCAGATATGTTTATATGAGAAAGAGATGGCAGATGGCTACGCAAATACTTAATTCACTTCTTCTACTGCTGGCAGGCTACAGTCCTGCCAAACAACTATTGTAAAGCCTTATAGCTCAATCCAGAATTGTCAGGCAGGTGGGGAAAACACCACCTAAGCACATCTCCACCTACTCCAAAGGGCTTTTCCACAAAGCGGGAGAGGGAGAGTTAAAATAGATTAGATTGGCTTATTTTAGAAATTATCCTTGTTTTGATAATTTAAAATATTACCAGGTTTTTTTAAAAAAAATCAATAACATTGACAAATAGAAAATGAATGAAGTGTTTCAGTTTGGTTCAATAATGTCTCGTCTTTGAACATGCTGATAAATGTTGCATGAGCTATGACTACTAAGCTTGGTGGTGAGTTACGGCCAGAAAGGTGCAGAAATAACTGTAACTTTGTACTGTGGCAGGCTTTCATGGCCAGAATTAACTGGCTATTGTTGGGATTTTGGGCTGTGTGGCTGTAGTCTGGTAGTTTTAGCTCCTAACATTTTGCCTTCATCTATGGAGTCCATAGATGCAGGCAAAATACGAGGAGCTAAAATTACCCGACCATTGCCACACAGCTTGAAAAACACACAATAGGTAATTATGATGTTACTCACCTGTCTCAAAATATTCCTAGGTGTTCCAAGCTGGGACAAAAGTTAGACTTAGGTGCATAGATGTACCTTCTGAATTTAAATCTGTAGTGATCATAAACTAATTTGATACTCTCTGCACCCTACATGCTAAGAGATAAAAGCCAAGATCCCTACATGTGGAGAGAAACAAATACTCAGGATGGATCTTACAAACTAGCAGCTCTTCCTTCCTCGTCCTGATTGGTCGTTGTGCTGTATTGGGGTGGGAACTTTTTTTTAAAAAAATTGGTGCGAAAACGTGCCCACGTTTCAACAATTTCTGCTAGTTGTGCCCATGTTTAAACAGCTCCTGCTCCTTGTGCCCACGTTTAAACAGCTTTTGCTCCTCGTGCCCACATTTAAACAATGCCACATTGCCTCCGCCGGTGCAAAACAAAACAAAAAAGGCTTCGTGCGCATTGCGCACAGCCCACTGTGCTTTGATTGGCCAGAAGGCCCCGCATCACTCTCTACGGCGGGAAAATTAAATGTGGATACATTTGACCTCCAATCCTCCCCTCCCCTCCAATCTGGATTTGGTGCGTGTTTTTTTTAAAAAGGTGCACTTCTATGCAGGTTCTTAAAAATCATGATAAGGGGGAACGGTAGCACCAGAACCGGGGTGAATCCATGTTCAGCAGTTCAGCTGTGGGGAGTTCTTCATGAAACCTGGATATTTTACATATCATACGATTATCGGCAGTGGGGATTTCATGTTGGTTTCCTCACAGAACATTATTGTTTTTTGTCAATGACCCTTTCTCCTTAGTTTCCTGTTTCACCTCTGCCATTTGATTATTTTTGGGTGGTGCATGCTTGAAGAGACACTTCTATCCTGATGAGACAGCTGTGAAATTAAACAAAATAATAATAAAAAGGAGGAGGATGATGAAATTTGACCACTTTTTATTTATTACAAGGTGCATATAATTCCGTCAAAAGTGTGTGATCTCAACAGTTACAAATTTGCAAGCCTAACACCCCCACCTGATAGCTAGAACTGGCAGCCTCCTGACAGGCCTGGAATTATCGCTGATCTCCAGACAACAAATATCAGTTTCCCAGGAGATAATAGAAGCTTTGGGGAGTGGAATCTATGGCCTTATATCTTACTGAGGTTCCTCCTATCCCCAAAGGCTGCCCTCCCCAAGCTCTACTCTGAAATTCTCATCAATTTCCCTAGCTGGAGTTGGCAAGTGACAGCTGAGACATATGGGGCCTTTAAACCATAGTGATAGCCAGCAGGGTATAATGGTTAAGAGCAGGTGGATTCTAATCTGGAGAACCGGGTTTGATTCCCCACTCCTCCACCTGAGTGGCAGAGGCTTATCTGGTCAACCAGATGTGATTTGGCACTCCTACATTCCTGCTGGGTGACCTTGGGCTAGGTCACAGTTCTCTCTGAACTCTCTCAGGCCTCATCCACCTTACAAGGTGTCTGTTGTGGGGAGAGGAAGGGAAAGGAGTTTGTAAGCCACCTTGAGTTTCCTTACAGAAGAGAAAGGTGGGATATAAATCCAAACTACTCCTCCTCTTCCTCCTCCTCTACATGGTACCTGCTTGGACAAGTGCATGCTCCTCCACTTTTCAACTAATAAAATAAATAAATAAATAAACTAGGATCATTGACAAACTGGGAAGAAACAGCGTGACTTCTGGGAGCTAATTGACAAGTGGCCCTCCTTGTGACCAGTAACTTCTTGTTATCCTTAGAGGATGCACAGGCGATCTAAACCTGAGCTGGACAATGTAAGCAAAGAGCAAGACTCCTGTAGTGGAAGTGAGAAGACCTCCAACAGGTGAGTGTAGCAAACCAGTGTCCATTTAATAATGGTGTAATATGTGGTGTAATGGGCAGTTGAGGCTTTTCATGGTATGGAAGTAAATAACATCACCTGGTAGCTTTGCCAGCTCTGTGTTGGGAAATTCCTGGAGATTTAAGGGAACAGTCTAGGTCGGAAGGGCAGTGTATAGGGAAGGGATGGACCTCAGCTGGGTATAATGCAATAGAGCCCACTCTCCAAAGCTGCCATTTTCCCTCAGGCAGCTAGTCTGCGTAGTCTTGAAATCAGTCGTAATTCTGAGAGATACCCTGCAGGTGGGCAACCAAATCACTAGGTAAACTACTTTCACTGAGGGAAATATGATTTTTTCCCCCTTTGGTTCTGTTGGCGACTGGAATTTTTCTGGTTTTCCAATGGTCTATAAAGATGCCAGTTTCAGAAAGTGTGTGTGTGGGGGGGGGGGGGTAGATGATTGCTGGAGCAGACATAAATCTGGTCAGATGTCATGGTGATTTATGTAGATTTGGCTGTTTATGCTTTTTCTATATGCTAGTAGAATTGTACTTTGTATATGCATTTGTAAGCTGCCTTGAATCTTTGGTGAACTTGTAGATATTTTAATCAATAAATACATAGTAGCAATAGTAATAACATGTTAAAAATCACCCACAATAATTGAAGTCTACAGTAGAAGCAAGCAGACCTGTGCTTATCTAGTATCCTTTTTAACAGCTGGAATTATTTTTTTCCAGTGAAAAAGTGTCAAAAATGGAAAACATGGTAAGTCATAATTTCATTATTCCATTTCTATAACAATTATAATTTCATTATTCCATTTCTACGTCCTACCAAGGCGTTTATCTACTGAGTTACCCATTTGGTCCATTGAGTCCAAGCCGATCTAAACAGATCTGGAAACAACTCTCCTGAAGAAATCTTTCTCAGCCTGGCTGATGGGAATTCCTACTAACTAAAAATGCTAGAAACTTAACATGGGGCTTCTTGTGTGCAAAGCAATTGCTATAATCCCTCCCCACAGAAGGCAGGGTACAGTCTCCTTACACCGGAGGCAAGAGTTGACTCCACTGCAACTGCAAGCGATTAAATAAAGATTTCCCCCGGGGCTCCCCTTGGACCACTCAGACCAAACCAAAACATCTCACGACAGCAGACTTTATTACTTTGTCAGCTCCACAGGACCCCAGGTGAACCAGGGCCAAAGTATGTATTTTGTGGGGGAAATAATGCTTCCCTGGCGCCATTTCAGCTTGGGAAAACAGTGCCGGTAGAAGGCAGGAGCTTGTCCTCCTACCACACAGCAGTCCTGATCTTTACTGAGCCCCTGCATCACTTCTAAATGGAGCTGCCACTAGGAACCTATAGTTGCCACATGTTGAGTTGCTGCTTTCCAGGTGCATTCTGCGACAATCTATTGCCTGCTGCCAGTAAATTTGTCAGTAGAAAGAAAGGGGGTGGGGGGAAAGCCAGTGGTGTATGCATTATGTTCAGCTCATGAGTGTAGTTTAGTCATAGAGGAAAGTCACCATCTATATTTGCTGTTATGTTATGATTTCTGATGTTCTGTTATTTGATATCTGGGATTTATGATGTTGCTTATCGTTGTTTGAAATGTTATGATATGTCAGTTATGCTTTGATTGGTTTGCCATCTGGTATTATGATTATTGCTGCTGTTATGTAGGTGTATTGCTGTTATGTTATGTACTTATTATTGTGTTATTATTGCTGTTGTTATGTTATGTACTACGTTTGATGTATATTATGTTGTACACCGCCCTGAGCCTTTTGGGGAAGGGCGGTATATAAATTACAGTACCAATACCAATCTGAAAGCTAGAAGTGACATCACTACATTGTGGTGACAGAGCACAATGAAATCATTTTCAGGTTGTGGACAGAAATGACATTGCAGTGTTGTGCAATGCCATTTCTACCCCTCTGTTTCCCCAGATTCCCTTCACCACCCCAATAAGTTGGCAACCCTTGTAGGACACCAACTAGTTCCCATGATGAACTCATGTCATTTGTAACATGCCGTCTGACCCTCAGCTGCCCTGGTTGATTCTATGAGTTGATAGTTACACCTAAGCATATTGAAATAAATAGCCACTAGCCAAGTCAGCTGGGCCAAATAAGACTTGCATTCAGGTGAACAAGCCAGATAGTTTAATAGAATGGAAGAGAAGTTGATATTGTCTGCCACAAATGACTAAGAGGGGTGTTGGTTGAACAGTGAATTCGTAACATTTGCAAGTGTGCATCAAATATTTTAGTAACAGCTCTATTTTTGTTACCAGTCTGTGTTTTTGGCACAGCTCATACATAGGACGATAGACATACAAGTGAAAATAAACTGGAAAGCCCTCTGGAACTTAATAAGCTACACTGTGTTCTCTCCTTTGTCTTCCAGTTGAAGAAGGTGCTATTAGAAAACCAACAGTTGAAAAATGCTGTAAGTTTGTACTGTTTTGTTTTCCAATAGCGTAAGATTAACTCTATAGTCTTCATTCATTTCTGAAAAGAAGCCTAAGTAACTCAACTGTATGGATATCTTCTATCTCCTTGCATTTTCTCTCTCTGTTTTCTTCCTGTGTAGAATTTTAAAGTGTCAGGCCATTGGGAAAGAGACCTGCTTTTTTGTGGATTGCTGTGTAAAATGCCATGTGTGTTGATGGCACTATTTTAAAAATCCTAATCTCTTGAGGCTTTTCTTTTACTCTTAACATGTATGAATACATAAATCTGCCTTATACATGCCCAATCATTGACCCCACAAGTCCAATATTGTCTTTCCTGTTTGCCAGTGAGTCTCCAAGGCCTTGTGTCATCTTTTCCAGGATTGGCACTCTTGAGATCCCAGGACAGGGATTAAACTGGAATGCTGCTGCAAACACAATAGGTGCTCTGCAGCTGGGCCTGAAAACACACCTCAGAATAAAGCAGGATTTACCTCTGAGTAAACATTCATAGGATTGCACTGCATATATGTTTCAAAATGTATGTTTACGGTGCTGCTGAGCCAGATCTGAGGGGAAATGTGGTGAACCCAATCAACCTGTTCTGGTTCCTTAATGAATAAAAACATAAGAGCGAGCCTGCTGGATCAGACCAGAGTCCATCTAGTCCAGCACTCTGCTACTCGCAGTGGCCCACCAGGTGCCTTTGGGAGCTCACGTCCAGGATGTGAAAGCAATGGCCTTCTGCTGCTGCTGCTCCCGAGCACCTGGTCTGCTAAGGCATTTGCAATCTCAGATCAAGGAGGATCAAGATTGGCAGCCATAGATCGACTTCTCCTCCATAAATCTGTCCAAGCCCTTTTTAAAGCTATCCAGGTTAGTGGCCATCACCACCTCCTGTGGCAGCATATTCCAAACACCAATCACACACTGGTGTTTCCTTTTATTAGTCCTAATTCTTCCCCCCAGCATTTTCAATGAATGCCCCCTGGTTCTAGTATTGTGAGAAAGAGAGAAAAATTTCAAATGACAAAGATGAGATAGAAAAGGTGAGTAGATGACCCAATAGAAGGACAGCATTCCCTCAGCCATGCTTGTGCCCCTCAAATCTCACCAAACTTTGAAAGGGTCAGTTCCAGAGTCCTTCCCACCATGCTTTTGTGGTCGCTTCTCTGGCTGGTTTCCTGACCAGGCTATATTTAAAGAAATGTTTATGGTCTTACAGGAAGTGCCTTCTGAGCACTCCTCATGAAATTGGTTGTCTTTTGCAGGTACACTTTCTGAAACAGCAGCAGGGCAAAGGTAAGGGTCTTAATTCTTATGGCGCATCATCTATTACCAACCAAATGGTTGCTTTCGAGACAAAGAACAGCTGGGAGCTACTGGCCAATGTAGCCGGCAAGCATGGTCCCTCTGCTTTTACTTCCCAGTCCCTTGCTTCCCTGTAAACTTTGCCACTTCAAATCTACCATCCTCAAACCCCTCCTGCTCGCTTTCTCTCTCTTAATTTTTAGCATATGTATTTCAAGCAAAGAACAACACAAATAACAGGGGTCACACTATAGATAGCCTATCCAAAAATAAAACTGGTAATTTTAAAATTCACGAATACATATTCCCCTCCATTTACAAAAAAACTGATGCATTTCTAGCTTAACATGTCAATCTATCACAGTTGAATACCACCTTCTCTCCAAAGAGCTCAAAGTGGTGTACAGAATTCTTCCTTCCATTTTAACCTCCCAGCAGCACTGTATAGTAGGCTTGGTTGCAGTGGCATATCTGCCTGGGGACAAGGGGTAACCCCTGCCCCTGTGTGCAACTAATTTAGTAATGTGGAGGGCGCAAAATCAGCCCCCACGTAACCAGATGTTTTTGTGAAGATGGTGAGGCAGCAGGAAGTCCTGCTGCCTCATCGTCTTCGGTCTCCCTTGGCACCGCCCACGTCAGGCCAAGGGTGCCCGACAACGAGGCAGTGGGGGCGCCTTGCCCCCCTCCCGGCTTCTGCCCTTCGCAGGCCCTGGGGAGAACAGGAGTTAGCCTCCAGGGATGGGAGTGGGGCACTGCCACTCTCACCTCCTCCCCCTCTGGGGCTCCCACAACCTGGTCTCTGCCCTCCCCAGAGCCTGGGGAGAGCAAAAGCCACTGCCAGCCTCTGGAGACGTGATTTTAAAAGCATGAAGGCTGGGGGTGGGGCTCAGGGATGGGGCCACCCTCTCACTCCCTCTGGGGCCCCTGCAGCTTGGTCTCTGCCCTCCCCAGAGCCTCTGGAGACGTGCTTTTAAAAGCACGGAGGCCAGGAGCAGGGTTCAGGGCATGGCTCTGCCCCCCAGCCCCACCACTGGAGGGTTGATCAGGGGCATGGCCCCGCAGCGCTGCCCCCGCAGCCTCCGTGCTTTTAAAAGCACATCTCTGGAGGCTGGCAGTGGCTTCTGCTCTCCCCAGGCTCTGGGGAGGACAGATGCAGGGCTGCAGGGAGGTGGGGGGAGAGGGGGGGGCTTGGGGAACACCTGGAGAAGGCTTGTCTCCAGGTGCCATTTTCCCCCATACGCTTCTACTTGGTTGAGCCAGTGAGAATGGCCCACAGTTAACCAGGGATTCAAAACTGGGTCCTTGTAATAATAATGACAATAAGGGGCTTAGCTTTAGAAGCCTAATTTATGTAACCATTTTCCTTTCCAGAGAAAGACTACCATGTAGACCACTGCAACAGGTCAGTGACAATAGTGTACCTGTCCCAATTAATAGGCATGAATAACCATACTTACGTTATCTTTGTGATCTTAACAAGTGGTTCATGGGATAGAGATTGAAGTTGAGGCATTTTTTTAAGGTACGCATTTTTCTACCAAGTAGCCATCAGGAGAATGCAAGACCCCCAAATAAAACTGCATTCTCTGACAATTCCCTACCCTGCCACTCATCATGTCCATTTATTCACCTCACAGGAAGCTCCCCTTGGCCTAAGAGGGTAGAGGGCCTTTCCCCACTTTCTTCCATCCCCCCATGCCGCGCACTGCTCTCAGCGTGCGGCATCCCAGGTGCGCAGCCAGGCGTCCCCACGGCCTTAAGAAGAGCGCCTGGGATGCCTCGCGCTGAGGGGGCGCAACAGCGGCAGCTTTGGGGCGGCTGCGCTGTTGCCGCCCCTGTCGTGGGGAGTGCTGGGGGACCCCGGGCTACTCTGCTCAAGTAGAGCGGGGCTTAAGGTAAGTGGGGAAAGGCCCATAGTTATCCTGCCTGTCAGTGGCTTAGTAAGCTCTGATGTCACAGAAGAGCAGTTTTCAATGTAGAGCTGAAAATTTGAATTCCGAAGTCCACAAGGATCCTGTGTGGAAATAAATGTGGATATATGTGGCATAACGATATCTCGTGGCTGTAGATCAGTTGCGTGATCTTAAAGCCTTCTACTAGATAGCGTCAAATACTAATTTCTGTATATTTGGCTCCAACTTTGTTTTAAATATTGTGGTTAATTTTGATGCCCAGATTAATCCAAAATGCATGAAACTCTGATCCCTTGTCTGTTTCTGTTAACTTCTGTCAACGGAGCCTGGGAAGATCAAGAACCTCAGTGGGGCACGATGCCGTAAAGTCTACTCTCCAAAGCAGCCATTTTCTCCAGGGAAACTGATCTCTGTAGTCTGGAGATGAGCTGCAACTCCAGAGGCTCCGCAGGAGTTAGTTATGATCCTAAATTAGATAGATGTCCTTGCACTGAAATATTTTTGTGACCAAACATACTAAGGGGGCAGATTCATTAAAGAATGAACATGAACACAAGTTAATTTCGCAGGTAGCGTTGACTGGTCAAGTCTGTAAGACTGAAACCACTCGGCCAAAGTTTACTTAAAAGGAAAACTTTATTGATCTGGCTCGCCCTAGCTACAGGGTGCTGGAACTGAGGATCCCGTCCTTGGTTCCAGCATTCATTGCAGGTTCGAAACGGCAGTGGTCCAATCACCTCTTCCTCTTTTCCCCGCCCTTGGCTCTCATGTTCCCGCTTTGGAACCAGGATGGCGGGAACTGGTGCATGTTGGGATTTGTAGTCCTGACAAAGTCCTTTGGGAATGAGGGCCACCTTGCATTCTTTGTTGTTTTTAGGTCTAAAGAAAAACTTCTGACTGAAATTGGGTCTCTCTTGACTGAAATGGCCTTCCTGAAGGAAGTGCGGGAGCAGCTGGTAAGTGGGTCTGTCATCCACATTTGCAATTCGCTTCCTCAGATCCTGCTGAGTAATAGCGAGTGAATGAGCTCAACCTATGCCATCTCTAACCCAATTTGAAGTCATATAAACAGAGGGATGGCCATTTATGTGTGCTCACTGCCCACCAAGGAGCTTATCTCCTGTCTGGGTAAAATATTTATGTAAAATTTACATGGCAGTAGATTAATAGAACATTATTATAGAATATTGATAATATGATAGAATAGTGAATACTAGTAATATGATAGAATAATGAAATAGTGAAATTGCGAAGACTGCCACAACGGGTAGGGTTCCATCAGCCCCATAGGATGACTCAGCAAAACGGGTTGTGCTTAACAGCCCTTATTTCTATTTCCATAATCAAAATGTTTAACTTCTGATGAGACGGTCACAGATACTCCTGTGTCTTTTAAAAGTAAATTCGAGATGCACATGACAATTATTCACATTGCTGCTGCACAGCGGAGGAGAGTGTGTTTAATTGTTCCAACCTGAGTTGGCTTCCTCCCATGATGCTTGTTATTAGTTCTTCCAAAGGAAAAAAGACAGTTACCTATCTTCCGCCTGTCTTTTTCCTTTAAAGAGGTACTACTGGCACTGCTGGTTTCATTTAGTAAAACCATGTTGGGGAAACATTAATCCCCTCTCCTGTCCCTGCGTGGCCACAATGTGAACCATGATTCTGCACGTCTGAAGTTGCTCTTAAAACCCCCCCTGGACTTCTTGGAAGAAGGAAAGATGCACAGGTATCTTTGCTGAACGAAGGGTTGACAAAACAAAATGGTTATTCTAATCAAAATAAAATTTTATTTATTTGTTTGATTGATTGATTTAAATTGGGTCAGCTTGGAACTCCATTTGGCAGTTCTGTGTGACTTCTTTTCAAGATATCTGCTCTTTTAATAAATCCTACTCAGCTAATTCAGACTCCTGGCCTGGAAGCTGTGTATCTCTGCCTGCTTCCAGTTTGCTTTAAACCTAGAAAGCAGACAGACACTAATAACCAGTTGTGAAAAATCACACATTTGCAGCCTGGCAAGGGTATGGTGGCTCACATTGGGAGGGCAGGTTCCAGGGTCCACAGAATTTGTTTCCTAAATTGATGTCCTCTTGCTTCTTTTCAGAGGTACAAGGATCCTGAATCTAGGAAAGAAATGACTAAAGCCCTCACTGAAACCATCCAAGCCAAGCTGGAGGTGGCCCATGCTAAGATAGAGGCTGCTGAGGCCAAGAAGGAGACTTTGGAGGCTCAGAAGAAGGCGGAGGAGGCCAAGGAAACTGCAGAAGCAGCTCAGGCCCGAGAGGATAACCTGCTGGCCTATGTCTCGAAAATTGCTTCCTTGGCTTACCAGCAGGCTGCCGAAGCAGAGTATGATTGGGCCCAGGCCCAGAAAGTCAAGGCAGTAGCAGAAGTCATGCAAGGGGCTGCCTTTGCCGACAGCAAAGTCCGGCGCAGCCATAAACATCACCAGGATAAGCACCATCGAAGCCACCGGAGTCATGGCGAGTGCCGGTGCCATCACAGCCACCATAGCCACCACAGCCACAACCGGACCCACTATGAGACCCAGAGTGATCTGCCCAGCTCAGAAATGGAGACCCTGAGCAGCAACCGATAAAAAGGAGGGAAGTATAGCTGGATAGGAGAGGAGATAGAGGTGGCTTGATAAATGAGGCCATGTGAGGGGTACTGTACAAAATTAAAATTTATGTCTGAACCAGACTTCTGGCAGTCATCTCATTCTTCTGCCCTTATCTTTGGACTTTCTTCTACCATATTGCCTCCAATGCCTGCAACAGAGTCCCCCTCCTTCAAAGCATAGGTCTTTAGCACATGCATACCCTGGATTAAAATGGGGGTACGAAGCCCCCCTCCCCAGTTGGCTACTGTGTGTCCCAAGGAGAAGCACCTGGGACAAAAGCAGGCTGGCTGACTTGAAGCAGAGTAAAACCTTTTCCCCCCATTGCCCCTTTGATTTCTCTGCAGTTAAAGAACAAGGAGTAGGTACTTTCCATCCCAAACAGAAGTGGCCAAGATGAAGCATGTCGGGCCAGCTTTAAGGGAAGGGAGAAAAACCTTCTCTCCCGTGCCTGGGAGGAAAGGTGAATGGCTGTCCTGAATGGAGGAAGGACATCTTTTGAAATTGAACTTATTAAATAAATGGGGAATGTGTGTGTAAAGTTCTTCTCCGCCTTTACCCGGAGCGCCAGACCAACGCTGAAGGCTTTGGCTGATTTTGCACATGGAAATTGCCCCTTTGTTGGCACGGGGAATGCCCCGATGCAATCGGGAGTTTTGCACAGCCCCAGGTGCTGCAGTTTGGCTGCCACGTTTCTGCCCAGGAGCCGCCCCGCGGCAGTGGCTTTGCTCCGCGAATTTTCCTGAACCGCAAAGGTTGAGGTCCTTTTGAAATGCCCCTTCGTTGCTCCTGAGGCTTCCAACGGCATGCAAAATTCCTCCGCAGCATAAACGGGGCCAGTTTTCCTGCCTCACCACTCTGGCCCGCCCCAACAATGGACAGACGCTGAGAAGTTTTGTGGGTTTTTTAGATGTATGTATGTGTGGGGGAACCTTATACTTTTGACATCAGATTATAATTCAAATGAGGAAAAGAGGGTCTAGAAAAACAAGATCTTGCATGCAGTCCTTAGATTTGCATGCAGAATATGTCTATTCTTATTTCACCCAACTTTGCTTATTGATGTGCTTTGCGGTGTTATAGACTATGGGGCTCTTTATTGTGGCCCTTTGATATTTTGTTCATGTTTATTTTAAGCAATATATTTTGAGTGTCAGTAACACATTGTAATACATTTTTGGCAACCCTTCAAAAATCATTGGATGTTCCTATCAAAATCTAACCAGAATCTCTGTCAATGTCCACTTCAAGTATGCAGCCAGCTCTGACCAGATTTTCAGCACCAACTGTCATTGTTAAATGAAATAGCACAGGCTGAAAATGTCTGGGTTCTTCAGAGACAAGCACATCTAAACCTAAGAATCCAGGAGAGGCATTTTTCTTCCTTTTGCATAAGCGTGTTAGATGCCTGCAAAATGAAGACAGGCGGTTTCTTAGGTAGCTCATGCATACTTATTTTGTGCGTATGCAAGAAAATATTTTTCAAAAAGGTTATTTTACAGGCATCCTGTCAGCAGAGTTTCTGTCTGAAATCTGAAGCGATATTTTCTGAGTTATGTGTAATCGCACTCTTTTGACATTTTGTAATTGGTTCCATCTCGCAGGGCAGCCATTGGCTCCACCTCCTGTGGAAGCCATTTTCCAAAGAATTCGCCAGAATTCCAAAGGTGCCTGCTGGCTAAAAAAGGAAGGGGCTCCTGCACTATGCAATCCTAGCCGTAGCAATTATGATATTCCATATGTCATAGAAGATTGGTGGTTGCGCCCCCAAGATTTCTCTGCAGTTGAAGAACAAGGAGTGGGGACCCTTGCATTCAACTGTTTTTTGGCTGAGTTTTGGCCAGGTGTGATATCGAGACTCTGCCCCGACCTACTTGGAGGGAAGGTGGGATAATAATCTTATGAATAAAAAAAAAAGATACCTCGAGTTCTGAGATTTATAGTGCAATCCTAAGCAGAGTTACACCCTTCTAAATCCATTGAAGGGGATGAGTTTACAAGGGGGTACTTCTGCTTAAGGACTGCACTGTCAGCTACCTCTTCAGATGTGCAAAGGGGACTTCATCGCACAACTAGGTTTATCTATTAACGCTCCTGCTTCAGCTTGCCAAGGAGTCCACCTACTGCCTTTAAGGGTTCTGTTCAGTCTAATAAGGGTCTTTCAGAAAGAATAGGAAACTTTTCATCATGCAACACAGATAATTACAGAATAACACATCATTCTTTTATTTTTCATGGTAAAAAAAAAAGCCACAACCAACAGTTTGCTAAGCAGACAGGTTACACCCTGAGGTGCTCAACTGCTCCCTGCCACGTGCGTCTTCAGGCCTTGCGGAACTGTAGTGCTGGTTTTGCTCGCTGCATCGTACACTGCTTGCAATAATGGGATCGTCATAGCCGGCTATTCAAAGTCTGCAGAATTCTAGCAGTTCTACCAGGAATGGGCATTTTAAGGACCACACTGTCCCATAACCTTGGACTACATGTGAGAAAGAGAAGCAGTACCACTTAGGAAGGGCTGGAACCTTGTCCCTGCAGGGTCACTGGATCACTGGAGACTGTACAGCAAGCCCCGAGAGATACTGCTCCACTTGGCCAACAGCTGGTGGGAAAACAGGCAGAAAGATGGCTGCTGGCATTGAACAGTCTCTGGGATCCAATAGTCCCTTCTCAATGGATAGTGTTTGGCTACCAAGCTTCTGTTATCACAGCACTGAGCATGTCACTCCTGCATCCTCGGCATGTCCACAGTTTGTTTTTCCCCAGCTGGAAAAGCCACATTGGAATAGGCTGTCCTCTGTCCCCTTGCAGGCCACGTCATCCATCCAGATACGCCCAGTCCCTGAAAAAAGAATTGGACAGCCCCATTAGCTGGAATAACTCACTCTGCTGCATGGGTTTTTTTGTGCCTTATAATCTGTAAAGGTAGACTTTTGTACAAGAACTGAGTCATTATTGACTTATTGGGTTATGTCACATCACAAGGTTTACTAGGTGGTTTGCTACTGCCCTTCCCAATTGTTTACACTTTACCCCCAGCAAGCTGGATACTCATTTTACTGACCTCAGAAAAATGGAAGGCTGGGTCAACCTGAAACTGACTTCCATCAGGACTGAGCTCAGGTTTTGCGGTACTGCAGCTCCCCACTCTGTGCCACAGGGCTCCACATTCATAATCTGGACTGGAACACTTTCCAAGTGGACAGAAAGGGATTGTACCCAAAGGTGTCACAGGTCACCTGAGAACCATGGAACTCCTATCCTGGAGGCTCACCAAAGCCCAACCATGATGATGATGATAATGAAGGAAGAGGAGGAGTTTGGATTTATACCCCGCCCCTTTCTCTCCTGTAAGGAGACTCAAGGTGGCTTACAAGCTCCTTTCCCTTCCTCTCCCCACAACAGACACCTTGTGAGGTAGGTGGGGCTGAGAGAATTCCAAAGAACTGTGATTAGCCCAAGGTCATCCAGCAGGAATGTAGGAGTGCGGAAACTCATCTGGTTCACCAGATAAGCCTCCGCCACTTAGGTGGAGGAGTGGGGAATCAAACCTGATTCTCCAGATTAGAATCCACCTGCTCTTAACCACAACACCACGCTGGCTCTACTTGAACACATAGAGAATGTTCAGGCACTGGAGCCTAGTATTTTTGGCTCATTCCGCACATGCAGAATAATGCACTTTCAAACTGCTTTCAGTGCTCTTTGAAGCTGTGTGGAATGGCAAAATCCACTTGCAAACAGTTGTGAAAGTGGTTTGAAAATGCATTATTTTGCGTGTGCAGAAGGGTTTGACTGGTATCTTTGACTGTCCCACCAAAAGCTCTCAGGAAATTAAGCATTAATTTTTCTGCTCCTTGCTCTCCTTCCCTCCCATGGTTCCACCTACTTCTGGAAGCAAATTCCCAACTGAAAACAGAGGAGACAAATCTAAAATAGTACAAATCTCATGCTAATTGTCTGCCCAATACTCTCCCCTCTTGTCGCGGCAAAGCTTAAAGGGGAGAGACATGAACAAGAATGGAGCGAAGGGTCCAGGGACAAAAGGTTATAGAACATAGCAGATGAGAAGGAACTTGATCCACTTTAGTTTCCTTGAGCCTTCTCCTCCCCTATTCCTCCAGGAAAAAAAAATGAACTGCACATTTCCCCTTTACATCTCCCAAAGAAAAAGTCTACAGATGTCGCTTTAAAAAAAAATCAGAATGTTTTAGTTATCGGTGCAGGATTTCAATTAGTGCAGGATTTAAGTGCTTTCCGATGCAAAGAATTCTACAAACAGCCTTATCAAAATAAATACAGAACATTTTCAGAGATTACAGCCCAGTAATATGAAATGTTCTTGAACTGGTTTACCCAGAAGGGATTCCAGGAATTCCCTCTCGCTCAAACAATGTTTTGAGCACACGTGGGTGGCGGTGGAGCAGTGCTTGGCTGCACAAACACGATTCGGAGCTCCAGTTTAGAATCCAATTACAGGGACTTCTCGGGATGCCTTGTAAGAGTTGTCCCTCACTGACTTGGGACTGCTCCGTTAACAAGTAGAAAGAAAGAAGTTTCCCCCCTTTCAGGCGCCAATCCTCCTCGATTGCCCAGCTGGGAGCCGTGAGTCAGGCCTCGTCCTCTCCAGCGTGTGAATCATCGGCAATAAAGGCGATTCCGTATTCAAGACTCCCTCCACAAAGTGGATGATAATTCCCAGCCAGGAAAAGCTGGCCTTGAATCTTCCAGGATTAATGGGAACCCGACAGAGAGCAGGAAGAATTTATGCAAGGAAGGAGCATTCAAGGAAGGAAAGTTTGGGACGTTTGAGTGGCCCCAGCTACAAACAGCTCAGAACTCAAGTCAGGTGGTGCATATTTATTTAGGCAGTTTGCCACTTCTGAAGGGTTGCCAATGGATGGCCATTAATTTAAAATCTGACCCTTGTACACATGTTTCATGTTGACTCTCACGCCACCCTTTCACTGGCCTCCCAAACCTGAATGAAATGTGAGTAAGGACCAGTGGTCAGGACCAGGGCTGGCCTTCTGAGAAACGAATGGCTCCATGCCCTTCCTTTTATGACTATGAGAAATAGAGGGAAACCAAAAAAGTGCCATTCATTTGTGGAACTTAGTGATGGACAGAATGTTGGATGAGTTTCAAAGGGGTTAAAAAGATTTGTGAAGGTTGGCTCAATCCTGGCTCTGACATCTCAACAGAGCCTCCTTGTCCAGAAGTGTTATACCTCTGAATACCAGTTGCTCAGAGGTAAAACCAAGGGGAGCCTTTGGCCTCTGGACCTTCACCAGCATTGGATCAGCCCCAATAGGAACAAGGATGCTTGACCAGATGGACCCTTGGTCTGATCCAATACAGAATTATTCTTGAGTCCCCAAATACATACAGATGGTTCACACCTGATCAGCCCAGAGATGTGAAAATGACTGATCAAAGGTAAAGTAGGTGGATCAGACAGGATGACAGTCACAGATGTTTTTGCAGAAACCGGCCTCAGAAAGATCCAAATGCTTTCATATCCTCCTTCCTCTTTTCATTTTTGTGCTGCTGATCTGGAGACAGAGTTGTCATTTTTATGCGGCTTTAAAGATTTGCAAAACCTATTTGGTCAGAGGAGTGTGTGTGAAGAGTCGTCAAGTCACAGCTGACTTATGGCAACCCCGTTGGGGTTTCAAGGCAAGAGATGTTCACAGGTGGTTTGCCATTGTCTGCCTCTGTGTGAACTGAGAGAGTTCTGAGAGAACTGTAACTGGCCCAAGATCACCCAAAAGGCTACATATGGAGGAGTGGGGATTTGAACCTGCTTCTCCAGTCCGCCACTTTTAACCCATACCCCATTCTGGCTGTCTGGTCAGAGGAGAGAATGGGGAAAAAGACCATGGACAAGGATGCCTGGAATAATAGGTTTTGATCCCACCTAAAATTACCACTGATTGAAAGATTTTCCTTAGTTGTGTGCAACTTCCATGCCTCACCTCTGTAATCATCCCCTGTGCTGCTTCTAGAGAATGAAGGATCCCCAGAAACAGCACAAGAGGAAGTCAGAGGTATGCAAGAAGGAGAAACAGTGAAAAGTATCCCGCTTTTCCATACATGGAAATGTTAAGAGGGTTTCAACCAGCGTGTGGGCAGTAACTTCTCACAGACTGGCTCCAGAACTCTTTTGCCATTAAGAGGATCTTTCCTCTCATTAGTAATTGAAAATCTAAGTGACTGATCCACTCAAATATCATGTATCCGGCTTTCTCATAGAAGATGTTTCTCTAGTTTGGGCAAAGCATTTTAGTAGACTGGGGTGATGTGTGGTTTCCGGGCTGTATGGCCGTGTTCTAGCAGCATTCTCTCCTGACGTTTCACCTGCATCTGTGGCTGGCATCTTCAGAGGATCTGATAGTAGGAAAGGAAAGCAAGTGAGTAAAGGTCAGTAGGTGAGAGCATCTGAACAGGGGTGGCCTGGCAAGTGAGTAACAATGAAGTGTAGCATGTGAGTAACAATGGAGATAGCAAGGTCAATAGGTGAGGGCATCTAATAAGAACATAAGAACATAAGAACTAGCCTGCTGGATCAGACCAGAGTCTATCTAGTCCAGCATTCTGCTACTCGCAGTGGCCCACCAGGTGCCTTTGGGAGCTCACATGCAGGATGTGAAAGCAATGGCCTTCTGCTGCTGCTGCTGCTCCTGAGCACCTGGTCTGCTAAGGCATTTGCAATCTCAGATCAAGGAGGATCAAGATTGGTAGCCATAGATTGACTTCTCCTCCATAAATCTGTCCAAGCCCTTTTTAAAGCTATTCAGGTTAGTGGCCATCACCACCTCCTGTGGCAGCATATTCCAAACACCGATCACACGTTGCGTGAAGAAGTGTTTCCTTTTATTAGTCCTAATTCTTCCCCCCAGCATTTTCAATGAATGCCCCCTGGTTCTAGTATTGTGAGAAAGAGAGAAAAATTTCTCTCTGTCAACATTTTCTATCCCATGCATAATTTTATAGACTTCAATCATATCCCCCCTCAGATGTCTCCTCTCCAAACTAAAGAGTCCCAAACGCTGCAGCCTCTCCTCATAAGGAAGGTGCTCCAATCCTTCAATCATCCTCGTTGCCCTTCTCTGCACTTTTTCTATCTCTTCGATATCCTTTTTGAGATGTGGTGACCAGAACTGAACACAGTACTCCAAGTGCGGTCGCACCACTGCTTTATATAAGGGCACGACAATCCTTGCAGGTTTATTATCAACTCCTTTCCTACTGATCCCCAGCATAGAGTTTGCCTTTTTCACCGCTGCCATGCATTGAGTTGACATTCCCATGGAACTATCAACTAAGACGCCCAAATCCCTTTCCTGGTCTGTGACTGATAGCACTGACCCCTGTAGCGTGTATGTGAAGTTTGGATTTTTTGCCCCTATGTGCATCACTTTACATTTAGCTACATTGAACTGCATTTGCCATTTCTTAGCCCAGTCACCTAATTTATCAAGGTCCACTTGGAGCTCTTCGCAATCCTTTGTGGTTCTTACCACCCTACATAATTTGGTATCATCTGCAAACTTAGCCACCACACTACCCACCCCTACTTCCAGGTCATTTATGAATAAGTTAGAGCACTGGTCCCAATACAGATCCTTGGGGGACACCACTCCCTACATCTCTCCATTGTGAGAACTTCCCATTTATACCCACCCTTTATTTCCTGTTCCTCAACCAGTTTTTAATCCATAGGAGGACTTCCCCTCTTATTCCTTCATTGCTGAGTTTTCTCAACAGTCTCTGGTGAGGAACTTTGTCAAAAGCCTTTTGGAAATCCAAGTAGACAATGTCCACTGGTTCCCCCTTATCCCCATGTCTGTTTACACCCTCAAAGAACTCTAGTAAGTTTGTAAGACAGGACTTGCCTCTACAAAAGCCATGCTGACTCTTCCTCAGCAGGTCTTGCTTTTCTACATGTTTAATAATTTTATCTTTAATGATAGATTCTACTAATTTACCAGGAACAGATGTCAAACTGACTGGCCTGTAATTTCCTGGGTCCCCCCTTTCTTAAAGATTGGTGTGACATTGGCCATCTTCCAGTCTTCAGGGATGGAGGCAGATTTCAGGGATAAGTTGCATATTAATGTGAGAACATCAGCAATTTCATGCTTGAGCTCTTTAAGAACTCTTGGATGAATGCAATCTGGGCCAGGGGATTTGGTAGCATTTAGTTTATCAATGGCTGCCAGAACTTCTTCCTTGTCTACCACTATCTTCGCTAGTTCCTCAGATTCACCTCCTAAGAAGCTTGGTTCAGGTGCAGGAATTTTCCTCACCTCCTCTTGGGTGAAGATAGATGCAAAGAATTCATTCAGTTTCTCTGCAATCTCCCTGGCATCTTTTAGCACACCTTTTGTTCCTTCATCATCTAACGGGCCTACCGCTTCCCTAGCTGGCTTCCTGCTTTTGATGTACTTGAAGAACTGTTTGTTGCTAGTCTTGATGTTCGCAGCCCTGCGTTCCTCATAATCCTTTTTTGCCTCCCTTACAGCTAACTTGCTTCTCTTTTGCCACCATTTGTGTTCTCTCTGGTATTCTTCATCAGTTAAGTTGGACTTCCATTTTCTAAAAGACATCTTTTTTTTCCTAATAATTTCCTCAACCTCCCTTGTTAACCATGGTGGCTTTCTTTTGGACTGGGCGCTGCCTTTCCTAACCTGCGGAACACATTCCAGCTGAGCTTTTAAGACTGTGTTTTTAAATAACCTCCAAGCACCTTGGACATTTTTAACTCTCTTGATTTTCCCTTTCAGCTTCCTGCGCACTATCCCCCTCATCTTTGAGAAATTTCCCTTTCTGAAGGCGAATGTAACTACATTAGTAGTTGTCACTTGTTCGCATGCAGAGATACTGAATCTGACAGCATTGTGGTCGCTGTTCCATATCGGCTCAACAACACTGACTTACCGCATACAGGTCCTGGGTCCCACATAGAATTAGATCTAGGATCACCTCTCCCCTGGTTGGTTCTACAACCATCTGCTCTAAGCCACAGTCATTTAGCATATCCAGGAATGTTCTCTCCTTACTATGACCTGAACATGCATTTTTCCAGTTTATGTGGGGATAGTTAAAATCGCCCATTACCACGAAATTTTTATGCTTTTTTTGTTGGCCCTCTCTAATTTCTTTTTTCCATCTCCCAGAATCCTTCTTGTGCACTTTTGGTCAGGGGGACGATAATATATTCCTACTGTTAAACTATAAGCTTCACCCTCGGTATTGATATCCACAGTTAGCTTCTGTGGTAGAGGAATCAGGCTCCCCCCTGCATTGTCTATTTTTATGTGACACTATGCTCTCTTTGATGTAGAGGGCCACCCCACCCCCCAAGCTCACGCCCATGTCCTATTCCCTTCCTGTAAGAGCCTGTAACCTGGGATAACAGCGCATCCACTGGTTCTCCTCATTCCACCATGTCTCTGTGGGATGCTCCACTATATCAATGTCCTCCTTCAAAACTCTGTACTCCAGCTCTCCCCATTTTTAGGTCGGTGGAATGCTTCTACTATTAGCATAGAGACAGTTGTATACTCTGTCTCTGTCCCTAACCTGGGATTTATGTGATTTGCCCTCTAGCCTTTTGTAGACACTATCACTTATCACATTGCTGTTATGCTCCTCGGGCTTGTATGTGGTTGGATTTAGAAAAACCTCCCTCTCTGTCTGCATCCCCATGGACTTCTGTATTCTGAACGAAGTCACCTCAGCTCCTGTCGGCTTTCCCCCAAGGATCAGTTTAAAAGCTGTTCTGCCACCTTTTTTTAACGTTGAGAGCCAGCAGCCTGGTTCCTCTTTGGTTAAGATGAAGCCCGTCCCGTTTGTACAGGCCTGCCTTATCCCAAAAGGTTCCCCCAGTTCCTGACAAATCTGAAACCCTTCTGCCTTACTAACCACCCTTCTCATCCATGCATTGAGTCCCTGTATCTTCCGCTTGCCTAGCTCAAGCCTCTGCTTGCGCCAAGTGGAACAGGTAGCGCATTTCGGGAGAAGTGCCACCTTGGGGGGGGTCCTGGATTTTTAACCTTTTTTCCTAGCAGCCTACAAATTTAGTTTCCAGAACTCCTCCCGGCTACATTTCCCAATGTCATTGGTACCAATGTGGACCACAACTGCTGACTCCACCCCAGCACTGTCTAACAGCCTATCTAGGAAGCCGTGACATCCGCAACCTTTGCACCAGGCAGGCAAGTCACCATGCGGTCATCACGCCTCTCACAAACCCAACTCTCTATATTCCTAATGATCGAATCACCCACTACAAGGAGCCCCCCACTTCCCGAGGGGCCCATCCTTCAGTCGCGAGAGGAGGTGAGTAGAAGTAGTCTGGCCTTTGTTCCTTTTGATTGTTTATTGTAAACACTTCATTGTAACTCACTTGCCAGGCCACACCTATTCAGATGCCCTCATCTATTGACCTTTACTCACAGGTATATATACTCCACTTGCTTTCCTTTCCAACTATCAGATCCTCTGAAGATGCCAGCCACAGATGCAGGCGAAATGTCAGAAGAGAATGCTGCTATAACACGACCATACAGCCTGGAAACCACACAGCACCTCAGTGATTCAGGCCATGAAAGCCTTTGACAATACATTGTAGTAGACTCTTTCTTCATATGGTACCTATTCCACAGTCTACTGAAAAAGGCTATCATTCTAAGAATGTGGACTATGTTTTTCGTTACCTTGCCCAAATGCAGCCATCCTGTAAACGTCTTCAGCGCCCCGGAAACCCAACATCCGGCATGCAACATCACCATCCTTCTTATCCCAGCCGTCGTCACAGACAGTCCCCCACAGTCGGCTGTAGAAAACTTCCACTCGCCCCTCATGAGGGCCTGAGCCATTCACTAGACGGATAACTCCCTCGACTGCAGCAGGCGCTGTGAGGAGTGTAAAGAAGAACATAAAAACAGATGGAATTAAAACCATGTACTGCCTCATAACAAACATCCTTAGGGAAAGATGGAAAATTGATCTGATTCTGTTCATATTGTTCACATAACAAAATGTTATCTACCTCCTAAAAAGGGCTTCAATGGTCGATTCCCCACTTTCAATTAGTTCCAGAATAGTGATGGAAATGTTGCAGTTTCCTCGTGTTTTCCCCACTGCCGAACCTTGGGCCACAGATCAGTTCCATCTCTGTCGCTCCCCCCACCCCTTACCCTGCATTCCTCCCGTACCTGGTTCCTTGTGCAACTTTTTGCCAGGAACATTTACATTCTGGATTAGTGGGGAATTTCGGGCGACTGAGCTCCTTTTCAGATTCCCGCCTTAGCAGTGACACGAATGCTCCCAGCCAATCGGAGCACATCAGCCAATGTGTGATGCGCGCACAGATTTTTCTTTAAGTTTCACTTTCATCTCACTCGGCTCCTCCTGTTTCTCTGATTCAGTAAAACATTCTACTGGTCTAACAGTAAAATGAGAACTCGAGAAATCAAGAGAACAAGAAAACAGTAGCTAATTATAAGGCAGGGATGTCGTATTCTCATTGTCACGTCATGATGTCATGATGTGATAATGTGTTGGAAAGTATCCGCCCTGACATGGCACGACAGCCAATCAGGTCAGCCCTGGCAAGCCGAACCCACGGTAGTGGGGAATGTCCGTTTTCTGGAATCAGAGACAGGACCAGATGCCTTCAATTGAAAGTGGCTCAAGTGAGGATGAAGAAACAGTGACGGGTGGGCCAAAAGTCTGAAAACTAAAAGAAATGAAAACTTGGGTGTGTGTGTGTGCATCTCCTAAATGCCACTGGCCCTGGCTACGTTCTACCTCCATGCTGAATACTGGTTACTAATCTCACTGTCAAAACAGAGGTGACGCAAAAGGAAAGGCTGACATGAAGAGTGAAATATTCCAAATGGCTTCTGCATACGCTTTTGCGGTAACAACTGAGATAAAATATATCGATGTATCTTTAAAGTATTTTTACCACCCCCCCCCCCCAGTGGGAGCTCCAGAGCTTGTTCCTAACATAATCAAAACTAACTATCTCTCATACCTGAAACTGAGAAAAAGATATAAAACACATTGTCCAACAAGTAGCCGGAAGAAATTACTATAAACTATAAGAACGAATCAATGAAAACCAGCCCTCAAACTTGCCAGTCACTTCAAAATGTACAAAGAACCGTACCATACCTATTTAATAAGTGAATTGGCTGTACTTTCAATTAAAAATCCCCAAAGCACTTCCAAACGTCAGTAAAATACAGCTTAAAAACTAGACAATAAAACTGTTCAGTTTAAAACAAAACAATGAAACAGAAGCACTGGATAAGATAAAATCAAGCTGCACTGAATCCAATAGCAATAATGCAATTATATAAAATGTGAATCAAATACAAGTGATCCATATCAACATATCAACCGAATGCCAGGACAAAACAGCAGGGGTGTAACATATCACATGGGGGAAAATCACATCACTAAAACAATGCGTTCGTTCTGCACAGCACAAAGAAGACATCTGTGAGATGTCTTAAAAAGAGGCAGCTTCTGGAATTCTTTCCAAACAGCAGAGGTGTCAGCTTCTCTTATGCATGACTGCGTATCTTCAAGGATAACTCCTCCAAAATAATTTTTTGAAAAAGGAAAACTACATACTGCTGGAATTGGCAGGACCAGCTGAGTACAACTGTGAACTTTTTGGGCTGAAAAGGTGCCCAGGATTGGAGCCTGCAGAGTAAAGGTCCTGGGGGACCTTCAGCAAATGGCGGCAGAGAACGTAAGAACATAAGAACAAGCCAGCTGGATCAGACCAGAGTCCATCTAGTCCAGCTCTCTGCTACTCGCAGTGGCCCACCAGGTGCCTTTGGGAGCTCACATGTAGGATGTGAACGCAATGGCCTTCTGCGGCTGTTGCTCCCGATCACCTGGTCTGTTAAGGCATTTGCAATCTCAGATCAAAGAGGATCAAGATTGGTAGCCATAAATCGACTTCTCCTCCATAAATCTGTCCAAGCCCCTTTTAAAGCTATCCAGGTTAGTGGCCATCACCACCTCCTGGGGCAGCATATTCCAAACACCAATCACACGTTGTGTGAAGAAGTGTTTCCTTTTATTAGTCCTAATTCTTCCCCCTAGAATTTTCAATGAATGCTCCCTGGTTCTAGTATTGTGAGAAAGAGAGAAAAAAAGAAAATCCCTTCAGCTCCACACAAAATGTCAGGCGCAAGCTGAGGGTGAAACTGACCAAAGAACAAAATGGTTGGATGGGGAAAATGACACGTCTCCTGAGCTCTGCCTTCCGCACAACCAGGAAGGAGACATCTTGCAGGTATCTTGGGGGGAAATGGAGCACTTTGACGCATTCTCCAAAAAAAGAGGCCTTGAGCTAAAATAAAGGTGTCCTGAAGATGTGTTGGGACGAAAGCTGTGTGAAGTGCCTTCCCAGGATGGGGTTTTTTTTTAGCATCCCCAGGATCTTATTTAGGCTGTATGGAATAGACCAATCATTATGTAGCAAGAAAATTCTGAGTGAATAGCTAAATCTTAACTTGCTGCTGAAAATTAGATTGAGCACCAGTCTATGAGCCGGACCCATCCAGTTATTCACTTTCTCTCACCCAGTTCTTCAAACTACTAGTGCCCACCCATCCTACATGACTTTTGTAAACAAAGATCCCATGATGCTCAGCATAGAGGTGGCCCCTGTCCCTTTTCACCAGCAGAAGGTCCCCAGTGTTGGCTTGCAAGATAATGCATAACCAGCAGACCGGGGTTTTCGTAAATGCCCTACCAGTCATTTTGTAGTATCATAGGCAGGCCAGACCAAGATGGATGTAGTCTTTAACGTATTTTTACCCCACATTATCAGCAATGGGAGCTCCAGAGTTTGTTCCTGACATAATCAAAACTAACAAAACATTTCGATTCATGTTCTTTAATATTAAGAAAGAGGCTTTGCCTGCCATGCTTTCCCACAATCCAATCAAGTATGCATAGCAGCAAACAATGCCTTCCCTGAAGGTGCAGTCATTTGAATCTGGATGACAAAGCATGGCCTTTGAAAGGAACACCTGCCCTCGATCCCACAAAGGATATACAAACGCTCCACATCCTGACTCAATCAACTCACCCAATTCCCTTTTCTTTCTATCATTAATTTAATCTTAAATCTCCTATCCAACTATCAGAGAACCATCCAGAGTTCCTTTGTTATGTCAATTCAATCTCACCCTGACTTGGAGTGCCCTTGGCATTAAATTTCATCTACTCAGCCAAGACTTCATCAGGAGATGGGCACTCCCAGGTTTTAACCTAATCATCCCTTTTTCCACAGCATTGTTTCTGCCTGGGAACAGAACTTTACTTTTTCTGCAAAGTAGGCCCTCTTATCATTGTCAGAGGGCTAACTTTCCCTATAGACCTCAAAAATGAGGGCCACTTGTCTTTGGACTTTGTGCTGCCCTTGGTTTTAGTTCCATTGTGCCCAAGGTCATCCTACTCCTGGAAAAGTGCTGGCACTGGATTTTGCTTCCTTGACCTTCTCTAGACTCGTAAATATTACCCTTCACCCGATGCCATCCACTATTCCCAATTTATCCTTCATCTCTCTATATCCTAGGCTCCTTGAAACTTTGTGTGTGTTTTGTTAAATCACGTGTGTATTTTTATTATTTTTGGTTCTTCCATAAAATTGTAGAAACTTCTAAGTTCTGGCTTGTGTGGATTTCTAAGGGGAAAGACTTCTGTACACACTGGTGGAGAACCTGGGCTGGCCTTTAGTACCTCAAGGTCTGTTCCTGTTAAGTCCCCAAATGAAAAGGGAACAGACCAAACCAATTCAGGTAACACAAGGCTCTGCCCTCATCAGGCTTCATCCCCAAATCTCCAGGAATTTTGAACCTGGAGCTGGCAACCCTAGAATTTGTGGACATGGGATGAGAACCTGTCTCCTATATCCTGCTCACTCCTTCACATGTTCAGAATACCTAGTTTAGCTGACTAACAAGAGCTTTCGTTTCTCGATCATGCATAAAATCCTGAGTCAAACAGAAGGTCCACCTTTCCTAATTTGAACCCAAGACCCAACTTTGATCTCTGAAAAGACTTAGAGGGGACTTTCAGCTCCAAGTCTCCTAAGCAGAGTCATTTTCTAGATCGGCTGTTTAGAAGGGCTTGTAATCTTGGTGGGTCTAGGCCTCTTCCTAAGCTTCAGAAAGGCAGTTGGAGTTCAGTTCCCAGCCACAACTCCAGTTTATTCTGTATTAGAGGAGAATGTTTCTATGTTCTGGAATTAGTTTTACTGAAGTTATTTGATATTAGCTCGGTGAGACACTTCCATATGTGTACTGATGCCGTTAATTGGGCCAGAGATAACCCAGATGTGTAGAAATAATTGGAGCCTGATATTTTATAAAGAGTTTATGATTTATTTCAAGTTTTTAATTTGGTTATCTTACTGGTTCTTGTGATTTATTATACTTTTTACAGTGTGAGTTGGTATGACTATGCTGATTATGTAGCCATTGATAAAGGCTTTGTGCCAAAACACATTTGGCATTGTGTGCTATCTTACGTGCACATTTGTTTCCAATTTGTGATTTGTTTTCATATTAAAACACTGGCTTATATTTTCTGCACATAACTGAATTGGTTCATTCATATATTCCTTCCTTTTTTCCTTTCTTTATTGGTTTGATATTTTACCCTTTTTTGTGTTACTGAAAAGCGGGCCAGAGAAGGCATAAAGTGGCGACCTTTCATACTCTTTCACAGACCCCTTTTTCTATTGTTTCTTATTGAATTGTTTTATTTGTGGAAAGTGGAAATTTGTACAAAAGTTTTTATGGGCCTTCTCAATTTTTGATGGTTTTCTTTTTACCGTTTGCTTGTTTTTAGATTGCTACATTTGCTTAATTACATAGTGAGCCATTTTGAACAGAGGGTAAAGCAGAGTACAATTGGAAAAGAAATAATTTGAAAGAAATAATTAATAAACTGAGGACTGAGCAGGTTGGCTTCCTTAGCAAAATACTCATATATATATATGCCAATAATGTCACAAATCAGAGCTCATGTGGTGGGCGGGGGCAGGAATTATGGACTCACCCTGTGAACAGTTACATTATTTCTATTGTCCACTGTCCCTATCCCTGAATACAGGGATGAGTTCCCCTAGCAGGGGTCTGCAACCTGTGGCTCTCCAGATGTTCATGGACTACAATTCCCATCAGCCCTTGCCACCATGGCCAATTTGGTGGCAGGGGCTGGTGGAAATTGTAGTCCATGAACATCTGGAGAGCCACAGTTGCAGACCCCTGCCCTAGAGAAAATGGCTGCTTTGGAAGATGGACTTTCTGGCATTATACACAATTGAGATCCTATCCCCTGCCAAACTTCTCCCTCCTCAGGCTCCAACACCAAAATCTCCAGTTATTTCCAAACCCAGACTTGGCAACCTTATGCCTGCTGTTTTCCCAGGTAGAAACAATTCAGGGAAAGAACTATTTGGCCTCTTGCAGAAGATCATCATTTTGTTCTCTGATACTTCTTCCCTGCAAGTAGTGTTGGGAAAGGGCTAGAAATGTCCTCTTCGACCTCAGTAGAGCAGGGGTTGGGAGTGGAATGTTTGTTGACTAAAAACATGTTTATAACGCCTTTCTGCCCAACTTATTTACTTATTTATTTAGGAAACATAGTTTCTGCCTCTCCAGAGTCCTCAAGGCAGCTTATGATTGGAATCATACACTCTCAATATAAAAACAAACCTAGGGGTCCCCAAGGAACAATCAAACACATTAAAACCAGCTTTAAAAACAAAACACATAAACAGGAAGGACTTCATGCACTGGGGTAAGACAATGATCAAGGCAGAGTATTGGAACAGCAGAAAGCTGCCCTGAGGCCATTTGCGAGGAAGGGGCGCCTATACATTTAATATGTAAATAACTAAAAATTGAATTTAGAAGGAGAACCCACAAAAATCCAAAGAACTAGCAAACTCTGGGGCGGGGGAGGGAGCCATTTCTCTAGTTTTCCTACAAAACCCAATTTTTCTTACTTTAATATGGATGTCACGCCACATGTTTTACGGTTCATCTTTGTGCGGTGAACTGTAGCCTGAGAAACAGCAATTTAGCAGAAGATTTTTTTCAGGCATATGGAGGGGGAAAAGGTTCACTTACGTGCCATGTTACTATTTACTCCAGCCTGGTGCTGAGAAATATACTTTGTGGGTGGAAAGGGCTAGTTCCTCTGAGGCCCTATGAGGCAGCCTCAGTAACAGAGTTCCCAACCTCCAGGTGGGGCGAAGAGGTTTCCTGGAGTTGCAATTGATTTCCAGACTACACAGACATCAGTTCCCCTGTAGAAAATGGGCTGCTTTGGAAGGTGGATTCTGTGCCATTATACCCCACTGAGGTCCTGCCTGTCCTTAAACCCCACCCTCTGCCAGCTCCACCTCCAAATCTCTAGAAATTTCCAATCCAGAGTTGGCAACACTACCAATAACTAGAAGATACCCCTTCCCTGAGCACCTCCAATCGCCACCGAGTGGACCCTATAAAGACTGAAAGGACGTCTGTTCCATGAACAAGCAGAAAAAATCCTGTCGAGAAATCTTTAGAGTGAGTTTGAGTTAAAATGTTCCTGCGCTGCTTAACTGTGCTATGTAAACATTTTGGGAACTTTCTGTTGAAAAGCAGTATATAAATACTGAAACTCGATAAATGCCACTGCTATAAAAAAGAACTTTCTTTTCTCCAAACACCCCCGCTCATTCCGCGGAAAAGAGTCACATTTTTGGATAATATACTCACAATTGCACCTGCCACTCTAGCCAAATTTTGCTGAGAGAAGAAAGCTCCACACAGTAAACTGGAAACTATTTCTTCCCTTCTTAACAAAGCAGATTTTATCCACCAGGCAACAGACCAAGTTAATTTTGAAAAAATCAGCAGCGAAGGACACCATTCTTCCCTCGCCCTGGTTAAGTGAGGCCAACTGCATGGGATCACACCAGGCAACAGATGTCACAGAAGACTATCTTGATACCCAGGCAGATAAGGAAGGAAAGTTGGCCCCGAAATAAAAGTGCCCCTTTGCCTGCTTTCAGTCAGGTTTAAGAATGGAGACTAGCAAGTCCAACGGCACTGGAAAGGGGAGTAGAAGCTTGCATCTTCTTCTGCAGATTACACGGCTGAGTATTTATCTCATTCTGTCTTCAGGGAGCTCAAGACTGGACACACTGTTAGGTAGCCATAGGTGTCAAACTGGCGGCCATCCAGATGTTATGGACTACAGTTCCCATCATCCCCTGCCAGCATCATGCTGGCAGGGGATGATAAACCGTGCAGTCCGCTTTATCTGGAGGGCAATAAAGTTGTTGACACTCGTGGGTTAGGCTGAAAAGGGGCACTTTCGCACATGCAGAACAATGCACTTTCAATCCACTTTGCAGCTGGATTTTACTGTGCGTAATAGCAAAATCCACTTGCAAACAATTGCGAAAGTGGAATGATAGGGCATTATTCTGCATGTGCGCAAGTGCCCAAAGTGAGAAAGAGAGAGAAACTGGCTAAACATCTAAATATTTAAATTTAATTCAATTGTTGCAAGTTTAGGAAGTTAAGCTGGAGTTGTTCTGACCACGTCTGCCTCCATTTCCCGCATTTCTGACTCTCACCTGACCCCGCATGCCATGTTTCTTGGAGCATGCTCAGTTCTCATCAGGGTCCTTTTTCTCCTTTAATCAACTTCTTCCTTTAATCAATTTGTGAACATGTAGAAACCAAATTTTTATGGTATCTGAGAGGTATGGTTTTTGTTGTTTGTGCAATTGGTACAAGCCAACCCCTTTATGATAAGGTATAGTAAAATAGATGACTCGAGGATTGAATTCGTGAAACGGACCATGGCAATCCCTCTAAGAGGTTCATACATTTATTATGTTGATGTGCTCTTCAACGAAGGGAAAAAACTGTTTTGTGCAAAACAATTCGCAAAAGCAAAGCTTCACTCACTGTTAAAATAAGAAACCTGGCCATAGACTGGCCTTACAGAAATCACAGTTATTAAGAGGGCAGCCCTGGGGCTAGCGGAGTGGCAGCACAGGGTGCCAATTGTGAACAGATGCCTGAAGTTCTTGCCTTGCGCTTTGCACAAGGACACAATAAACTCTTACTACATGGCACAATATGCTGTGTGGTTATGCTTAGGCAATATAAAACCAAAGTCCCACGAGCCCTCACAATTGCATCAAGCTCAGTTTGGCTACAGATATAGAATGTTCTGCTGCTATGTATCCAGTTTCAGGCGGCAGATGTGGTGTTTTGCAAAAGCAGCAGAGATTTTTTTAAAAACGTTCAGTTTGTACCAAATAAAGAGTGGCCATGTTATGTAAGCAAAACACGTGCAGATCTTGGGCGTTCCATAAGAGATTTAGGTCACAAAATGACTTTTTTTTACAAAAATAGAAGGGAACGAGGTTGCCAGTTTTAGAATGGCAAGCGAATTGAGAGAATGTGCGCATACAAACACGGACAGACAGACAAGAACACATGTGTCTAAGCCATCTCACACATATGCACCAAATCTTACAAGTTGATTTATGTAACTGGAAGCCATACGTTAACCACTTCAAACCTGTGGGGTTGTAGTTCCATGATTTATAACCCACCACACTCTTCCTCCAGGGCAGGTTGCAATCAAGTGGGATAACGAATATAAATGATCTCATTAAAATGCAGTTTAACTCCAGGTTTTTTCAGTGAACCCTCAACCCCAAGACCAAACAGAATCATCTTAAAATTAGGCCTGCATCCAGAAATGCAGGTGGGAGGCAAATTAAAGGGACACCAGGAAGGGCTGTTGGCAATCATTGCAGAGCAGCCGGGGGGGGGGGGGGGGGGGGGGAATGGACTTTTAATATTGGAAATTAAGTGAACGAGTGCCAAGGACCTGTCAGTCAACTCAATGCCACAGCACTCATTGGCCAGAAGGGGGAACTGGTTTTCTTTTCCTTGAGCAATTGAGTGGAATATTATCACATGTTCCAACTGTGCTTAATTAGGGATGTTTTTAAAGAACTGGATTCAGAGCAGGGTCATATGTCATCTTAAAAACTTGTTGGAATACTGGGAATAAAGCTAGCGGCATGAGGAAATGGGTGCAATAGTCCTTTACATTTGTTTTGATAGGAAACACATTTCTGGGTCATTTATCTCTCCCCTACCCAAGTGGGAAGTTCTTAGGGACTGCACCCTCACTGAAAGAAGTTTCTGTTGCAAAATTCAGGTACACGGAAGAAAGAATCTTGTTTTATATGTAACTAACATTGAGTTGTTAAAATACTGCTCTTTCTATGAAATGCTAAAAACAGCAGAGGGGAGGGTGGTTATGATTGGAAAGATGGTAGTAGGCAATCACCAGCCAGCAGTGGTTTAATTACTTCAATGAGTTGGAGACAGAACCAGGAAGGATAAGAGGAACAAAGGAAAAAAAGAAGAGGGGGGGAAGGGAAAAGGAAGAGAAAAAGGGACAAGAAAGAGGAAGAGGAAAGAAAGGAGAAAGGGAGACCAGCTAATATAATACAGTTGCATCTCCCAGATTGGAGTCTACAGTTATAACCACTAAACCATTCAGGCTTCTTGTGAGCTTCCATTCCTCTGGAGGGACAATGTACAGAGTCCATCCCCCTGCTCAAACCAGGATCAGCCTTGAGCAGGGGTCTGGTGGGATTTGTAGTCCATGAACATCTAGAGAGCCACAGATTGCAGACCCCTGACCTAGAGCATCCCAGACAAGCGTTTGTCCAACTGCTGCTTAAAGACTGCCAGTGAGGGGGTGCTCACCACCTCCATGAGAGCCAAAGTGGTATAGTAGTTAAGAGCTGGTAGACTCTAATCTGGTGAATCAGGTTTGATTCCCCACTCCTCCACATGAGCGGCATATTCTTATCTGGTGAACCAGAGTTGTTTCTGCACTCCTACATTTCTGCTGGGTGATCTTGGGCTAGTCACAGTTCCTTCAAGACTCTCTCAGCCCCACCTGCCTCACAAGGTGTTTGTTGTGGGGAAGGGAAGGGAAAAGGAGTTTGTAAGCAGGCTTGAGTCTCCTTACAGGAGATACAGGTGAGGCATAAAAACTCCCCTGTCTCCTTCAGTTGATTCCACTGTTTTCAGGCATCATCCCAGAAAATCTGGTGGTGTTCTATGCGGTTCAACAGGCTGCCCACAAATGTCTACTTTTTCTATCTCAGAGAAGCATGTTTAGGAGTGAGGCCAAGTGCTGTTTATATTTAACATGCCAGCTGCAAGAGGTCTCCTAACCTCACCCTGGGCTTCTCACTCTTTCAAGAATACAAAAAGAACCTGCCTGATGATTGGAGATTTGCAATGATGTTGCTCTGCCCTGGCCATCCTGCCTTGATCCTCCCTTTGAAAAGACTTTGAGGGATGGCAGAGGGTGCACGTTCCGCCTCCCACATTCAACAACTCCCCATGGCCTTTATCCCCCTTCCATTTTGCTTTCGTTCAGCTTGTTACCCTCTCCCATTCTCACCAAGGGAGAAAAATATATGGAAAAGAAATAAACATGATTGCTTAGGAAAACAAGCCATTAAGTCTCTGCAGCTGCACAAAGATATCATCGACTCAGATAATTGGTACCAGGTGTCAGTTAGGGAACTGGGAGGTTTACGGCCTAGAACAGAAAGAACTGCTGCTCCGTCCCCAGAATAAATCCTTTGCTTGCTCTGTTCATCTAGAACCAGGGAATGGATGTACTCCAGAATGTGGGGGCATGGAATGTGTCAGACACATTATGAGGTGTGGATGTTTCATTCCTGGAAGTTGTATTGCTTTGGGGCTCAACAGGTTGGGCCAGCAGCAGGAATTAAAGAAAAGCCGGAGGAAAAGTGATGTGCAGCCCTGCTGGCATCATAGGGCACCCTACCCACATGCTGGCTTCTCAGGGTGTGCTGATTTGAGTTTAAAGGACCTCACCAAGAAATGACTGTGCTCTGCATCCTGATAGACAAGCCACTAATTCTGGAATGCCCTTCCTTTTTTCCCCTTTCATTCTGCAAATACAAATACAATAAATCAAAGACCGTGCCAACAGCAGGATCCAAACAAGTCACAATAATCTCAGCTAAGACATGTTCTGTCACAGAGGCAGCTTTCTCTTCCATAGAAAACCACACAGCTGATAGAATCCCCACCAGTGCACAGCCTGAATTACCCCAATAGCTGAGAAAGTGTAACCAGTTGCCACTGACAAAGAGATGAATCTCATTCAGTTTCCACCACCAGATTTGGGGGAACTGATAACATGTAGCCTACTGCTAGAATAGACGAAGGGGTGGCAGATTCCTTCAAAGAAGAACCTTTGAAGATGAACTTGCAGTTTTAGAAAGTAAGATGAAAGCAGTACTGAGAGCAACTAGAAGAAACAAATCATCAGGAGCAGATGAGATGGATATCAACAGAGCAATTTCAAGCTTTAGAAATAGATTCCATCAAAATCTGAAAAAGATTATGCCAACAAATAAGGAAAACAAAACAGTGGCCCACAGACTGGAAAGACTTAATTGAATTCCAGTTCTGAAAAAAAAGAGACACCAAAGACTACAGCAACCATCAGGACAACACATTAACTTCTCATGCAAGTGAAGTAAAGCTCAAATATCTTACAATGAGGACTGTTATTTTATATGGAATGAGAAATGTCACATGTTCAAGCTGGATTCAGGAAAAAGAGGAACTAGAGGTTATATTGCAAATTTACACTGGTTACTACAGCATACAAGATTTCAGAAGAAAATCGGCAGATTACAGCAAAGTTTTTGACTGTGTGGATCATGAAAATTATGGTTATTTTTTAGAAAAAATGGATGTGCCACAACATCTGATTGTTTTGATGTGCAATCTATATTCTGGACAAAAGGCTACTGTTAGGACAGAATATGGAGAAACAGAATAGTTTCCAGTTGACAAATTGTCAGAGAAAGATGTACTGTATCTCCCTTTATTTTCAGTCTGTATGCAGAATATATAACAAAAGCTGGATTAGATTTAGATGAGGAACATCAAAAATTTGAGATATGCAGATGATACCACATTACTGGCAGAAAATAAAGAAGATATAAAATGAAGGTTAAAGCAAAAAGTGCCAAAACACCTTTGCCAAAACAGAAAAAAGATGATCACCAAGAAAGATGATCACCAAGAAGACAAAGGTATTGCCTACTGGAGAATTGCACAATTTTAAGTCTGACAATGAAGAAATTGAAGTTGTTGAAGATTTTCTATTTCTTGGCTCAATCATCAACCAAACGACAGATTGCGACCAAGAAATCAGAAAATGATTGAAATTGGAAAGGACAACCATCAAGGAACTAGATGAAAATCTTAAATGTATGGATGTGTTGCTAGGACAAAGATCAAGACATTTCATTCTACATCATTTGCCATTACTATGTATGGGTGTGAAAGTTTGACAAGGAAGGAAGCTAACAGGAAGAAAGTTGAAGCATTTGACATGTGGTGTCGGAGGAGAGTTTTATGGATACAATGATCCGCCAAAAAGACAAATCAGTGGGTTCTAGATCAAGCCTGAACTGTCCCTAGAAACTAAAATGACTACATTGAGGCAGAGGTGGGATCCAGCAAGTTCTCACCAGTTCCCGAGAGTGGGTTACTAATTATTTGTGTGTGCCGAGAGGGGGTTACTAATTGGGTCTGCTTTTCCGTTAGAAATTCCATTAGGTCCAAAAATCATAAAGTCCTGTTGTTTCCTGTGTGGCTGGTTAGCGAAGGTAGAAAATGGGATAATTCTCCCTGTTGGGCTGTTTTAAAAACATGTTTTAGAAATATGGTAAAGTTCCTTGTTTAAGGAAAGTATCCTTTTTTTGATTTCTAGAAACAAAATTAAGTATTTGAAAGTATTAAGTATTTGACAGGCAGTCAATTAGAGGAGAAGTAGTTGTTTCTGTTGGAAGTAGACAATAGGACTTGCTATATGGACAGAAAGATACCAGCTGGAAATTAGGAACTTTTTTTTTACAGTAAGAGTTTTTACAGTAACAGAGAAATTATTAATGTCCCACCCCTGGAATGCCTGGCCACGCCCCCATCGTGCCCTGCCCAGCCCCATTGGCGCTACCCCACTGTTTGAATCCCACCACCATGGGAACCTGTTACTAAAATTTTTGGATCCCACCACTGCATTGAGGGTATTGTACTTTGGTCACATGATAAAAAGACAGAAATCCCTGGAAAAGGCACTGGCGTAGGAGGTTAAGAGCTCGTGTATCTAATTTGGAGGAACCGGGTTTGATTCCCAGCTCTGCCTCCTGAGCTGTGGAGGCTTATCTGGGGAATTCAGATTAGCCTGTACACTCCCACACACGCCAGCTGGGTGACCTTGGGCTAGTCACAGCTTCTCGGAGCTCTCTCAGCCCCACCTATCTCACAGGGTGTTTGTTGTGCGGGGGGAAGGGCAAGGAGATTGTCAACCCCTTTGAGTCTCCTACAGGAGAGAAAGGGGGGATATAAATCCAAACTCTTCTTCTTCTTCTTATAAGAGGCAGCTGCGAACAGCAAGCATTGCAGGAGCAACTTTGTGAAACAACCTGATAGTTTTTGTACTGCCCGGTCTTGGACTGAAGATTTGGCTTGATTGATCTGCTTTTGCTCCACGTATACCCCTTGCTCTGGACTGTTTTCCCCAGAAGTGAAAGTAAGCTTTCTATATTCTCTGCCTGCTCTCAAGAACTGTAACCAGAAACTGCTGTGTGCTCAGCCAACCACGACAGCTGCTGCTGAAAGGCACTGGCGTGTATCCAATGAGATCCACTTGTGGAGCAGACCCTGCAGGGTAAGAACATAAGAAAAAGCCTGCTGGATCAGACCAGAGACCATCTAGTCCAGCACTCTGCTACTTACAATGGCCTACCAGATGCCTTTGGGAGCTCACATGCAGGATGAGAAAGCAATGGCCTTCTGCTGCTGCTGCTCCCGAGCACCTGGACTGTAGAACTTTCCCATTTCTTCCTCCCACTTAATCTTGTTGAGCCATCTGCAGTTTTGCTCCTAGGGTTTTGTGGTTCCTCAGAAGCTGTATACAGGGCAAAACAAGGCTCTGCAGCAAAAGTGGGAAGCAGCAGGAATCTCCACTCCCTCCCCTTTCCAAAGCTGGATATGTCCTCCTGTTTTCAGAAAATAAAGCAATAACCTACAAACCCTGGAAGATGAAAAAGGGGCAACCGTATTTCTGATATGTGGCCCTGGGCTTTGTAGGGGCTGTCTGGGCTTCCGGTGGGGTTTCCGGTGGGGGAAGACGCTCCGCAAGCGGCGGAGAGTTGGAGTTTGCCGTTCTCCTCCTTTTTGGGGCTCGAAACTAGGAGCTTCTAAACTGGAGGGCTTCTAAACTCAAGTAAAAAAAGGCAAGGCTCATCTGTGGGTCGGGTTGTGACGAGACGGCAGGCGCGCTTGGGAGAGACGGAGAGGTGCGCGTGGGAGAGACGGCGGCCTTCTCCATTTTTCCAAAACTTGGGAGGGCGCAGCGCTCCAGAGCCGTGAGTCATAGTAGCCGGGAGTTTTCAAACTGAGGGGCGGCAAGGGAGTCCCGGGTTCATCGGGAGGTTCCCTCAAGCCTCAGCAACGTCTCAACCCCTCTCCATAACGTCTTAACGTCTCAACTCTTCAACTCAAGCCATTAGGTTTTAGCTTCCCGGTCCCCAGGAAGGGATGGCTGCGTGTGAGGAAACTGCTGCTTTTGACTGGTTGCTTTCCCTCGATGTAGTGTGGATGTTTTGTGTTTTGTGTTTTTGTGCTGTGTTTTGATGCTGGTTAAACATGCTACGTGGAGCAAGGAGTTTTATAGTCGACAAGTCTTAATACAAATTGGACTGAAATGTGAAATGGCTATTACGGAAGATTTCATATGTCTTCACAATATACCGGCAGAGGCAGCTAGGACCCCGGGGGAACCCTGGATTACAATTCCTGGTAGGAGGTTGAGACGAAGGCGGGATAGAAGGAGGAAGAGAGCCGGGCTGGTGTTTTACTAAGCTGGGAAGGTGTAGTTTCAAGTCTGCACTTCCAAGCATTTTTCTTACTAATGCACGATCTCTTAGCAACAAAATGGATGAATTAAGGCTACAAATTGTGAAGAGCAGATTTGGCAAGAACAGCTGTGTTTTATTAATTACAGAAACCTGGCTTCACTCACATTCGATTCAGCAGTTGAACTATCTGGTGTGACTTCTTTCCGGCAGGACAGAAGTAGTAAAGATTCTGGGAAGCATAAAGGAGGGGTTTAAATCTCTATGTGAACAAAAGCTGGTGCACTAATGCAAGCATCACAGGGGTCACTGCTCAAGGGATTTGGAAAGTATGACTATTAGATGCAGACCCATATATCTGCCACGGGAGTTTAGTGTGGTTATCATCATTGCAGTATACATTCCACCTGATGCTAATGCTGCCATAGCTTTGAGCTCTCTGTACAACATTGTTGAAAACCAGCAGAAAAAGCATCCTGATGCTGTGCTCATTATAGGAGGAGACTTTAATCATACTAATTTAAAGCTGTGCTCCCTAAACTCTACCAGCATGTCAGGTGCCCCACTAGAGGAGCCAATACATTGGATAAAGTGTATACCAACATCAAGGATGCCTACAAGGTGATACAGTTACCACACTTGGGTCAGTCAGACCATTTATCACTGTTTCTGGCACCAGCATATATTCCACTTGGGAGGCGGGTGTTGCCTGTAATAAAGACTGTAAAATCCTGGCCTGATGATGCCTCTAAACTACTTCAAGATTGTTTTGAGACAACAAATTGGGATGTTTTCTACCACCCAGATCTGGAGAATTATACCACTGCTGTTCTGAGTTATATCACCCACTGCACAGACACTCTTACTGTGTATAAGCGCATCCGGATTTACTCCAACCATAAACCCTGGATGACAAGGGAGGTTCAGCGACTTTTGCATGACAGGAATATTGCTTTCAGATCTGGTGATGAGGCAAAGTATAGATGCTTGAGAGCCAGTCTCAAGAGAGGCATTAGAAAAGCCAAGATGAGTTATAAGAAAAAAATTGAAGATTATTTTAATAATAACAACATGAGGCAGGTGTGGCAGGGAATTCAACAAATTACCAACCATAAACCAAACAATGACATTTCTGTGGATGGGGATTCTTCTCTGGCGGAGGAGCTAAATCACTTTTTTGCCAGCTTTGAAACAGGTCTATCAGAAGGAGATGACACACAGCCACCAGGTGATTGCAGCTCACACCTCACTGTGGAGGAACATGAGGTGAGGCAAGTTTTGAGGGCTGTGAATCCAAGGAAGGCTGCTGGACCGGATGGTATTCCCGGTCGAGGTGTTAAAGGAATCGCTAACCAACTGGCTGGTGTTTTTTACTGGGATCTTTAATCGATCTTTATCCCAGTCCACCATTCCATCTTGTTTGAAAGCTTCCACCATTGTTCCACTACCAAAGAGATTTCCTGCTGACAATCTTCAGGATTATAGACCAGTGGCACTCACGCCCATCATGATGAAGTGTTTTGAAAAAACTGGTCCATAGGCATATTAGTTCTTGCCTTCCAGATACATTTGATAAACATCGGTTCGCATATCGGACTAATAGATCTATCGGAGGACGCATTGCCATTAGCCTCCACACAGCTTTGGCAGCATCTGGAACAGCAGGGGAATTATGCGAATGCTCTTTGCGGACTTTAGTTCCGCATTTGACACAATAGAGCCACAAAGACTGGTGACAGAAATTGTGGATCTTGGGCTCTCAAAGGCAATCTGTTTATGGGTTCGCGACTTCTTGTCTGGACGGTCCCAGAGGGTAAGACTGGGAAATGGGTTTCCTCAGTTCTTACTCTAAATATGGGAACGCCACAGGGCTGTGTGTTGGAGCCCTTTACTGTTCACCCTTTATACATATCACTGTACTCCCGTCTATCATAGTAACACCATTATCAAATTTGCTGATGACATCAACGGGTGGTGTAGGGCTCATCTCTCTGGAGGGGATGAGTCTGCCTATCGGAGATGAAGTGGACCGACTTGCTCTCATGGTGCAGTGAGAAAATAACTCTGGTTCTTAACACTAACAAGACAAAGGAGCTCATAGTGGACTATAGAAGGAATAGCTCAGGAAATTCCAGCCCTTGACTATAAATGGAGATCAAGAAGTGGGCCCGGATGTGGCTAGTTTTAAATTCCTGGCCAGAGCGTTATGATTAAAAGAGGATTTGACCTGGGAGTACAGACTACCATGTGGTTGGTTAAGAAAGCCCAGCAAAGACTGTACTTTTCTGAAGCACTTTTAAAGGAAGCTAACAACTAGATGGAAAAACTTTCTGAGTGTCCTTTTTACGGCTGTCAGCTATAGAGAGAGCGATCCTAACCTACTGCATCTGTGTATGGTTCTCCAGTTGCACAGTGGCGGAATAGGGAAGAGGCGGCTCCAAAGGGTGATCAATACTGCACAAAGGATTATCCCGGCTGCCCTCTCCCTCCTTGGAAGCAAATCTATAATGCTGCCCGAAGTCTAAATAAAGCCCAAAATATTCCTAAAGGGACCCGTCTCATCCAGCACACTCTCTTTTTAAACTGCTACCATCTGGCAGGAGGCGATTACAGAGACCCTCAGAACTAGGGACAAAAGAGGAGCTTAGGAGAGACAAAGCTTCTACTCTAGAGCTGTGGCTATGCTAAACTCCGCTGCTTCATATTGATGTATTTGGGGCTATGTAGGGATGGGTGGAGGATGATGATGTATGAGTCTGAAATTGCATGAGTCTGAAATTGTATGAGTCTGAAATTGTGTGCATCGAGGAATGCTGCTGTAAATTTCGTTGTGCGTGCACAATGACAATAAAATGCTTATGCTTATGCTTATGCTGTTATGAAACCAACCCAGAAGAGGAGAGCAATCTATAGTATAGTCAGTGCATGATATCAATATGGATGAAAGCTTTACTTTTTAAAAGAAATAGCAGAAGAGTTGGTTCGTTTGAGGTTTCTTACTACCACATTAACTGGTGGAAAGGGTTAGAGCAGTGGTGGCAAACCTATGAGGTAGGTGGGGCTGAGAGAGCTCAGAAGAACTGTGACTAACCCAAGGTCACCCACCTTCGTGGCCTGAACAGAGTTTTCCTGAGAGGGGAAAAACAAAGGATTTTAGATTCCATCTCAGGGGTTTGTCCAGAAAGGATCTCTCTACCAGGGTGAGAGAGGACAATGAACCTCTAAAAGGAACTTTCTGCTAAAGTTCCTTTGAACTGTACTAAGATTTTGTTATTTTCGCTTGAAATAACAAACCTTATGAAACTTAGCAGGTTGCAGTGCTGGATGGGAAAAGAACTTACAAGCGACTGCAAGATTGCACCCCACAATCTAGGGAAAGGTTGCGACAAAATCCAATTCTTCTTCATTGTACCAACAGAGAAACCTCTTGAATTGAATGTGGGAATTTTGTAGTCCATGAGCTCTCTTGTTTCTCCACTCTAATTAAAAGCGTTTCAGGATGTAGGTGTTGGGAAGGATTTTTCTCAGCTGTGGGAGCTGCAACTAATCAGAGGAGACAGCTAAACCAGATAGACTAAATTGTATGACTTGATATAAGGCAGCTTCATATGTTTACATGAGTGCTGCTCACAAGAAGGTGGAGACTTGGGACAAGGCTATTTCAGTGAAGGGACCCCAACCATAAAATTTCCTTCACACAGCAGTTCAAGTGAAACTGATCCTGTCCAGTTTTGGATGCCCTTTTTTGCAGCCTTCTGGCTGATTTTAATCAGTTTAAACTGCTTTTTTGTTTCTTGTTTGTTAGACTGACATGATTATTTGCTGCTTTATGCTGCCTTTACTGTCGTTTCACTTTTACTCCTGGTTGTACCGCTACGGGGGGGGGGGGGGCTTTTAACTTTTAATGCTGTCTCTATCGAAGTGTGAAATGGTTTGCATTGCTATTTTCCGATGAAAATTATTTGGGAAGCCACTGGATGAGAGTGGTAGAGTATAAATTTTTTTAAAAGACAAAATTATACAAAAATGAAGGCCTAGTTTTGTCTAATATGGAGGTGCACTGATAGGGAAAGCCACACCTGTGGAATGTCTGGGTATCTAGTCCTGGCAGGAAAAAAGGTTGCAATCCCAAATAGAGAATAAGTGGTACACCCTGCACAGGACTAATAAGACAATCTGAAGGCATCTTAAAAAGAAGCATCTTGTTTTTTTCTATCCACGCAGCACGAATAAAACATCCTTAGGACCTTTCATAAAGAGCCCCTCTTGACTTTGTTTCTGCACAGCAGATTTTTTTTTATTTTTCTCACTTTCCACTCCCTTTCCCGTGTGAGAGCACTTACTTTCATTTTCTCAGCAGCTGTGCTCGCCATTTTCTGTAGCTAGAGAATCCTCGCTGCCGTCATTTGCTGCATTTGTTTCCCACAAAGGTTTCTTCTACTGGCAGCTCATCCAACTGCTATTTCTGTGTGAAGCATTAGGTAAGCCTGGCATTAGATGGTCCGCGGAGGCCAGGTCTACCCAATGCTTCTTAATGGAAGGTAGACCTGTCCTCTGAGTGGCTGCAAGTCTCTTATCCGTGCGCAGCTCTTATCCATGCGTAGCTATAAATCCAGCTCCCTCTTAACAAAAAAAAGGGGGGAAAACGAGACGTGCGTGGGATCGCTAGGGAAAACAAACTTTTATGACCATTTTACAAGGAAATAGCAATTGGATGAGTTGCAAGCAGAAGAAACTTCCATGGGAAACAAATGCAGCAAAGGCAGTAGTGGGGACTCTAGCTGCAGAAAACGGCAGGCACAGCTGCTGTGAAAATGAAAGTAAGTGCTCTAACAGGGGAAGGGGTGGGGTGGGGTGAAAGGCAGGAGAAATAAGATGTCTCCTTTCTGTGTTCGCATAGCCAAGCAGGAGACGTCTTCAAGACGCTTCCTGGAAAAAATGTCCACATTTTAGTGTTTTCCAAAAAAAGGCCTTAAACTGAAATAAAGCGTCCTGAGGACGTCTTGGGGAAAAAGCTGTGCAGATTTCCTCCCCAGGATGCCTTTTTTTTTTTTGCCATCCCCAGGACATCTTATTTGTGCTGTACAGAATGGATCTGGGGTTTTTTTTTAAAGTAAAATAAGAGTTCTATTTTACCTGTTTCTGTACCTCTGTCCCCTTTCTCTCCTTTCTCTCCCTTCGGGCCTCGGTCACCTGAAAATAGAAAGGCAATATCAGATGGTGATAGACTGAACATGGCAAATGAGGCTGTCTTACATGTGATAATTCACTGAAATGTTTTGGCTCAGAAACCGTAGCTCTCCAGGGAGAGAAGGGCTCATGTTTGTCAACTTCACAAGCTGCCAAATTGATATAAGCCAGTGCTTATTTCCATTGCTCAGACTCTGTCTCATACTTTTGTTTGAATTTGCTTGAGTCCACTTACTCACTGGAGAGTCAGGCATTTGGCACTACTCTACGTTTAGGTAGAAAACCGCAATAGCAAAGCCCCAAACAAAGGACATGACCTAGTAGAAATTCTCCCATGAAATTTACTGAAATTATTGAGTGTTGCCACCATTCCCTGTAGGCTGCGCAGGTGAGCAGCCGTGCACTTCCCGTTTCTGTGCCGTGCAGATCAAAAGGTTTCCGCTTATTTAGCAGGTGTGAGGGGCACCCGGCAGGGGGAACTCTCCCAGGCTGCTAGTGAGCGTTCCAATCCCAGATGGGGTAGGAAAGGCATGCTTGCCAGGTACTGCCAGCCTGACAGGGGTGAGGTGTGTGACGGCTGGTGCAGAGGCATGAATTGCAGCCTGGTGCAGCTGTGGGGAGGTACAGCCTGGCATGGAGGCAAGAGCAAGGTGTAGAAAGGCGGGTTGGGGTGGCACTTGCTGCTGCTCCTTGGACAGTCAGCTTTCTGCTGGGCAGCACTGGTGAGTGACAGCTACAGGAGTGGGGAGGGAGGATCCAATTCTCCTCCGTGTGGGGACAGAGGAAGGGCTGGGTGCACCTCTGCTGGGTTCTCTCTCTTTCTTTCTCTGTCTTTGAATTTAGAATATTTTTGCTCAAATGATCCGAAGTTGTTGAAGGCCCGGAAACCACACAGAACCCCAGATCCGAAGTTTCCACTTGTTGCAGCAGCTTATTCAGGGACTTATGTAGGTTCTTGGAAGAACAAAGTCAGAGATGGAGCCCTTGTTAATGCATATCCTTAGCCTAAAAGTAGCAATACTTGCATTTTAAATGCCTCACTTTGAACAGAAGCCCCAGCTACAGCAGGCATGATGCTCTTACAGCAAACCCAAACGTTACACTCTGGGCCCCTTAATACTTATGGGGGCCCCCGCTCCCTTGTTTTGTTTCTTTCCAGGGTGGGTTTATGAAGTTTTATGCTGCATGCCAATGTAATTTTGTTTAATCTGCTGTTTCAATGGGGTTTTAATGTAATTGTTTGTTTTATTGTGTTTTTCACCGCCCAGAGCCCTTCGGGGGAGGGGCAGTATATAAAATTGATAATAAATAAATAAATAAATAAATAAATAAATAAATAAATAAATAAATAAATAAATAAATAAAGTTGTTGGTCCATCATCGGTCCTATTAATCAGCAGCCTGGCACGGGCAGGACCCTCAGATGTCTCACAGGAGGAGGACTTTCACCACAAAACATCTGCTGCTCCCTGCAGAGATCTTTGGGGAGTTCCACTCAATGGTGAGGAAAAATTAGAGGGAACATTGAGTGTTACTTAAATCACCGCCTTCCCCCTGGAATGTGTGTCCCACATCTTGCGTATACCCATCTCCTTCCTGGCTGCCCTCCCTGCAGCCTTGTGAATAAATCCACAAAAGTTACTAGTTATAACACTCTTGCTTCTTTGCTACCCATATGATGAAGAGAAGGGGGGGATTGTTTCTTTTGGTGAACATTCCTAATTTAGTTGGCTGAATGCTATTGTTATTTGCCACTGGTAAATAACTGTTTACATGCTTGCCCTAATAACTCAGTAGAGGTCACCTCATTGAAGAATGATGCACTGGCATGTATGAATCAGCCCCAACAGTGCTCATCTTGGCTTATGTGAACACAGCCCTTGCGGATTCAGTTAAGGTCTACCTATTCACTTATATCTCATATTTCCTCCAGGGCAGCACATACACTGCTGCCCTCTACTAACTCCTCACAACAGTCATGAGAGGTAGGTCAGGAGAGAGCAACTCGTCCAAAGTCACCCAATAACCATCACGGCTGAAAGGGGATTGGAAGTGGGGTGTCTGCAGGGTGTGATACTTTAATGACCTCACTGCACTATCTCTATGGCTCTGAACTGCCAGCTGTGTGGTTTGGTCTCTGCCCACAAACACCAATGCCTTCCAGTACACAACCCTGCCTTTCTTATAAGCAACCTTTGGAATATTTAATAGTTGTAGAGATCTGTCTTTCCCTCCTCATGACTGAAACACCCCCCTCTGCCCATCAGCCCAGATTCTTCTCTTCTGGCTGCAAACCCAGCCTGCGTGTGCTGGCCTCATACCCCACCTCTCACCATTTGCATCTTGTTAGGCTCCCCCCTCCCCCCCCCCACACACAGAGTCATCGCCAACTCCCTCTCAGGCACCGAGCGTTTTGATCCCTTGGCAGCTTGTCTGAATAGTTTAGTGAGATGGGAAACAGCTCCAGTCTGGGGACTCTCTGTAAAATCTACCCACACATGTATGCACTGTTGGAAGAAGCACTGCTCTTGTTGTGGGGTGTATATTGGGAAGTCTGTTTTCTGTACACTGCTCCCAGCAAACAGAGGATTTATTCTGAAGGGGAGTAAAGGATGCCTGTAATTATGTGAAAGAGAGGAAGACAACTGTCTAGGAATTTGGCAACTTCTAAAAAGGGACACCTCCCGAGGGCTTCTTCATGCATGACAATCTGATGCCATCAAACCTTATCTTGTTTATTATTTTGAGTCTTTACCCTGCTTTTGCACCATGTGGGGACTCAAATCACCTCACAGCATCATCCTCCCCATCTCCATTTTTATTCTCACAGCAATCTTGTGAGATACCAGAGGGCTGGCCTGAGGGAGAACTAGCAAGCTTTCCTGGCAGAGTGGAGATTCAAACCTGGGTCCCCCAGATTTTGGCCTGACACCAGGGGCGTACCGAGGCAGCCCTGGGCAAACTGTAGCCCTGGGCAAAACCTGAGTTGGATGCCCCCCCCCCCCCATGGGCAACCACTCCACCACGACCAAAAATTTTTTTGCACCAAGACATTGGTGCCTGCAGGGGGTGCCTTTTTAGACATATCAGCACCATAATTTCAGCATATCGTCAGAATACTGTCCTTATGCTACTCCCCAAGTTTGGTGAAGTTTGGTTCAAGGAGTCCAAAGTTATGGACTCCCAAAGGGGGTGCCCATCCCCCATTGTTTCAAATGGGAGCTAATAGGAGATGGGGGCTACAGTTTTGAGGGTCCATAACTTTGGCCCCCCTGAACCAAACTGCACCAAACCTGGGGGGTATCATTAGGGCAGTCTCCTGATGAGACCCTGAAAGTTTTGAGACTGTGCCTTCAGAAATGTCCCCCCCAGTCTGCAACCCCCATGGACAACAATGCAGAAAACTCAATGCAGAACAAAGATTCTTGGGCAAATTTCTGGGATGTTCCTGCAGGGGGCGCATTTATGGATGTATCGGCACCAAGGGTATCATCTGGAAACTGTCCTTATGGTACCCCCAAATTTTGGTGCAGTTTGGTTTAGGGGGTCCAAAGTTATGGACCCTCAAAGGGGGTACCCCATCCCCCATTCTTTGCTAAGGAAATGGGGGCTACCCTTTGAGGGCCCATAACTTTGGAGCCCCTGAACCAAACTGCACCAAACTTGGGGGGTGCCATCATCTCCAGATGATACCCTGAAATTTTGATGCTGATACATCCAAAAATGCACCCCCTACAGGAACATCCTAGAAATTTGCCCAAGAATCTTTGTACTTCATTGAGTTTTCTGCATTGCTGTCAATGGGGGTTGCAGGCTGTGGGGGGGCACATTTCTGAAGGCACAGTCTCAAAACTTTCAGGGTCTCATCAGGAGACTGCCCTAATGATACCCCCCAAGTTTGGTGCAGTTTGGTTCAGGGGGACCAAAGGTATGGACCCTCAAAACTGTAGCCCCCATCTCCTATAAGCTCCTATTGGAAACAATGGGAGATAGGGGCACCCCTTTGAGAGTCCATAACTTTGGACTCCCTGAACCAAACCTCACCAAACCTGGGGGGTAGCATAAGGACAGTCTCCTGATGATCCGCTGAAATTTTGGTGCTGCTAGGCTAAAACTGCGCCCCCTGCAGGCCAAAAATGGAAAACTACTAAAATACCCAAAAAACGAACCCAGCATTTTGATGCCCCCCCTCAAGGTGATGCCCTGGGCAGCTGCCCACCTTTCCCAATGGGCATTACGCCAGTGCCTGACACTTCAACCTCTACATCACACTGATTCTAATGGTGAACTACTTTAACGGGCAGGTCCTTTTATCACTGCTGAGATGCCTCGGTGGGCACTGAATCTGAGGCAATGCAAGAATCCAGAGAAAGATTCCTCTGGGCCTCTTTATTCCACTGAAATTTTCACCCAATCATAGTGAACACACCTTGCTGTTATCATGACTAGACTAATAACTGGGTTTCAATTATTAGTTTTGCAGATGCCATGTTGTCATCAGGGGTGGGGCATTCCTGGGATAAAGAGGACCAATTCTCCTTGAGTGTGCAAGTATAGAGGAGGGGGGTCGTCTTAGGGAGGCTACTGGTGGGATAACATTGACCAGGGATCCTGTGTCTGCATGGGCTCCATATTCAATTCTGAGTATGATTCAGAGTACGATGCCTAATGGACTGGGCCCTACAACCTTTAGAGAGCTTTGCCTCCTACATCCCAATTTGATCTCTCAGATCAAGTCAGAGGGCATGTGCAGTGATGGCCTCAGTGGCCAGTCCCCAAATCTTCTCAGCATGTTTCACCAAAGGCTAAGTCCAGCAGTTGCGACATTATTAATTCTGCAGTTAACACCCTGGTCCAAGAAGCAGTCGTGGTCCAAGACTGCAGTTCTTAACACCCTGGTCCAAGAAGCACCTGTGAACAAATATTCAAATCCAGAGGAAATGAAAAATGTCCAATACATTATTTTGGAATCGGGTATGAAAACCTTTCCTCCCAGGCCCTCTTGCTCTGTCCAGCATCTCATGCTTGAGCCTGGGAAATGCTTGCTTCCACACAAGACTGGATTGTACCCTCCCCCTCCCCAATTACAAATGAAATTTATCTTGGCCTCTCCGTGTTGTTTGTCTCTGTTTGTGTTGGCAGAGGGGCTCCAGAGTCTGGAGGGCTCTTTCATTTCCAGAAAGTTTTATTCCCCCCTTTCCATCCCCTGAAGAGAGATTAGACTGGGAACAGACAGAAAACACTCCTTTCTAACATCCACAGTGAATACTGGCAAATATTCACAAGGATAAGCTTTGAAAGTGATTACTGTTTTTTAATATACGTTAACTGAGCAAAACCCTTGATGCTTACGGGATGTGAGCTAATTCACTAATATTCCCATTCTAGTGGCAGAGAACAGAAACTGATAAGGACTTTCCCTGAAGTATCCAGTTGACTTCATGGATGAGCCAGGGAAACTAAAACTCATAATTCAAGGCACCTGATCTGAGAAGCTCTAAATGATCTGGACTGGGTAATTTAAAAGACTCCTAATTAGACCTGCTGTAGAAGCCCTGCAGTGAGGTGCCTTGAACCCAAAGCCAGAGTGAGGGGGAACTGTGCACCCTGAACCCCACCATACCCCCACCTGCCCTGGAATGCCCCACCATACCTCCGTACCAGCGTGTTCCCGGTGTGTCGCGCACCCCTCGTCCCCTTGGTGCTACGCCACTGCTCGGACCTCTATCCCTGCATTCCACTGAGCAGAGTTTAAAGCTTTCCTCCAGCCAAAGGGCTTGACTAAACATTATGCATGACCCAAGCTAGATCAAGGGTACTCCCAGTCAGACTCACAGTACATGTAACATTTGGGATCAGTGCAGGTTCTTACTCCTTGTGAGAAAGGTAAAGGGGAAAGAGGAATTTAAGCCTTCCCTCCCATGCCATTTGGCTTGATTCAAAAACATTTACAGTCACTGTCAGTGTATGTTAACAATCAGTCAGTGATTTTGCTTTTGTACCAGTTCAACTACCATAACTTCCCTTAAAGAACAGCAGTTTGGTGAGATTACTGAGGGTTCTCCGATCCACTCCCAGAACTGCAGTTTTCAGAACTTTTCTAGGGAAAAGGACTAACTGCCAAACCAGTCAGAGACTGTAGTATATGGCTCCCAGTAATGGGTAGAGACAGCTGAAACTGGTTTTTAGTTTTGTGGATATTTCTGCCTTCCTGCACATTGATATATCATGGTTGGAACACTGATCTGCAAAAGGGCACAAAAGATTTTTGCCAAGTGAATGAAAATAATTGCTGTCCATCCTACTTCCCTGTGGTTTATTTACATAACAGCTTTGCACAAATCAAACCCCCCATTTTACCCTGCTTCCTGGACTGGAAGGTATTAGCTTCTATCATACCCTTCTGTTTCGCCAAGCTAGAAGTTTTTCTCTAGCCCAAGGAAACTTACTCCAGCAGGAAAAACTGTTGGAAGTAGGTTACTTGGGCAGGAGAAGTTCAGACTTAGTTGAGCAGAAGGACAGGATACACACCACCATTTCCAAAATCCAGCTGCGTGTGTTTCAGTAGGTGGGTTTGCCCTATGCTGTGTTTTGCCGACTGTTATCTTTACTGGAGGGAATCTGCTCTTTTTCTTTGGAAAATTTATCCAGCATATACCCATTCACTTCTTTTCTCCTCCTTTCACTCATTGGCAGATGAAGCCATTAAGATGATTTTATTCTGACAAGCATCATGTGGTTGACAAGGAAGGAAGGCATGCAGGAGGCCTTCCAGGGAAGTTTTGCTGTCTCAGAGGCTTAGAAATAAGATCGAATGTGGAGGAAAGCAAGAAGTATATGTTAAAAGCCAAAGTGGAACATCTGGCAACTGTTGTATGTGGGAGAGGAGGACGCAAGCAACATCAGTAGTAACAGAGCAGATGATTAGAGGGTTTGCCCTGAATAGTAGGGACAGCTCCGTGGAATCTTTATTTTCTTCAAAACTGCACCGGTGAAGTGTAGAGCATGGAAACAGGAAGGCAAGGAACCTGATCATTCTTTCCTCATTTCGTGCCTCCACATTGCAGTGCCTGAGCTTTCCCCATCTATTCCTCCAGCATATTAAGGTTGCTACCATATGCCAAGGATTCAACAGTCTCAACAGAGTATCTATACGGAGATTCTCTGCTATTTTCCATGTTATGCCATTTTTTTAAAAAAAGTAATTGTTACAGAGCTGCAGCTATGACTGGTTTTGTTTTAAATAGCCTCCAGAAAGCTCTCCAGTGGCATAGTATGGAAGATGACAGCCGTGAGGGGCTGACAGAAGGAAAATAGTGATGATGCGGGTGGGACTTGCAAAAACGCACACCTTTCCACTAACATGGAAAGCCGCAGTGGCATGGGAGGTTAAGAGCTCATGTATCTAATCTGGAGGAACCGGGTTTGATTCCCAGCTCTGCCGCCTGAGCTGTGGAGGCTTATCTGGGGAATTCAGATTAGCCTGTACACTCCCACACACGCCAGCTGGGTGACCTTGGGCTAGTCACAGCTTCTCGGAGCTCTTTCAACCCCACCTACCTCACAGGGTGTTTGTTGTGAGGGGGGAAGGGCAAGGAGATTGTCAGCCCCTTCGAGTCTCCTGCAGGAGAGAAAGGGGGGGATATAAATCCAAACTCTTCTTCTTCTTCTAACATGCTTTGACTGCGGACCAGACATGAGTCATCCTTGCAACCACCTTGGGGATGCTGCTGCCATTTTCAAGTGATTTAAAAACGTCAGGAGGGGCTGATCCCGATCAGGCCTGCAGTGTTGCAGGCTGAGGCACTCTTGTGCATCTTCTCAAGTGCCGAAAAGGCTGCACCCCCTGCAGCAGATCTACCCTTTGAAAAGGCATCCAGAGCTTGAAGGGGAGGGGGACTAGAGCACTGCGCTGCCCTTGCAGCATTTAAAAGAACAGTTTAAAATGACAGAGCATACTCATGGTGACTTTGAGGATCTACATCAAGTCCAATTTGGCCAATGCTCTTTCCAAAAAGATCCTAGAAAAGTAGGAGCAGGGAGGGAAGGTGCCCTGGTGTAGCCCGATCTCATCAGATCTCAGAAGCTAAGCCGGTTTGGTACTTGAAAGGGAGATCATCAAGGAAGATTCTGCAAAGGAAAGCAATGGTAAACCATCTATACTTCTCACTGAGCTAGAAAGCCCCTTGTTTGGCTTGCCGTTAGACAGCTGTGATTTGACACCGTTTTACACAAACACAAAAAAGGAGTGATAGAGTAAGTTGATAAAGCAAATCCTGCAAATTGGTTGGTTCGAGGATAATATTATGCGGATCATCCTCAAAACACTGTTCTGGTTTGGAAGCAAAGGCCACTCTCCGGGATTGGGAGCAGACTGTTTTTGTCTTCTGAGCAGCTCCTGCTATGCTGTTGGTATTAAATTAATGCTAGGTCTTTAGTAACTTAGCTAGTAATATTCTGTTTTTGGCAGGAGGACATTTTAAAAGAGACAGTTTTAGGAATAATACACCACCCAGTACTACAAATCGGTAGCAGCTACAAGGTTAGAATACAGCTGTGCCTCCGCTCTGGAACGGTGACAATCAACGGACTTGTGATGTGGTTAATGTGGGGGGCAGGAGGGGACGCACAAATTGTATTCCTTTCAATGGGGTATCCCCTGAAGATCTGGGGGAAATGCCCCCGCTCAAGACGTTTTGAAGTTTGCCCCCCTAAGCCTTGTGAACACTTCATTCGACACCTGCAAGGTCAACCCGCACCTGAAAAACAATTTGCCTCCTTGGCTTTGCCTTCCAACAGATTCTGCCGATAAGGAATCATATTCCTTTTGCATAGTGTTATTAAAGCTGCAGCCTGAATTGGCTCACACAACCATATAGTGAATACATTCAGCTGTTCTGGATTGCTTAATGGCTCCGGTGGGGGCCTATCGGGAAATATTATGCTGGGAATATGGGCCTGGGGTCTGGGAAGAAAGCCAAACCAGCCGCATTTTCCCAGGCCTAGCAATAGTAAGGGTGCCACCTTTTCCATTTCAAAATATCTGCCCCTATAATATTTCTGGGTCCACAGTTAAAGACTAATTGGATGAGAAATAGTTTAAAACTTCATTACGAAGAGCAACTAAAATGCCTTGTGCAGTAGTCTCCAAAGCTTGCTTTAAACAATGGCCCATTCTGCACAGCACAGATAAGAGAGCCAGCATGGTGTAGTGGTTAAGAGCAGGTGGATTCTAATCTGGAGAACAAGGTTTGATTTCCCACTCCTCCACCCGAGTGGCAGAGGCTTATCTGGTGAACCAGATGTGTTTCTGCACTCCTACATTCCTGCTGGGTGACCTTGGACTAGTCACAGTTCTTCAGAACTCTCTCTTCCCCACCTACCTCACAAGGTGTGGGGAGAGGAAGGGAAAGGAGCTTGTAAGCCACTTTGAGTCTCCTTACAGGAGAGAAAGGTGGTGTATAAATCCAAAACTCTTCAAGCGGCCTGGAAATGAAAAAAAAAAAGAGTCTTGGGTAGCAACTCAACACAGCTTTTCCCCCAAGATCCTCAGAATACCTTATTTCATCTCAAGCCACCTTTTTTTGAAGTCGCTAAAACGTGACCTTTTTTTCTGGAGTTGTCTGTAAGTAGTCTCTTGCTTTTGTGTGGAACTTAGGAGCTGAGGAGATGTCTTATTTTTCCTGCGCAACTGTTACAGTTTTCTCTGCCACTTACGCCCAACATTTTATGGTGCTTCAGTGATTCTCTGTACCTGCAGCCCCTTTGCTGAAGGTTTCCCTTCCACTGCTGGGCACTTTTTCAGCCTGAAAAGTACATGGTTGTACTCTGCTCGTCCTGCCAATTCTGGCAATATACGGTTTTTCCATTTTAAAAATTGATGATAAGCTGTCTTTGAAGATCCATAGACATGATTTTAGAATCCATGTCAATTTTCATATCGTGCCTCCGTGTGTTCGAAGACAGCTCCTCGAAAATTAAAAAAGAGAAAACTGGTTCTGGTGGGTTTTCCGGGCTGTGTGGCCGTGGTCTGGTGGATTTTGTTCCTAATGTTTCGCCTGCATCTGTGGCTGGCATCTTCAGAGGTGTATCACAGAGAAAAGTCTGTTTCACACTGTGTGACAGGGGCGGAGGCGTGCCCAGGGTGTGGCCAGGGCATAGAGGGGGCATTCTGGGGCATGGAGGGATGGTGGTGAGCGCCGCCACAGCGGGGCTCAGGGCGCACGCATGCCCCAGGCACATTTTCCCCTCGCTCTGCCCCTGAGGTTAGGAGAATGGGGCTGGCAGCAGGGAATTACCCACTGGGCCTGGGCAATTGAGAAACCTACCACCACCATATATGCAAAGAGCTCCATTTAAAAGACTTGGTGGATTGCTGCCAACTACACACGAACATACAGGCTCCAAAAACATGTGTGTTTCATTGGCTAGATGGTTAGAAGGGAATTGTCTGGCTGGGGCCAAAAAGGAAATTTAATCTTGAGCTTGTGCCTTGGGACTGCTCACCTGTCAAATGTTTGGCTGGCAGCAGGCCATGTTGGAAGCAAGAGTGTCCGGGGTGGGGGGAGTGGGGATTCCCATTCTTAAAAGAACAGATCTAACCATAACATCAGCACAGCTCTTGCCGCTGTATGCTAAAACAACAATCCTTTGAGTGACAGCCAAGAAGCAAAGAAAGGGCTGCCCATTTTCCATCCAGCTTGGCATGGACCTTCACTTGATCAAGAGTCACTTGGACATACCACCCAGCCAGAACTGGAAAGTGTTTTGCTAGAAAGTTAGGATGAGATGAAGTCCCATTTTTAGAAAGGAAAGAGTTATGGGGCAGGGGGTGGGGTGCGAAGACACATGAGGAACCAGCACCAAAGAAACACAGAGGTTCTCTCCCCTCCAACAATCTCCGACAATATGATAACAACTTTCCATTCGCCCCAAAAAATATCCAAGGCAACATACCAACATTTGAGATAATATTCCAGCCAAAATGGAAAAAGCCCAGTCAAAATCTTAGAACAAGCAGAAGGGCAAAAGTAGTTGATTTCAAGAGCTCCATTTAGAAAGGCTTGGATGAATGAAAAAGGCATTCTCTTGCATTTAAAAGCTTGCAGCAAAGTTGCTCGACAGACCTTCTATAATGCACTCGGCAAGAAGGGAAATTAATTCCAATTTGAGAATGAAGAAAGTCAGTCCCTTCATACTAGTGATGAGATTATTTCTACCTCCTCAACTCCCAGCTCATCCCAGTTCGTCTCTGCAGATGGTTAATGCTGTCTTGTCATTCTGTTGGTATCTGCAAAATACTAGATGCCCTGCACAAGTGTTTCAAATTCAAAACCAAAATCCGCAAAAGCAGTCAAAATTATTTATTATATTTTGCTGTGCACTCCTTCCAAGCAGCTGGGGGGGAGGGGTATGCATGTGCAGTCGTGAGTCCACCCTCCATTACACTGGGAACATTCTAATATATTTTTCTTTCTTACTGGGCCCAACACATACCTGTAAAAAATAAGTAATTCTCTCAATTGAGCTGTAGACCTTCCTTCTACTGCAGGCCAGATCAACTGAGGAGGGTGGAGCTCTTGCACTTGGTAATAAGTAAGCAAGCTACACTACACTTGATCTTAGCCAATAGGCCGAGAAGCGATGAAACTTACCAACTGCACATGCTCAGTGAGCTCTTATCCCCTGGGCCCTAAGATCCAAACAAAACAAAAAGACTAAAATGGCATGGGTTACACATGGACACCCTTTCTTTAATATGCATATCAATCCTGTGAGGGAGCTGAACGGAGAGATAATTACAAGTCAAGCATCACCCAGGGAACTTCGTTGTCTGCTGGGAATTTTGAACCAAGACCTCCTTGTTCCTAGTCTGACACTCTTACCACTACATCACACTGAGTTCAAACAGCGTAATCCTAAAAACATAAACATAAATAATGCTGCCGTATACTGAGTCAGGCTCAGTATTGGCCCTTTCCCCACTTACCGTTTGCTGCACGCTACTCTCCCCAAATAGCGAATGGTCCAGTGGCGCTCCCCACGAGTCCGGGTGGCGACAACGCAGCCGCCCCGACTCTGCCGCTCTCACGTCCCCTCAGCGCGCGTCATTTCTGGCGCTGAAGAAACGGCACCTTCTGACTGCCCCGCGCAGACCACAGTGTGCGGAGCAGTGGGGAACACGACCCCCCGGCAGAAATCACTCGCGCTGAGAGTAGCGCGCTGCAAACGGTAAGTGGGGAAAGGCCCATTATTTGCTCTGACTGGCAGCAAATCTCCAGCATATTTGGCAGAAGTCTGTCAGATCAGCATCGATCTGATACTTTCAACTGTGGAAATGCCAGAGATTGAACCTGGGACCTTCTGGGCACAAAGCAGAAACCGTGGCCCCTCTTCTCTAAGCTGAGTTACGCCATTCTTAAAAGGTATAGCTTTGCTTTGGATGGACATGTTCGTACACCTGAGCTTCAGAGAGGATTAGAATGAGATGTCAAGTAGAAAATTCAACCCTTTGTTGAAAAATGGACCAATCCTACCTGTCATTCCACGGTATCCAGGCAATCCTCTTGGGCCCGCATCTCCTTGGTCCCCCTTGAGGCCACGTTGCCCCATAAGTCCTCTTTCCCCAGAGAACCCTATATTCAGAAGTAGAAAAAATGTAGGTCAAGATTTGGTTGGTTACTTAAGAAACTGCACAGGTCAAAAAGGAATAAAAGGTAAAAGCCTAGCAAATATACCAGCTGGATCTCCTGTTTTCTTAACTAAGGCTAGAAATCCCTGATTGGATGTTGACTGCCAGGCTGATAGTGAAATCAAGAGGTTAATTGACTATCAGGAAAAACAGAGTTCAATCAAAAGAACAAAAGACCCCTTCACAGTTCTCTCTCTCCCACCTCCAAAACTCCCCTTTCTCTACTTGCAATATTAAAAATGAATAATAAAAATAGATAAGGTATAAATAAATAAAATGAACGTTCTGCTTTCACTGTGGGAGAGGTCCCTGATTAGCAGCTAGTTTTCTGGCCACTCACCACAGCACTTCTGTGAATCCATCATCCTTGCAAACTCAGGAGCTGCTGCCTTACAGCATTTACACTGAAGGTCGGCCTTCCTTCTCCCTGATGCCTCTTGCTTGGAGATCTGTCAAATGGCTCTTCCTGAATATTTCCCCTCCTAATGCTAGAATGGGCATTTTGTGGAACAGTTCCTCTTTTATAGAATACCCTGCCAAATAATACCTGCTAGCATGTTTGCTGCTGATTTTTTGTAAGACACCTCAGCTGCATGTCTGAAAGACAACATGGCTTTTTTATTCACTTATATTTTACATTTTCAGCCTGTCCTTCCTTTAAGGAGCTCAATGTGGTATACATGGTTCTCTTCTCAATGACACTGTGATGTAGGTTAGGTAGAGAGAGAATGACTGGCCCAGTGAATCGCATGGTGAGAGCATACTGGAATCTAGGTCTCCTCTTTCCAACCTGAAGTGGACTGTTCCTTTAATTGTCAGAGGTCTGCTGCTCTCAAGGTCCACTGGCAGCCAAGAATAGCTTTTCCAGACGGAACATTTAAAACATTTTGCCAGCTTCTGGAAAGAAATGTTTTGGCTTTTTTTGGCTGCATAGCACAGAAAAATAAAGCATTTCTGAAGAACATGGTTCTTTCTGGGTTTTTTAATTTACCGTGAGTTATTTCCGAAGTTAGAGAGACTCAAAATCTGTAAATATTTCTGAGTCTCCATAGCTTCAAAGATATCTCACAGAAAATTAAAACAGAAAAAAACAACATGTTCACATAATCAGCAGGCAAATACCGAATTTATTGGTGCACAGAAATGGTAGGAATGGCGGGCAGCCATGATACTAGTTGACAATGTCCGTAGAACACTTCACCAAATGGCGGGCAGCAAGGGGAGCTTTAAAAATCAGGTGGGAGAAATAAAACATTTCCTGATCTCCACACAGCAAGCAGGAAACATTTTGAAAATGTTTTGGGGGAAAAGTTTAGCATTTCCCAAATAAACCATTTTGGGCTGGAATAAAATGCTTCCAAAACGTTTTGGCCTTAAAGTTGGGAGGAATTCTTGAAGGAAACATTTTATATTCCAGCTTCAAGGAATTTTATTTGAGTTGTGCAGAAAGTGCCCGTATGTGGCCCTTGCCGTGCTGGTGAGGCCACTTGGTTTGGTTTGTTTCAGAGCTGTTTGACACCCCAGTCAATCTCAATCATCCCACTCAATCTCTGTTTACAAATCATAACAACTCCAGGATTCCTTAGGAGTCTGTCTTGGGCCAGAGTCATCCAGGAGACAGGCATAACCAAGCCACAAATTCCACTGTGATTACCCACTTCTTGTTGCAATTGCATATGTTGATTCTTACATGTGAGTCCCACTTATAGAAGAATAAATGGGAGCCCACAAGATTTGTGAGGGGAATCCCATCCTTCCCTCTGCTTGCCCAATGAGCCCAGGAATAATTTCCTGCAACCACCATCAACCATGGATTCCCAGACTCCACTGCTGCTGGGCCAGGAGTGGGTCTTCCAAGCTTGCAGAACACTATGAGAGTATTAGCAGTGAATCCCATTGTGCTAAACAATACAGAGGACTCTAGACAGTGGTTGGTGGGTTAACAGCACCCACCAAGGGGGCCAATTCCTCCTGATTTTCTTCCCCCTTGGCCACCATTTTGTCCTCTTCTTCTCTGCTGGTCAACAGCACCTGGGTCTCCACAAGAGAGTCCCACCCCATGTATGGAACTGGGGTTGTGTTTTGGCAAAGGGCAGAGAGGCCTGACGGATGCTGCTTCTGAAGGTCTCATTTCAAGAGCAACCACATTTCACACTTGGTTTGTGTTGTTTTAATCAGTTCGGTGTAAGCCCCACCCCCAAACCCTGTGTACTTAGCATTTGGCTGGAAGTGAGTCATGCATGGAGACTGTTTGGACATCAGCTGTGCATAGCAATTGGCTGGAAGTGAGTCATCTCCACCCTCTAGGCTTGCTCTGTTATATATTATATACAGAGATAACCTCAATCTGCAGATTTAAGTATCCACAGAGTGGCCTACACAGTGTACACAGAGTGGCCTAGTTATCACACAACAATCGAAGATAAACTGGCCATGCAAAGAGGCATTTCCAGAAATTGAACATGTTTGCACACCTCTGCATTTTTTTGGTGAACATTCAATTTTATAAGAATAATTTTAGCCTTTTCCTTTGTGGACATTATTCTGATCACCAGACCTCATCTGCTTCATTTCCAGTTACTTCTCTTACTAAGGGGTGTATGATGGTACTCCCTTTTCATTCCTTTTAAAAAAATTTGGATGGCATCAACACAAGCCTTTTATTCCCCCTATTTTCTTCAAGCAAGCCTTTATTGGCATAGACAACAGTACAACAATAGTAAAAAACTGATTAAAAACATATACAGTACAGGAAATAAATGTTAAGTGGAGAGAAATCTACTGGCATTTAGTAATTTCCAGGAAAAAGTCTGCTACTATCATACAGAGAGAAGGATCAGGATTGTCCAGCAAGTAGTGTAATCTAAATAAATCAGGGAGATCGGGTAAATGTAAAGGAGTAAGATTCACATACTTGGATATGATTTCCTTGAATCTGAAAACAGTGTAGTAATTGGTGGGCCAGAGATTCAACTGAGCCATCATTACACGGCACAATCTTTTAACCTTTTCTTCCCCCATTTCAACCTCCATGGTGTTCTCAGTTTGTTTGTTTTATACCACATGGCATTTACAACTTATATGCCATTTTTATACAATAGATGCAAAAACTGCATGTGTGGCAAAAGTAGAGTGCCCCAGATGCAATTTGCAGGAGTGAAAAACAAAAGCAAATGGGAATTTTAAAACAACACAGACTGTAAAATGTGGTAGCGACCCAACTCCCTTAAAAACAGAAAGACAATTCTTCCCTTGTCGTGAAAGGTGTAGCTCACAGGTGCCCTCCAGATGTTATGGACTACAGTTCCCATCATCCCCTGCCAGCATCATGGTGTTTTTTGCCTCTCGCCTTCTAGAATACAACCTGATCTGTTGTTTGCCAATACGCCAAGCACATGTTTCCAATGAGGTTTTTGAAATGGCTTGGAGGCCTCTTTTCCTGAGTGGTAACAGCTCATTTAAAACCCAAACTGGGATCTGGACAGTTTACAGTGATCTTTTCAACATGACGTTAACATAATGTTACATGACAGCATGCCCAGAAGAACGATCCATCTCAGCTTCTCTGAAGTGGGAGAAGGATGACAGCTTTTTGGAGAATCCCCTCACCCACAGATATAAAGGAGGACGAGATGTTCAGCTGGCTGTTAATTGTGAATTCTTCTTTGGGGTAGATTAGTCCTGACAGAAGCAAGATCTGTTGAAAAGTGGGATGATCTCTGAAGAGATTAGGTGAAAGCTTTCATCCCTCGAGGGACAATTAAGAGGGACAGAATTAATTTTGGCAGGATTTGAATCTAATCTGGGATCTCATATGTTTTTGCCACTCTGATTTCTCTTGCACAAATTTTGCCTCGTTTTGTCAGTGCACATGGTTTGGTCGTGTAGATGGCAGACTTGTTCAGCACAGGAGCAAAGAATCTTCTCACACTCAACTCTACAGGAAATGACCAGTAGGAAAGATTGTGGTGGCCACCCATTGCCCTGAGGAACAGCTACTGGTTCTAGGGTATTGCTTGTGATACCTCGTCTGAAACTAAGAAGGTCTGATCTGCACAAGAGACCTTTTTGAACTCTGCAAGTGGCATCTTGAAATTGCTGAAAGAAGAAAGGTGGGGATATAGAAAGCAAATAGAACAATACGGCATCAACACAAAAGCAGACCCTTCCCCCAAAAGAGCACACATGGACCTGCCTTATACTGAATGACAACATTGGTCTTTCAAGGTCTGCTCTTGGGGAGGGCGGTCTAAAAATATAATAAATAAACAAACAAACAAACAAACAAACAAACAAACAAATAAATAATAAAGGTCAGTCTTGTCTACTCTGACAGGCAGTGGCTCTCTCCAAAGACTCAGATCTTTTACATCATTTACTGGAGACACCAGAGAAATGTCTGTCATCCAAACCAGATATTTAAACATTGAGCCACAGTCCCTCAACAAATGCTCTCTATTAGCAGCTGTTTGTAGAAAAGGAACTGTACAATCCAACATTTTCATAGATGAAAATAGGGAGGTTGAATGTAACAGCTCCATTCTCAAAATAAGGATCACTGTATACATGAGGTTGCATTCTGCCAAGCCATAGCCCAGTGGTCTATCAAGGTCTACTCTATCCTGAACTAGCAGGATACCCGTGCTTCGCTACGCATACTTCATCACAGCTTCTCTATGAATTTGGGGTGACATTCAGCATACTTCTTTACAGCCTGTTTGTGAACTTTGGGGTAACATGCAGCATATTTCCTCGCAGCCTGTCTGTGGACTGACGGGTTGGTTTTCGCATATTTTGCAGCAGCTTCCTGTAGTTGTCTTTTTCTAATGCAATGTGTAAATCAATTTCTGCATTTAATTCCTCTTCTCCCTTGAGTGGTTTCAGCAGAAGGAACAGGTTCGTATGCGTTGAGGAGGGCGGTGTTAGAATGCAGTTGGCGCACCATTGGATCAAGCGTGCTTGTTGTCTGGTGGGCATTAGCAGAACTTGTTGATGCGACAAATGGAGTTAGAGCTTCAAAGTGCCCTTCATTAAAATGTCCTGTGAAACGGAGCTGTATATATAAACGCAAAATACCACTCACTGACTGACTGACTGACTCATCAAAAGAACTCGAAAACCATCAAAAATACCATGTTGAAGTACATGAAACTCGTGGTGTTTAACTGTCACCCTTAGAATGTTCGTGCAGATGGCCAGAGTTAAACAGTAAATATCTAATAAGTCGAGTGGAAGTGAATATTTTGGAAAATCCTTTCTTCGAGCACCTGAAGCACATAATGAACCGGTGTGCCAAATTTAAACTTTGTTGTTTCGGTGGTTTATTGATTGATTGATTGATTGATTGATTGATTGATTGATTGATTGATTGATTGATTGATTGATTGATTGATTGATTGATTGATTGATTGATTGGAATTGTAGACCTCCCCATCCCCGAGGGGCTATGAGTTCTTTTGAGTTCTTTTGATGAGTCAGTCAGCCAGTGAGTGGTATTTTGCATTTATATATATATATATAGATTCCCCACCAGGAGGAGCAGATTTAGCCTTTGTAGAAGGTTCTGGACAGTATGCAAAGATTTAAACAGTTTTTGTTGGCCAGAGGAGTGGTCACTGAATCTTAAACAGAGAGCTCCTTTTCTGTCTTCAGTGGGAAAACACTGTTTGGCCTTGCTGGCTAACTTAATTGGTCCCAGTCTTGCCTACAGAGACCCCCACTAGAGACATTATTTCAGACTTTACAGCAGCATTTTCAGGCTAAGAAAAGTAAACTGATTCACAGGATCCATTATAACCATTGTTTGCAATCTGGATTTTCCTGTCAGTGGGAGACAATCCACTTACAAATGATTGCTGTTGTGCAATAGTGAAGTCTTCAATGGTGTGTGGCCCTGATGTCTGTGGCCCATCATGCATGGAGTGGTTTCTGAAACGCTCTTTGCTCCACAGTGGAGTCGCAGTGGGATTTCCTCACATTGCCTTGTTTACACATGAGGAGTTGTCCCACTGCCGCCTGTGAGGTTTGCCTGCTCCCACTTCTGGGTGATTCCCCATCAACAGCAAGATGGATGGCTTTTTTCAAAAAGCCATTTAAATTTTATATCGATATTCTTACAGGGTGCAGTTTTGCTCCCTCCCTCTGCTGCAGTGCTGAAGAATTTGGGAGGGAGATGGGCCAGGCATGTTTGATCATTGGCAGTAGAGGAGGATGTCATGGCCAAGCAAGCTTCTGCTCCTCCCCTCCCCAGAAAGCAATGGGAGCTTGGAGAGTGGGAAAATGGGGAGGGAAGAAAAGATGGGATTGCATGAAAGGGGCAACATTGATATTCTTCACATGGCTATTGTGATGGCTCTCTATTATTAATTTTTGGGTTGGGGGGGGAAGCCGGTCATTGATACCCTGGAAATTCCCGTGAGGAGTGGGGGAAGAGGAGGAGACTGAAAGGAGCAGAAACTCAGAAAACCAGGGGAGTTTGCCCACTCCCAGGAACCACGGGGCTTCCAGGATCTGCAGCGCCATAAGTGTGAGCGCATCTGAAATGGAAACTCCGCTGTGAAGGAAATGTACTCTCACTGTGGGGCAGAGCACTAGTGCATAATTGGCCTGTATATTAGCAAACTAAGTGAAGGTTGCCTGTTGGAAAGCTGAAAAAGGTCTAAATACAGAAAATTGGGAGGAAAAAGTAAGAGAGCATGCTACAATGGCTAAACTAATGATCCTTGAAAATAGACAGTCAAATGTGAGTTTGATGAGAAGTGGGAATTGTATTGTATGTTGCTGAAACATTTAATTAAATAATAATAATACCAAAGGGGATTACAATTAGAAGCAGAGGAATTAATTGAATAGGTAAAACTACAAGTAACTTTTTATTGTGGTTGTTATCTGAATAGCAAAATGTTAGGTGAAATAAGTAATATTATGGAAAGTTGTCTCTCAAATCGGTATCATGTTTTCATTAAATATTAAGATACATTTTATTGCTACTAGTTTATGTTAATGTTTTGTTTTCATATGATTTTTGTTTTTGTTTTTATATGATTTTTTAATGTTAATGTTTTGTTTTTATATGATTTTTTCTCTTTGTTATAACTTCTTACTTTTGTAGGTATTGTTATAAATACATTTAAAAGTTATATATATTTTTTTAAAAAACTATATACAGGTCAAATAACGATATGTGGTTTTTGGGGGGGGGGGTCAGAAGAAACCTCAGAGAAGATCTGTTCTGTCTTTTGGGGTCACAGTCCTGAATATGGCTGCCAACCTCCAGGTGGGGCCTGCAGATCTCCTAGAATTACAGCTGCTCCCCAGACTACAGAGATCACGTCTGGAGGAAATGACTGCTTTGGAGGTCCCTCCCATCCCCAAACTTCATCCTCCCCAGGCTCCACCCTGAAATCTCCAGGAGTTTTCTAAACCGGAGTTGGCAATCCTAGTCCTGGGGATGACAGATTTCTCACAGCAGAAGTTGTATGGAGGTTTCACACAGCATATTTAAACTCATTAATGAGCCACGGGTAAAGCATTCTGGCAATTTCAAACTGTGCCGCTGTTCCTCCCGCCACCCCCCCTTTCTTGCAGTGCGTTCTTTTTCAACTTTTTAAAAAATGTTCTAACTTTTGTGCTGTGATGCTGTTTGTAGCTGTTATCTGAACACTGGCAATACAGCATTCAATGACTATATTAGTCTAGCACTGTAGTGCAAAAGTTCGAATGTTTTTAAAAAGCCAAAAAAGAGTGTACAACAAAACCATCGGGGAAAAAAAGCAGCACTTTCAAAAACCCTGCAGACATTTCAAACAACACAGAACAGCAATTCAGAAGTGTGAAGAAGACCTGAAAACAGGAGAAAGTAGTTCAGGGGGGTGAGAAGAGAAACAGCGCTCAATCTCGCTTTGTATGAAAACAGTCTAAAAAATCTGTTAGCTGCTGGAAGCCAAAATGGTTTTCTCTGGAATGACACAAAAAACCCATTAACCACCAGCTGCTGAAATGGATAAAGGCTGTTTGAAAAGGGCCTTTACTTGTGTGTTAAGTGCTGTCAAGTGTCTTCTGACTTATGGCAACCCTATGGATTTAGGCCAACACAGAAATTGGCGACAAGACCTGAGGACTACGTGTGAGGGAATGGCTGTCTTGAGGCTTACAGGCAGCACTGCTGCCTAGTCTCGGGTACAGTTGTAGGGTTGCCAGCTATGGCAAAAATGGACACTCCCAGGCCAAAAGTGCTCAGGGAGCTGGCTAATGTTGGACCTTCCTCTGGGCACACAGCCTTTGGTGCTGGCACAAGTCACTGTGCCAGGGCTGTGCTGCCACCACAACTGTGCTGGAATCCCTCCATTGTATTCCTGCGCCGCTGTGGCCCTGGCCCCAGAGTAAATGCCCCTTATGCCGGCACAAATGGCATTTGTGCTGGGTTCAACTGATCCCATAGTGCATTTACTCCCACCCTTCTGAACTGCACTGTTAGTTACTTAACTATTATAGTATTTGCTTAATAAATTGTTTCTTGATTACTCTGCCTGGGTCCTTCACGCCTCACATGGGGTCATATGCCCTGCCTGAAAAGGGAGTTATATGGAGGCAGGGAAGGTGCTCTGGTCCCTCGCCAGAGCAGCCCTTGAACCAGACTAGATAGCCAGCACGACCTTTGTCAGCTCCAGCACTGATGGGGGCAACAGCCGCAGAAGGCCACTGCTTTCACATCCTGCTTGTGAGATCCCAAAGGCACCTGGTGGGCCACTGCGAGTAGCAGAGAGCTGGACTAGATGGACTCTGGTCTGATCCAGCTGGCTTGTTCTTATGTTCTTATGGGGGCTGGAGGGAACAAGAGAAGGAGAGATCCCCAGAAGGAGACATCCCCAGAAGGAGACAAGGGAAGGAGAGATCCCCAGAAGGGACATCTCACCTGGTGCAAAAATTGCATGGCCACTTTCTGTGAAAGGGACACTCTCCCTGTGCACCTAAGCCCCCATCCCCTTACAGACAGGCTTACAGTCTTTCACAAAAGGGTATTGAAAGGAGGGCCATATTTCACAGGAAGCAAAACATGTTTACTAAATTCACTCCTCTGCTTTAGCTCAACCCTAGCTGGCCATTGAGGACTTTCAACATCTAAGACCACCACGTTAAATTATGCCTGGAACCAAAAAAGCAATGGTACCAAAGATGGAGCAACACCTTTTCTGCACCTGTTCTTCTCACATTCTCCGCTTGCTGCAAGTACTAGACAGACAAGAACCATCCAATACATAGGGAATCATAGCTGTCCAAAATGGGAGGGTGATGAAACTGATAACTGAGACAATCTATTAATTCAAACGAAAAGGGACACAGCGGGCTCACCTGTCTAAATGGTACAAGATTCCCCTTTCTTCTTCTGCCAGGAGAGCAGGATGAAGGAGCATCTTCAGATGTACAGATCGCTTTGCAAGGCGACAGAGGGAATCCTAACTTAAAATGGGACAATGGACTTTGGGCCGTAATGGGGCAGAAAAGCAGGATACAATTAAAAAAAATAAATACAGTACATAAATATGGTAATGTGAAATGTCCCAGCATTGTCGTATTGTATTTAATGCAAAAGGAAGACTGGGATTTTTCCCAGGTGTGACATTGAAGAAAAGAGGGTTTGGCTTATATTTGCATACAAGTCTATTGGCATGCAAGTTACAAGTATGTACAATACAAACGTGTGAAATGTTTTTAGGGAGTGGTTCATCATACATTCAGGGCCATCTTTCTTTTGGGTAAATATGGTATGTAATCGAAGGACGAGCTGCATAGAGAACATACAGGTCTTCAATACAGCCACAAAGCAAACAAATTATGTTGTTACAGTCCAAGGCAATTGGTTGCCCATAGCTGTTCTAAATCAAACCCAGGAGTTCCTTAATCCCAGTTCCTCTGGGACACAAATCCTAGGCAATTGCACATTGCTAACAATGGTCCTTGGTCCTTCAGCCAACAGTTTAACATTTATATAGCATAAGCTTCCACTTAGATAGAAAATCCTGTTTTCCTTTAGTGCTTTAATTAAATTTCCCTTTGCAAAAAGTGGTTTCAACGTAGGAAGGAAACATTTCCTGAAGCCTTTAGAAGTTCAAACACAGCCTGGATAATAAAGCTGAAACCCCAGCAAAGTTTGGGGCATGTTCCTATCTCCAATCTTCTTGCTCAGGAATGTCGAGAAGCCCATGAACAGCCACTCCCACCTTCCATTTGTATGTGCAGTCACACACCTAACGCTAACCCCTTGTTTCATTGGCCCCAGTGCCATCTGTGTTGCGGTCAGTGCTCCAGCACCAGTGTGAACTTTAAAGACCTTCCACGTGCAGCCTTTCACAAAGTTAGCATGAATGCCGAAAACCCTATTGACCAAAACCCCATCTTGTTTTTTTGTTTAAAGGAAACCATGATGGGGAATTGGCAGGTGATCTGATGTAAGTCAGGGGGTGGCGAGAGAGGACTGAAAAGCCGCAAGGTGAACGTGCCTAGAATATTTACATTCCAGCAGAAGGCCGTACAAATTACACACGAAGCACTAATTATTGCTTGAACACTGATGTTTCATGGAGCAGCATGGACAGTGAACATGTGTGTACACCAGAGTTTCTCCAACTCTGGGGTCCCCCCTTAACTGGACTCCGAACATCTGTTCTGTGAGGAAAAATGAAGAACCGATCTGTGGTTCTAGCCAGTCTTCTGCTTCAGATGAGGCTATGTGGTATGAGGTGTTCATCCGGCACTGGAATTAAAGAAAGAAAAAGAACGGGGCATCGCTATTCTCCCTCACCCTGGGGGAACTATCATTAATATGAAGCAGCAGCTCTTCTTCATTTACTCAAACCCTACAGAATCTTCCCCACAAAGTCAGCGTGCATCAGCAAACATCATTTGCCTGAAGGCATTCAACTTATCAAGGTCTTGGGTGGTGGCACAAGGAAAGTACATCATTCCAAAGTTCCTTTGAAACTTTGTGTGCCCTTCAATCATCCATTTTACATGTCCCGTGCCCTCTTTAGAAGGGCCCACATTATGGAACATGGATGCACATTGCCAGGCGGGCCTCCTGACATCAAAAGGGGTTCTGTTCTCTGTCATGTTCAGTTTCCCACTGTCTTTGTGTTTTGTGACTGTGTAGTGATTCAGAATGCGCCCAAGTCCTGGATCCTCCTGATATCACCTCACACGGTCTAGAGAAATAACAGCTCTTGCATTCCTGTTCTGTACTGCTTTGCTTTGATATCGTGGGAGAAGGGAGGACAGGGGGCAAAGTCTTGGGTTTAAAAAGGTGTTTGTGAAAGACAGTTCTTAAAATTGGCTTTCTCCGTAGTCTGCCTATAAAGGCTTCTGATTGAAATCAACAAGTCGGATATTGCTCGCAGATCCAGGGCTTGATACACATATACAGTGGAACCTCGGTTTTCATTGCCTTCAGTTTTCATCAGTTTCGGTTTTCATCGATTTTTTCAGTGAAAAATTTGTCTCGGTTTTCATCGATTTGCCTCGGTTTTCATTGATTTGCAGTAAGGTGCAGGGGTTTGTGGAGAAAAATCACCCGGACAAAGCTGTTGCAGGCCGTGTCTGCAACTTGTTTAATGACAATGTCTTGCCCATTTCAGACAAATCTTAAAGAGGCGTCAGAAACAGACCTCTTTGGACAGCTTTCTGGTGTGACATTGGTCCTCTGGCCCTGAAACTGGTCCTAGTGTTATTGCTTGTTACCGTTTTCAGCATTAAACACTATATTCACCCAAAAATGTGTTTTTGGTATGTTTTTTGGAGTGCCTAGAATGGATTAATTGGATTTACATTGATTCCAATGGAAAAGTTTGCCTCGGTTTTCATCGGTTTCGGTTTTCATCGATTCTTTTTGGACGGATTACCAAAGAAAACCAAGGTTCCACTGTACCTTTAAATGCTATGTCACAAGATGAGGGTATATCACTCATACTACACTTCATATATTTGGTACCAGAAACATTGATGTCCATTATTCTGGGTAAGAAAAAAATTGGTGTTGCTGGACATTTAACATTATGCAGTTCTTTGATGGGAGTCACTTTGAATGAATGGAAACTTAGATCCAGGATCTATGCAGAAGTTGCTTGCCATCTCTCAGAGCCATCCCTTCTAAGCAGGAATTACTAAAACAGTCCTCACCCTGCATAAATGTCTCCTAAACTGATGGGGGTGTTAGTGGCAATCAAGGAAGACATGAGATGTTGAGACAGGCCCACGAAATGTACGTGGCACAAAATGTTTGGAAAAGAACTGGAGAATCACTAAGGTTAAAGGGGTAAGGCCAGGACAAGTCATTACTCTGCAGCCAAAACTCTGACATTACTCCAAAGCCACATTTGAGAATTCAGTTCCTCACCCCCTCCACCACATCTACCCCAGAGGCACTCAGAACCACCTCTGGGGCTTGTATGAACAGAATATATATCCACACTATGGAGAATGGGCATCTCGCCCAATATAAATATATGCTCACTGCTAGTCACCCCTGCAGAGTACAGAACTCTGCTGCTATCCATGTGCTGTATATATTAGGACTGCGTACAGGAAAAAAGATGGACACCATGTGTTAATGTGGAGTGAGCACAACCTGCTTCTATGCACAGTGTACACTACACCAAAAATGGAAGTTGAACAACCATAGAAAAAGGATAACTACTACCATGTTTGTCCTGGTAGGGAGCGAGCTTGTTTTCTGCTGCTCCAGAGACTAGGACAAGGAGTAAGGGTTCAAGGTGAAGGAAAAGATATGCTGATGTAGTGCGAGCACATGTACATTATGCTTGTACTGCCAGTAGATCAAAACTGGAGAAACGTATACGAATACATGGAGCTACCCTATATGAATCAGACACTTGCTTCATCCAAGTCAGGACGGTCTACTCTACTCAGACTAGCAGTTGTCCTCTAGAATTTCACACAGAGGTCTTTCATGTCACTGCTACTTGACCCTTTTAACCGGACATGCCAGGGATAGCCAAGGACTGCAAGCAGATTATGTACCACCAAGCCACAGCCTCTCCCCATCTACGTCCTCTCCCCATAAGACCCAAAAGGAATCCTGTTCCTCCACTGCAATCCAATGCGTGCAATAAGATAGCAGGTGCTTTCGATAACAACCAGTTACCTTGCAGTCCAGGTAAGCCAGGAGGACCAGGTTCACCTTCCATCCCTTCATTGCCTTGATCCCCTTTTGGTCCAGGAGGACCTATAAAATAAAATTAAAGAGGTGGTAAGTAGCTTTGTTTCATAGTCATCTAAAATTAATGGTTGGAAGACACAGGGATGCTTCCCCCCAAAAAATCTCATCTGAATTTTCTCTCTAGTTTTTGGTTATCTGAATTACCTGGTCTTGTTTCCAAACCGGAACTGATACATCATGAATCCCCTGCTGTTGTTTATTTTACAAATGTACAGACTATCATTTATGGACAGCTTGCTGCAAATATTTCTCCCTTCAATTTAGTTCTGACTTTTTTTCCACCTGAGGTGCAGTTGAACCTCGATAAAAACCTGTCAGAGTGCAGGCTTGAGGCTTAGTTGCCCAAGATATTTACAGATCAATCCAGAGTAATTAGGCAATTGGCTCACCCATTGCACCCCCCTGAAAACTGACAGCTGTCTCAGAAAAGACAGTTGATGAACTGACACTAGTTACTCTTGCTGATGAGGCCAAATTGCCTCTGACCCTCTGACAGAATGTCTAGAGCCTGGTTCTGGCCACCAGCACAGTCTTCTAGGTCAGTGAGCCACAGGAAAATTTCCCTGTCAATTAAATGGCCACTCCACCCGAGCTCTGTCTAGAAGACACACAGATGGCACTTGTTACAATTGTTGGGCAGTGCTTCCAAGCAGTCCTTCCTGTGGCCAAAGCTAGTTAGCATCACCAAGCCTGACTCTCCCTAGTCTCTCCAATGAGCAGTTGTGCAGGTAATGCAGACAAGAAGGCTGGTTTTACACACATTGCCAAAGTAAAGCTCCAACAACAGGCTGAGGTTAAGCCAACTCCAGAAGTAGAAATCCAGAGAATAAGGCATAATTGCATGGCTCAAAACGACAGAGCCCAGAAGGCAGCCAACCTCTGAATAGAGACTGGAGATCTCTGGGAATTATAGCTGATCTCTGTACTACAGACATCAATTCCCCTGGAAGCAGGGTTGCCAAGACAAGAACTGGCAACCAGAGACTGGGGGGAGGGGGAGGAAATGGGGGCAGCCATCAGTGACACTTCTGGGAAAATCCAGAGGTGTTGTCATGCCTCTCTAGAAATTGCCAGAATGTCTATGGCCATTTTAAAAAATCTCCTGCCACTACTAAGAGGGATTGGCAACCCTGGAGTGCTGCTTTGTAGTGTGGACTCTATGGAATTCTAACCATGCAGAGGACAGGGGGGGCACGATGTTGGCCACACGACCACAGGGGAAACAATCAGAAATTCTATGATAAACAATCTGAACACTGTACAGTACATTTAGAGGACAGTGGCCTTCTCCTTATAGACTGGTGACCAATGTTTTTTTAAGTCATTGTTAAAAATCCTTCAACCTTTCACACAGGGTTGATCGTTCATTTGAACAAAACAAGAGATTCCTTAACCCATGAGCTTCCTCGCAGATGTTTGGTGAATCCTACCTTGTATGACGGAGATGTCCCTCAAGGAGATGGAGTGCTCCCAGTCCTTGAGCCTCAGGTCTTCAGTCACATTATTCAGGATGGCCAGCTCATGCTTGAGCTGTTGCTCCATGGCAATGTGGACGAGACGCATTTGCCGGGCATCCTCTGTAGCATTGCTGATAAGGATCTGTAGGTCCTGGATGCGAGTATGGTGGATGCCCACATCATAGGACAGGGTCCTATTCATGGTACTCACTTCCCCACCCATGTCGGTCAGCTGGTCACTCATGCTCTCCACGTGTGATGCCAGCTCATTCAGCAAGACTTCATGGTGCTTCAACCTCAGTAGGCTGCTGTTTCCCTCCACCGAGAGCCTGTATATCTCCATTTGTGCCAGATCGCTTTGTTGGTTCAGACTGTCCCGCAGTCCAGCAATGACTGTGTCTGTCTGAGCAACTTGTGCCTGCAAGTTCCCAAGAACCCCTTCCAGTTTCTGAAGGGAGCCTGTCATCACTAGAAGGGAATCTGAGTGGTTCTGCAGGAGGTCCTGGAGACGCCAGATGTGGTCCAGGAAGTCTCCTTTGACAGGTTGGTGAATTGTTTTGAACTGAAGATCCCACAAGCTTTCGTTTAATCGGTTCACGTTCCCTGTTAGCACCTTCAGGTCTTCAGGAGAGCTCTGCGGTCTGGACACTAGAAGAGAAAGGGAGGAGACATCACAAGCACATCGTATACAGAAGGTAACCTGGGTGGGGGCATACGGACACGGTCCTTTAGAGAGCCCCATCGTGATTTCATGACACAATACAAAAGGCAGAAGAGTAGCATTCTTGAGTGGCTGACTGCCTCCTCTCAGAACATATTCTCATTGAAGTCTTGCCAAATCCAGGGAACACTTTTGTTTGTAAATTTAGCTCTTGAGAGAGGGAAGCATCGTATCAGCAACCTCTCCCCACTGCAGAATAACCCTCCCAAAAGATGGTCTTTTGATTGCCAACAGGCTTGGTGAAAAGTGTCCCTTTAATGTCTCATTGCAGTTTTTCATGACACTGAGGTAAATAACACCACCTGGTTAATTACATCCCCATTAAATCTCTATTAAATGGGAAGGACAATTTTCTTCAGGCCTGTGATAATCCAGCTTAGTACTCATTTATCATTCACTCTAGGTCTGTGGGCACCCTAGGCCTGTGTGTGGCGGGGGCGTGGAAGGGCGCACGTGTACCCTGGGTGCCGTTCCCCCTCGCTCTGCCCCTGGAAAGTGCCAGTTAATCAGTGGATGGTTAATTTGAACAGAAAAGATAGTTAGAGAAGAATTTTGGAGAAGCTGAGGATGAGTGAACAACTTTGTACTCTCTTGGCTGAAAGTTTGTCTTTCTGAGAGCATTGACAGACAGGCGTGGTTGGTCTGATATGCATTCCCAGGTAGCAGTTTACACAGACACACATGGGGATATTGATTAACTTTGGGAAAGATATACTGAAGGGGAGAGGCAGTGAGGCTTCTAATTCTTCTGAGGAACAGAAGGGAAAATCTGTGTGAAGAAGGAATAATCATATGGTAGATTTTCCTTTGTTGTTAGGTCAAATTGCTAAGGTTTTATCTCAGTATGTTCTGAAGCTATCTAGAGGTGAAGGAATTCTAATAACTCTAGTGTCAGGAGGTACACACACACACACACAATTTAAGGGTGGAACAATATTTGTATGCCTATATAACATTACTCACATGCTAGTCTCATAAACTAATGGCTACTCAGTAGGGGATAGATAGATTACCTTTCAGAGGGAAAAATTTCCTCAGTATATCTGAAATTATAGGGTCCTTGCACAAAGCCTTTTATTTTATGTAACTGAAATATCACTATTTTAAAGAAGTAAAAAATAAGAATATCATCCAGAGTTAAAGGGGCTTCTTCATTTCTGTTGGTTTGGTTCTATGGGCATGAGATTAAGGCTACAATCCTAAAGACACTTTCCTGGGAGTAAGATCCACTGAATAACAGGGAACTTACTTTTGAGAAGAACTGCTTAGGATCACTTCCTGAAGAAACTGGCAGATGGTTACTTTTGGGGGTGTTTAGTTGCCCAGCTGTTCAAAATGTTCATGTTCTTAAAACAAAACCATCCCGTAGCGCATTCTCTCAGCCCCCTTTTCCTAATTGCTTAATGATCAGTTTTGCTTTGTGGGTTGGCAATTTGGGACTGGGACTAAGCTCTCCTGGCCATAATTCACTCCAGATGAAGTTTATAGGCAGTCTGGAAATGGATGTTTGCAGGATCAGTTGTGTGCCCGCCCTGGGAAGTTGCCAATTACTAAGAAAAAAAAAGGAATGTGAACTGAAGAGAAAGTAAATTGTAACTGATGATTTCTTGCTAAGCTCTTCTCCGTCTTATGATCTGAGTCTCCAGAGGCTCCTTCTATGTGTGTGTGGCAGCAGCAACCACAATTTTAACATCTGTGAAATGGGTTCCCAAAGGGACAGGGATTTGCTTGAGCCTTTTATGTCTGCAGGTCCACAGCTAGGTCTGAAGGTGGAATGTTATATTATTGGTATTTGGCCTGATGACCACTTAACCATCATGCCCATTTGGCACAGCTTGGCACCTGTGACAGTTTCTAGCAAGCTGGAGGCCCAGGTAGGCCTGGGAATAATGCCTGGTCCCTTTAACAAAGGTTTGATGTGTGGAAATGGACAGTTGGAGCTTTCCAGGACATGAAGCTAAATAGCAATGCCTTGTAAATAACATCCCATTAAGTCTCCATTAAAGGGATAACAGGGCACTTATTTCTATGTCTGCTGGCAACTGTAGCAGTGCAGTATCGGCTGCAATGCTCATTTCAGCCTCTGGGGGCAGATTCTCTCCCCCCACAAATCCTACAGTTCAAAATTGTCTTCCTGTCAGAAACCAACAAAAAGTCCAGGAGGGACCAGATGAACCACAGCTGTCTGTAGAAGGCTGTCTGTCATGGTCTAGCACCGGTCCCATTTGATTCCATGTGCCTTGTGCCATATCACAGATCTCTCTGGACAATCAGCATCATCATTCGCTTTTCTTTACTTGGTTTTCCAGCTCAATTCCAAGCTAGATTATCTGGAGGAAATCCACGCAAATTTATGTAGATATTGCCTTTCTCTTTAAGGAGGACTGAATGCTGCTTACATAATTCTCCCCCTCTATTTTATCATCAAAACTACCCTGTGAGGTAGGTTTGTCGTAGGAGCTCCTTTTTAAACAAAAACAGCACAGAGGAAGGGGAGCAAAACCCTGCCTTCAAGTCCACTTGATTGTTTGGTTTGGTTTCCTTCAGCAGTTTCATTCCAGCCAAGTTCCAGAACCAGGTCAGTCGGGCTGAAAGCAAAGTACTATATTTACTCAAATGCAAGACTAGTTTTTTTTTCTAGTCATGCCATCAAAAAAAAAAGAAAGAAAGAGGGGATCTCCTAACATTCCCATACAGGTTATGTTCAGTAATATTTTGTGTGTGCATGATGTATGGGGCAGTTGTCATCTTACATCTAGGGTCACTCTAGGACTTCCATTTCTTCTAGAGTCTAGGGTATACCATAGAGTCCAGCCCCCAAACTTCCCATTTCCTCCAGAAGAACTGATCTCTGTAGTCTGAGATCAGTTGTAATTGCTGCCTGAGGAGAGGAGAATGAGCGTGCGGGTGCGGAAAGACAACACAGACAACCACCTTGTGTGAAATAAAATTTGGCCACAGTCTGTTTATTGGTATGCTGGCTGAAGGAAGCAGAGGCGCAGAATAGGGAATGGATCCGACACTGGGCAACACGTCTGCGGTCCCCCAGTGACCACTGTGCAGCATGTCTGCTGTCCCACAGTGCACGCACCAGCAGCAGAATGCCCCCCCGCTGGGCTGGACACTGGCCCTGAACTGACCACTCTCCCTCTCGCTCCTAGGCAGCAACGACGGCCAAGATCATTCTCAGCCGTACTTTCTGGGAGATCTCCAAACCCCAAACCTTGAATCTGGTAACACTGATGGTGTCAGGAAGCACAGTGCCTCTGAATATAGAACACCATGACATTGATAGGCACTTCTCCATTAGTTTAGCCAACTGACTTTGCAAATTAAGTGATCCTTACATCTTATGACAATGAATTCTGTACATTAATTATAGTACTGAATGAAGAATTGCTTCCTTTTGCCTGTCCTAAACCTGTTCCCAATGAATTTAGATATTCAAGAGAGGCCAAAAGCTCTTCTTCACACAAAATATAGTAAATTGAATCCTATCAGATTTTCTACATATGAAAGAAGAAGGAAGGGCCCTTTTGGACAGCTGTCCTACTGTAGCACCGTAGCGGGAGACCTCCCACCAGCAAACCCCCCCCCCCCCCAACATCAGACCCACTCCATTGACCAAAGGGTGGAAAATGCTGGGAAGAAAATCACCATCGCTTGATGGCTTGATATCATTTCTGGGTCAAATCCAGAGCCTATGTCACACGCACTAGGATTCATCCTAGAACAGCATAACATCTCTTCTCGGTTTGCCCCCAAAATGTTATCATGCTATTGAGCAATGGCATCCCCCATGTCCCAGCCCTCTTCTGTCTGCTGCCAGATGCTTGCCATCAGGAGTCAACTCTGTAGATTGCTGAAAAGATTTACCAGGAATCATGGGAGCAAAAGCTATGAGTGTCATTTAGCAGTATGACTGCTGGGCTTAGGCTAGAACTGAGGACGCTTGGGTTCAAATCCCCATTCACCAGTGCCACCCCCTCTCTTTCTCAGCCAAATATATCTTACAGGATTGTTGGGAGTCCAAAATAAAGGAGGGGAGAACCACATACAATTGCCCTGAGACTCTTGACAGAAGGGTGGAATAAAAATGGGAGAAATTATTATAGAGGCTATTGTGAAGAATTATTGTAGAGCAGTGATGGCGAACCTATGGCACGGGTGCCAGAGGTGGCACTCAGAGCTCTCTCTGTGGGCACGTGCAAACAGAGTGACCCCTCCACACATCTAGGCTGGCCTGGGCCACTGGGCTCCATTATTAGCACTAAACCTAAGACCTAGTTTTGGGGAAGTAGTGTAGGTAACCCTGTTAAGTGCTGTTAAACTAAAGCGCAATCCTTTACCTGAGAGTAAGCTCGGTTGCTGGCAATGGGGCTTGCTTCTGAGTAAACCCTCCTAGGGTTGTGATTCACCCGTTGGAAGAGTTGCACGGTTGCTTCAAAGCAAAGCCATTGACTACCACCAAGCTTACTCCTGAGTAATGCACGCCTCGGAGCCAACCATTTTTTCTAAACAAAAACCTCAGTATTCAGGTTAAATTACCGTGTTGGCACTTTGTGATAAATAAGTGGGTTTTGGGTTGCAATTTGGGCACTCGATCTCGAAAAGGTTCGCCATCGTTGTTGTAGAGGCTATCGTGAAGAAGGGAATCAAACAGAAAACACCCAATAAACCCATAACACATTTCAAGGCAGTTTTCCCAGGAGACTGTGGCCCATGTCTGCATTGTTTAGACCTCACCAGGAATATTACGTACAGTTCTGTGCACTGCAATTCAAGAGGGGTATTGACAAGCTGGAACTGGTCCAGAGGAGGGCAACCAAAATGGTAAAAGGTCTGGAATCCATGTCCTACCAGGAGAGACTTAGCAAGCTGGGAATGTTTAGTTTGGTGAAGAGAAGGTGAAGAGGTGACATGATAGTCATGCTTAGCTACTTGAAGGGATGTCATGTTGGTGAGGGAGCAAGCTTGTTTTCTGCTGCTCGAGAGACTAGGACCAGGAGTAATGGGTTCCAGGTGAAGGAAAAGAGATTCCACCTAAACATCAGGAAAAACTTCCTGACAGTAAGGGCTGTCCGACAGTGGAATGCACTTCCTCGGAGTGTGATGGAGTCTCCTTTTTGGAGGTTTTTAAGAAGAGGCTGGATGCCATCTGTCAGGAGTGCTTTAATTATGTGTTCCTGCATTGCACGGGATTGGACTCGATGGCCCTTGTGGTGTCTTCCAACTCTATGGGTCTATCATTCTATGTCATTTAGGGAAGGGAAGATGTTCTTTTCTCTCTCAGATTGCTTTGGGCTGGCTTAGCCTTGGAAAATGCCCCACCCTCCTGCAGTACAGAAGAAGCCACATTCTAAGGCTTGGAGCCTGGAGTTATTTCTAGCACAATTTCTCCTACGCACAAATTAAGAATGAGACAAAGGTGGCTTGCGAAGAATAAATGCGGATGCAAATAAAAATGGAAACATGCAATAAAAACAAGAATAAACAGCACCGTTCACCACAAGCGTTGTGTGCAAAAACATAACACAAAACCTCTGTCTCAAAACCCAGCCTGCAAACTATAACGATTCCTAAAAAGCAAAGGAAGCAAACTCTTAATATATTGCCTGAAAAGTTTGCAGCTGTGGGGACAGGCGTTGAGCAAATGATGGTGTGAACTTGGATGTCAGTGGTATTACCCAAAACCATAGCCCCGCATCTAGCTCCTTTCACTAGGAAAAAACAGACAGTCTGGTGTCACTGCACTAGATATTTCCCTGCCCCCTGGAGGGGATGGGAAAATGCACGACATTGTATCACAGCACAGGTTTACTTTATGGACTGTACAATCCTAAACAGAGTTACACCCTTCTAAACACGCTGGAGTCAAGACAATCACTGTTAATTTTCTATGAAAAGAAGGGCTTTATGCAGCTTTAAACAGGACAAATTCACAGAGGACATTTGTGTCAATGATTAACCAAGGCTGTTTCCTCACTTTTAAAAAAAAGCAGAGGCAAAACGGTTTTGTAAGCTTCGGGTGTTTTTGAGCGCACAGTCACGTTTCCCACTGCAGGTAGTCGCGTGGGGTTTCCCAACAGGCACTGTTCCGACGCGGGCTGAGGGGTCGCGAGGGCGGCAGAATCGGGGCGGCTGCGTTATCGCCGCTCCAGTAGTGGGGAGTGCCGCTGGAACCCACGTTACTTGGAGCGAGTAGAGCACAACAAAAGGTGAGTGGGGAAACGGCCCAAGAGAGCTAAATATAACCTCCATGATCAGAAGTGATAGACCTCTGAACTTCCTGATGACCAGTGCAAGCAACGGAGGGAGGGCTGTTTCTCAGAAGTGCCTGGCTGGAAAATGCAGTATTCAGTATACTGTATAAAGTGAAGTTGGTGTGATCCAGCAGAGCTTGTCTTGCATTCTTATGCCCACTGCAAGGGAGACCTGGATGAATCACTTATATTACTGCCCTAGCCAAAGGCAACTTAAAGAGAGCTTCTCTTGTCACTTTTCGGGACCACTAATTTTACAACAGTGGGGCAAACAGAAGTACCCCCAGACCATTTCAGGTCAACAAAATGGCTGGGAGGAAGCCATAAGGCCTCCATCCCTCATGCTGTGGTCAAGACTGACACTCTGCATTCTAAAAGGATCTGCTGCTAGTGCTTATGTGAGAAGAGAAAAAGGGTCATGTGTCTTGCCTTTCCTCGCCTGCAAGCAGTGAGCAGCAAATGAGATAGAGCGGCAAGACAGTGAGGACAGGTAATTCAGCAGTTGAGAGAAATATTTTTTTAGCACAGGCAGATTCATAGATCAGCACCACCCCATTCATGCATGAAAGCTTTCTCTTTCACTGGTGGGGTCTGGCCCACCCCCAAGCCTGCTTGTAACCCGGAGCACCCCTCTTCGTGCCACTGAGATCACTACTGTGGCTCCTCCTCTTCCTGTTATGGGACTGGATCATGTGGTTTCTTGTAATAATTTGCATCAAAGAAAGAAAGAAAGAAAGAAAGAAAGAAAGAAAGGAAGGAAGGAAGGAAGGAAGGAAGGAAGGAAGGAAGGAAGGAAGGAAGGAAGGAAGGAAGGAAGGAAGGAAGGAAGGAAGGAAGGATACAGAATATGGAATTCTACCTTCTGTCAGATTTTTTCAAATGGGATTTGACTGGGAGGAACCTTGCAGTTGCTAAGCAACCACTGTTGTGTGCTGAGCAGCTGGCCCCACCAGCCCAATTGGGACTGCAGTTGGGTGGAGGTTTTGGAAGAACCACAGAAAGTTAACACTGAGGGCAAAAGAAATACGCTGGGGTGTAACACAATGGCCAGTTCTGCAAAATAAAGGGGGGAAGTAAGAGCTGGCACAAGAGGGAGGGGGGCAAATGTGTGACACTGGTCTCTGTGCAGATTGCTGAAAGGTCCAGGCCCAGAACCAGCTGCGACTGGAGGCATTTGGTGCAAACTGAGTGTTTACTTCTCCATTCCAAACTCCCACCCCCACACAACTAAGCCATGCTTTGACTTGGACTGATGAACTAAGTGCAGGAGAGAACCTGGTTACAATTCCCGTTTAAAAAATAATTTCAAGGGGTTTTAAATTTACTGCCTGTTCTCCAGCTGGAGGTAAGTTGGGCAGGAAGCCAAACCCAACCAAGTAATAATAAAATTGTCATTACTGAAAATATTATTAGAATCTGCCTGGCCTTGAGCCGCTGGTGATGCAACCTCTTGTTTATAAAAAAGGCCAGAGATATTAATGGAGCACATTTGATTCAGATTAACGAGGGGGTGGGCACAGAGAAAATGTTCTCATATGCACTCACAAACACAACATCAGCAAGCTTTCTGGCAGGCTCTACTGAGCAGCTCTTGCTCTGAGCAGACTAAGGAATTTGGAAGGTTGGCTGCTAGCTGATGACGGAATAGGGTATTGCTTTTAAGGAGGGCAGTCTCCTTAGCGATGGACTTATATTCTCCATGAAGAAGAAACAGGCTTGGGTGGTCAAGCTGCCCACCTTTTCTCCTGACACCATGACATTTGCTGCAGTGCCATTGTAGGTGGACACTCACCTGAATGGCCCAGGCTTGCCTGGTCTTGTCAAAAGACCACCAAGGTGATCCAGAGTTGCTTTGCAGAGGAAGTCAATGGCAAGCCACTTCTGTTAGTCTTTTGCCTTGAAAACCCTACTGCATTGCCATAAGTAGGCTGTGACTTTACAGCACTTTGCACACACACACACTACACTTAACACACACACACACACACTGGAAGGTGGGTGGGTATTTTTCTCTCTTTCTTACAATACTAGAACCAGGAGGCATACATTGAAAATGCTGGAGGGAAGAATAATAACTAATAAAAGGAAACATTTTTTTCACGCAACGTGTGATTGGTGTTTGGAATATGCTGCCACAGGGGGTGGTGATGGCCACTAACCTGGATAGCTTTAAAAGGGGCTTGGACAGATTTATGGAGGAGAAGTCGATCTATGGCTACCAATCTTGATCCTCCTTGATCTGAGATTGTAAATGCCTTAATAGACCAGGTGCTCAGGAGCAACAGCCGCAGAAGGCCATTGCTTTCACATCCTGCATGTGAGCTCCCAAAGACACCTGGTGGGCCACTGCGAGTAGCAGAGAGCTGGACTAGATGGACTCTGGTCTGATCCAGCTGGCTTGTTCTTCTGTTCTTGTTGGCTTGTTCTTATGTTCTTATGCTATAATAGAAACGTGTCAATGTATTATCTGCTGTGGAGTTCACCTATGCGTGTCCCATAAACTTTGTTCAGCGCAACTGTTTTGAGAAAGTGAGTTCTGGCCCAGCAGCAGTGCCCTTGTCTTCCATTCAGAATATCCCCGGTTCAATCTCTACCATTGTCAGATAAAGGATCTCGGGTCCATAGGCCCTTTTCCCTCTGAGCTGTTACAGAGCTGTTCAGAACAGAAAATGCTAAGCTAGATGGACCACTGACCTGACCTGGTAAGAGATAGCTTCAGATTAAGTATGCTGCAGATTTGGGCATTCAACCTACCATGTTTCCCCGAAAATAAGACAGTGTCTTATATTAATTTTTGCTCCCAAAGATGTGCTATGTCTTATTTTCAGGGGATGTCTTATTTTTCTGTGTTCTGTTCATCGGGCATGCTTCCAAACAAAAACTTTGCTACGTCTTACTTTTGGGGGATGCCTTATATTTCGCACTTCAGCAAAACCTCTACTACGTCTTGTTTTCTGGGGATGTCTTATATTCGGGGAAACAGGGTAGCCTTGTTTGCAACACTCGTTCTGTATCAAGTTGAGCACCTCCTACGAACACCTTAATGACCTACTTGCATTTCAAATGAACAACTTTTTGAGTAGTTTTATTTGTCACAGCGGTGGCACTGGCACTACTGCCAAGGTAGGCTTACAATTTACCAATTTAGGATTATATAAGAAAGCAAGAAGAACCAAGCCAGATCACACCAGTGGTCCATCTAGTCCAGTGACCTGTTTTACACAGTGGCCAATCAGTTACCTGAAAGGACGATAAATACCATAGAAGCCAAGGACCTCTCCAATGCTGCCTCTTACTACTAGCATTCAGCAGCTTACTAACTGTATGTGGAGGTTTTCTTGAGCCACAATGGGATTCAAAGTGGCTCTCAACCTTCTTCCCTTCTCCATTTTATCCCTGCGACATTTCTGTGAGGTAGGCTAGGCTGAGAGTATGATACTGGTCCAAGATCACCCAACCAACTTTTATGGCAGAGTAGGGATTTGAACCTGGACCTCCTAGGACATTGCACTGGCTGTCCTCTATGAATCTGGCTACCCCTACCTCCAAGGCCATCACAACATCTAGTGATATCCAAAATTTACACCCCCATGCAAAGAAGGGGGGGGGCAAATTTACTGTAGATGTGGTGCATGCCCACACAGGCAGATTCATCCTCCCTGGGTACTTACCCCAGCAGAGGGGCAAAAATGTTGGCAGCCAGCCATCACCTTACCCTGTGTCACTTAGATGCAGTGCCCAGCACCATGGCAGGGCTCCCATGCCGCTGCTACCCATGTTGGCACAGCAGGGGTGTGGAAGGGGCAGTCCCAGGGGTGAAGCTGACATTAGTAGCCTTCCATCTCGGGTTTGTGGCAGTTACATCACAGCTCCAGCTCTCAGACTTGCCCATAGAGCCCAATGGAGGGATTTCTGGCAGCCGGTGTGTGTGTGTGTGTCTTCTTTGCCTCCCCTTGCTACTGGAAAGCCCTCCTCACTGGGTGCCCCCAAGTTCTAGTATTATGGCCAGGGAGAAAAAGTTCTTTCTCCACTCCATGCATAAGTTTATAAACCTATATAAGAACATAAGAACAAGTCGGCTGGATCAGACCAGAGTCCATCTAATCCAGCTCTCTGCTACTCGCAGTGGCCCACCAGGTGCCTTTGGGAGCTCACATGCAGGATGTGAAAGCAATGGCCTTCTTTGGGAGCTCACATGCAGGATGTGAAAGCAATGGCCTTCCGCTGCTGCTGCTCCTGAGCACCTGGCCTGCTAAGGCATTTGCAATCTCAGATCAAAGAGGATCAAGATTGGTAGCCATAAATCGACTTCTCCTCCATAAATCTATCCAAGCCCCTTTTAAAGCTATCCAGGTTAGTGGCCATCACCACCTCCTGTGGCAGCATATTCCAAACACCAATCACACGCGTGAGGAAGTGTTTCCTTTTATTAGTCCTAATTCTTCTCCCCAGCATTTTCAATGAATGCCCCCTGGTTCTAGTATTGTGAGAAAAAGAGAAGGAAAATATAATGCCCTGCTCCTTTAGTTGTGTTACTTTCTAAGTCACAGACTCTTTAGCCTTTCCTAATGGAAATGATGCTCCAACCCTTAACCCTTTTGGTTGCCCTGTTCATTTTTGAGCTACAGCAACCAAAACAGTATTCAGTGTTTCCCGTGAGGCTGCACCATTGCTCTGTATAACTGTATCACAATATCACAATTGGCTGTTTTATTTTCGTATCCATTCCTAATAATCCCCAACGCAGTCTGCCTTTTTCACTTCTGCCACCTCCTGAGTGAGCATTTTCATTCATCTGGTTACTACCACCTCAAGATCTCTCTCAATCTCTCTCTCTTTGCCAATTCAGACCCCATCAGCATGTCTCTGAAGTTAGGGCTTTTTGTTCCAATATGTATCCCCTTACACTTTCCAACCCTGAATTACATTTGCAATGTTTTTGCTCGCTCTGCCAATGTAGCGAGATCCTCCTGAAGCTCATCACACTCTGCTTTGGTTTTCACTATCCTAAATAATTCAATATCGTACAGAAACTTGGCCATTCTACTGCTTGCCCCCACATTCCAAATCATTTATGGCCAATGAGTTAACAATGTTACTTGCGGTTAGCCACAGTGGTCCAAAGCAAAATCCGAAAACAAAGCCTGTGAAATGCCTCTTATTAAAACCAAAGAAAATAACACAAAACACCAAGGATGTGGCTCTTCGCACATTACATAGAACATGTTTGGTCAGGTTCTGCACATGCAGGAATTGAGGAGAACCCACAACTCGCATGTCATCGAGTGACATAAGATGGGGACACAAACCTAGCCTGTGTTCTATCATATGTAGCCCCCAGCTGAAAATATGAAAAATAGTAGCTGAGTGTTGTTGTTTCTTCTAAAATCAGGGGGGAAAGTGGTAGTAGTTGTAATGACAATAAATGTAGTCCTCTGTGCAAATACCCTTCCATCACTGATCCATGGGGCGATGTCTCATCACAACTTTCGCTAGGCAAGCGTGACATCCTTCGCTGCTAAAACTATCACAACTGTCCTCTCTTTTAATACTTAATTGCAACCATGAGCTTGCCTTGCAGTTCCACGCTGGGTTCCTTTCTTAGCTGGGTCCCAGGCAGGCAGCTACGTCGCTGCAAAAACCTTGCCACCGCTCCGCAAGAATGCCACGGAGTCACTTGCACCTCCATCTGTTCCTGTGAACTTTTGTTGTCATCACCTTCACCAGAGGCCAAAGTGGGATGATGGTTTGAGTGAGGCTGTGAAGAGGCTGGCGAACAAAGGCAGGGGCCAGGCAAGGAAACATCTCTCTCTCTCTCTCAATGTGGATATTTTTAAAAAACGTGCTTGTACTTTAACCCTCAAACAAAGCATCCCAACTGGCTCAAGTTTCCCTGGCGCGAGGCTGTAGAGCTGGAATTCCAGATTATTGAAACTCTTAGCTGCAACATGACTGGGAAGGAAGGGAGGGGAAACCGAGCCATTTCTTGAATGAGAAGGAAGCCTGTGTTGGAAGACTGCTAAACGAAAAGCTTTCTGGCTCAAGATGTTGGTCGGACCTGACCTATAACAGGTCACCCTGCATCCCCAAGGACAAAAAGAGGGCTTGTTTATTTCCTAGTTCACATTGTAGGTCTGGATTCCAGCCATCTGGCTAAGCTCTGAGACGACAGTGAAGATTTCTCTGTTGCCTGAAGTTGCTGTCTTCTGTTTGTTGTGGGCTTTCTGGGCTATGTGGCCATGGTCTGGTAGTTTTAACAAGGTAAGATGGGTTAGCATAGTAACACCTTAATACGATAGGATATGTTAACACACCTCTGAAGATGCAAGCCATAGATGTGAGCAAAACATTAGGAACAAAAACTACCAGACCATGGCCACACAGCTCAGAAAACCCAACACAGCCAGTTGATTCTGGCCATGAAAGCCTTCGACAATACATTGCTATCTTCACATAAATTCAAATGAAAATAGAATAGAATAGAATAGAATAGAATAGAATAGAATAGAATAGAATAGAATAGAATAGAATAGAATAGAATAGAATAGAATAGAATCTTTATTGGCCAAGTGTGATTGGACACACAAGGAATTTGTCTCCGGTGCATATGCTCTAGAAAATGAGTAGGCTGAGGGCACAGCTTGACTCCCCAATCCCCATTTCCACCCACATTCTTTTATTCTGCTTCCTTTTTTACATCTAATGGGGATTTATCTAGGTGTATAGGGTGGCCACCTCAATAATGGGAAATTCCTGGAGATAAGGAAGCACTGCCTGGATAGAGTTGAGCTTGGGGTGGGGAAGGGAAGGGAACTCAACAGGTGTGGTGCCATAAAGTCTACCCTCCAAAGCTTCTAGTTTTCTCCAGGGGAGTGTATCCCTGTTCTTTGGGGATCGGCTGTAATTCCAGAAAAACTCCAGGCCCCACCTGGGGGTTGGCAACCCTAATGTGTAATCTGGTGGCCTTCTCCCCATCCTATGGCGATGAAGTCAGGAGAGAAAGAGCGGCACTGTGCTATGAAGCTGGAGTCGCTGAGACAGAAAGTGCTCTCGTCACAGACCATATCGGCCAACCTGCAAAGTTTTCGGATGATTGTACTTGATGTTTTCATTACAGGGCCTCTCTGGGGGATCGTAATGGTTTGGAAATGTGCAGTTGTCAGTAAACAAACCACACCTTCTCAGTGCGTGAGATCCATCCTGACAATATGGATGTATCCCTGGCCTCCATCCTTTCATCCATCTGGAAACGGGCTTAGCCCACTTTAGCAACCGATCTGCCTTTTTTCATCACTCAGAGCCAGAAGCTTAAGTCCAAACAAATGGAGATTTTGTCAAATTACTGTATCCAGTGAAAGTTAAGAGAAAAAAGGTGGTTCAAACCATTTATCACTCCATTATACTTTAGTAAAATGTATGGCTCAGTGCGGTTGATTCTACAAAACAGTACTAAACTTGGCAGGAACAAAATGGAGCAGAAATCATTAGTTTCTAATCTACAACAATAATAGCAGCCTGTTGGACCATTGGGATGGCGGGGTGTGGGGGAAAGGCTGGATGTCAAATCTGGAGAGATGTCAGAGTGATTCAGACTCAGGAGTGGAAGTTTTATGATATCAAATGGGACCTCCTCAGCTCCTGAAGAAGAAGAAGAAGAAGAAGAAGAAGAGGAAGAGGAAGAGGAAGAGGAAGAGGAAGAGGAAGAAGAGGAAGAGGAGGAAGAGGAGGAAGAGGAGGAGGAGGAGTTTGGATTTATATTGTTTACAAGTACCATTTTTATATTGTTTACAAGCATCATTTTAACAACCAGTTCTGCCAAAGTGGTGCGAACTACTGAATTCCACTGTTTACATCCCACCTTTCTCTCCTGCAAGGAGACTCAAGGCTTACAAGCTCTTTTCCCTTCCTCTCCCCACAACAGACACCGTGTGAAGTAGGTGGAGCTGGAAGAGTACCGAAGAACCGTGACTAGCCCAAGATCACCCAGCAGGAATGTAGGAGTGCGGAAACACATCTGATTCACCAGATTAAACCTTCATGTCCTGTTGGAAGGCTGGTGACTTCCTATGAACTACATGGATCTTGGTTTGACTGAGCATAGCAATTGTCAAGATGTTATGTTCCAGAAGGCTAGACTGTACTTTCTCACCTGTGGCTTTCCTCTTCCTGCAGTTCTAATTTCAGCAACTTATTATGACCAAGATCTGTATTTAGAGCTGTAGATTTTGTTTTTGTCAGTGAAGATGTTGTTTACATTCCTTAACAGGAATATAAGCAGCAGGAGGGCTATTATTGCTTAAAGCAAAGCAAAGGATGGCTGGACTACGCAACTGTCTTTTAACGGGAACTCAAAGCATCTCCCAAGGGGATGTTATAAGAAGTGTTATTAATACTTCAGAACTTTCCTATCTTAGGGTAAATGCAGAAGAATCCAACAGGAGAAGTGCTTAAATTACAATGGTCCAACTCCATAATACATTTGGCCTTGAGTTGGGTTGGGGTTCCCTTGGGTTTCACTTTCCCTGCAGTTTTGTGGTAGCTGAAAATAACTAACTTACCAAAAGTTACAGGGCCCAATTTGGATTCAGCCTTCACCACAGCACTGCTTTCCCAAACTGAAATGCCCCATTGCAGGATTGCACGTGACATAATTAGTACAAAATAACACCTCAGAGCCATTTCAACTCAGGAAAGCTGAGCTACACCTCTGGAATTTGACTTATTAATACATCAATTTTAACTAGTAGTGCCCAAGAAAATTTACCAGGTTTTATTTTTAAATCCATTCAAGCTGTTTTCCAGATCCGATTTGTAATACCACTTTACCACTATTGTAAAAATAAAGTATCACTTTTTAAATAAAGCATCATACGTTTATGCAACTTAAGTGTAGTACACATGGCAGTTGAGAAATCTTAGGCCAGCCATTTTGTAACTGATTCCTAGCAATTATTTTGCTGTGGTACTTATAGTCTAATCTCAAAATTCTAAAATCACCTGCTGGTTTAATAAAGCTGGGGACTCATGGAACATTCGATATTGAGCTAGAACAGGGGTTTGCAACCTGTGGCTCTCTAGATGTTCATGAACTACAATTCCCATCAGCCTCTGCCAACATGAACAATTGGCCATGCTGGCAGAGGCTGATGGGAATTGTAGTTCATGAACATCTGGAGAGCCGCAGGTTGCAGACACCTGAGCTAGAAGGACCAACCATCTAACTTGGTATAAGCCAGCTTCATAGATGGACTTAATACACCAACACTGAAAACTGTGTATATTTTACAGGAAAAATTCAAGGTGAAGAAACAGGAAATGGTATGAAAATAAACCACCACAGGTTCAGCTTGCACAAGTGAACCAAGTATTGTGGGACTGAATGAACAGGGCTGAAAAAAATTGAAATTGCCCCATATCCGTGATCCTTGACTGAGTGAAGAACAGGAGGGTTACTGGGAAACACTGGAGCAGAGCCATGACTCAGTGCCAGAGAATCTGCTGGAGTGCATAAGGTTTCAAGTTCAGTCCCTGGCATTCCCAATTAAAAGAAACAAGACCTAGACAGCTCCTACCAGTCAAAACAGATAATACTGACCTTGAATAGGTCTGATTCAGTATAAAACAAGCTCTATGTGTGTGTGTGGGTGTGCATGCCCAACGAAGAATCTGTCTCCCTTTATAGAAGCTGATGGAGAAAATACATATATATCAGTGAAGTGTCTTCATCTGAAACAAGAGAAAAACTCTGCTCCAGATATCAAAAACCTGGGCCCACCATTGTTTTTAGCAAATAACAGGTCTAGCCCACGATTTGAGAAACTGTGACGAAAGGCCTCTGCTAAGAAGAACAATGTTTGTATGACTCCCCCTTACTGCCTGGGTCATCGGTACACAGTCTGTGTCTGAACCAGCCAGTGAGGTCAGTGCCAGCTTGGAACGGAAGGAATCAAGCCTTGATCGCCACCTCAAGGCCTGTCAAGAAGAACTCACACAGAGATCATTATCTCAAAGCGTTTGAGCAAGGCTGTGGAGCCCTCCCCTCTGGATTGTGGTTTTGGACATTCTGTTCTATTAATGCGTTTATTTTTTTTATTTTTTAAACCTTCCCCTCATACCTCCTTAATAAGTCAGCTGCAGGAATCACTTGCCCCCTTTGTCTGTGCTGTTTTTCCAAATGAACTTTTAAAAACTTTTTATACTTGGCAATAAGGATTATTTTGAAAGGGCTCTTGGATTATTTTGCCTATTGTAAATGGCTAAATCCCAAAGACCACAAACAAGGCTTAGGAAGGTCTTCCTTGCCCCCTCTAAAGGCCTGGCTACATGGTGCACTGGGAGTCCCATATATGGACCACCCAGTGCTTTTTAGCTCACTTGGAGGGAGCACAAGGGCCTCATTTGGATTGGCTTTTAAGCCTCCCCTCCCCTGCCATTTTCCTGTTAAAAATGGCCCTGGGGGACAGATGTTTCCCTTGTAAATTTACATAGGGCCAGAATGGAGCAAAAAGCTCTTCCCACCAGCACTGTTGTCCCTATCTAAATCAGCCCCCAACATGTCTAAAATGATTTTTAAAAAATCAAACCAAAACAAAAATAGAGTGTACCATATACAGAACTTCCTGTGAATTGTGTAGTTGGGCCCCAATTACAGCTGCATTCCCATGAACAAATGCAAACAGCACAACAAAGGTAACTTTATAGGTGTTACTCTGGTTGTCATGATTCATTTTGTTCTGTGTAGAGATCCTGGGAAGGGGATGAACCAGAGATCCCCTCTGAAGCAGTAACACCGGCCTGCTCTCTCAAAAGAGGGGAAAGCCTCCATATGGGCAGATTCACCATAAGGAGAGGGATTCCTTCCTTCTGCTCCTGATGCCCCATTCTTTGACCTTTGAAGCTGCCCTGCCACCCTTCTCCTCCCTTACCATCTGAGCTGTTGTGAAAGAGCTCCGCCCTGGAGGTGTGCAGGATCAAGGCCTGCCCCAGGCCCCTCACAGAAAAGTGTCTCCATTGGGGAGTTTCCGGAGGAAGAAAGGTCCAACCTTTGTTTATGAGGAGAACTCTGCGCCTCTCTTTAGGCAATGAGGCCCAGGTGATTGAGTCCTGGGCAGTGATATTCCCTCCTACCTTCCCCTCATCAACCTGTGGGGAGAAAGGCCAGGGTTAGGCACAGCATCCAGTCAGCCCTACACACAACCTGGGAAATGAAGTGGCCAAGCTCCAGGTGGATCCATCATATCTTAATTGGGGAGCGGGGGCTATAGATTAATGTCTATACCTCTCTGCACTTAAAGAGCTCTCTGGAGGGAAATACAATATATATTACTAGCAGCAAAGCCCATTGTGGGGGAGATGCAATGGGCCCTAGCAAAGGGTCAAAGAGGAAGCATCTCTCCCTCCAGTGGGCTTAGTGGGGCTGTAGCTGGGCAGAGGAATGGGAAGGTTTGTGGCAGGCTCAGCAGGGCAGCTGGACTGGGGAGGATAGGGGCAGGGGGAGGACTGGAAGGTGTGGGGTTAGGATGCGGAAGGGTTGGAAGGTGTAGCCTGGAAAGGGAAAGATGAGGCTTAGGGTGGGAGTGGAATGGCAAGGTGATGCTTGGGGTGGATTGTCAAGCTCAGGGACTGCATTATTCCTTTGTTCCTATGGCTCAGGCACAACATCCAATAGATTTATCTTAGAAAACCGCACAGTTCCCTGCAGACTTCAGAAATCAGCCTTTGGAGACTGGTATGCCTTTGTCTAGCCTCCAAAATCTGAACCAAGAAATAAGATATCGTAAGCGAGGCACCCCAAGGCACATCAACAAGCCCAGGTGTTTTTTTGGCAATAACAATAGTCTAGAATATACTTCAGCTGAGTACTTAAAAATAGCCTTTTCATGGAGAAGCTGGCAAACTGAGGCCTGGTTGTAGCAATGAGGTAGGGATGGGAGGCATCTCAAATGCCTTGTGCAAGACCACAGTGGCAGAGCCAAGGCCTGGTCTCAAGAATTCCTGGCTCTCAAGCCTGGGACTGGAGCCCAGGGCCAGGCCGATGCAGGCTTCACTAGACAACAAAATAAATACCTTGTTCTTGGAAAGGGAGTTCCAGGTTGGACTCTGAATCACAGAACCCTAGTAAATAGCCTCAAACAGACAGCCAGTCCCAGTGATCTCATCTGTTTTTGACAGGGAAGAAAGGGAAAGGAAAGGTGTTTGACCACAAGATAACACAGCAGGGAAGAGAAGGGGGATGTCTGGACTCCAGACAAGGAAGGCACCAAAGAGTCCAGGGCAGGCCCCACTCTACAGCAATCTTAAGTGGCTTGGTTGGAACAGCAGTTATCAGTAGGGCCAAATTCCCACTGAAAATTTAATCTAGATACAACCAAGTTTCAAAAGAATCGGCACCTTTTCATCCAGGTTCCAACATCCTCTGCAGCATGTTTCTAGTGAAAACGTCTAGGCCTGCCCTTTGGGGGGGGGGGGTGCCTGCTGTCAGGGGTGCAGTTGTTAAGCTAGCAGCACCAAGATTTCAGAGTATCTCTAGGAGACCCTCCTGATGATACCACCCAGGTTTGGTGAAGTTTGGTTCATGGGGGCCAAAGTTATGGACCCTCAAAGGTGTAGCCCCCATCTCCTATTAGCTCCCATTGGAAACAATGGAGGATGGGGGCACCCCCTTTGGGAGTCCATAGCTTTGGACCCCCTGGACCAAACTTCACAAAACCTGGCTGGTATCAGTAGGAGACTCTGCTGATGATACCACCCAGGTCTGGTGAAGTTTGGTTCATTGGGGCCAAAGTTATGGACCTTCAAATGTGTAGCCCCCACCTCCTATTAGCTCCCATTGGAGTGTTTTTTCAAAAGGGTGCATATACAAGCAGGTCCAGGAAAATCCTGTGATAAGGGGGAGGGGAGTGCCAGAAACGGGACTGATCTGTGTTCCCTGGTTCGGCAGTGGGGAGATAGTGAGGAAACCTGGATATTTCGGGTGACTATCCCAGGATTCATCGCCAGATGGAAATCGCCCTAGGAGCGCTAAGGAAGCCGCCTGAGACCTGGGGAGGGGGCGAGGAAGATGTCTTGTGAGGTCTTAGAAGATGGATGCTTAGAAAGCAGCTCTCCGATCATGTTCAGCTGCTGTCCCAAATCCTCTGTGGCACTGCGATACAGCATCAGCATTCTGAACTCTTAAATCCGGGAGAAAATTTGAAGAGAATTTCAGACTAATCTCTCCTCAGAATTGTGAGCAATGGTCATGATAAGATAGATCTGTGTGGTCTTCTCAGTGACTCAGTTCTGGTAAAGTTTAAAATGTCTATCTATTATGCTCTTCCTTCCAAGGACTTCAAGGCAGAATCTATAGGTGACTCCCCCCATCTCTTTATCCTCGCAATAACACTATGAAGTGGTTCAGATAGAGAATGGCTGACCTAAAGGTACCTAGGGAGTTTCTTGGCTGGGTGGGGATTTGAACCGATGTTTCCCCGGTGTTAATTCAATGTTCTAATTGCTACAGCACATTGGCCTAGGAGCACAAACCATGCGGTCACAGAAATCAGATTGTGAGAAATAACCCCCTATTATAATTTATGAGTGTATGTTTTTAAAAAGAAATTTTAGTGTTATAATTTAGTATCTGGCCTCCCTCCCCCATAAACACTGCGTTCTTAAGGGTACTTTGAACCAAACTGGTTTAAAATTAATCAAAGAATTTTCAGCCTAATTGAGTTGTGGGATCAGGCTGTACGCCAAACATATTGCACAAGCTTTTGACTTCTGATGAGGAATTTATATAATAGCCTACAGAAAAAAAAGCATAATAATATTGTGTCCAAATTCATTATAATATGGGCAGAGCATATCTTGAAGTTTCCAGCACATAATTTAGAAGTCCCATAATAATACTAGAAAGTTTTCTTAAATCCTCAACTCCTTCAGAGATCCTTCCTTCCTTCTCTACAAAGTTAGTGTTCTTACCATTGTGGCTGTGAAGAACAGCAGAAGAATATGGTCAGAACTGACATTCAACGCAAAAGACTTTTTAAAAAGTATTCAACTGACTACTAATAAAACCAGAGGAATATTTTGAGAAAAGATTGATCATTTTTATTGTAAACAGCAATGGAGGAATGAGCCCCACAAGCTGTGTTCCCTTTTGGACACCAGAAGACAGCACCACACCTGTATGTGGTCGAAATGAGCTCCCCAATGTGGGAGTGTATCTACAAAAAATCATGCCTGGGGCAAACTTTCAAACTGCATCCCCTCAATCTCTTGCAATATGGATGTTATGTCCCTATTGATACACCCCAAGATCGCATTAGCCTTTTTTGTTGCTGAATCACACTGATTGCTCATATTTAACTTACTGTCCAACCATACCCCAACATCTTGTTCTCACACACTACTTCTCAGTAGTGTTTCCTCCATCCAGAGAGAAAGGAGGGAAGACAGAGAAAGGGGAGAAAGAGAAAGGGGGAGAGAGAGGAACGGGGGAAAGAGACAAAAGAGGTAGAGACAGAGAAAGGAAGGGTAAGAGAAAGAGAAAGAGTTTTGGCAGTGGGGGTGGGGTAGGGAGGATGGTCGCCCACATCGTTCCCCCCAGCTCCACAAAAAAAAAGCCTTTGGTCACTTTACAATTAACTTGCTATCAGTCTAGTGGTGCTACAACTGGGAGGAGACTGGGGGCAGGGACACGTCAGGGAGGACACATTTTCCCTGGCCTGCTCCTACCCCCAGTGTCCTCCCAGTGCAGAACTGATCTCTTGAAAGTAATTTTTAATTTTAAAGCAACCAGAGACTGGGGGGGGGGGGGGGCGGGGAATGTAAAGTAGGTCAGTTTTCTTCCCCATCCTCTGCAGTGCCCGTCCCCAACCTCTGGTTGCTTTAAACTTAAGATTAACTTCCTTCCAGGCAGCAACGCTGGGCTAGATCAATCAAGGTGGGTGCTCTTCCTGCACACACCCCAAGGAGCATCTGAGACTTAAGCCTCTTTATACACCACCCCAGTTATGTATGTGGGAACACAGCTTGTCTGGTATTCAGGAAAACGAAACAGGGGAGTTACTCTCCCATAACACTGCTGCAGATATCCATATCATCAATACAACTGCTGTTTTGTTTTTTAAAATGCATAGGTCTTTTGTCATTGCATCTGTTCCAATATTAACCTGGTCTTAAAGGTATGCATCCTCTTTGCCTGCTTTCCTACCTATGGTGGTAATGCTGTGGCTTACCAGTTTGTATGTTGGAAATTCGCTCAGTCCTCAGCATCATGACCTGAAGAGTTTCAGGTACTAGGTGCTGGGAAAGGACCTCCTCTATGGCAGACCTTGGAGGGCACCACCAGCCACAAAAGATAAAACTTAGCCAGCAATTCTGTCTTTCGCCAGGCACAGGAGTAGGTCAAATTGAAGCCACACAATGGCATACTGCATTTGAATCCCATTGGCCAGGCAGCTACATTTTAATGGGTTTATGACAGTTCTCTGACAGCCTAAAAAAAAGCAGGCCTCTTCTTCCTCTTCTCCCACAATGCTGTAATATTTCAGAGATTTGGTTGTTATGGGTTTTCTAGGCTGTCTGGCTGCAGTTTGGTAGTTTTTACTCCTAACATTTCATCCACATTTAGGAGCAAACACTACCAGACCACGGCTACACGGCCCAGAAAATCAGGGGGGAACCGCCCATGGGGACAGGGAGGATCAAATGACTCCAGCCGCACCAGTGGGGGGCACAAATTGCCCCCACCCCCTCCTCCTGCACTAACCTGGCTCAGAAGACCTGGTTCGGCATGGGAGGCCAGGAGCCGGTCTGCTGCCGTGGTGCCTGTCCGAGCCGCCTCCTTGCCTCCCCAGGCCATTAGGGGTGCTGCCGGTCTGCTGCCGCTGCGGTGCCTGTCTGAGCTGCCCCTGCCCCCGAGCAAGGGGGCGGGGGGTGCCCGGAGCAGGTGTTGTCCCTGAGAGCCATTTCTCCTGATATACCTCTGCAGAAAATCCGCAACAGCCAGTTGATTCCGCTGTGAAAACCTTTGAAAATACATTGTCAGAAGTTTGTTTGGGCCATGATGCAGTCCTTTCTACCAAGTCAAGGCCTTGTTAAACCCAAGTTGTGTGTTGCATGTTCGTTCTGAGACACACCATTGCTTAATGCACAATCGGACCGTTGGTCCATCCAGCTGAGAATTGTATGCCGTGACTGGCAGTGACTTTCCAAACTGTTAGAGGACAGTTTGTTACACTCCTTGCCCTCCTTATACAGAATGCTGGGAACTGAATCTGGGACCTTATGCATTGCACTGAAAGCACAAACGAATTCACTAAACTACGGCCCCTCCTTTACGCCATTGTGGAATTTAATTTGAAGACCTATGCATGACTGTGGATTCAGATCTTGTCAAAATGTTTTCAATCACCAGCATGTTTATTCTGTTTTGTTTCTATCAAGGCCTTGTTAGTTGGGAGGCTAAAATCCAGAATATCAGGTTTTTGTCATAAGTAATACTGCCATGTGGCTGCTTTTGGACAACAGTCAAACCACTTTTTTTTTTTACAACGAGACAATCTGGTTTATTTTCCTCTGTGCAGGGTTTTGCTTTGCATTTAATTTAAGGAGATTCTTCAAAAGGCCTCTCAGTAGAGGAGGAAATGGCACTACACCGATTTCTTTGTGGAACATCCAAAATATATTGAAGGAAGCCAATGGAAACAGACATAAAAGATGTGGCAGAGTCATGGAGAAGACAGAATTTATTGTCCTGGACTCCAATATAACAAGAAAGAGTGTTTGTTACTGTCCTCTACCGAGTTATGGATGCACCATAGAAGTTGCATCTGATCCTGACATGAAATAAGTCTCTCCTCATAGAGCATGGATTCCAGACCTTTTACCATTTTGGTCTCCCTCCTCTGGACCCGTTCCAGCTTCTCAATATTCTTCTTGAATTGCGGTGATCAGAACTGAACACAGTATTCCAGGTGAGGTCCGACCAATGCAGAATAGAGAGGTACTATTACATCCCTTGATCTAGACACAATTGCACTGGCTTTCTTGGTTGCCACATCACACTGCTGGCTCATGTTCAGCTTGTGGTTTACTAAGACTCCCAGATCCCTTTCACATAAGGTGACCAGATTTTTACTCCTGTAACGTGGGGCGCACCCGCGCAGTTGCAGGAGCACACAGCCTTTTGCGGTGCTCCCCGGTCAGGAAACAGGGAAGCGCCCCAGAAGGCAGTGCGGCAGCGCAGGAGGCGCACGCGGCCGCAGGAGCGCATTGCCTAATCGGGACAATTTTAAAACACCGCGGGACGAGGGACACATTGCGGAAAAGCGTGAGTGTCCCGCCAAAAGCGGGAAGGCTGGTCACCTTACTTTCATGTGTACTGTTGTCAAGCCAGATGTCACTCATTCTATATCTGTATATTTCATTTTTTCTGCCTAAGTGGAGTATCTTACATTTATCTATTTTGAAGTTCATTTTGTTAGCTTTGGCCCATTTCCCTAACCTGTCCAGGTCATTTGGAATCCTGACTGTCCTCTGGGGTGTTAGCTACTCCTCCTAATCTGGTGTCACCTGCAAATTTGATTAGCATGTTCTCTATTTCATCATCCAAGTCACTGATAAAAAATATTGAATAGCACTGGGCCCAGGACTGAACCCTGTTTCACCTCACTAATCACTTCTTTCCAGGATGAAGATGAGCCATTGATGAGCACTCTTTGGGTTCGGTCAGTCAACTAATTGCAAATCCATCTAACAGTAGCATTGTCCAATCCACATTTTACTAGCTTACTTGCAAGAATGTCATGAGGCACCTTATCAAAGGTTTTACTAAAATCTAGGTATACTACATCAACAGCATTCCTTTCCTCTACCAATTGGGCCACTCCATCAAAAAAAGAGATGAGATTAGCCTGGCATGATTTGGTTTTGAGAAACCCATGTAGACTTTTAGTGATCACACTGTTCCCTTCCAAGTGCTTACACACTGTCTGTCTAATGATCTGCTCCAGAATTTTTCCTGGTATTGATGTTAGGGTGACTGGATGGTAATTGTTTGGGTTTTCTTTTTTCCCTTTTTTGGAGATGGGAATAACATTAGCCTTCCTCCAGTCCACTGGGAGGTCTCCTGTTCTCTGTATCAAGTGGTTCTGAGATTACTTCTTCCAGTTCTTTTAATGCCTTGGGATGTCGCTCATCAGATATTATGACAAGACTAGCGCAGAAGACTGGAACTCCGATTAAGTGAAACATTTTTCAGTATTGCACTTTGGGCCAAAGAAGGAGCAAGGCTCAGCCTAACCAGGGCGGGGGCGCCTAGAGAACGCTTTAAGCGTCTCTAAAGTGCTGCTGAAAGATTTGTTGCTGCTGCAATTGTGTCATTTTATCAGGTTAACTTATATTCATGTTTCTATGTAACTGTTATTGAGTATAGTTATGACTGTGAGCCGCCTTGAGCCCTTCGGGGATGAGATGGCCTATAAAATCCAATCAATCAATCAATCAATCAATCAATCAATCAATCAATCAATCAATAAAGAGATAAAGAGATAAAGAGAGCTATCTACCCTAGCTCACATTATACACATGTCTTCAGGTGTCCTTTGAGCCCTAAAATCTTTTGTGATTACTCTGGGTATATCTGGTGCATACAAACAGCCTTAGTGGCGTGGATGACTATTTTCTTGTACGTCAACAATGACTCGAGTTTGTTATTTTCTTCTTTTGTGAGATTGGAAGGCATATTTCAACACCCGGGTTTTTTGATGCAAGTATGTAACAGAACACTAGAGATGTTGTGCTGGAAACTACATATATTTTCTGTTTACTAAATATTTTGTATATACAATTTTCTGGTTTATTACAGTCTTTTTGATTTGGAAATTGTGGTACAGTTTTTTCCCCTTGCTGAGCCTAGACTGGAGGCAGGAACCTCATCTATTTTAAGTTGGGCATGTATACATGGGATTTTTTGTGATTCCCATTGGGCTTTTCCAAACAGGGTGTACTACTACTACTGAGGAGGGGACTGTGGTGCAGAAGGAATCGGGCCAGCATTCTCCCTTGAAAGAGGCATCTCTGCAAATGCATAAGACAAGGCTCTGGAGCCCCTTTGGCATTGCTGCTTATATTTTTCCCCCTTCTTCTCATATACATGTTTGCTTAGTGGAGACCCACTGCATGCATCTGATAAAGCATGAAAGCTTTTGCAAGAATAAAACTTGCTTTTTTGTGCAAAGAAAGGTAGCATGATACGGTGGTTAATAATGTTGGACTCTAAGCTGGGTTAGATTCCCCACTCCTCCACATGAAGCCCACTGGGTGACCTTGGACCACCCACTGTTCTTGTCTCAGACCTCTCTCAGCCCAAGTGGAGGCAGGCAATGACAAACAATCTCTGAACATCTTTCCTTGAAAACCTTACAAAATTGCCATAAGGAAGGAACTTGGTTGGGGGAACCCTCTCAGTGGTGGTGGTCAGAATCAGATGTGGGTGTCTGATAGGGTAACGCTCTGCCTCTCATCTCAGCAGGTTTTAGAGAGAAGCGTGGGGGGAGATGGGTTCCTTGTTGGACCTGGGCAGCTCTTCCTTGGGGTATCTGGGGATTTCATCTTACATCCCCCCTTCCTGCCTTTCTTTTTGGTTCACACATTCCAACCACTCCACTCGCGCACCCTCCTAACCCAGTCGCCCAGCCTCCGCCTGATGTCCCTTCTCTTATTTCAGACACCTTTTTTCTTGAAGGAGGGGGAAGGGAAGCCCAGAAGAATGTGCGACCCAGACTGGGTCCCTTTATAGCCAAGCTGTGTCCAGTTTTTGTCTTCAGAGGGAGTGAGGAGGAGAGACCGAAAGGGTAAGAGGGAAAAAAACACCAAAGAGAAATGTTGATCACAAGCAAACGCTTCTCTCATTTCTCTAGCCAGGTTTGGTCTTTATGTGTGTATGTGTGTGTGTTTATGTGTGTCCTGTTGTGGAGGTATCAAACCATAAGGGGGAGGAGCAAGCCACGCAACAGACAGTGGAGCACTCCTCGCATGTAAATGGAGCAAAGCAAGGAGACTCCACTGCGACCCCACTGTGGAGTGAGGAGTCTTGGTGAAAACGCTCCAAACACAACGGGCCTTTATCTCCTGCGCCAGTTTGAATTTATCAAGGCACCAGAACAAATTAGCCACATTGCCATACCCCATGGTCTATGCACAAACTAGTTCATAATAATGCCTAGCATGCTAATTTTATTATATTTTATGTAGTGAATCAACTGCCGTGGACAAGCGGTTCCTCGAAAGGTAATTATCATTCTTTAAAACCCCAAATAATGAAAAAATGCATAGCTAAAAACTCAGATTCCATCATGCTGTAGAGATGAGAGTACTGAATCTAGAAGATCCAGGTTTGAATCCCCACTACGCCAAGGAAGCTTTCTCGGTGACTTTGGTCCAGTCATACACCATCAGCTTCATGTATTTCAGAAGTTATGAGAACAAAATGGAAAAGGGAAGAAAGGTGTAAACCACTTTGGGTCCCCATAAGAGAGAAAAGCGGGGTATAAATGCACACAATAAAATAAATAAATGAAAAGCAGACTGGTTCTACCCACAGCATGACCAAATGGCTATCTACCCAGACTGGTAGCAACTTAGATCTTTCATCCTTATTTTCCACTTTTGAAGAGGGTGGTGGTGGTGGTGGTCAAGTATCTTTTTATCAAAATAGTTCCACTTCAGTAGGGCAGTGCATTAATACCCCAGATTGATTGCCTGTTGTTCTCAATTATTATTTATTTATTTTACTGGATTTATAGCCCACTCTTTCCTGTCCAAGGACGGCTTCAGGGCAGCTAACAACTCAAAAATATACAAAACATATATAAAACAAAGGCTTGTATAGGCCAATATGTTTACTGGGGCAGGTGGCTGGCTCCGCTTTGTTTGACATCCTGTAACTCTAAATTGGCTGAGTGTCTCCAACTGAGGCCTTTCACCATCCGGGAATAGCAGTATGTGTGCATTCAGAGGGTCAAACCACACGAACAAGGGTCCCTCATATTGGGCAAGAGTTGCGAATGTGCTCCATCCCAACAGCCGGCTGTTACCTCCCGCGGTTCTTGTAAAAAGAAGCTATTAAAAGCCAGCCTGAGTCTAAGCAGCATAAATCACCAGCCTTTAGCTTCCTGTTTTGCAAGGCTCTGGAGGAACTGCAGAAATTATTTAGTCTCTCTTTTTAACAGCCATTCCACTTGGAATCTGTAAGGAATTTGTCAGAATCATGAGAAAATAGGAGAGTATTTCAGATGTCATCAAACCAACCTTTTTACCTATAAATTTTTTTATCTTGCCCTTCCTCCTAGAACACATGGCTCTCTGTTTTATCCTCACAACAACTTTGTGAGGTAATTAAGCTGTAAGAGGATGACAGGCCCAAGTCACTCAGCTAGCTTTATATTCCAGTGGAGATTAACATCTGGATTTCCCCAAGCTGATCTTCGAAACATTACACTTCATTTACTCTCAATCTTAGTGCACGGAGATAGGTTTTAATGCCTTAAAGAGGGAAGGGGACTATAGACAGATGTTTGAACTCAGAACACCAACCCCATATTTACTCTACCCCCTTAGAATGCCTCAAAAGGGACATTGAGGGCCTCAAGGTCACTAATTGTTCTTCTAGGATCAATGAGGCCTTTCATCCTCAGGCGTACTCTGCAAGTGATTTCTCTACCCAGAAAGAAGGTTTCACAGAAGCGTGGTTCAGGATTAATTCTGCATTTCCCTTCTGAAAGGATAGTTCTCTGAGAATGATCTATTAAATAAGCAATGACCTTTTCCATTGCGGGAAATAAATAAATAGGCGTTTGACATTATAGCAGCCTCTCCTTAGAAAGAATCCCATCCAAATTCTGTTTTCTGATATGATGTTGCAAAAGTCTTGGACAGCAAAGAGGTGCAGATCTCCTTTTCCTCACCAAACCCCGGAAAGGAATATGGCCTCAAGAAATCTTGAAGGGTCCAGATAAACAAAAACGGGGGTGGTGATTTCCCCCACCCCCAGTCCCTGCTTGACTGTGAATCTTCACATGTTTAGATTTGTAGTTATATACAGTTATTTTTCAGTTTGATGCAGGCCAGAAAACTTTACGAGTCAGCACTTCAGACACAACAAACTTAACTTAGTCTTCTGTCCTTCCTACCCTTCGTTCTCTTCAATCTTTTTTCTTCTACCTTCTCTCTTTTCAGTTTCCTTTTTTGGATAAGGTAAGACTAGTCAGTGAAGCAACAGACTACAGATAAACTCTTAAACCCTAGATCAAACAAGGGGGCTTTCCCCACTCACCATATGCTGCGGGGTAACCACTCGAAAAGACATGGGGATCCTCCACGCTCCCCACCGCACCAGCAGCCACAGCGCAGCTGCCTCGAATCTGCTGCTCTCCCGGCTCCTTAGCGTGCATCAAATCAGCTGCTCTTCAAACAGCAACTTTTCCAGAAGCCCCGCGCTTGCTGCGGGGTGGTGAGGAACTTAGATGTTTGCACGAAGTTGATTCACTGTGACGTACAGCCTTCCCACCAATCAGGCAACAGGCTTCTCCATTTTTTCAAGGAAGTCTGTCCCCATCAGAAATAACGTGACAGGCAGCTACGTGATGACGTGGTCACGTGGCGACAAATCTTTTACAATGCAAAAACGCCACAATTGAGCCGTGTGCACGTGAGCACAAGATAATGTGCCCACATTACGTTACTCGAGCTCCACAGCTCTACAGCTTTGCGGCAAAATGCCATTGAGTGCGCGGGGTTGCGGGGAACAGAGGCATTGGAAAACAAAACTGATTTCGTTTCGAAGAAGATGGAATGGAGGAACGCAACACGCAACAGCACTGTTGCTTTTACGGCAAAACACGACAGTTGATGACGTGCACTCTGGAGAAAGCGCGACTGGCGCCGAAATGATGACGTCTGCACATGAGCACGTAAGCACGTGAAAACGTGCCAGCCAATCCCAAATCAAACTCGCGTGCCAGCCAATCACAATAGAGACCCGCCTTCCGCTGGCCGCTGCTTCCGCGTGTCCATGACGTGCACGCGTGCCAGCCAATCAGAATGCCGACTGCCGCGGGAGACTTGCTCTGTGACCCCGCGTTATTTTGCTAAGGGGCAAAAGGCGAAACAAGTGGGGAACAAGTTCTCCGCGCTCAAAAGCTGTGGAGGCTTTTCTACGCGGGGTGGCCGCGGGGTGGCACACAAAAGGAGGCAAGTGGGGAAAGCCCCCAGGATTTGGCAAGCGCAGCAAATAGAAGTGACTAAACAGGACAAAACTACATAGCCAATACAGTGCAGCGGTTAGTGCCATGATGGACAGCAGGATGACCGTAATGATTTAAACAAGTTTATTTACAGCTCACAATAGGAACAGTAGAATAATTAACAGCTACTCAGAACTGAACTCTCAGTGGGTCTCAATTTTCTCAACTCCACCCATCAACTCAAACTCTTAAAGGTACATATCATACATCTCTCCCCCTTTTGAATATATAATAGAGTTATCTAAATCTATATATATATAAATAAATGGAACCATGCGATTGTTGCTTCGAGAATAACCCTGCACCTGCTGGCCCAAACGCACTGCAAATTTCACAGACACTTACTCATTCCCCCGACTGTGTTCCCTTGGCATGCAAGGGAAGAGAGGGTGGGAGAGGGAAGGGATGGAGGGGGAGGCATGCAAGGGAACAGAAGTTAGGGAGGGGAGAGAGTGAGGGGTGGCATGCAAGGGAAGGGAGGGAGGGGGCACAGCATCTAGATATGACCCACCCACTCTACCAAAGGGAAAGGGGAGGGAGGTAGGGGGAGGGGTGCCATGCAAGGGAAGAGCGGTCACACACATCAATGACATAGCACAGTATCAGCCTGCGCGTTTCCATGAGCACGTACTGCTGGCCTCTGCAATTGATTTGCTGCTACTGTTCCTTTCCCATTTCACCACAATAAGCCAAAGCAACGCGTGGCCGGGCGCCGCTAGTATCAATATAAATAATTATCATAAATATATATTGGTTATTTTAATGACTCGGGGTGATGAGTAGACTATCTTGTACTGCAATAGCAACTGGGGATTATTCTGCCCTGGCCTTGAAGCCCTTTCACTGCCTGAAAATCCTTCTAGTGATTTTTATCCCACTGGGACGGCAAGGGAGGAGTTGGAGGGATGTTTGGGGAAAAGAGATATTAACCAAAGAATGTGTCGTGGTTCTAGCAATGCTGTTTACAGTGACCACTCAATATACTGATTTCTGAATCCAAGAGTCTGGTTATTAGGGGAGGTCAACAGATCTTGATAGTTACATAATATTCCAACTGAAGCACTCAGTCCAATATTTTCTGGGAATTCTTTATCTCCGGTTATCAAAAAGTTTGTTTTTGTTTTGTGAAAACCTCTGAATGGAACTCTATTTCAATTAGCGAGCAGATCTGGAAGTAATTACCATTTAATCACAAAGGGCAATTATTCTCTCAAAAGCTGCAGTTCTTTCTGGTTCTTTCACATTGGCCATGGTTCTCAGAATACTGACCAACTTTGGGTTTAGATGGGCACTGATGGGGGGGGGGTTATTGCTGAACTTAATTATTTTTTTGGTTTTAGCTGTGATTTTAAGTTTATTGGTTTTATCTTGTACACTGCCCAGAGCCCTTCGGGGGTGGGCAGTCTCAGAGGCATATCTAGGGAAAATGGAGCCCGGGGACAAAAATCTGAGTTTTGTGCCCCCCCCCGGCCCATGGGCAGCTACCCTCCCCCACCATGACCAAACAAAGATTTTTTACACTAAGTTGTTTCAAAGTCACCATCACATTATAGAACATGCCCCAACTCACAAATCTGAACACAACAATGGGCCATGCCACACAACAGAAATAAAAAATGCTTTCAAAATGTTTTACTACTGCTGTAAAAACATTTTATGGTGTTGTATCCAGTCCCCACAATTGGGGGAAACAGCATCACTTTCAATGTTATTTAAACTGGGGACCCCAGATTCTCCCTTTAAGGTGGGTTTAAAAGGAGAATCTGGGGTCCCTAGTTTAAACAAGTGATGCTGGAATTCACCCCCAAACAGCATCATTTTCAATGGTGTTTAAACTAGGGAGCCCAGATTCTCCTTTTAAATCAAAGGGAGAATCTGGGGTCCCCAGTTTAAACAACATTGAAAGTGATGTTGTTTTGGGGTTGATTCTCCCCCACCCTGAAACAGTATCACTTTCAATGTTTTTTAATCTTCAAGCAGCCCTTCCTTCATTACCTTGTCTGCCAAGAACTACCTTGATCAGCCACTGAATCCCAATACATGGCAATGGACATTTAGTCATTTGGGGCTGATATTGATGAAACCTGTTGGACCTCACTGTTTTCTCACATCACCTTTCTGTTCTCCTGTGCACTGCTGGAGAAGACAGTTTGTTGTGGACATGCCATCTCTCATGAAATCGTATCCACTTTTCCTGTTTTTCTCATTAGGAAGCCCAAGTCTCCCACCATAAGACAGTTTGAAAACTGTGCCCATGAGAAGTCCATCAACAAATCTCTCCTTTCATCCATTCTGTTGCTTTTTAAAAACAGTCTTAAGATGGGAGAGACAGAGGTGCCCAGAGAGACCAAAATAGCCACCTCGGGTATCACAGTGTTCACATATTTAAAGTACAATTCTAAGCAGAGTTCCCACTAAATTTCCTGTCCACAACCAGACTCTCTGAGTCTGTCAACTGGCCATTATTGGTACTGTTCATACTACAATCACCTACTTTGACAAAAAAACTGCCCCAAATCAATAAATAACTAAAATAATGCACAACTGAAATGTTTTCTTCCTACTTCATAGCCATCACACCACACAGGTCCTCACTGTAGACCCTTCAGTTCAAAAGGCAGCTCATAGTGATAAAAGTCAAAAACCATTGAGTTGGATTGTACCATTCTACTCATTCAACTGTGGACCCTTCCATGAAAAAAGCCCCTTGCAGCAGAGTGGTAGAATCTAACAAACATGCAAAAAAAAATTACCCCAAACCGATATATAACTATAATGCAAACTCCAAAACCAAAATCTAAGACCAAAACACCAAATTCTCACAAGCAAGTTGGATGACTTGCATCTGGGCTGTACCACTTCAAAATGCAGGATATCACATTGCTCCTCTGTATATGAAAAATTCCCTCCCGCGTATTAAAAAGTTGTGAAAACGCTGATGCCAGAACCTTGCTCCCTGATATCCTTCTTATTTTACTAGGGTTGCCAGTTCTCACTTGGAAAAAAAACCTGGAGACTTGGGGGGCGGAGCCTGAGGTTAAGGTTTGGAAAGGGGAGGGACCTTGAAGGGATGTAATGCCATACAGTCTACCCTCCAACGCAACCATTTTCTCTAAGGGAACTATCTCTGTTGTCTAGAGATCAGCTGGAGTTTTGGGAGATTTCTAGCTCCCACCAGCCGGGAGAATGGGAGAGTAGAGAAACCAAGCTGCTAGGCCACAGTGCAGAAGGCACAACCTCTCACCTAATCTTAAATATAAACCAAGCCAAACACACACCCAATTCCAGCATTTTTTGAACAGTTTCGCACTTTGGTTGCTTTTTGTCTCTCTCTTTCTGTTGGATATTTAAAATCCTATATGATATTTTGAAAATATAATTGACATAAGATACAAAAATCCTGCACTTGAAGATAAATTAGGAAAAGTTTGGTCTTTTTTAAAAATAAAGTAATGGTTTAATGATCATGAAGTAATAACAACAATCATCACTAAGCTTGAACAATATCGAAAAAATTCTGGAAAATTCGGATTTGGCTTGATTTGGCTATAAAATTATTGGTATGGCCGAATTAGCCGAATTCCCAATTCAGTATACCTGAATTTTGGCATTTTAAGTTTTTTGTTTTTCGCCTGTAGGGGGCGCATTTTTAAAGCTAGCGGCATGAATATTTCAGGGTATCTTCTAGAGACTCTCCTGATGATACCATCCAGGGTTTGTGAAGTTTGGTTCAGGGGATCCAAAGTTATGGAGCTAACAGGAGAGGTGGTGCTACTTCATGAACCAAACTTCATGAAACCTGGGTGGTCTCCTTGCTCCCTTTAAATCAGGAGAGTCTCCTTGCTCCCTTTAAATCTGGCGCCCCAATCCATGCCTACAGAAGAATACTTCCCACATTGTTTAAAGGGAGCCCAGAGGGTCTCTTTAAATCCACCTCCTTTGGCTTGAATTGGGGGGTGGATTTAAAGGGACCCTCTGGGCTTCCTTTGAACAACCCCGAATCTATCTGAATGCCCAAATCATGGTTCGGATTCAGGCATTCAAGTAGATTTGGTCCGGCTTGCATTCAGGGAGCTTGAATTTGACCCGTATACAAGCCAAATTTGCCAAATCAGGCCCAATTCGGCTGTTTTGGCGATTTGGCCATGCTGAATTGCCAAGCCTAGTCATCACCCTTGAGCTCCAAGCTTTGCCTTTAGATTTCAAAGTCTGAGCCTCAGGAGCTCTGGCAACAATAGGAATGGGGCATATCAGGCCAGAAGCAGGAGGACAGACCTGAATTTTTGAGGAGCCCAGGCAAAAAGCTACCAATTGGTGGGAGGCAGGATCTTCCTAGAGACCACCCCGCAGTACACCAATGTGGCGCCCAAACAAGAGGCTAACAATTGGGGCAGCACACTCCACTATGGCAGGTGCTGATGTTATTACTCCTTACTGCTAACCAACTCTCAACCACCAACCCAAGACTCTTTGGTAACCTAGGTCTCTTTCTATCAATGGCTGTTAGTCATTGTGGCTGAATGGATCTTCCACATCCTCAGGTAACATACCTGTGAATACCAGTAAAGCAACAAGAAGAGGCCGTGCTCCCTGTGCTCTGTGTTTGTGGGCCCTCTGTGGATAACTGCTGGAAAGAGACAAATGACTATTGGTATGATCTAACAGGCCTCTCTTTTTCTTCTTTGGCTAACTTTGTGTCTGAGTTGTGAAACTCTGGTTAATGCACAGAGTGTTTGTCTCTTCTCCAACGTAACAATGGCAACACACTGCCTACATCTCTGGTTACGCTTCAGAAAGTTCCCCTTGATGGAGACATCAGAAATCAAATCTATCATGGGTTGGTTGCCTCTCTTCCCAAGCTAGAGCTCTATGGTGTCCTGGGGACTATCCGACAACATTTAAACTTTTGGACGTTCTAGTGCCATGCTTGATTTGTCCTCTTGGCAGAGGAGCAATCGTGTGATTTTAGACCTTCCAGACTTTCTGGGAATGTGCAATTGTGGCAACTACCCAACCCACAAACCCAGAGCTTGAGCCCAAAGACTCTTGGGATGGTTTGTGGCCACCCACTCAATCTCACTCGGGTCATTGAATCTCAGATTGGTTTTGACACATCTCACTTTTCTGGTCCAACTATTACTCATTGTGTTTCGCATTGTAGCTTTATCTTCTCTTAGCTACATCCAAAAGTCTGGGTGGTGGCACAAGTAAACACAAGGCTGTGGAAATAAATCGCTGTGGTATGGCAAGAGGATTCAGCACATTCAGAAAGAAACATTTTGAAACAACACGGCTAGATCTTTAGAGACTTTCACTTAAGAGGAATGAGAACAGCAATGTGATCATCTATAATTCTAGTGGATCCAAATTCTTTATTCCGTTCCTACCTGCTAAGATAAAGACTCCCACGAGAATCAGGAACACCAGCAAGTACAGCCCAACCACAGCATATTTGAGGGCAGCCAAAGATCCAAGATGGCCACAGGGCCCTAATGGTTTCTTCTTGCTGCCTGGACCTAAGAAAGGTGGGAGAGGGAAAGCTGTAATTTCAGAATGATCATCACACATTTTTTTCTGCCGTGATTACGAACAAAACATTATTTATTTGCTACTTAGGTCATATAAATAACTGGAGCACCAAAGCAGGTCTGCCAACTTCCTGCCAGACAGTTTCTAATAACTCCTAGAGAGGCCTGAAGTCACTTCCAGGTTTTCTATGGAAATGACATCACACCATTGCAGACATCACCCCTCATATACCCATATTCCTGAACTCCCACCAGTTGCCAGGCTACAGATACTATAATGGGAGGCATTCCAACATTCCCTCTTGCTGCCTGCTGGCAACTTAGGCACTGGAAGGAAGAAACTGGGGAGGGAGGATGAATTCACACCAGCATTGCACTTGTGCACTTACCGTATATACTCGTGTATAAGTCGACCCGCATATAAGTCGAGGCACCTAATTTAACCACAAAAAACTGGGAAAACTTATTGACTCGCATATAAGTCGAGGGTGGGAAATGCAGCAGCTGCTGGTAAATTTCAAAAATAAAAATAGATGCCAATAAAATTACATCAGTTGAGGCATCAGTAGGTTAAATGTTTTTGAATATTTATTTCAAAGAAAAACAGTAAACTGGCTCTGTAAGTGGAAAAGAGGGTCAACAAGAACAATATGGTATCAACACTAACTTTAAAAGTACAAAAACCTTAGCTCAACCAGCAACCAAGCTAAAACACAAGAGTTAAAATCCTTCAAAACTGGATTCCTCATCATCATCTGTATGTCCAAATGTAACCCAACTTAGATTTTAAGAGGGATATTATCAGAAATGGAAAATCTACTGTTAGCTTCCATTGTAAACAATGGGGGATGGGGCATCCCAACTTTGGGGTCAATAATAACTTTGGGATACCAATTCTGACCCAAACTTCACCAAACCTGGCTGGTATCATAGAGAGACTCTTCCTTGATGAGACCAGCCAGGTTTGGTGAAGTTTGGCTCAGAGGGTCCAAAGTTATGGACCCCTCAAAAGGGTAGTAGCCCCATCTACTAATAGGTCCCATTGAAAAACAATGGGGGAATGGGTGAACTCCTTTGGGGGGTCCATAACTTTGGACCCCCTGAACCAAACTCTTTACCTCAAACTAGGGCTGGTATCATCAGGAGAGTCTTCTGAGGGTACCCTGAAATTCCTTGGTGCCGTAGCACAGGGAAAGTAGACAGGGGAACCTGCGGCTCTTCAGATGTTCAGGAACTACAATTCCCATCAGCCCCTACCAGCATGGCCAATTGGCCATGCTGACAGAGGCTGATGGGAATTGTAGTTCCTGAACATCTGGAGAGCCGCAGGTTCCCTACCCCTGCGCTAGCATAAAAACTGCACCCCCTGCTGGTCGGCAAAATAAAAACACACACAAAAATTTAACGACCCGCATATAAGTCGAGGGGAGCTTTTTCAGCATTAAAAATGTGCTGAAAAATTCGACTTATACATGAGTATATACGGTACATTATTTCCAGTTTTTTTAAAGAAAGGAAGTGAGACTGCCCTGTGTCACTTCTGGTTTTCCCCACACATGATGTAAGCGGGTCATTCAGCCCCTGGTTCCTCCAGGGGATATGTGCTGCAGTCTGGCAACCCTAAACCAAGGGCAGTTGACCAATAAAAAAACAATAAAATCACACTAAAATACATACTGAAAAAGAATATCGGGTTCTTAGAGCATCAGCCAAACCACACCAATATGACAAGCAGCAAACTAAACAGGGAAGCAGAACCAAATGTAAAACATTCATTCAAAGGCCTTCTAGAGTAAAAATGTCTTTTGATTGCTCCAAACAGCTTGAAACAGCTGTATGAGTCTTACCTTCCACAAGACATGGTCACAGCCACAGGATTACTGGTTAATTTAGTGATGTGCCAGAAATCCTTCTGCTGCATTATGGATTTGAAACCAAAACCCATGGGCTCTGTTGCTCCTTAGAAGAGGTTCTTTTAAAGTATGTTCTTCCTCTCTCTCTATGAAAAGTATCCTCTGTATTTCAACAAACTTCCAACTTAAATGCAATAATATATTTACAGTGATCTCTCACCCGGCCTATGCCTTCTCTCATTCTGCTCAAATCTTGAATTTTCCAATTTTGGAGCTGGCAGCCCTCATAATACATGTAGAGCAGAAAATTAAATGAGATATTTTATGCCACAATTCAGTGAGATAAGCAGAATATTTTTTTAAAAATGGATTAATCCTTACCTCAAAGTAAACCATGTAAATGAAAATTAGTTGTCTCTCTGCTGGGGAAAGGGAAATGAAAGGATTCGGCAGTGTAAGCCCCTCTTAATCACAGGGTCTAACTCACTAGCAAAATAACAGAAATGAATTAGGGTTGAACAAATGTTCACTATTTAATTGCTTTCCTTTTCTTAGATTTATATTCTGCTCCTGCCCAGCCAAAGTCAAACTCGGAGTTGCTATAACAATTATACACACAGAGAGACAAATATTTATATATTTGTATAAATATATATATTATCAAAATTAATACATATCAACATTCTGTAAGCATCACTAAGGCTAGAAGATGGCTCCCTTATCTAATTTTCATCCCATGTTATTACAATCAGTATTTTCTACTGGATGTCAAAAGACCCTAATATGTAGTGGTGCTGGTGACATTCAGATGGCTAAAGGAGACTGATGTAATAATGGGGAAATCCAAACAAGGGTCCAGCAAAGGAGGTCAGTCATTGTTGAACCGTTGCTGCTCTCAGCTATTAGCCAGGTGGAGCATCTCCATCTTACAAGCCCTGCAGAATGAATTAGGTCCCACAGGACTCGAGTCTCATTGGACAGAGAGTTTTACCAGGAAGGGCCACCATCAAAAAACCAGATAATCTTGGGGCCTAGGACCACTAGGAGGTTTTTTCCCAGCCAAGCATAAGGCTCCCTGGGAGGTGTATCAAGAAAGACAGTTCCATAAGTACAGGGGCACCAGACCATTTACAGTTTTAAAGGTGAGTACAAACATGAACTGATACTCAATTTTCAGCTAGTCAACTGGCAGAACACTGGTTGTATATGTGCTCTTCAATGGGATCCCATCATTGTTGGTGATATTTTGGTTAACAATTTTGGTCTCCACTTTTCAGTATTGAGTTTTATAGATTTATCTCTATTGTATTGCTTTTTATACAAGGTACACATTATTGATATCATACAATGCTCTATTTATATGGTTCTTCATTGATGTACAAATTATTTTGGAAAATGCACCCCTTTGTGGGGGGGAATTAAGTGTGAGGAAATTGAAAACTGATGCATTGTCAGAGAATGACTGCCCAAGGAACAAGTAAAATCAAAACAGGAATTGCTGAGTCAAAACAGCAAGGATGAGAAATGTGAAATCTCCCCCTAGAAGAGACTGACTTTGAGCTGAGGTTTTGGAAGAGTGCTTTTGCACAAGATCTCTTTTGTTTTTTGCTCTCAAGCAAAAGAAAACTCCATTCCACAAAAGTGATATAAGTTCAGCAGTTGTTCCATGGTAACTCCTAATAAGGACAGGAAAAGGGTATGACTTAACACTAGTAGCAAAACCCCAGCCCAAATAGACCCAAAAATCACTTACAAAGAAAGCTAAAAGTTTTTGTTGGTTTTTTTTTTAAACTCTGGCATGAGGAATTTCTCTCAAACTTTTTGCCAACAGAGGAATTTAGCACATAACTCTTAATCCAATGCTTGGGTTAGAAGGTTCAACAGACACCTTTAAAAATAGCCTGAGAAGAAAGTAAAAGGGAGACAACTGGTTGCTGTGAGTTTTCCGGGCTGTGTGACCGTGGTCTGGTAGATCTTGTTCCTAACAAGATTTTTATACAAAGTACACATTATTTCATACTGGACACAGTGTATAACAGACTTCTCTCTGTGATACACCTCTGAAGATGCCAGCCACAGATGCAGGCAAAACGTTAGGAACAAGATCTACCAGACCACAGCCACACAGCCCACAACTCACAATAACCAGTTGAATCCGGCCGTGAAAACCTTCGACAATACAAAAGGGAGATGAGTTTGGAAGAGCTCTGAAGGCATCAAAACCCACAAAGACTGAACATGAACAAATTATAAAAATATAACATATATAATTTGTAGATTTCTGAGTCACTTTCTGCATCAAGCAAAATTCACAGCATATTATAGAGAGAGATTTGAAGATGCCTCCCCCTCAGTCTTTAGTACGTCAAACGTCCAAATAAATGACTTCTGTCTACTTTCCAAAATGTAATTTTCTTCCCAACTGCCTATATCCAGTCTCTCAGCTTCAATAAACAAATTCTGCAATTAATCAAATATATTTCCAACAAAGCCAATTAGAACACTAAGGACAGAGTCAGCATCTATTTGTCCTTGTTTTCTTGATTTTGAGTCAAGAAAATCTGTTTTCTTGATTTTGAAGCCCCATCTTCCCTACCCTGCTTCTGCTACCTTGTAGTCTTAGAGCATTTCAAGGCCTGTTTTAGGTAGTTTTTGACCTAGCAGCTATGACTCTCCCCAAAGTCCTTAACACTACTGTTTTCATGACTGTTCACAACTCTTCATATTAACGGATTTCTCATTGTTTCTCCCTCTACTACTCCTTTGGGAGGCCATCTTTTCTCAGTTTCATTCCTCCAGACAATTATGGATGACATCTAGGTATGACAAGGCATCCCATATTATGTAGCCAATCAGATTTAGCTACACGGTGATATCAATAAGGTGCATGGAAGCCCATTAGAGTGAGGGCAAAGTTTTGCCCTGGGCCACATAGTGGTCCCAGCCGAACAGGGATCACACTAAACATTAGAGATGGCAGCCTACAGGTGGGACCTGGGGAACACTGGAATTTCAGATCATCTCCAGACTACAGAGATCAGTTCCCTTGGAGAAAATGACTGCTCTAGAGAGTGGACTCTATGACACTATATTCCACTGAAGTCCCTGTCCTCCTCAGGTTTCATACCCAAACCATCAGGAGCTTCTCAACCTGGAACTGGCCACCCTACCCCCAACCCCTATCAGTTGCCAGGGGTATCTGGCAACCCTACTAAACATCAACCAGTTGGCTGTTGTAAGTTTTCTGGGTTGTGGAGCCATAGTCTGGTAGCTTTTGCTCCTAACGTTTCACCCACATCTATGGCTGGCGTCTTCAGAGGCATGTCAGAGGCAAAATGTTAGAACAGTCACACAGTCAGGAAAATCCACAACTGCCAGTTGATTCTGACCATTAAAGCCTTCAACAATACATCAATTCATTTCTCAGTTCTTTTACTATGATAAAATTCTGTCAAAAAGCTTTCCACTAAACTTTCCTCTCAGCTCAATGTTAGATCTCATTCCACTAACCAGTCTTCTTCAAAAAATCAACTAGAGCTCTCTATGCACCATAAAGGTAAAGGTAAAGTTTCCCCCTTCAGTCGTATCTGACCCTGGGGTACCACTGCAAGAAGTGATTTTATAGGCAAGCCGCTTTTGTGGGGTAGTTTGCCATTGCTTTCCCCAGCTATTCTTTACCCTCTAGCTATGAGCTAGGTCAGTGGTGGCGAACCTATGGCATGCGTGCCACAGGTGGCACTCAGAGCCCTCTCTGTGGGCACACGCGCACAGAGCTCATCATGTGGGGGGTGGAAAATCAACCCCCCCACACACATACATATAGGCTGGCCTGGGCCACTGGGCACGACCCGTTCAAAGCGTTGCATGGTTGGTTCACCAAGCTTACTCCCAAGTAACGCATGCCTTGGAACCAACTGTTTTTTCTAAACTAAAACCTCAGTATTCAGGTTAAATTGCTGTGTTGGCACTTTGTGATAAATAAGTGGGGTTTGGGTTGCAATTTGGGTACTCGGTCTCGAAAAGGTTCGCCATCACTGAGCTAGGTACTCATTCACTGACCAAGAAATGGATGGATGGCTGAGTTGACCATGAGCCAGCTGCCAGGATATCTGACCCACAGGGAGCTCGAACTCCTGACCATGTGAGTGGCAGTACAAGCACTTAACCACTATGCCATGCGGCTCCTCTATGCACCATTCAATGCAGCAAAAACCATCTGTGTCCCCCTCAGACTGAATTCACCTTCACAGCAGCTGTCCTAACTTCCTGGCAAGAGCTGAGAGGTTCTCTCAAAGGGCAAATTGTCACCTCATTTGGCCGCCTCAGAATTTAGCCTCCTCACCCAACTTAGTTACTGCTGTTTTTCAAAACACCATCTGCAGCTACCACTGTGAGGAGACCACTACTAGTCTGGGCCAAAGAACCCAGCACTGCAAAAATAAAAAAATAAAACCAGTAGGGACTTCACCTATGGATCGGTTGGCGTACTCCTGTTCCTTACTAGCCTCTTTCTCACTGGTACCCTAGCAACTAGAGCAAGAGGATTCCCAGGATTTTTTTCCCAGACTCCTTCTGTTTACTCTGGGGAAAATGTTTGGCTTAGTTCAGCATGCATATTCTGACGTAGACTTGCAGCCATAAAGCGTCCCATAGTTATACACCGGAAGGATTAGAACTCAGAAATTCCCTCATGGGCTGTAAGAAATCAAATTATATTCCCCAAAGAGAAATGTTGAAAGGAAATACGTGGAACATGAAAACAAAAAGAATTGCCGTTTCTGAAATGGGATGACGAGGAATTTGAAAACCTGGCTCATTCATTCATTTATCTGCTTAAATATTTCTAACCTACAAGTTCCCACCGACATATTCATGAGGTAGATGAGGGTAAATAAATACTAACGCAAACATGAAGCATAAATGCACTAAAAAATGTGCAAGAAACAAAAATAATCCTGAACAGTGCCATCGAGTCACAGACAATTTACTGTGTTCCTGTAAGGTTTTCAAGGCAAGAAACATTCAGAGGCTGATTGATTGCCATTGCCTGCCTCTACTTAGCAACACTGCACTTCCTTGGGGGTGGGGGGGTTCCCATCCAAATACCAACCAGGGCTGGCCCTGATTATTCCCTTCTAAACCCAATGATGTCAGTGTTTCTCTCTTTAGGGCTGTGATGATAAATGCTTAGAACCAGCATTCTAGATAGCAGCTTTTAAAAAACGTCAAGTGAACAATAACATGTACCAGAAATCCAATGGATCATATGTAAATATCTTTGTGAAGCACTCAGAGTTATCCTTTTCCTCTTTTCAGAAGCAGGTTGTTCTGAACAAAGACAAATAATTTATCCTGTTTTCTGTAGTTACAGGTCTTAAACAGATGGCATAAAAGCCTGAGATAATTAATTATAATAATAGAGCAAGATCATACCCAGTGGTGGGATCCAAAAATTTTAGTAACAGGTTCCCATGGTGGTGGGATTCAAACTGTGGCGTAGCACCAATGGGGCTGGGCGGGGCACGATGGGAGCGTGGCCGGGCATTCCGGGGGCAGGCCATTCCTGGGCGGGGCTGTGGCAAGGATGCAGCTGCTCCGCCGGTCCTTGGGCAGGAAACGAATGCACACAGGCACAGGTTGCCACGCATGCCGGTGCGCCTCCTGCTAGACTGCTTCAAGTTCTGCGTGCTACTGCTGAGAGGAGGGGCGTAACTAAGGCAAAAATCATGTGGCAAAGTCACCAATTAGTAACCCCCTCTCGGCACACACAAATAATTAGTAACCTACTCTCGGGAACCTGTGAGAACCTGCTGGATTCCACCTCTGATCATACCCAATCACCTTCCATACATGGACTTCTGTGTGCAGACAATATATGACACCTGGACAAGGCTTCTATCCTCATTGGATAATGAAGAAAACCCTAAAAGAGCAGAACTGGATGTCTTGAGGACTAAAAGGATTAATGGATTCCCTTTGTTGTGCTCCTTGATCACTATGTAATTCCACCCTATTCCATGTTTCACTCCACTTGAATTCTAGTTTAACTGGGAATATAGCTAAAATTAAATCTGGAATTGGAGCACACTTTCTCTTGGATGGGCTCCAGTACAGGAAAGTTGGTGTGATATAGTTATTATGTTGAAGATAGATCAAGGAGACAAGGACAAAAACATTAGGGTAGAAATATTTTATTTTATTTTACTCCATTTATGCCCTACCTTTCTTGCTGGGATTCAAGGCAAATTGAAAAACATACAAAAATCAATTCAATCAAACAGCATTAAATACCCAATAAACAATGCAATAGGATTAGGTCATAGAACTGGAAAATAATGCAAATAAACAAAAAAAATGTCTAAGGCATGACATACCATAGCACAGAAGATTAATTACAAAGGCAGTAAAAGCAAGGTGATACATAGAATAGACTGCAATAGAACAGAGTCCTATTCTTTTATAAAAGTGTCCTCCTGAGCTATTTCATTACACTGCAGTTCTAATCCTTTTATAAAAATGTCCCCCCAAGCATAAATCCATGTAACCAAGGACAGAGCAGATGACTGTTCTTTGCTTACTTGGCTCTGAGCAAAACGTTTTTGTTCTCTTCTTTAATCAACAATGTTATGATATTATATATGTTGGGGTTTTAAGTTTAAAGTGGAAAGATAAAATCTGCTTTACAAAGTGAAATTAAAAGAAAAATGATCCCAAATGTTCTTTTGAATATTGAATGTCTTCTCAAAGTGTTTATATATCTCTTCCCCCCCTGCAGGAGTGATGAATACCACAGATCTTATACTTGGCTAAGGGATTCCACAATCATATAAACTTTTGTTATTGGGTGTAACGGAGGAGAACGCCTCCAGCTAGAATGTAGAACAAGCTGCCGAATTGTGTTACTGAAGCAAAACTGATGCTCACTGTAAACAAAATGAATGCAGTATGTTTTATGAGGACTAGAGTTGCCAGCTCCGTGTAGGGAATTTTCTGGAGATTTGGGGGGTAGTGTCTGGGAATGGATGAGCCTCATCAGGGTGTAATTTATTTATTATTTATCATTATTGAGATTTATATACTACCCTGCCCCTGAAGGGCTCTTAATGCCATGTAGTCAGTGGTGGAATTCAGCCTATTCGCACCAGATCGGTAGAATCGGTAGCTAATTTTTTGTCTAGTTCAGAGGACTGGTTGTAATCCCACCACTGAGTCCTTTTGGAACCGGTTGTTAAATTATTTGAATCCCACCACTGCATACAATCCACATTTGAAAGCAGCCATTTTCTCCATAATTGATCATTGTAACCCCAGGAGATCTCCATCTACCACCTGGAGTTCGGGGAACCTTAATAAGGACCAACAAAAGCACCTAAACCATGGCTATTTCCACACAGAACATTTAAAATGTTTTGCAAATGTTTTGAAAAGAGCCTTTTTCAGGGTTTTGTCCGCATAGTGTGGAAAAATAAAGCATTTCAGGCAAAATCATTCTTTTTCTTTTTCATTCTTTTTTTTAAAAAACACTGTTGCATCTTCAAAACTACAGAGACTTAAAATCTGCACAACCTTTCTGATTCTTATATTATGTCTACATAGCTTTGAAGATACCCCACAAAATTTTAAAAAATCGGAAAAACAACATGTTCATGTAATTGGCAGGCAATACTGAGTTTATTAAAGCACAGCAAAAATACTGAGTTTATTAAAGCACAGGCAGCTGTGTTGCTAGATGACAAAACATCCATAGGACTCTTTACCAAGCAATGGACAACATGGAGACTCAAACTGAAGCAGCAGAAAATGGCGGGTGGAAAGCAGCGGAGAAACAAAAGTGAGAGCTTCAAAAATCAGGTAGGAGAAATAAAACATTTCCTGATCTCCGCACAACGAGCAGGAAATGCTTTGAAACTGCTTCAGGGAAAAAGATTTCTAGTTTAGCATTTTCGAAATGAACCGTTTGGGTTGGAATAAAACTCTTCCAAAACATTTTGCCCTTAAAGCTGTGCAGAATTCCTGGAGGAAACATTTTATAATCCAGGAATTTTATCTGTGTTATGCAGAAAGGGCCCATGTGCATTATAGAAACAACTCCCACTCAGAGGCGTAGCAAGGGGGAAAATGCCCGGTGCGCTGGTGCGTCCGCCGCATCCCGCCCCCCGACACCCGCACCACATTCCCACAGAGCCGCTCACCCAGTGCGTTGCGCACCCCCTGTCCCTTTGGAGCTACACCTCTGCCCCCATTGTTACCAGTTTGCATACAGAGGTGGTGAAATACATTCATTGTTGACTGTCTTAAAATATGGCTCAAAGACTGAGCATCTGCTTTGCAGTTTCAAGGTCTCAGGCTCAGATCTTAGGGTGGCTCTCTGGTAACTCCTGCTGGGAAAGAGTTTCCTCCGCATGAGGCGCTGGAGACCTGCTGTCAAAGGAGATCATGTATATTAATATGAGTTGAGTCCAGTGGTGGGATTCATCAGGTTTGCACCACTTCAAAAGAACCGGCTGTTAAAATGGTGCTTGTATTCAACCAGTTGTTAAATTATTTGAATCCCACCACCAGTGGAGTCATCTCTTTGACTCCTGCTGATTACAGATAATACGTTTCGATGATTTGAATGAAGGTCTGTTGGTCATAACTGATCATCTTAGGCTTCATCTGTATATTACAAAGTGGAGTTTCCTGAGGAACACCACAAAGTATTCGTATCACACATGTGATGCGGGTTGTGTGACTCCCAGGTGCACACTCACTCTTTTCTATTTGTGACCACAGCAACCAGGGAAAAGTGGTTTTAACCTCCCCAACCCCCATGCTGTTTTTGCATTTTCAAACCATTCATGGAGTCACTATTGGTTCTACTGTGAAACTTCCATGTTGCCACAAAAACAACATGATTTTTACAAGGGAGCCGACGGCAGCTCCATGGGACTGTTTGAGAATGTGAAAGCAACATAACAGAGGGGCTAAATCCACTTGCCCTTGTGTGCTGTGGTCACAAATGGAAAAGAGCCAGTGTGCATCTGGGAGGCACAAAACTGTCATGGCCAGAGGAAGGAAGTGACATCACAAGAAGAGGAGCAGTTGGAGGAGGTGACCTTTCACTCTGATGCAACATCATAAGATGTGCCATCACAGGGGGGACATCAAAGTCATGCTAAGCTCCATTGTCCAAAGGCACCATGCTCAAATCCCCAGAATTTCTTAGGCAATTGCTGGCAATCCTAATTAAGATTGCTTATTATTAAAAAAATACTTTTTATTCACACAAAAGGACACTTCAAATATAAATTAGTGATGTGGTTGGTCTAAGTCAGGTGGGTGGTGGCTGTGGACTTGACCTTTTCCCCTTTTAATTATTATTTTCTTGTCCTCATATTCTTAAACTGTAGCTTCACTAGCTCGTCTCTAAATCTGGTCCCCCACCTTTCTCCAGTTTCACAATTTCCAAAGGGTTAAGATGGGTGTCCAGGCAAAGATAAGTAGATCAAATAACTGAGCTGAGGGGGTTTCAGCCGAACTATGAGACAATAAAACGCTGAGGTCAACCTTTTGTTGGCGATGGTGAAATGAGATCCCTGGAGAAAACACTGAGCTTTAAGAGGAGATTTTTGGGAGGAAGCGTGAAATGTGATGTTTTCTTTGCTGTGCAACAGACCCTGCCTCACCCCGCTATGGGTCAATATGTAATTAATTACCAGGATGCTGTTTTCATCAGTTTGTGGTTTGTGATTTTGTATCCCTGGCCAAACAGATGGAAACGGAGGTTTCATAATGATGACAGTTAACAATATTTTTCTCTGACACTTATATCAGGCCCTTGGGGACCCTGAGAGAAATTGGCCTGGCCCTTAACTGCTTTCTTTCTGAGGCAGATCACAGCTGCGTGTCAAAAGAGGTCTTCTTTGGATGTTCGGCAACAGCATCAATTAGAAAGAACAATAAAATTGCAAAGAGCAGATTTGATGCTTCCCTTGCAGTGTGTGTGTGTGGGGGGGGACCTCTCACAAACAGTGTGGTATAGTGGTTAAGTGCAGCAGACTCTAATCTGATGAACCAGGTTTGTTTCCCCACTCTTCCACATGAAGCCTGCTGGGTGACTTTGGGCCAGTCACAGTTCTCTCAGAACTCTCTCAGTCCCACCTACCTCACAATGTGTCTGTTATGAGCTGAGAAAAGGAAAGGAGTAAGCCATTATGAGACTCCTTACAGTTGAGAAAAGCAGGGTCTAAATCCAACCTCCACCTCCTCCTCTTCTTCTAGAGGTCCAATCCTGATTAAACCAATAGACTAGCCAGCCCCTCACTACATCCCATGTCCTACAAGACCTCCTAGTTTTTAGGCTTTTAATGTAGAGACAAATTTTGCATAATTCAGATTTAGTTCATATTCTAACTGATGTGAGAAACGGTGTTCTCTGTTCATCAGCCAAAAAAAGGGTGCTTGCGCCTAACCCAGATGAGAGAGAGGTGAATGTGAGCCTGCCCAGCGGGGCATTAAACCAGGATGGCATGGTGAAGGAGGACACTTAATGCCTGGGAATATTTCAAGTGTTCCTCTTTACTAGTGGACTGTTCTAATTGCAACTGGGAAAGCCACCATTTCCTATAATGCTGCTGCTGAAGAAGGTTAATCGACTCAAGGTCACAGCTAAGCTAAAAGGGAGTGCCTGATTCTGTGAATATTTTGTGATCTGAACTCCTTTTGGGGGACTGCAGAGCAGTAACTTGAAAGGACACAAACAGGTTTACAAGTTGAGAATGAGCACATTCCTACTGCCAGTTCAAATGAGCCAACACTCCTTTGCCAATCAAAATCTGGATGGGTCTGCGCATTCAGGTATGAATTGAAAGGCAGAGCAGGCAGGTATTCTTTGAACATGTCTCTGGGGTGCTCCCTGTCTTACTAAAATTTACTAAAATGAAACCACATTATGACTTTTGCTGAATAAGCGTGGACTACCTCTTTTGACTCCCCACGCCAGTTTAAGATGAGAGCAGAACATTGGCTTCGTTTTCTCTTCATTTGACACCAATCACCCCCGATTGGTTGGGATTACCGAACACAAAGACATCTCAGCCAAAAAAGAGAAAAAGGTTCCAGCAGAGCAGCAGAGCGGGGAAGAGAAGAACTACATGACAACATGACAAATTGATACAAACAGCAAAGGCAAAAAAAAGAAGAAGTTTCGCTTGAAGACCTGAGGAGAATGCAACTTGAATCAAGATGCAAGAATCTCAGCTGACATTTTTCAGAAAACCACAGCCTCAGAACTTCAGACTTCAGAAAGCAAAAACATCCAGCCGTTGCAGTTTCTGGGGAGAATCTCAACATATGTGAGAAATTTGTTGGTGTTAAGTTCTTGTGCCAGCACCTCATCTTTCCAGAATCATCTTTCCAGTTTCAACCTGGGTTTAGTGCTCTTAAAAACAAGAACTGGAAAGACCCAAATGTCTCCACTCAGAGATGTCATGTTAGGTAGGGGGTGGAGATTTTCAGATTCTATGGGATCCCCAGTACAGCCTGCAACACTCCCTACCAAACCTCAAATAAATAAGGATATAAGAATGTAATGGTTGAACCAACTTGAGGGCTAAGATGGGCTGTGTTTAGCAGGGCAAACAGGACAGAGTAGGGCAAAGGGACTGCATCAGCGTGCCACAGCCTCAGCCCTTCCTCACAGCCATATCAAGGAATAGCAATATCATTGAAGTTCCTAAGAAAAGCCCTAGCAAGATCAGAATGGAGGCCCATAGTCCAGCTTCCTATTTTATACAGTGGCCAATCAGTTCCCCAGAAGGTCAACAGGACATAGAGGCCAAGGCCTCCCCTTAATTTTGCCTCCTAGCTCCTAACTGCCAGGCTCAGAAGGTGAAAGAGAACGGGACATCATTCAAATTGAATGTTGGCATTATAGGCCATTTATGCACATGTGGTCTCCTCAGCAGTGAGCATTCATTCCCTTTGGGGGAATGTCCCCAGAATGCCAACATCTTATCCTCCTCCTAACTCTCTGCACCTCAGCTGAGATAATCCCCATGGCTTTCAAAACCAGGGAAAGCTTCACTCTTCCCGCTCCACAGAGAAAGTGAAAGGGGAAAGTGTGTTTCACTTTCCGTGGGTCTTCTCACTCCTTCCAGCTTTTCCTGCTCATACACCAGCAGTTTCTCCTGCCAGGATAGAACCAGTAAGTAGAAGGTGGGCAAAAGAGTGGATCCACGTTAAAAAAACCACTGCAAAGCACACAGCTGTATGTAAGTGCACAAAAACCCTTAGTCCCCAGAGTTCTATTCCAAGTCATAGAAGAACTCCTCCTTGACCTTCCACTTGGTCATTCTCCCAAAGTTTTTTGGCAATAGGGACAATGGCGGCACTCTGAAGGAACATGCCTCTCACTGTCCCTTTCTCCCTCCATCTCAGAATCCCAAGCACCAGTGAATGTAGCTTGGTGAATGTTGTTCTCCAGACAGTTGATTGTATATGGATCAAGGTGTCCTGGGGAACTACATTTCCCAGAATCCCTTATACCTGGAATGCCACTGTCGAAGCATTATGGGAAACACAGGGATGGAGGAAGATACTTTGCTGCTGCTGCTACTACTGGCTTCACTGCCATCATTTTGAGGTAGCAGGGAGTGACACAGAGATCTCAGGAATTCATGGGTGGATTTCAAGTAGAACTAGGGGGCAGACTTGGCCATGTTGTACTTCACTATATGACAGTGTCTCTGAATTCAGAACTGATATTGCAGGGGTGGAGATTTATTTTTGGTGTGGAGAATGGAACTGTATTTGTCAACAAAAAGAGAAAGGTGTAGCATGGGTAATAATGACAGTCAGTTATTTGGAGGGAAAGACATGGCTGGGAAAAAGCAATATAAAGATTTAGAATTTGCTGAAAGATGTTGATGAAGAATAGATTATGATTGTAACTCCTGGTCCTACTACTGGCTCACTTCTTCTATCAAAACCGGTGTAGTCTATTGGTGAGGCTAGGGAGTTTGGTAGTTCAACCCACAGATGAGCTTTCTTAGTATGAGGCAACTTGTGATCTATCAAAACAGCACAACCAATCAGATAACCACCAAGTCATAAGAAAATGACAGCACTAACCTCAGGAATAATTAGAGACAAACTTTATTTCGAGAACCTCGTGACACCATACCACCTCACAAGCCATCTGATTTTAATATTTCCATTCCCTACTTCAGCCTTTTCTCACAGGGAGGATGTTCCACCTCCTTGATGGTTTTACAGGACCATCAGCAGTTACATCCTTCTAAACTCACTGACTTCAATGGATTTAGAGGATAGGATGGTATATAGTCTGTTTCCTATCCCTGCTTTCTAACTTCTTTGCTAAGACAGGTACACTGGAACTTCAGATGGGGTTACAGAATTAATTTATAGAAAAACATTATATGATGCTTGCCATTTTATTCTCAATCTTCATGCAACACGTGATTTCTTCACGCAACGTCAACACGTGATTGGTGTTTGGAATATGCTGCCACAGGAGGTGGTGATGGCCACTAACCTGGATAGCTTTAAAAGGGGCTTGGACAGGTTTATGGAGAAGTCGATCTATGGCGACCAATCTTGATTCTCCTTGATCTGAGATTGCAAATGCCTTAGCAGACCAGGTGCTCAGGAGCAGCAGCAGCAGCAGGCCATTGCTTTCACATCCTGCATGTGAGCTCCCAAAGGCACCTGGTGAGCCACTACGAGTAGCAGAGTGCTGGACTAGATGGACTCTGGTCTGATCCATCAGGCTCTTTCTTATGTTCTTAATCTTTTTCCTAATGAATTCTAATCCTGGCTCAGTTCAGGCAAAACACAAAAACATTTATGAGTTTCTACATATTCTACATTCTATTAGGTTCTGGCCTGGATGACCAAGGCTAGCCCAATCTTGTCCAATATTAAAAGCTACGCAGGGTCAATCCTGGTTGGTGCTTGCATGGGAGACCCCCAAGGAAGTCCAGGGTTGCTGTGCAGGGACAAGCAACGCCACACCTTCTTCTTTCTTCTCTTGCCCTGAAAGCCCTGCAGGGTCACCATAAGCCAATTGCAACTGGATGGCACTTTCACACAGACATTATAATTAGGGATATAGATAATTGGTCACAACAGCAGGCAAATACAATACTGGACAGTCCCAATCAGAGGTGAGTGGCCTCCAATTGTCTTGCCTTGCTCTGCTACTGTCTGATTTGAATATCTGTCACACATACCTTTGCTGATGCACAGTAGCTGTGTTTGCGGACTTTAGTTTCTTTACGATTTGTTTGTTCAGCAGATTTTGTCTCCCAGTTGGGGTACTTGCTTTTAATGTATACTTTTTCTCACGTGGCTGGTTCTTGCTGTGCAATCAATTTTTAATTTTTAAATACTGACACCCCCCCCAACCCTTTTAAAAAGACATAAAGCTGATGTGTGTTGATGTGTGAAAACTATAACCCCATTTGATTCTGAGAAAACATTCATGCACAAAATGTTCCCAATCCAAACAGATTGGCAGCCGTTAACATTGCTGTATATGGACCCAGACAAAACCAAACAGTAAGTTTTAAAAAAACAACATCATTGTGGTTATTTATGACAGGCTTATGATTGCTTTGCCAACTCTTTGTTCAAACAGTTGGTTGTACTGTAGCATACAGCAACAACGGGTCTGTGGGAGGGAGAATACAACTCCCACTGGGCTGTGCAAAAAATGTGCATGCACAAAATGCTGCCAATTGTTTGTACTGTGGAAAATGTTGCAAAAGTAACCCGCTAAACAGGCTAAAGCTGCTCACGAACAGCCAAGAAGCCTGTCAAAAACTACAGCTGGTGAGCAGAATGCAGGCCAAACTGCTGGGTTTTTCAGCATCACTAATATTAACTAGGAATTGGTTATGGAATCAGTATTTGTCTCTCATACAACAATTGACATCTCGGTTTGTCTTAGCAATTCTGGTTTCTCTTTCTGTAGCCCTTCCTGCAGAGACTCAACTGGAGAGTTGGCCTGGATCGCAGTGAAAGTAGGAGTAGGAGCAAACCAAGATAAAACCAGAATGCCTGTATTCATACATTACACAAAACCATGGTTAAGATCAGAGGCATAGCAAGGGGGGAAAGCACCCAGTGCTCTGGTGCGCCCTCCACCCCCGCCTCGCCCTGGAATGCCCCCGCCCTGGAATGCCCCCACCACACCTCCACAGGGGCACGCGCCCGATGCGTCATGCCCCCTCCCCTGCCCCTTGGAGCTACGCCTCTGGCTAAGACTAACTGCTGTTAATGAATTCAAACCATTGGGCGTTTCCTTGCGGTAAAGCTTGGCTGACGATGGCGATGCATAAATTGCAACATGAAAAAGCGTTCACACAGACGAAGCCGAGGGCTCGCGAGGCGTCCGCAGCCCAGAAATGGCGGTTGCACTGGCCTTCTTGAGCGGCGTCGCGTGCGCCTGCGCGCGGCCCGTGCAGGCCCGGCGTGCCCGCAGCAGTCACGATGGACCGCGTGAGCTGCCCTGATGTCCTGCCGTCCCCATCTGTCAGTGCCACTCCCAGCTACTGTCAGTCCCAGTGCATAGGTCTGGGAAAGGTGCCCAGCCATGGGGAAAGCACCAGGAGACGAGCGATGTGTGTGTGTGTGGGGAAAGGTAACTTGGCCGTCTGGCGAGTCGCCATTTGAAGCGGCTCCCGCTGCGGCTGTTGTTACGCGCAGTCGCGGCGTCGATGCGTCACAGGGGACAAAGGCGTTTCCGCTTACGGCCAAAAGCAGCGGCGATGGCGTCGCAAAGTAAACATCCCAAAAAAGCGTTCCCACACAGACAGGGGCTGCGAGGCGTCCGCAGCCCGCAGAAATGTGGCCGGTTACGCCGCGGAAGCTGCGAGCGGCGTCTGTGGCGTTAGCGCCTGCGCGCGGCAGTGCAGGCCCGGCGCCATTTGTGGCGGCAGCTCCCGTGGCGGCTGTTCGCGCCCAGTCGCGGCGTCGATGCGTCACATGGGGAAAAGAGAGTGAACAGCGTTTGCTAGATACACCGTCTTAGCGCCGGTTTAGCGTTTAGCGGCAGCGACTGCGCCCCGCCGCTTCTGCGAAGCAGCGCTCACCGCTCTGGCGCTTCTTTTTTCCGTTCGGTGGCGTCATATTTTGCCCGTGCGGAAACGGCCATGGCTCCAGATGCAGGTTTGAAGTACTCTAAACAACCAGAGTTGGTGTAGGATGGTGGTGGAAAGTGCCATCAAGTCACAGCTGCCATGGCAATTCTGTAGGGTTTTTAAGGCATGAGCGGCCAGAGGTGGATTGTCATTGCATATCTCTGCCCAGCAACCCTGGACTTTCTTGGTGGTCTGCCATCCAAGTACCAACCAGAGGCAGAAATCTGACGAGGTCAGGCCAGCCTGGGTCATCCAGGTGAAGGTCATGATCACATTAACCAGAGTTATTTTATATTAAACTGTGGTTTCACATGATGTCTGAACTAAGTCACTGGATCGACACTCAGTACCACAGCAGACTGTTTCAAAGTTATCAGTCAGCTATCTACCATGAATCCAATGTAAGACTACAGAAGAAGAAGAAGAAGAGGAAGAGGAGGTGGTGGGGGTGGGGGTAGGGGTGGAGGAGGAGGAGTTTGGATTTATATCCCACCTTTCTCTCCTGTAAGGAGACTCAAAGGAGCTTACAAACGCCTTTCCCTTCCTCTAAGCACAACAGATACCTTGTGAGATAGGTGGTGCTGAGAGAGTTCAGAGAGAACTGTGACTAGCCCAAGGTCACCCAGCAGGAATGTAGGAGTAGGGAAACAAATCCAACTCACCAGATAAGAGTCTGCCTCTTTGGTGGAGGAGCAGGGAATCAACCCAGTTCTCCAGTCCACCTGCTCTTAACCACCACTACACACCATGCTGAATTCTTACATCAGATTCTCACAGAGGCCCCAACCAGATGTTACTAAGAAACCCATAAATGGGGACTACAACCTTTGTCAATTACTGCCTCCCAGTAACTAGAATGTAGTCTCTGAAAAAAATCACACTTCAGAATCTCCAGTACATCTGTCATTCCATTTTGTTTGCATTGTCCCCTGGCGGGTGAGAACTTGTTTATTTCCGTTGGCATTCCCTCAGTGATCCCTCTTTCCTCTGCAATCTTTTAATTGTTATGTTTATCTTTTGCCATTTGTTTTAAGATCTCGTTTAAACTTTTTGAAATGATATTTGTGTGGTGGTTTTAATGGGTTTTAAGATGAGTTTTTTACTTTGTAGGTTTCGGTGTATTATCCACCTTGATGGCCCTATGAGGGGTACAAAACTTGTCGATACATAAATCTTTCAGAGCCACTGGAGATCTCACAAGACAGTATATCTGTGAAGTTTGGTAGGGGGGAAGGCTGTCACTAAGTTATTTGCAGTTATTTAATTTGGATCCCACTCGCCATTTCATTGCTCATTCTTCCAGTATAGAAGCGATCATTCGGAGCAGGGAGCTGTACCATCTCTAAGCATGTGTGAACAGGGGTGGTACAGCTCCCTGCTTCAAATGACTGCCCCCAGACTGAAGGAACGAGTAGTAAAATGGTAGGCTCCAACCTGGATGGCCCAGGCTAGCCTGATCTGGCCAGATGTCAGAAGCTAAGCAGGGTCAGCCCTGGTGAGTACTTGGATGGGAGACCATCAAAGAATACCAGGGTCTCTATGCAGAAGAAGGCAATGGCAAACCACCTCTGTTAGTCTCTTGACTTGAAAGTCCTATTGGATCAGGAAGGGCACTTTCACACACAATCTTGTGCAATCTGTAAACCTGGAGACGTGTCTCCTGATAGTTACTGATAGTTACTGGTTACTAATAGTCTCCTGATAGTTACTGCACATGCAGATTGTTGACTCAGCTGCTTAATGAGGGGTGGGAATGTGTGCCCCCTTTAAAACAGAACCCAAAATTCTCCCTCCGAGTTTCACAGCCTGCAGCCCAACATGTTGTGGCATCATATACGAGGGGGAAATGAAGGGCCGTTTCTTGCACCCTCTGGGCCACACGGGCTTCTTGACAGTTTAATAAAGTGCTGGTGAAAATTCCCAGCTCCGCCCTCGCCTCCCACAGGAAACAGAAGTCTTGGCACTCGGGACCCAAACTCCTCACACGTGTCACTCGCTTTGTAGGCACTGTGAATGCTTGCTCTTGGCAATGTGCCACTACACGATACCCAGAGGATTATCCAGGCTGATCAGCTTTCTGCCCTGCCGTGGCCTCTGAAGGTGTTGGCAGCGTTTCTGTGCCAAACCAACCATTTGTGGAACAGCCCACATTCGTTGGGACTAGGGGGAATCCGAGAGTTAAGCTGGGCTGGAAGGGACCAGGCCACAAATGACCACTGATGACAGATGTTTACCATCAGCCAGCACGATTCTTACAATCAAGGCTCTTCCGCATGGTTTGTTTTTGCCTCTGAATGGGGAGAGGGGCCGCTTAATAGCGGAAGAGGCATGAGAAGGAAGGGTCAACCACCCTCTTCTTTATTTGCCCCAATCTTCAAGGCAAACAAGTGAGACTCCTAATTAGGCATTGTTTTTAAAATAGGGGAAATCATAATCACAGACGTTTTGGGTTTCATCTAGTAAGCGTGATTCGCCCCGCTCCTGCAGCAGCCTGAAATGCCTCCTAGAATCCTATTCCTGGGACAGAGAGGACCTCCTGGAACAGGGTGAGAGGGCATTTTGTGCTGCCTTGAGAAGCAGAAGGTAGGAAAATCACAACTGTCAAGAGGAAGTCCTTATACCCTTTAAAACATTAGCATGGATCCAAATTATGTACTGTCAAAGGTTTTCACGAACAGAATCAACTGGCTGTTGTCGATTTTCCGGGCTGTCTGGCCGTGGCCTGGTAGTTTTTGCTGCCAACGCTTTGCTTGCATCTGTGGCTGGCATCTCCAGATGCATGGCACAGTGAGACATATCTCTCTCTATATGCCACTGTGCCACAGAAAGAAACACAGCTCAGTGTGGCATGCCTCTGAAGATACCAGCCATAGATGCAGGCAAAACATTAGGAGCAAAAACTACCAGACCCCGGCCACCACACAGCCTGGAAAACTCACAACGGCCAAGCCAGTGCACCCAAACTCTTGCCAGCTTCACATGGTCTCACCCCTGAACCCCCCCCCCCCTTAAAAAATCTATACCTACGTCACTGGCCACCTTGGTGTTGAACAGAGAGCCTTTTGGGGAAAGGTTAGGAATATATCCATGTTGAGTCTCAAGCAGACTTATGTCCTTCCCCTGTTTACCCCCCACATTTGATATTCAGAGGTACACTGACTCTGTGCAATGTTTAGCTAACAACGATTACCTATAGTAGATTGTCTACTGTCTGGCCCCTCAAAGAGCAGCAGTGGCATAGTGGTTAAGAGCAGGTGTACTCTAATCTGAAGGAACCAGGTTTGATTCCCTGCTCTGCCGCTTGAGCTGTGGAGGCTTATCTGGGGAATTCACATTAGCCTGTACACTCCAATACAAGCCAACTGGGTGACCTTGGGCTAGTTACAGTTCTTTGGAGTTCTCTCAGCCCCTCCTACCTCACAGGGTGTTTGTTGTGGGGTGAGGGGAAGGGAGATTGTCAGCCTCTTTGAGTCTCCTTGCAGTAGAGAAAGGGGGGATATAAACCCAACTCTTCTTCTTCTTCTTCTTGAATGAAAAAGGAAATAATACTAGGAAAAGTTGAAAGGAGCAGGAAAAGAGGAACACTCAGCATGAGATGGACTGACTCAATCAAGAAAGCCACGGCCTTCAGTTGCCAACATCTGAGCAAGGCTGCTAAGGATAGGACACTCTGGAGGACATCGGTTTACAAGGTTGCCATGAGTTGGAAGCGATTTAACTGCAGTTAACACACACCCAGTTATTTGACTCTATTTTCTCTGCTGTCTTTGCAAATTTTGTTATCTGGCTTACTCTGAGATGTATTTTTGAAATATCATTAACCCGCTTTCCGCCCCTTCACGGAGAACAGCCGGCAAAAATGCCTTTAATAAATCCTAAATAGTTTTGACACCTTGATCCCAGAATGAAGATCATCTGGTGGGATCTTAGCACGGCCTAGAGCACTTACCATCTTCACAGAGGTTCAGCTTCGAAGCGTTCTTCCCGTCAAACGGCTCTTCAAAGATGGATCCGTTCTCCCTCTCCCCAAAAGTGTGCATGTACATGGCTTTGCTATCCATCCTGTTGCCTGGGGGGGGGGGGGGGGTGGTAAACAAGCAGAAATTATCTGGTGAGAAATTGTGCTGTGGGTCTACTCTGTCGGTGTACTTTTGATACAAAGAGGCAGAGAATGAACCACTAGAAGTCAGTGAATGTTGGGAGATGCTCCAGTTTTGGAGGGGGGGGGGGTGGATTCTAATCCAGGGATTCTACTGAATTTTGACAACCCCCATTTTTGAATGCAAAAAATACATTTGATTTTGTTCGTCTCTGATGTGACTCGAATTTGCGAGTCTTCCTGTTCATGTCATTTATCTGTTTCGCATGTCAGATTTTTGCAGCTAAAGTTCTGCATTTTTAGCATGAAAATGACAAGACAGTTTATGCCATTCAATCATAGACAGATCTTATTTAAGCAGAGCTTTTCCTATACCAGCCAGGCTTCCTTCCTGCTCCTTGCCTACAATCTGGGGTGGGATCATCAGCCTAAAGTGGGGGTGGAAAGAAATGGCAGCTAGGGGCAGTGGTAGGTTGCCAACCTCCAGTTGGTAGCTCGAGATCTCCCAATATGATATGACAACTGATCTCCAGGTGACAGAGATCAGTTACCCAGGAGGAAATGGCCACTTTTCAAGGTGGAATCTGAGGCACTATACCCCACTGAAATCCCTCCTCTTCCCAAACCTTGTTCTCCTCAAACCTTGCTCTCTTCAGGCTTCAACCCCCAAATCTCCAGGTATTTCCCAACCCAGAGCTGGCAATACTAGACAGTGACTTCAGATAGCACACCTGGTTGAACCTCCATAGGTCTCTCTCTCCCTAAATCATATGCTTGCCAACCCAGAACCCCAGCTGTCTGTTCATCTCTCAAGTTCATTTTTATTCCACCCTTCTTCCAAGAAGATCAGGGCAATGGGTCACGGCCCTTCCTCCTCAATACTTTTGCCTCACAACCCTCCTGTGGGACATGTTAGGTTGAGAGACTACGGCTGGCCTGAGGCAAATTATCCAGCCCCCGCCCCCTCCAGGAATATGGCAACACTTCCACAGTCTAAGACTTTGTTTCAGATTTGTACAGAAGGTCTCCATAATTGTGAGGAAGGGTTTGAAATCAGAGAGAGGGGCTGCCGTAATAATAAACTTGGAAACTGCAGTACTAATAAATAGGGAACTAGAACAGCTTGTGTAATATGCATTGTTGGAAGAAAAGGAGGAAAACCAAAACAGGCAATATGTTTTGACCCATTTGTTTTCAAGAGGCCAAGCTCTCTGCATTCCTGTCTCCCAGGAGGCCTTGTACATCTGTGTGAGATTAGAATGGGAAGTACCCGAAGAAAGGTCATCTCCATTGTCATGCTGCTATCTCTGGAATTCTTTCCCCAAGGAAACCAGCAGAAACTGCCTGCTAACTTCAGGCGGGTTGCACAAATTGCCCTTTTCTCTGGGCCCAAGTCAGGGAGCTTCATGGCAGAGGGTGGGTTGGAACGGATTCTGACTGCAGCAGCTAAGCAGTGAGGGAAGTTCAGATACCTCATCCACGCCCTTCAGTGTGCAAATGCAGAGAAAAAGCACCCAAGATGCAAATCTGATAAAATCCAGGGCCCCTCATTGGCAGTCCTCAGCAAAAATGGAACATCAAGAGAGCAGTCTGCCCTTTACAGATTACCAAACATTGGCCCAGTATTGCCTTGACCAGGGTTGCTTTGTAAGCACCACAACAGGAGATGCCAGGGTGATTTCTGCAGGCAAAATGCTGGCCTGCTATGGAGCTATGGGCCTCCAATTTGGGGTGCATTCATACCCTGGCCTGGATAGCCCTAGGCTGGCCTGATCTGGTCAGATCTCAGCAGCTCAGCAGGGTCAGCCTTGGTTAGTATTTGAATGGTCAACTTCCAAGGAATATCAGGGGTGTGACTCAGAGGCAGGCAATGGCAAACAAGGCAAGTGACTTGCCTTGAAAATACGACCACGTTGCCATAAATCAGCTGTGACTTGCTGGCGCACGCACCCACAGCACCATCGCAAGGAGCCCCACTGCCCTAAGCATACCAGGCCAGGAAGGGTTGATGGAGATCCCTGAAATACTCCCAATGTTTTAGAGAGTGAGAGATCAAGACCTGGCAAATTCATCATCGAACCAGCTGGACAAATTTGATCACAGCCCAAAGCGGCCAGCTCCTCCCACTCCAGGGAGAGGTGGATACTCCTGGTAGAGCCAGAATCACTGCCGTAATTTATAGAGTGAAGGTCACTCTGCAGGGGAAGGCAATGGCAAACCACCTCTGTTAGTCACTTGTCTTGAAAACCCTACGGGGGGTACCAGATGTCACAGCACTTTACACACATCTGTGTTCACGGGGCCTTGCAGAGAAGCAGTAGCAGAGAATAAGATACAGCCCCCATAGAGTTTACTGTCTGTGTTCTACAGCACAGGAGTCAAGAAAGAAACCAAAGTTTGATCTAGTCCAAACGTAAATCATGACAGAGGTTAACACAATTGCAAACGATGAGGAAAGAGGGAGATGTTACTCCCTGTTGTGTAATACAGGAATTTATGACAAGAATTGAAGGTGATGGGCTCTTGGCTCAGCACTGCAAAAGGAAATTCAGTGTGGTCCGAGTGAGAGACTGTAGCTGCCCAGACCAAGGTTCAAATGACAGCTCAGGCTTCAACGACCTGTATTTATGTGACTATTTCCCTTTCAGATTGTTTTTTTAAATTACAGGTGGGGGTGAGTGGGTGGGTTTAACAATGCAAAAGGGGAGTTCTGAAAATCTTTGCCCTTCCACTCCAACCAAAAAGGTTCACCTCCAAGTTGCTCTTACCTCCCCGACTAAGGAAAACATTCAAGTTCCTGTATCTTTTCCCCAGGCGGAGTAGCAGGAGCCTCCGTGGGGAAGGTGATTTTTGGTGGAGGAATGATAGGAAAGAAAATTGCAATCCCTGCAGCTGTGAGGAAGGAAGGAAGGAAGGAAGGAAGGAAGGAAGGAAGGAAGGAAGGAAGGAAGGAAGGAAGGAAGGAAGGAAGGAAGGAAGGAAGGAAGGAAGGAAGGAAGGAAGAAAGAAAGAAAGAAAGAAAGAAAGAAAGAAAGAAAGAAAGAAAGAAAGAAAGAAAGAAAGAAAGAAAGAAAGAAAGAAAGAAAGAAAGAAAGAAAGAAAGAAAGAAAGAAAGAAAGAAACTACACAGAATGTGGAGTTATACTCTCAGCTGGATGGCTTTAGGTCAGTCACCATTTCTTGGCCTACTCTAGCTCACAAATTTGTTGGGATGATAAAAGGAAGAAGCAGGAACCATGTGTGCTCAACCCCGAATTTCTTAGAGGAAAAAGACTTAAAAATGATATTAGATAGACAAAAAGTACTTCCTTGTACAATAACTAATTATGAAAGGGGCCACATTTCTGAAAAGGGTATATCCACCAAATGACATGACTAAATCCACCATAGTTAGGAGTAGGATACCAGTAGCCAATGGACAAACAGCAGGGAACGCTTTCATGTGTTGCTGGCAGTCAGCAACCTGGACTCAAATGTTGACCTGAGCAACTTTGAGGAAGGCCAGGGTAAAAATGTAACAGACAGATCTTGATGTGACCCGGCAACCCACCTTCTCTCCCAAGAGCAATGGAATTTTCTTTACCTTTGCTCCAATGAGTTTTAGGACTGCTGGCTTGTATAGCATTTCCTTTTTTTAACAAAAATTCGTTTTACTATTTTACAGTGCAATCCTAAGAAAAGTTACACGCTTCTAGGCCCATTGACTTCAACGGATTTAAGAGGGCACCGTTCTGTTTAGGATTACACTGTTAATTTTTTTTCCCCTCCCAAATATAGCTCTCATTAGGTTTTATACATGTTGTTCACCACACACGATGCCTTACAGTTAACAGGCAACCTACGAACTTCGAAAAATAAGGTCACTTACACATGCATTATTTGGCCCAGCTTAAGAATTATTAGGGGGAAAAAAGTTTTTTCCTCCACTCCCTTATAGCACTGTGCTGCTTCCGTAACCACCTGGCTTTTTCTCTTCGTTTCTACAGCCTTTTCCAAACCACCTTTCCTGTGATGTTTTGGGCTAACCTGTGAGGAGGAAGTCTAGATTTGCCCACAAGGCAGCCATTTTGGCTTGCCCAGTCGCTGTGGCAGCCATTCCTCCCCTGTACATCTCCAGGAGACTTTAAACCAGGTTTTTTAAAATCAGTAATTGACACATCAATATAATCGCATCTCAATACCAGACTGGGGGGAAAAAACCCTAGGGAAAAGCCCTCTGGTGGTAGGAATATCCATCACAGGAATTGGGGCAGGAAAACAGCCATTGGCCTGACTCTATTTTGGCAGTTACAGCACTTCCACAAGAAAGTGATGAAAAGATATTGAAATGCCTTTGGACCAGAGCACACCTAAATGGTTTGTGGCACAGAACGCCATTTGCTGACCCTTATGTAGCTGCATTTGCCAAGGCCAGATACTGCTTTCTTGTGAACCAGAGCAGAGATGAAAGATCCTTTCGCCTCAGCTTTCTCTTTAACCTCAGGCTCCTTTCAACTTCACTTTACACTCCAGTTTGACAGTCCACTGACTGAGATGATGAAAAACCCTCACACAGGCCCAGCATGGGCCGCCTCTGGTCAGCCTGCACTCCGACGTGATGCGCCCTCGCCACATGAAAGAGGAACTTTAGCTCCTTTAACACCACCCTGCTTCTGCTAGCCAGAGACAGACGGAGGCTGAAGTAGGCCTGATTCCAGGGGGCAAAGCCGAACCTCAGACTCACATTCCTGGTGCTCAGTGCAAAGCCATTAACAAAAAATGCCATAACATGCCACGCCAGATTGAGAAAAGATGGGTTTGGCTGCCCTTTCCTTGTGGTAGACAGACTTGAAGGCACGTTTTGGCAGCCGGCGCCCTGAAACATCTTCCAAGTGTGGTTCTCAATAGAAGGAAGTTAGCCACACTTTAGGGGGGGGGGGGAAGGCATGTTCAAAATTTCAAGCATCACTGCAATGACACGCTGTAGGAGACATTCTCCCTCGCAGGGGCTGGATAGACATCTGAGAGACCTGCTCTAGCTTTGTAAACAGAGAGTTCCTGCTCTAAACAGAGAGTTAAACTAAATCAGGGATAAGCAACCTTTTTGGCCCAAGTGCACAAAAAAATGAAGTATGTACCTATGAAACTGTTGGGGTGCTGCCATGTGGGAGGAAGGGGGCGAGGGAGGGCATTGTACTTGGCCAAATATGGTTGGAGAAAGCCAACTCCCAGCAGTGCCTGATCCAGTAGGCTTAAATGCATTAGCAATTGGGGGCACTGAGGTTGGAGACCATGACTGGAGAGAGTTGAAGTTCAAAATCACTTCCAGGCTCGGAGGCTCACTGAGCCAGCTTGAACCAGTTGCTCTTCCTCAACTTATCGCAAGGAACATCTTGCCAGCCATCCTCCAAGGAAGGGTAACCTTTAAAAGGTCACAGATGTGATTTCGCACAGCAGAAAAAAAACATTTTGGGTATCAGGTAGCACACCTGACATCACACAGGGCTATGGTTCTGCAATGACAATGTGCTTCCTGAATCGCGGATTCTTGCTGCCTCTGTACTTTGTAACCTGTAGTATGTAGATTGCGTCCAAGCACCAGTGTGGCTGAGAATGAATGATTGTCACCTTCTTGCTTTGTAATGTTTTGCTTTGATGTTTCTGGAGACCGAAGGAAAGAGGGCCTTTGGGGCATTAAAAGGGGCACTAGAAGAGCCAGTGTTCAGAACTGGCTTCTTCTAGGGCTATGCTGATGTCTGACAATAAAGACTTCTGATCGCAATCACTGAGTCTGATATTGGTCCAGATCTGGGGCTTGACATTGGGGACGTTTTTAAAAGCATTTTAGGGAAGAAATTTGCACAGCTAAGCTCTTCTCTAAAAATATTTAAAACGTTTTATTTTTCTCAACCTTGGTTATTAAAAAATGGCTAAAATAGAGATCTTTTCCCCCCAACCTGGGTTGAAGACGTTTCCTGCCTGCTAAGTGAACAAAAGCAGGCAGGAAACGTTTTATTTCTCCCACGCAAACCTCTTACTTACATTTTTACAGCTCACACCCGTCATTTTGTGGGCTGCTGCAGAGATTTTCTGAAAGTTCCCCATGGAGGTTTCTTCTGCCTGCAACTCATTCATGCACGATTTCCATGTAAAAAGTAGATGAATAAAGTTTGGTTTGCCAAGCAATCCCATTCACGTGTCATTTTTCCTTCTTTTTTTTGCGAAGCTACGGTGACACAAATAAACACATATTGCAGCTTCTCTAATTGTGCCGCCGTAGCTTTGCAGACATTCCCCTCAAAACAAAAAAGAGGGAAAACAACACATGCGTAGGACCACTTATTCAGAGGTGGGATCCAGCAGGTTCTCACCAGTTCCCGAGAGTGGGTTACTAATTATTTGTGTGTGCCGAGAGGGGGTTACTAATTGGGTCCGCTTTTCCATCTCCATGCCCTTGCCTCCCCGAGAGGCATACTGCCTTTGAATGTGAAGGTTCCATATAGCAATTGTCACTAATAATGTAACTCCCTGAACTGTTAATCCCTTTCAGGTACTGCAATTCATTGATTCTCAGCCTTTCGTACCTTTTATCTCACCAGTCTCTATCAAAGAACCTGTGTGTTTCACCATTGCTGTGTTTCAGATTTGTGAGTTGGGGCATTTTCTATAATGTGATGATGATTTAGAAATGACCTGGTGCAAAAAAAATTTTTGGGGTTGTGGTGGGTTGGCTGCCCATGGGGGGGGGGGGAATCCAACTCAGGTTTTGCCCAGGGCTCAGGTTTTCCTGGGTACGCCTCTGCCCCCTTTGCTGAGGAGGGGCTGCCGAGGGAACCTGTTACTAAAATTTTTGGATCCCACCACTGCACTTATTCTTCTACTTTCTCCACAGAATTCACACGCGGATGAGCTGCAAGCAGAGGAAACCTCCATGGGAAACCTTCACCAAACGGCAGAGGAATGGAGAATCTCGGCAGTAGCCCACAAAATGGCAAAAGCTCTGTGCAGCAGGCCAGAAAAAAGGATCCCTTTTGGCTGGCAATGCTTTTGGCTGACTGTTTTTGGCAGGCTGTGTGTGAATTTAAAAAGCCAGAACTGATCTTTTTAAAATGTTTGTGGGACATTTTATTTCTGCTGTGGGGAAATCACCAGAGAGAGTGGACTAGGACAGTTTTCTCTAATCACCAGTAGCTGAGGAGACTTCAGGCATTTCACCACTGCTTTAATCTAGAAAGTCAAGAAATAGATGATAAAAAGCCATGTTTAGATATTTGAAGGGATGTCATGTTGGTGAGGGAGCAAGCTTGTTTTTCTGCTGCTCCAGAGACTTGGACCAGGAGTAATGGGTTCAAGGTGAAGGAAAAGAGATTCCACCTAAACATCAGGAAAAGCTTCCTGACAGCAAGGGCTGTTCGACAGTGGAATGCACTACATCGGAGTGTGGTGGAGTCTCCTTCTTTGGAGGTTTGTAAAGAGAGACTGGATGGCCATCTGTCAGGAGTGCTTTGATTGTGTGTTCCTGCATTGCAGGCGGTTGGACTTGATGGCCCTTGAGGTCTCTTCCAACTCTATGATTTTATAAAAAGAGGTTGTTTAAAAAATGTGTTGCACAACTGAGTTGCACATCAGACACCGCACAAGCAGTGGGCCCCAGTCTCCAGAGACTTGAGGCGGGGCTTTTCTGGTGCTGGCCCCAAAATTGTGGAACGGTCCCCTCCCTGAGGTGCATCAAACATCTTCTTGATATGCATTCAGGAGATAGGTAAAGAAACACCTGGCATAAGATGGTAATTGCTCTTACATTACGTTGGATTGTATGACTTTTATGAGTCTTGTATTATAACCTGCCATGAGTACTCCAGGTATAGCAATGGATAAAAAAATATAAGTAAATAAATGAATAAAATCGGATTAAAAGGCTATAAGGAGGCAGGAAAGATTCACTCTGCTAAGAGCTGCTGCCTGCCAGAGCAGTTGATCCCAGGCAAGTCAGGCCAAGGGTCTGACTCGGTATAAGGCATAGGTGTCGAACTCGCGGCCCTCCAGATGTTATGGACTACAGTTCCCATTATCCCCTCCCAGATGCGGGCAGCGGGTGATGGGAACTGTAGTCCACAACATCTGGAGGGCCGCGAGTTTGACACCTATGGTATAAGGAGTCTCCCGGTACATTTGATGCTAGGAAGGGAATAACTTTTAAGTAGCTTGTAGAGCTACATCCTGGGGTGAAGAGGGGCTGTGGTTCAGTGGCAGAGCATCTGCCGTGCGTGCCAAAAGTCTCAGGTCCAATCCCTGGCATCTCCAATTAAAAGGAACAAGCGGGAAGTGATGTGAAAGACCTCCGCCCGAGTCTCTGCAGAGTGGCTGCCAATCAAAGCAATGCTGACCGTGACAGAGCAGAGCTCTGACTCATTCAGTATAAGGCAGCTTCATAAGCTGACGCCTGAGCCCTCTCCGGTTTTCAATTGGGTCTGTTTCCTTCTGCCAATTTCTGTGGGATTTGTAACATTCAGAGACCCCGCTTTGCACGCACAAGGCCCCAGGTACAACCGGTTAAAAAGACTCAGGTAATAGATTAGGCGGAGCCAATGACAGGCAACCTTTTTGACTGAAATGCCCCAACCTACAGAGTCAGTCTGCCTGTGAAGATGGTGAGCCAACAAGAGGCAGACTCTCTGGGATCACTCTGGGCCCCAGAAGAACTGCTGGCACCTTAGTGGGTTGCCTTGATCCCTTCAGCAGAGAACTGCTGTGTACACCAAACAAAGCGATTGGTCATGATGCTTCCCATGTTGGGGTTGCCCACCCTCATGCCGGAGGGCTGGACAATGACTGAGGAGCTCTAGCTTCAAATTCCCTTTGAAGCCATGAAGAAGAAGAAGAAGAAGAAGAAGAAGAAGAAGAAGAAGAAGAAGGAGGAGGAGGAGGAGGAGGAGGAGGAGGAGGAGGAGGAGGAGGAGGAGGAGAAGGAGAAGGAGAAGGAGAAGGAGAAGAAGAAGGAGAAGAAGAAGAAGAAGAAGAGGAGGAGGAGGAGGAGGAGGAGGAGGAGGACGACGACGACAACGACGAGATGAGGAGTTTGGATTTATATCCCCCCTTTCTCTCCTGTAAGGCATTTCAAAGGGGCTTACAAACTCCTTTCCCTTCCCCCCTCACAACAAACCTCCTGTGAAGTAGGTGGGGCTGAGAGAGCTCAGAAGAACTGTGACTAGCTCAAGGTCACTCAGCTGGCATGTATTGGAGTGCACAAACTAATCTGGTTCACCAGATAAGCCTCCACAGCTCAAGTGGCAGAGCGGGGAATCAAACCCGGTTCTCCAGATTAGAGTGCACTTGCCCTTAACCACTACACCACAATGAAGCTCCTTGGCTGACCCAGCCAGCCAGCCTCTCTGTCACAGGCCCATTATGCGTGGAGCACTTCCCTCGAGGCTCTTCAGTCTGCAATGGGGTCTCTTTGCATTTCTCTATTGACATAGAGAATAATGAGCCATTAAAATAGCTCATTAAAATAGCCCCACTGCCTGCTGCGTGGCTTGCCTGGCCCCACTTAAAGGTCGCTCCAGGTCAATTGCAAGATTGCAAGCTTTTTTAAAAAACCTCATTTTTTGATATGGTTATTCTTCATATCGCTATTTTAATGGCTCATTATTGTTAATTTTGGTGTGTGTGTGTGTTTTTTAAAGCCGGCTGTCGCTCCCTGTAAATGCCCACAACAAGTGTGTGGGGGGGGGGGAGACCAGGAGGAGTGGAAATCCCAAAGCCAGGGGACATCGGGGTTTGCCCACTCTCAGGAACCATGGGGCTTTCGGGATCTGCACTGCCATAAGTGTGAGAGCAAAACTCTGCCCCGAAAGAGATGTACCCTCGCTGTGGGGCAAAGCATCAGTGCATAATCGGCCTCAACCTCACTCGATAGTTGTGAAGATTTTTTTTTAAGCAAGGGGGAACCCTGAACTCCTTGGAGAAAAGGAATTATAAATTTAAAATGCAAATGATATTGCTATTGCTGCTTCTATTATTATTAAGCCTCACTAAAACACCATACAAAACAGATGCAATCATATAAGCACATCAAGGCTACTTTTAGCAGTGTTTCCCCCATACACCCCCCAACAACCCCAAGCTAAACGCAGGCATTGCAAACTGCTGCAAAGGGTGCCTGTTGCAATCCCAGAATTCATTTCAGAAATACTCCTAATTAGACAAGGAGGAGGTAGAGCAGGACAGTGCAAAAAGTGAAATAAAGGCACAGAGGAGAAATCCCTTCAGGCTGACTGGAAATCAAAACCTCCCCAATCTACGATCGCTGGCCACAGGATGCTTGTTTAGAGGCAGGGATGTCCTGCCACCAAGTCTCGGGTCAGCCCCAAGTCATTGTGCCATTCTAGGCAGACCCACTCCACTGTCTAGGAGAAATGCCTCTGTGCCACCCCTTCACCCTCAGAGGCAGCTGAAGACCAGCCTTCGGATTACAGGCAGGCAACCCTGACAGGGATGAAGAAGAGTTTGGATTTATATCCCACTTTTCTCAACCATAAGGAGTCTAAAAATGGCTTACAAACTCTTTTACTTCCCCTCCGCACCACAGACACCTAGTGAGGCAGGTAGGGATGAAAGAGTTCGGAGAGAACTGTGACTAGCTCAAGGTCACCCATGAGGCTTCACACGGAGGTGTGGGAAAATAAACCTGGTCCACCAGATTAGAGTCCACTGCTCTTAACCACCACACCACACTAGTTCTCTCAGGTTGCACATTTCTGGTGCATTCAAGCTAGCCCTGTCTCTGACCCAGGAACTTGAGCTCTCTATTCATCCACACAGTTGTCAGGAGAGTTGGTATCACTCCCACTCGACAGGTGGATAACTGGGACTTCCCAAAGCCGTTCAGGAAAGAGGTGGGTGAAAATTCTTTGGGAGCCAGAGGTGTCTCACATTCCAGTTCAAGTCTCTTCCACCTGGGGTACATTGCCTCCAGTTCTCCCCACCACCTTAGCCTTTGCAATAAGAAGGTGTAACTTACTCACCTGCTGGCAGGATCCTTGGCAGCCCAGGCACTTGTCTCCTTTCCCACCGCTCAGACCCTACCACACAGCATGGCAAAAAGAAACAGAGGGGAAACCAGGGTTCCTCTTCTCATCACTTAATGTCCTCCAAGCCAGAAGAGAGGAAGCAGCCTGCTAGGCATCTCCAGCAAGCCCTTCCATACTTATCCCACTGGGAGCTGGCAAAAGCTGCGCAGACCTTCCCACTAGACTTCAGACGCCAGAAAAGTCTCTCTCACAACATTCTGCAACCAGCCTCTCCAGGCCAAGCTGGGGACTGGGCCCTTTCTGCAGCAGGCACTCACCATGCCTGGAGAGCCAGTGAGATAGGAAGGGTGCAGACGTTTCCTCGGGAGAGCCAGGGGCTCCAAGGTCCACGAGCTGGATTGTTGTGGTGTGCAAAATATACTACTGTTGCACGAAAACTTTGGGAAGTTTCTGGGGAAAGTGGTCGGTGCGGGTGAGACCCACAGCCAGGAGACTTGCGCCCCCCAGTGGCCAGATTCCCGAAGTGCGGGCAGTGTCGCATTCCGTGTTAAAATAATAAATACAATACTGGTGGAAATGTTGTGGTTTTCATGGAGGTCATCAACATTTAATGGAGCACGCGGTTGAATCCTGGGGTGCAGATTGGAAACAGAACTCAGAGTTTTTGTAAAGATGTTTACATTTTGTAGATATACAGTATAGGTCCAAATTAACTAGCAAGTGAATTTTTTTTTCCATATTTTGGTGATACGCATCCCAAAGGGATACATAGGATGATCCACCGTCTACCAATCACGTTATACATCACTTGTAGGATTGCCAGCTTCTAAGCTTGTTGACTTAATAATAGTTTGACTTGCAGCAAATACCAAGTGCCATGGAAACATTCAGTTGCACATTTCGACACGCTACAAGGACATGATTTTCCCCCCTGGCCTCCTAGCAACCCTTTTGCCTAAAACAAACAACAAACTATTGCCTATTGCAATGATCCATTGTTCAGTGCAGGCAAGGTCCACTGGAAGGTTCTACTTCTGCACAACCCCTTAAAAAGAAACAGGAATTTTGCAAAAGCATCCCAAGGGCGTTCTTGTCCTTTCACGGAGTCTCCGACAAAAGAATTTCCATATCCATGGTGCCCCTTTAGTTCCGAGTTTGCCTGCAGAAGGGACCAAATGGTGCTGGAGACTTTGGGGCCTTCTTCTCAGTAGGGCCTTTGGGTCCCAGAAGGCACAGATCCAGGGGCGGACCTCAGCCTTGGACCCAACCCATCCATGGACAGCGTATTTCTTGCAAACGTAACAGAAGGGGAGGGGGTGATGGCCATGAGCCAGACAGTTAGGTCCCAAAACAATTGCCCTGGGGACACAGTCTGACCCAACACATGGGCAGGATGTTCAGCACTTTAGGGGCCTAACATGTATTGATTGGGATAATTACGCTTAGAAGATTCATAGACGTTTGGGTCCATCTACGGCTCTTAGCCATTCAGTTAAGCCATGGAATACAATCCTTCCCAATGTGGCAATATGGCAGGCGTTGCTGTGGATACCATTCATCAGTAGGGGTGCTTAGTAAGATTGCCATTGCCAACCTCCAGGTGGGGCCTGGAGCTTTCCCAGAACTACCACTGCTCTTCAATCTACAGTCCCCCGAAAGACCATGGCTGCTTTGGAAGGTGGACTAAATGGCATCACATACCATGTAAGGTTCCCTCCCCTCCTTAAATCTTGCCTTCCCTAGGCTCCACCCCCAAATCTCCACAAATTTCCCAAACCAGAGCTGGCACCCCTATGGTCAGTTAGTCTCACAGTTTCTTGCTCCACTCCTGAATGCGGCCTCCCATTGGTCTGGAAGCCTGGAAATTCTTTCACAGCTGGAAGCTCAGCTGTGTTTATCTCTGACCTAGATGCTGGTGGGCAGGATTTGGCAAAGTTTTTTAGTCTGTAAAGAGGCCAACAGTTCTGTAACCGGAGATGTGACCTGTTGATAAACACCTGTACACAGTGGTGGGATTCTATTAATTTATCTAATGGCTCACCCCTCCCCACCGCTGTGCCCCCTCCCCCCCCACCCACTTATCAGGCTGCTGTGAAGGAATGTGGCTGGCCTAGCCAGGGCCTTTTCCTCCACCTCCCCACCTTTTCAATTGTTGGGCCACCGGGGTGGGAGGCGAGGGAAGATGGTAGCTGCGGTGAGCGAGGGGGCTTTCAGAGCCCTGGATCAGCCTGGTGCCTTGCTGCCAGGCTGCTCCAAGTCTTGAAAAGCCCCCTCACTCACCCTCCCCTGGGGTGGTGGGATTCAGCCGGTTTGGGGAACGAAGCAAAAAATTCACTACTGGTTTTCCCGAACTGGTGCGAACCAACTGAATCCCACCACTGCCTGTACAGCGAGCAGCTTGCTCCCCAAACTGGGGGACGGATGTAGATACATTGAAATCATTGGAGTTAAACTGGTTTCGTTCCAGTTTGCAGATGATGAACCACAGAATGCTCAAAAAAATGATGATATTAGAACAGAGCAAGGGTCAGCAATTTGATTCAAGAGGCAAAGGCTCTGCCAAAGACCTGGTGCAGAACATGATCATGCATTGGTCACAGCAGCCATTCCTTTCAATAGGCTCCTGTGCAGGAGAATTTCCCAGGACATTGTATGCAATCCCTCTGTCAGGATGCTTTTATTTAAAAAATTAAAGGGAAGTATGAGAAGGCCATGGATGACTGCACAAAGCTGGTCGGTGAGAAACTGAAGTCCTAGAGTAACATCGCTTCTACCCTAAACTTCCTCCTTTCCCCAAACTTCCCTTTCCCCAGGCACATCCTCAAACTTCTAAGAATTTCCCAAACCAGTTTTGACAACCCCAGACTGCAGTACGCATGGAGAGGGGGAGAAGTGACTTCTCCACATGTGCTTGTAGTCCTGATCCAAACTAACACCACAAATGCAAACTTGGAGGAGAATCTGCAATTCATGTCTTACTGTTGCACAGTGTGAGGATCCCAGACCCAACCTGTATATTCTGTAATGTGGCTCAGTAGTGGAGCCGCAGCTAGGGTTGCCAGGACACCCGTGGCCAATGAAGCGGGATGGGGAGTTGGGCTTGTCAAATCCAGGTTAGGAAACTCCTGGAGATTTGGGGATGGAGCCTGGGGAGGACAGGGACAAGAGAGCAGTGGCGTAGCTACCATGGGATAGGGTGGGGTCCAGCACCCTGGGCAGACGCCGTTGTGGTCACGTGGGGCAGAAAATCGCCCCTCCTCCTTCCCCCTCGCCCCGCCCCAACAGGGCCAGTGGAGGTTGCTGCCAGGCGCCCCTCCTCGTCCACCCCATCAGGGCCGATGGAGGCCGCTGTGCTTGCCCCTGCCCAGCCCTGCCCCACCAGGCCCTGCCGCCAACCAAGATAAGTGGGGCGTGGAGGGGCACAGGGGGCAGCGTGGGGGGGCTCACAGGGACCCATGGGGGTGGAAAACTTGGAATCTCCCCCAGGCTCTATTTTCCCTAGCTACATCCCTACCAGAGAGGGATACAAGTGCCATACAGTCCTCCTCCAAGGCATCCATTTTCCCCAGGGAAACTGATCTCTGTAGTCCAGAAATGAGCTATAGTTCCTGGGGCTCCCCAGGTCCCACCTGGAGGCTGGCATCCACAACATCAGCCTTGTATGCAAAAGGTCCATAGTTCAGTTCCCAGCGTGATGCCAATAAAGGCTATGGAATGGGATGTCCGATTCCCAGATTCTCCAGTAAAAAGGGTGCACTAGTGGGTGATGAGGAAGAGCTTTGCCTGAAATCAAATACAAATACAAATCGGCCACTCAGAGGAAGTAACATTGGCTGTGATAAATCAGTGTTCTGTCTCAATATTGGGCAGCTCACGTGAGGGTCGGCTGCAGACTGTGAAGGAAGAGCAGGCCGGGGGCCTCAGGTTGTTCTGCTAAATCAGTGGTTCTCAACCTGTTTGTCGGGACCCCTTTGGGGGTCGAACTACCCTTTCACAGGGGTCACCTAAGACTCTCTGCATCAGTGTTCTCCATCTGTAAAATGGACAAATGTTAGGGTTGGGGGTCACCACAACATGAGGAACTGTATTAAAGGGTTGCGGCATTAGGAAGGTTGAGAACCACTGTGCTAAATGCAAACACCTGCTTTTGAGCAGCAAATTTACCTCACTGGGATTCTTTGCCCTTCCCATCCACAAATTCTGTTTTGAATGTGTTATGTGAGGGGGGATTTTTCTCCCCTGGTAAATGGTTGTTCTTGAGCTCTTTGTCTGTTTAATATTTCAAGAATATTTTTGAATAAGGTTGCTTCCTCCTGAGTTCTGTAGCAGATGGCAAACCTTTTTAAACGAAACCAAAAAAAATGTTTTCAAAGAATCCCTTGGAAGATTTTTTAAAATAAAAAAATATTATATCTTTCTCTGCTCCCCAAATGCAGTTGTATGCAGAGGAACAATTAAATTATTATCATAATTATTATTTGAACAAAGTTTTTCAAATAACCTTATTATTATCCCAGCAATTATTTTCAAAGGGTAGACTTTGCAAGAGCAAATGTTCCAACACAGAATGGTTAGTTATGGTGGTTTTGCAAGACTGCTGGAGAAAATACTCCATCATCATATGTCTCCTTTTGTATCTTTAATGTTCAGTGAATTAGAGCGGACTTCTGTAATAAATCGATTTTCCACAGCAATTTGGAGATTCGCCTTTTGCTTTGTTTTTCCCTGTTAACAAGCTGCCACTCAGAGACGCGGGGAGCGGCCAAACCACATGTTACTGCAGCCAGGTGGCATTGGTGTCTTGTGGGTTCTTCCCAGACCTTTCTCTGACTTTCTAGTATAAGCATTTCTGATTGCTCAGCCAAGAACCACCCCACAGACTGTTAGACTGAGCCAGATCACTTTTATAGCCACAAAAAACATGCCAAAAGCACGCTTGAGCACTTGTGGTTGATTTCTGCTTGCATGGTTTCAGGGACACCCACTCAATATCACCTGTAAAAGACTAGGTTAGAACCTTCCTACAAGAGAACTGCTGAGGTCTCTTCCTTCCTCCTTTAGCAAATATTTCGGCCAGAAAACACAGAATATCAAGACGTTTGAGAGCTGACAAAATTTATTCAGAACCAAAGTGTACTTGTAACCTCAGCTTATGGGTTCAGTGGGGCGGAACTTGGAAGTTTTGCAATAACTAAATTTTGAAACTAAATTGTTTACTTTTCCTTAACATACAAGACTCATCAAATATTAACATTTAACATAACAATTCAAGGTCCTGTTTAAGTTTCATTTAATGTCGCGCACGGCAGGGAGGAAGCATATCAGGACAAGAAATCTTGCCCCAATGAGCTTCAGCTCCCAAAGCGCTCCTCTGGAGGCCCCTGGAGCCCCATCTGTAGTCTGCCACAGTCAGCTGCTACTTGGTGGCAGTGGTGGAATCCAAACATTTTAGTAACAGGTTCCCATGGTGGTGGGATTCAAACTGTGGCATAGCGCCAATGGGGCTGGGCGGGGCACGATGGGGGTGTGGCCGGGCATTCCGGGGGCGTGGCATTCCTGGGCGGGGCTGTGGCAAGGATGCAGCCACTGTGCTGGTCCTTGGGCGGGAAATGAATGCACGCAGGCGCAGGCTGCCACACACGCCTGTGCACCTCCTGCTAGACTGCTTCAAGTTCTGCGCACTACTGCCGAGAGGAGGGGCGTAACTAAGGCAAAAATCACGTGGCAAAATCACCAATTAGTAACCCCCTCTCGGCACACACAAATAATTAGTAACCTACTCTCGGGAACCTGCGAGAACCTGCTGGATCCCACCTCTGCACCTTATCCTTGTGGCTCTGTTTCATCTCTACTTTTCTTTTTTCCCCCCAAGTTGCACACCCGGTGAAGGAGAAAGGGAAATGTAGCAGAATGGGCTCAGAATTCATTCCTTCCTCTACCTCTCCTCTCCTCTAGAATCAACAAAAGGGTTTGCAGTTGTAACCTACTCTTTGTAACCCACTCTTGTTTAAGGAGTTAATCATCTGCTTATGTATGCTGCTTGCCCTCGTGCAAAAGTTTGCAGCCTTACCATGTCATTTCTAAAGGAAGATCAGAGAGAAGCAAGAAAGCGTAAAACTGCTCTGATATTCCTGGGGAGTTTGCTAACACTGGCGTGATGTATTGTGAAAGAATATCACTTTAGTAAGAGCGATACGGTTTCGACCTTTCCCATTTGGCAAAGACCCCGCCCTTTCGAATGGAGAACGCAGAGATCTCTGCCTTCCAAAAAGGCTAAAGGGAGGACATTGAAATGCCACAGTAAATGTTCTTTGATATTTGGGGACTTCTAATGCTGTCAGATAATCTGCTGGCAAGAAAGGGTTTCAAAAGGGTACGTTGCAGTAAAATGCCACTGCAGCCTGGCCCTTTCAGACTGGAGAGCAAGGTCCCAAATCCATTGCCTGAGTATTGTTTTGACTTTCCAAAGGCCAAGAGGAAAAAGGGGTTAAGGGGAGAAACTGTATTCTTGCCATTTCTGTTCAACGGCTTTCAGTCAGTTTGATTTAGAAGAACAGGAGAAGTTAATCCCTGGGGGTTTCAAATTAGTTTTAACCAGTAAGTGGTTGCTTGAAGCCACATGCGTGCATCACATGAGACCACTTTGCCATCAGCCCGAAGACAGCATTTGGTATACGTTAAGGAATTCCAAATTTTGATTGTAAAAAACTTCGATTGCCCTGCTTCCAGGGGGTGAAGATCTTTCTAAAGGCAGAGCTTGGAGTCATACATTAATTGGGCATTCACCTTCCCCTGGAAAACCTTAATTGCTGCAGGGATATACAAATCTCCTTTTCAGAAAAAAAATCTCAGGATGGCTTAAGTGGTTCAATGGGCATGCTCAGGCATATGGATTGCTTGAGACCCTGGCGGTGGGAAGACTACACCTTAAACTTGGGTTTAACCTGTTCTATATCATGTCCCTGATTCTGCTATCTGTGCCTCTCAAGCCTTAGTTTTTTTGCAGAATGTATTACAAATTGTTCCTCTTGGCAGTAAACAGCAAAGGCCCAAAGTGCTCTCCTAGGGCATATTGGTGAATGAGATAAAATAACTGTATCATCTGCATATAATGATAGCGGTGTCAGAAATAAAGAAATCCATTTCTGATCTTTGTTTCCAAATAAAATGAAACTTTATTTTTATTTTTCTGTAGTCTAGATAGAAATAGTTGTTGTATTAGATAGAAGATAGGATTTATTCTGTGGTTGTATAAACTCCCCGCAAGACAGAAATGCTGGTGACAGCCCGGCCCTGCCCCACCTTGGTATGTCCTTTTCATTCATAAAACCAAGACCAGACTTGTAACAAAGGAAACCCCGAAGACGGACATCAGCCCACCTTAATCTCATCACCCAGCAGATAAGGGGTGCTGCACCCTTAGGTTTTGTTTTCTGATCTCATCATCCAGTAAATCCTTTGTGTTTTTCCCGCCTTGGATTCGACCGCACCTACGTCAGCACCTTGCTCTGAATCCACCGCGAAATTCAAGAAAGAACTGCCCTCTGGAATGTGATTGGTTCTTCGTTTTGTTAATGAATGGTGGTGGGTTGTACTGCAGTCTCCCGGTTTTCCTGGCGGGAGAAAGTGTTTAAAATGCCCTGTAAAGCTGCTAGGCAGCACAGTTGCTGTGGAACGGTGCTGACACTTAGGTCAGCATCGCAATAAAGAATCTTTTACTGTTTACTATACTCGCTGTGTTGGGTCCCGATTTCTGTTCCTCCGCACTACCGAGAGCTGAAATCATACTGAAAACGTTCAAGTTACCTGGGTAGCACGGTAACAATAATAAACCACAATTTGGGTGGTCCCACCTCTTATCCCCTTCAGTGACCTGTAGTTAGGGTTACTGAACTCAGGGCAGAGGGGTTTGGAGTTCTCCCAGTATTACAACTGATCTTTGGACTGTGGAGACCAATTCCCCTGGAGAAAATGGCAATTTCAGAAAGTGGACTCTGGGATATACCACAGAAACCAGTAGAAACCAAAGTCCCTTAAAGGGCATCTCCAGGAATTTGCCAAATTGGAGATGGCAAACCTACCTGTGATCCTAGATTCCAGCAGCCAAGGTGGACATGGAGTGAGAGGGAAAGAGTGAGAGGGAAAAGACAGAGGCCACTTATGCATGCTCTACTTAGCCTGCAGCTGTTTGCTTCACAGTGGGGGTTTCCCAACATTTTTTTTGTTTGCACAGGGATTCTCCTCCTTTGAAGTTTCCCTAGCTGAGCCCAGCAGCCATTGTGGCCACTCCCTCTTCCTCATTGTTTCTGTGCAACCTCCATTTGGGGAGGTTGCCTGCTCCCTTTTTTTGTCTTTGGTCTAGTGCATAGGTGTCAAACTCACAGCCCTCCAGATGTTATGGACTACAGTTCCCATCATCCCCTGCCAGAATCATGCTGGCAGGGGATGATAGGAACTGCAGTTCATAACATCTGGAGGGCCGCGAGTTTGACACCTGTGGTCTAGTGTTAGTTCGCTAGACCATGTCAATTTCTTGTCAATTTCACTGGGTCGATCAATCCAGCAATTGGCCCTCAGCAGGAAAATTTTTAAAAGAAAAGAAAGCCCTTCTGATCCTTCTGGTGGCCCAGAAAGTGGGAGGAGTGGCTGTGGTATGAGCAGGGGAAGTTGGGGAGGAGCAAGAAACCCCAAAGAAAGCTAAATGCATTCTGATTTCTTCACTTTCCCTGTAAAGGGAGAGCAAAAGTTGCACTTTCAGAAACCGTGGGGATTGTCTTATCTGAAGGCGGGGTGACTGCCAAAGAGGGCAAAACCTGCACACAACCAAGAATCAAACCCAAAGGAAACATACACTCAGTGTGAAGGAGACCACAAGTGTATAAAATGGCCAGAGAAAAAGCTTCAGAATATCTGCTGCTTTCTGGCCTCACTCCCCCAGTTCTATGCCCATCCCTTCTTCCATTCCACCAGCCAGCTGTGTGGTGCATTGATTCTGAATATTCAAGCAAAAAACCAGCAGGTTCTTTCAGACAGTCAGCACCCAGTCGTCTGGTTCCTCCTGCTGATTCTGCTGCTTGCTTGTAAGGCTGTGCAGTCACTAATCAAAGACTTGCCCAAGTTAGCCCAAACCAACGTGGTGTTGCCTTGATGTTTGCAAATGCTTTGATTATAGGAAAATGCTGTAGTGGGTTTTTTTTCTTACAGCAGACAAATACAAGTCAGGGCAGAGCAAAGAATGAATGAGGTAACTGAGTGTTGAAGAAAACTGTATCATTGTTGTTAATGTGTTTGAAAGAGGGGATCAGGAACTCAGAAAAACCAGCAGGGGGCATCAGTGGGCCAACCTGCCTGTTCACATGAAGCAGAGTCTGAAGCCATCCACTTAGCTGTGGGACTACACTAAGTACAGAGCCTATCCCTGGCTGATCTTTTTGCCTGTATGTGGATTGTTATATATTATACATGAAAGGCAGTGCTAACCCCTCCCTGGCTGGTGCCAGAAGTTGGCCATTTCTGACAGAGTTAAGCATAATTTTCAGGATCTGGTCCCATCCCATGAATGAGTCTTAAAAGAAAAGCACTTTATTTCTGAAATGACACAGTTTCATGGTAATGGACAAGAGCCAGGTGTAGCTCCAAGGGGATGGGGGGGTGCACGACGCACCGGGAACATGCCCCTGTGGGGGCGTGGTGAGGGCATGGCGGGGGTGTTCCGGGGTGGGACAGAGGCCCTGGTACTTTCCCCCCTTGCTACGCCTCTGATCAAGAGCAGACTGAGTACACACAAAAAAGAGCCAGTATCGTGTTTGACTAGGATCTGGGAGGCCTGGGTTCAAATCCCAACACTAACATGGAAGCTCGCTGGGTGTCCTGAGGCCAAACAGCCCCTACTGTGCTGGCAGAGCTGCTGTAGAGTTGCCAATTTTGGGTTGGGAAATTCCTTGAAACCTGGGTGTGGGGTGAGATGGACCTCCCTGGTTTTGTGGTAAGAGTCTACCCTCCAGTGTAGCTATTTTCTCCAGGGTATCTGACCTCCGGTCTGGGGATCAGCAGTAATTCTGGGAGATTTACAGGCTCCATCTGGAGATTGGAATGCCTAAACTGCTGGGCCCTGGACACGCTCAGCCTGGGCCACTGGGCAGCAGACCGCCATGACCAAGAACTCCCCTGGTATGTTAAATGCCCAGTCTGCCCCTAGCAGCACAAACTGAGTATCCCACCAGAGGGCATCTATCTGTGCCCTTTGTGTGGACTGTGGTCTGGGTTTTCACTCATTCATTTGTTTAGGCACTTGTACCACTGCTGTTCTCTCCACTGGGGTTGCAAAGCAACTTACGACATTGTTCTCTCCTTCATTTTAGCCTCCCAACCACAGCCCTGCAAGACACGTTAGGTGGGGAGAGTAGGTGTCGTGAGCCATTCTCTGGAGAGTGATGGGTGCTCAGGGGATCAGCAGAGCCCAGTAAGCCCAGACCAGGTTGGGAATCAATAAGGGCTGGGCTTGGAGCTGCCAGGGCCCCTGCAGGCTCTAGAGGGTGAACCACAGGCAGGTCAGTACTCAGAACCAGAAGTACCTCCAGAAGCGGGCCGTGCACCCAGCCCTGCTCCAGCTGTAGAGAGTCATGCACCTAACTCACCTGAGCCCACATGTCAACAGAGGCAGCAACGCAGGGAGCTTTTGCGAGTTAAATGGAGAAGCATGCACCTGCTAGCTCAAAGAAAGCACCTTCTGCAGTCAGGGGAAGTCATTCCGCACACGCAGAATAATGCACTTTCAAACTGCTTTCAGTGCTCTTTGAAGCTGTGCGGAATAGCAAAATCCACTTGCAAACAGTTGTGAAAGTGGTTTGAAAACGCATTATTCATCACAAGATGAAGACTAATGTGCCAGAAGACCCTCTATTAAGCAGGTTCATAGAGTATGCTGGCTTGGATACAACAAAGCACATGACTGTTCCAACGCCTCCTCTGACTTGTTGACTCTGTGTGTTCTGACCCTCGGACTGGGCCTCTGATGCTGAAATTGCTTGACGGACTCTCTGACTACACTTAGCTCCCTGCGGTCACTTGATACCCCTGCCTGGCAGTCCAGCCCAGGACATTAGGGTTGCCAGTTTCCAGATGGTAACTGGAGATCTCTTGGGATTACAACTGATCTCCAGGTGACAGAAATGGCCACTTTGGAAGGTGGACTCTGTGGTATGATATCCCATTGAAGTTCCTTCCCAAACCCCACCTTCTTCAAACTTCACCCCAAAAGTCTCTAGGTATTTGCCAGCTTGAGCTGGTAACCTTAGGAGAGAATGAAGATGGGCCCAGGTCATTCAGTGAGCAGGGATTTGAACCTAGTTCTCCCAGATCTTAGTATGACATTGCAACCATTGTACAATGTTGGCATTATAAATGTCTGCAGTTTCCCCCAGCAGTATCAAGGAGGAGTGTAAGCTTCTTTGTTTCTTCCAGTGGGATAATAAAGACATTTCCACAATGAAAGCTCATGACGACTTGCTTTGAGATACTCCAAAAGCAGAGAGACGTTTAATAAGAACGTGGCTCCGTGGTATACAAACACCCATTTCAGTTCTCCCCAACCTACGATTTCCTTTGTGTGGCTTCAGGCTACACGATGAGTTCGCTCCTCCTGAATAAGGTGTTCTGGAGCTCAAGGTGAACATTTGCAAGGTGCTGATGTCTTGAAATTTGAAGCCTCCTTCGTAAGCTTATTAAGGGGCCAGGCCTCTACCGTATCCCGGCTGTTTACTTCCTTCCCCACATCAGCTTTTCGATTTAGGTCACCTCTTCTCACAGTCCTTGGGGGTTAGGTCTGAGCAGAAAAAAATTCCCTCCTCAAAAAAACAACAACACAGCTTGCAGGATCCGTGACACTTTCTTCATAGTTCTCTCAAAACATTTAGCCATGTTAAAATTGGCCTCAGCACTTAAATCGTGGAATGCCATCATTAGATAACAGTTGTAATTGGCTCTCTTGACTCATGTGACCCCAGACACCTGGCTTCAGTTTATAAAATTCACCCCTTCTGATTGTCAAGAATCACACATATCCCAATTTTTCCTGGGGGAAGTTCTTCTGGCATTAGAGGAAGGCTTCAGTCTTTGTTCATTGGAGTGGGAGGCTTGAACTGGGAAGGTTTGGCACTGGATTCAGCTAGGATTGCTGGCCAGAGGGGCAAAAGGTGGGAAATTTCAGCCTGGAGACTCACAGAATTACCCATCATCTTCCTGACCTGGGAAGTTGGGTTGCAAGCCTCTAGATGGGGGCAGAAGATCTCCTAGATTTACAGCTGCTCTCCAGACTACAGAGATCTATTCCTCTGCAGAAAACAGAGAGTCGGCATCATTTGCAGCAGTGGAAAAGCGCGGTTGAGAATTACCTTGGCTGCTCCTCCTTAGCCATTGCCCCTGATTCGTGCCTTGACTCCAGGACGGCTTGATGCCTAGACCCCTGAACTGCCTGACTTCTGCCTATAGAGGTTACCTGCCTGAACTCTGTGCTGTTGCACCTGTGTTACCTTGCACCACCTGCCTCAGCACCTGAGCTGCTTAACCTGTGCAACTACTTCCTGGCTGCCTCAGTCATCTGCTAGCCTGCCATGCCTGGACACAAGCAGCACAATGTGCCTGTTTAATTAGAGAATCTGTAGTATGTTCACAACAGGAATAAATAGGAAAGCAGGTGGTCTCTCCGTGGACAAAGAAAGTAGCAAAAATCAGCTGCCATCAGACAAGGCAGGGAACCACTCAGCAATTCTTCTCCAGGCATACAGAAAAATATTGCCGCAAATTACACACACACACAGCATCAGAGGCCCAGTCTGAGGGTCAGAACCACACACACGCACACAAAGACTTTGGAAATTGAATAATAAACATTAAAAAGACCCAGGAATATAGATGGTAAAAGCAGCTCAGCCTTGTTAAGGGGGGGGGGGGAGTGGTTATCAGTTTGCTCACAGAGATGATAGATAAGGACAAAAGAGCATCAATTTTGAATTGTTTCTAGCAAGAGATGAATTTGTTATAGACAGCTTACAATTTGAAATATTGTATGTTTAAAGCAAGCAGGTGTGGGAATAGCTGTAAAAGAGAGACAGTGAGATGGCGTGGTATTTCAGAGAAAAAATGCAAACATTGGGTCATTACTGACCCATGGGGAGACGTCACATCATGATGTTTACTAGGCAGACGATGTTTACAGGGTGGCTTGCCTAAGACTTTACTCCCAGCAAGCTGGGTACTCATTTTACCAATCTCGGAAGAATGGAAATCTGTCAGCCTTGAGCCAGCTATTTGAAACCAACTTCTGTCGAGATTGAACTAGCAGAGCTTTGACTGCAGTACAGCAGTTTAACACGCTGTACCACAGGGCTTTTACTTCAGAAAAACAATGCTATATTTCTTTCTCTAAACTTTCAAGGATGTTACTATGGAACTGTGGCTGAGCTAGCTATACCTTTTCCCACAAAAAGATAAAAGTAGAATTGGATCTCCATCCACCACAGCCTGGACCTTCTTTGTTGCAGAATGCTCTGTTTGGGTCCTAGTGCCTACCTAGTTCAGCTCCCCGCCCCCATTCAAACTTAAAAACAGCACGTAAAAAAACCCACCCTCAAGACTTTGTTGGTAATTGAGGCAGACCGGGAAAGCGGGTCAGCCATAGACTCTGTTTGCTTTTTCCAAACGTTCTATTTTCTCCTTCCTTGTGCTGTTTTCACTCTTTCCTCCTCACTCCTATTTGATTTTCTATACCTCACTCTCTTTCCCGTCAGTCAAAGGCCCCTTCCGCACACGCAAAATAATGCATTTTCAAACCACTTTCACAACTGTTTGCAAGTGGATTTTGCCATTCCGCACAGCTTCAAAGAGCACTGAAAGCAGTTTGAAAGTGCATTACTCTGCATGTGCGGAATGAGCCTTAGTTAGAAACTCAAGAATCTTTTTCAGCGAAGATGTTTTTTGACGCCAAAAGGCAGCTCCTGCAGAATGGGGTGTAGAGCAAAGGGAAATGGCTTCCTTGCTGAAGGAGACAAGACATGGCCTTGCTAATGGCCATGGAGGCCACTCCACTCGGCAGGGAACTTAACACTTGCCCAGGACCCAGTCTTCTTGGCTACCCCGAGGCTTGGTGTGATGTGCTGGAGCAGGGCAGCGCAAAATGGTGCCTTTCTCCCCAGCCAAGGAGGGACTCTGCTGCCATTTTAAGAGAAGGAGAATTCACAGCAGAGTTTGAAAAGTCCGTTTCCACTCCACCAGCCATTTTTCCAACAGGAAAGAATTACATCATTTGAAAAAGGCAAGTTTTGCCAGTAGTCGTCTGAGGCACTATAAATGGTTTGCTATCACTGTACCATGTTTAATAATGCAAAAAAGAGAGAGAGATGATTTTGACAAAAACTGCACTTAAAAGTGAATTTTAATATTTATAAACATTCGGAATTATTTTTTACTGCAGAAGCATGCTACTTTCTCTTCCCCAGCAACACTACTGACTGTACTTTTACCTTTCGATGGAAAATAGTGTAGCAATCCAGATAAGAAGGATGTAATTTGTGGAGTGGAGAGAACTCAGCAGGCTTGGGATGCCATGGGGTCACCTATCAAAAACTGATGTTTCCTTCAGGGAGTGAATCCACTATGTCATGTTAGGGTCAGTGTAACACAGGGCACTCTTCCTCTTTGTGGCAAGCTGCAAGGGAAGGCCCACTAGGGCAAGATTTCATGTCCCGATTCTTGCTTTCAACGGGGAAAGCGAGAGCACTTCTGGCACAACTTTTTACATCAGAGCCGGGTGAGGGCGGGGAACATCCTGCAGTGAGTAATCGACCACAATGTCAACACTAACAACCAATGACACTGTCAAAGGTTCACAGCAGCTGCTCTGTCTAACCTAAAAGAATTAGTAGGACAAAAGTCCCCAAAATGTTCAGGGGCATTTTATCCAGAACAAAACTCTGGTGTTGTTCTTTATGAAATCGTACATAAACACAGAGACGCATCGAAAGTGCTACACAGTTACAGTCACTGTATGGGTGCAATTTCCATCCTAATCAGTACACACAGAGATTCACAAGCCCTACTAGCCACCTGCCACCTTTTGCAGCAAGTTTACAAAGCCCTATTGGTAGGTTTGCCAGCTCCAGGTTGGGAAATACAATGGAGGTTTTAGGGGTACAGCCCTGAAGAAGGCAGAGTTTGGAGAAGGGAGGGACTTCAATGGGGTAAAATGTCACAGCGTCCACTTTCCAAAGTGGCCATTTTCTCTCTGTCACCTGGAGATCAGTTGTAATTTCAGGCAATCTCCAACCATACTTCCCGGAGGTTGGCAATGCTACCTATTGGGCATCACGGCTTGTTGAGTCATCAGTAATGAAGCTTTGGGGAGGAATGAGGGAAATTGCTTAGGTATCGTGCTGGGGCAGAGGAGGAGGAGGCAGAGGCGTTGTGAGGCAAGAGGGGGGAGGCAGTGGCAGTGAGCCGCCCCTTGGGACTTGCCTGACACCCACCCTGCTTTTTTGGTTTTTTTGCACTAATGTTACCGTGCTGCCTGGTAACTTTTAATTGCTCCAGACCAACCAGCTCTCGGCAGCGCAGGGGAACACAAATGACACAGTGAGTATAGTGAATAAAAAGAAAGTTTTATTGAGATGCTGACCTATGTGTCAGCACCTCCGCACCACAGCAACTGCTCTGCCTAGCAGCTTTACAACATCTTAAATACCCTTTCCCCCGTCGGGAGTCCGGGAGAAATACACGACAGCCTACAACCATTCATTCACAAAATACATGGCAACCAATCATACAACTACAAAACATGGGAACCAATCAAAGTCTGATGGGCACTGGGCAGTCCTTTCTTGAATTTCGCGGCTGGAGTAGGGCGAGGCGATGACGTAGGTACTGGTGGGAAGAACACAAAGAGTCCCTTGGGTGCCTGGGGTCGGGAAATGAAACTTGATGACGATGGCACCCTTATCTGCCTGCTGGTAAGATTAGGCAGATTGAAGCGCTTCTTCCAGGGTCCCTTTTGTCAACGTCCATTCTGGGTTTTTACAACTGAAAGGAACATGCCCAGGTGGAGCAGGGATGGATTCCTGCCTTGAGCCAAGGAGGTTCCATGCAAACACAATTACAAAAGATAACTATAATTCCTACTTTCTATCTAACATGGGGTTGTTCCTAACTATCTTATGCAAAAATAAAACAATATTCCGTTTTTATTACCTCAAGACCAGAAGTGGAATAAAATCACTTCTGGCTCCGCTATCAGATAAATTAAGATAAATTATCTCCTTTTAACCAGACTTTCGCTGGGAGGGGGTTCATCTTTGTTTTCACAACCTCCTTCTACTACAAGAACTGTTACGAGGCTCATCTTTGTATTTTAATATTGTAGTTTTTAATTGTAAGCCCCCTCGGGCAGGGCTCTGAAGAAGCAGCATAGAAATATTCTAAATAAATAAATAAAACCAGGTTATCAAATGGTTTGCAGTTCTGGGCTTTTATGATCCTGGCTTTCATTGGCTTTTTTTTAAAATTGTGGTTAATTTTGCTAGTGCTACGTTTTATGATTTCAACTTTTTGTTGTGAGCTGCCTCAAGCAGGTCTCTAAAGAGGGGGCATAAAGCTGTTTTAAACTGAGGCAGCAGCCTCAGATGGAAAATTCTGAGGAACAGAGACGCGTTTCCTAACATTTTGTGCCCGAGGCCCCGTTTGACCTCATTAGAAAGCATTCCCTCCTATTCAAGCCTCAAGCTTAGAGAATACTGGATGGGTCAGTTTTGAAGGGTGGGATTTCTAAATTGTTCCTCCTCCCGAAAATTCCTTGCAGGCTCTTTTTTTAACATCATGCCAATGAGTTAATTTATATTCCACTTGATTCTTGTTTAATGGACATATTTGTTTGCTAGGCTTGAACCGTTGTGTGTGACCATTTCCCTTCAGAAGTTGCCTGGTAGGAATTTGGGGGCAGTTTTTGAAAACACAGCCAAGTGTTGCGAAATGAGGGAGCTTGGCGTCCATCTTGACGGCTTTGCTGCAAACTTCCAAATGCCTGTAACATGCCACACAGGGACAGCTGGAAAGCATTAGCTGACAGTATTTCTTAGATGTCCTCTTGTTCTAATAATAACACTGTCTCTTGACAGTGCCCTTCTCCCAAGAAGAGTCTCAGACTTTCCTCCCCTTTCCAGGGAATTAGAGAGGGGGTTAAAAGCTCACTTTCATCCGTCTGGAGGTTAGAAACTGGGGATAGAGCCCCAATTCTACAATTCTCTGTAGAAGCAGAATCCAGATCTTCCTATGGGGCCATCCCACACGGATGGACGGGTTTCATGAGTTGTCAGGACCCTGCTGCCACTGACAGCTGCTATCCGTGTCCATGGAAACAGCCGTGGGCAGCCTGGGAGAAAGGTAGGAGCAGCCCGTCTAGGGAGGGAATCTGACTGACAAAGATCTAACTCCACCAGTCTTCTGAGTATTAGAGCGCTCGAGTGTGGCTGGTGGCAGGGAAAGCAGGCATGGGCAAGCCACGGGACTTTTAACTCTCTACCCTGCTGTCTTTCTGGAGCTTCGAAAGTGCCAGATAGGACAAGCAGGAGAGCACATGGTGGAGAGCTGTGAGCACCAGGAACGGGCCTTGAGGTTTCCTTTCGAGTCTTCCATCTAGCAAGGCTGCATCTTCCAAGGATCGCCACAGTCCTTATTGAAAACAGCGAAGCCTTCAGGAGCAACGTGGGCCCTTAATCTGGGATACAGAGACCTGCAGGTGGTAGACATGTGCCAATGACAGTATGGGAAGACAGCAGCCTGAAAGGCAAGTTTAAAAAGAACGACCCTCAATTTGGTCTCTGCTGTTCCTGCCAAGTTGACAGAAGGGAAACGCCAAGCGCTTCTGTCTTTGTGTCCCTGGGAGAAGCAAAAGGGTGGCACCAGCTTTTCAGAATTTGAGTGCCAGAAGACCTCCGGAAGCATAGGCAAAACCCTTTGCAGTGAGGCCAGACTGAACTTCAAGGACCCGACCTGGAGTACACCATGACAGGTAAACAAAACAAGGGAGAGATGTCTGCTATATGATACCTTGGGGAGCTACCGAACCTCATACTAATTACCATTTGATCTTGTTGTCTTCTTTGGACCGATGACGATCTTGCATATGTCATGCCAAAATTTAATGAGCTTTTCAAGATAGTGTTGATGCTTCTCCAAGAAGGAAAGAAAAACACATCCAGCCTTTTATACGGCAAGCACCTTTGATTCCACCATTTAATGGTAGACTTTTAAGACTTTTTTTTAAAATTTGCAATTCGATTAGCTTGTAATTCCAGCGCTGATCTGCTACTTAGAAGCAGTTTTCAATGGAGATGAACAGCTTCATTTTGCATGGGTTCCTGTTTTGAGTTTTCTATGAGAAAAGCAGTATGTAAAATAGCAATACCTAGAAAACTGTTGTAATGTTATGGCTTTGAGAGCCCTGAATCAGGATGTCCCTGGTTTGAGTGTCTCCCTGCCCCAAATGCAATAGATAGTCCAAAGCAAGCCTCTTTTTCTCTCTCAGCCTTTTGATTACTATGTAATATACATGAAGTAGTGTAAACACAGGACGTGAAATATTAGGAAGTGTCTGTGGACACATTTGTGCACACCAAATATCTGGCAATTTTGCCCGAGACAGACTGTAGCTCGATGGTATGTCATCCGCTTTGCATGTTTAACCTACCTCATAGGCAGAGGTGGGATCCAGCAGGTTCTCACCAGTTCCCGAGAGTAGGTTACTAATTATTTGTGTGTGCCGAGAGGGGGTTACTAATTGGGTCTGCTTTTCCGTTAGAAATTCCATTAGGTCCAAAAATCATAAAGTCCTGTTGTTTCCTATGTGGCTGGTTAGCGAAGAGATAATTCTCCCTGTTGGGCTGTTTTAAAAACATGTTTTAGAAATATGGTAAAGTTCCTTGTTTAAGGAAAGTATCCTTCTTTTGATTTCTAGAAACAAAATTAAGTATTTGAAAGTATTAAGTATTTGACAGGCTAGAGGAGAAGTAGTTGTTCTGTTGGCAGTAGATGATAGGACTTGCTATAATGAGTTTAAATTATGGACAGAAAGATACCAGCTGGAAATTAGGAACTTTTTTTTTACAGTAAGAGTTTTTTTTTTACAGTAACAGAGAAATTATTAATGCCCCACCCCAGGAATGCCTGACCATGCCCCCGTTGTGCCCCGCCCAGCCCCATTGCTTTTCAAAGAGGAGGAGTCAGCAGGGTGCCCATTGCCTTCATTCAGCCACTTTTGTAATAGTACCCCCTCTTCTTTGAAAAGCACCTGCATGAAGGCAGATGCATTCCCTACAGTGGCTGCTTTTGCAAGGGCTGCTAGAAAGTATAGCCCATGCCTCTTCAGGAGGATCTGAAATCTGGGCCCTGCCAGATGTCCAAGAACTACACTTCCCGGCACTCATTTTTTCGAGATTACCCCATATGTCCCTTCTAGACCTCTGCGCTCAGCAGAGGCCAATTTGCTGCTAGTCCCGGCCCCTCCATGATGCGGCTGGCCTCCACTCGGGCCAGGACTTTTATGGCCCTGGCCCCTGCCTGGTGGAACACCCTACCTCCAGCTGTCCGGGCCCTGCGGGATCTCGGTGAGTTCCGCAGGGCCTGTAAGATGGAGCTGTTCCACCCGGCCTTTGGAGTGTCTGGCCGCTGATGTGCCCCCCTCCCCTCCCCCCTCTACTCTGGTTTCCTGTGCTGAGGTCCCTTTACCACCTATGGGACCCCTCTTCCCCCCCCCTTTTGGGAAGGTTTTTTAAATAAGGATTTCGTTGCTGACGCTGTTTTTATATGCTGATTGCTGTGCTTTTAAATGGTTTTAATTGTATGTTGCTTAAATTGTTGTTCACCGCCCAGAGCCCTTCGGGGGTGGGGCGGTATAAAAAACTCAAAAATAGATAGATAGATAGATAGATAGATAGATAGATAGATAGATAGATAGATAGATAGATAGATAGATAGATAGATAGATAGATAGATAGATAGATAGATAGATAGATAGATAGATAGATAGATAGATAGATAGATAGATAGATAGATAGATAGATAGATCGATCGATCGATCGATCGATCATTGCTGGGAACATGCTGCTCAATTATATAGTAAGATATACATATAGACAATAAAAAGCAGAGTACTGAATCAGTTAAAAATACATACATTAATATGAAAATGAATGAAATGGAATATTCATTCATCTTATTGCTGAAGTGTAGAGCCCATTTAAAAAAATTCCAGATACAAGGAAAGGTTGTTTGGATAAAGAGTAATGAACTTGGATTTCCCTGCTATGGTGAAATCTCTAAGGAATTTCAAGACAAATTAAAAGAATTTAATATATGTACGCCACTGTTTGAATCCCACCACCATGGGAACCTGTTACTAAAAATTTTGGATCCCACCACTGCTCACAGGGTTGCTGTTGAGGTTAAAATGGAGAAAGGGGGTCTTTCTTTCTTTCTTTCTTTCTTTCTTTCTTTCTTTCTTTCTTTCTTTCTTTCTTTCTTTCTTTCTTTCTTTCTTTCTTTCTTTCTTTCTTTCATTAGATTTATATCCTGCACCTTTCCTGGCAGAAGCCAGGTTCAGGATGGGTTGTGGCTGGTTCTGTGGAAGAGCATCTCCTTGAACATGCAGAAGGTCCCAGGTTTAATTACCAGCATCTCTCTTTGGAAGGACCAGGTGTCAGGTGACTTGAAGGATCTCTGCCAGAGATGCTGAAGACCTGCTGTGAGTCAGTGTTAACAAAACTGGCCTTCATGGTCTGATTCTGTCGCAGGCAGCTTCATGCATCCAATTCTTTTTTTAAAAAAAAAACATACCGTATTCCCTTTTTGGTTCTTCTGGACCTGAGTGTTCTCCTGATGCTAAAAGGCCCTTTTCAAGATTAGAAATGAGGGCAGAAATGAGTGCTAACACTACTAGCAGATATATCTTAGCATACGCTGCTTTTATAGGTCAAGGCTTTTGTTCTGATAGAAGCACTAAGTGCTCTCCTGTGCTAGACAGATATCCACTCAGCTACAGAGAAAAATAGGGGGTTTATATGGTGAGGTCCCACGGTGCAGACCCACCATCATAAGTGTTAGCAAAGGGGAGCTGTCACTAAGAGCTTTCCTTCCACGCCGATGCACAGCTCTTTCCACAAACTCTGCTCTAATGTCGATATATGCTGTCTCATGCTTACCCCTCCCCATGTGTAAGAAAGACAAGTCCAGAGGAGTGCTAACAGAAGTTGCCGTCTTTTGTTTGATGCAAGAAAGAGAGGGAGAGAAAGAGAGGCAGAGAGAGGGAGAAAGCACAGGAGGTTCATATATCTTTGGGAAAAGTGTTTTATTTGCATAGTGAAAGCAGGCAGCAAATCCAATAATCCTGCATTAAATTGCCAAATAGCCATAGATATTGTAAGCCTGCACCCTGCTTTTAACGCCTACCAAAACTGTTCTCACTTCTTCCTAAATTCAAATGTCAAAAGTGGCTCCCAACTGGGCCTCTGTCTCTTCCCACCCACTGAAATTTCCTTAACTGGATGTGATGTTCCAAAGGATGGAATGTGATCCCCAGATACTTTTATTTCGTTAATTGAAAGAAGTACCGTGTTAGTCTGCTGTAGAACAGCTAGAATTGAGTCTAGTATTACCTTAAAGATCAACAAGATTTTCAGGCTGTAAGCTTTTGAAAGTCAAACCCCTCTGACTCATATCTTAATAAGGACTTCTGATTCTTGAAAGATTTTACCCTGGAAATCTTCTTGGTCTCTAAGGTGCTACTAGACTCAAATCTAGCTTTTCTTGTGTCAGAACTCTTGGCTATCTTCCATTGCCTTGTCTAAGTGTCTCTCCACAATAATCAAAACCACAGGGGCATAGCCCAGGACAAGAAGTGAAATTGCCCCCCCCCCCCCAAAAAAAAAAAAACATTCACAACGTTCCCCTGTCACCCTGCTAAAACCTCTGTGGCTCCTTTAAAATTCAGCTCACTTTTTTTCTACCCAAGTGGCATAGAGGCCAGCAAGAGACTTGGGGGCAGGGACAAGGATAGGGTGCCTTTTGGCTAGAAAGAAAATACACTGAATTTTAAAGGAACTACAGGAAATTTTGGCAGGGGGACAGCGAGGTGGGGGAAGCAGCCAGGGCACCTCCAGTTACCTGGCGCCCAAGACAAGCCCTCCCCCCTCATCCCTCACTATACCCCAACAAAACAGCCATAACAACCCCTGTCAATTTAGGTGATTGCTTTATGCACGAGACAAAGGGATCTAATGCTGGAAAGGTGTGTGTGCCCCTTCCTGTGACAGAAAATGAGCTACAGGGCAAAGAAGCAGAGATGACGATATAAAGCAGCATGAGATCAGGATGCCATGAAGGCATGTAGATACCAAGGAACTGGGTGCAATAGCAACTAATCCAAAAGTGTTATTATTGCTTCTTTTTTGGGGGTAAAGGCAGTTGGCCTAATACACATTTAATTATCGTGAAGGCATCTGTGTTTGCCTAGATGGGAAACTGAAATGATAGAATTAGATCACCTATGTATTTTGTGCGGTATACCAGTGAGTAAAAAGAAGAAGTGTTGAAATTTATTTTTGGAACCTGTAGGGTGTTTTCATCCTTTAGCTTTCAGCTAATGGTACACCGATCCCCATAATTGTGATGGTAGATAATGGGTGTAAGCTGCTCTGAGCCCAGCCAAATTTAATAAAATAAAATGATAATAAACAGTTAGGAGCCCATGTACTAGTGATGCCCAATACAACACAGCATGGCACCTAGCACATCAGAATAGAATCTGATGGACGTGAAATGGCAGAGTGAAAAAGGCTCTCAAGCCAAGAAAGAAAATAAACCCTGCCCCTTGATTCCAGTCCCTCACTCTTTTCACTCCTTCTGGATAACCTTGCAAGGAGGCTGAAAGGGCAGTCCTAAGCAGAGTTACACGCCACTAAATCCATTTCAGTCATCTGTTGAAGAAGGACATAGCTCTGCTTAGGATTGCACTGTTAGACCCTAAAATTTCACCTTGGTCTCCTTGGTCTCTGACTAGTCATGACAGGGAGGGGCAGAACAAAGGAGGGAGCCAAAGACTTAAGCTGTCCACACAGGGCAGACTGCTCCTTTGCCTTCCTGGGAAAGTTTCTGGTGAGTTGTTGCTTGGTGGGGAGATTGGCTGAGCCTGCACTTGGCTATAAATACATGAAGAGTCAAGGATGAGATTTGACCATTTTAATGTCTTTTTGATTTCATGTTGTAATTCAACGGAGAAAGAAAGGAGAAAGTGTGAGCTTCCTCCCACTCACCCCTTCTGCTAACCCTGTAGCTCAATCAGGTGTTTGGTCTATGTGTGGATAAACATTGAGGAACTTGGGCAAGAAGTTTGATCACAGGCGGAGATCTCTAAAAAAAGAGAAAAAAAAACTTTATTCAGCCAACATACATCTCTACCAACTAGCAGCAGAGATGCACAGGAAAATGATATCAAAACAAGCAGCCCAAATGTAAAGGGAACAGGTTGGCTACTTCTAGGTATAATGTGCATTATGTGTACGGTCTTGGTTTAGTGCACTGTATTTCTACTCACGTAATCCCGTTCACTTCTTGTCTAACATATCATGTTTAATACATAATGCTCGTTCAGATTTTGGGTTGGTTTCAGACTTCTGCCGTCTCAGGCCTATTACATTACTTATTAGAGGTCTCTAATTTGATTGCATGGCCTTACACTGTGTGATTTGCCTTGATTCTCAGTAAGAAAAGAGGACTATAAATAAAATAGATAAAATCACAGCTTTTGAAATTTGGTCTCATCCTTAATCCAAACCTACTGCTGTCCTGATGGACGAAGGGCCCTGGTTCATGAGAGTCCGTGGGCCACTCCGTCTTTTCTTTTTGGTGTTGAACCTGGTTGGAACAGGCTAGCCCAATTAGATCTCAGAAACTAAACAGGTTTGGCCCTGGTCAGTATTTGGAAGGGAGACCCCCAGGGAATACCAGGGTTGTGGGGTTGTGACATAGTGGCAGGCAATGGCAAATTACCTCTGTTAGCCCCTCCACTTGAAAACCTAACCAGGGATCACCATAAATCAGCTGCAACTTGATGGCAATTTGTACCAGCAAGACTCTTTGTTGTTCTTAATGACATAAGAGCCTCTATTCTTCTGCCCCACTGAATGTTTTTTCAGAGGCAGTTGATCGGGCTGAGTGTATTTAGGAGTTTGGTGACGAAAGAACACATTTTGTTCTCCTTCTCAGCCATATGGCGTTAATCAGTGTTTATGGTTTATTAGCATTGATTGGTATTTTGTAGGCTTTTAAGCCTTAATAGTTGCTTTTAGTACCACTAGGGGCTTGCCATTTGTTATTTATGAATGATCTTGGCCTAAATGGGTACACCCAATGGGAACCTCTGATCTACAGTATAAGAATACTAATGGATGCTGTACTCTGTGGGCACTAATTATTATGAAATTATCCTCTAACAGCTTTGTAAATTACTTATCAATGCTGGAGGGGAGGGAGAAGAGGGTTTTGTGGATGTATCTATAAAGAAATGGTCAAGTTTGAATTTGGAACAGAGAGAGGAACCAATATTGTGATAAATGAATCATAGAATCATAGAGCTGGAAGAGACCCCAAGGGCCCTCAAGTCCAACCCCTTGCAATGCAGAAACACACAATCAAAGCACTCCTCACAGATGCCAACCAGCCTCAGTTTAAAAACCTCCAAAGAAGGAGGCTCCACCATACTCCAATGTAGTGCATTCCACTGTTGAATAGCCCTGTCAGGAAGTTTTTCCTGATGTTTAGGTGGAATCTCTTTTCCTTCACCTTGAACCCATTACTCCTGGTCCTAGTCTCTGGAGCAGCAGAAAACAAGCTTGCTCCCTCATCAACATGACATCCCTTCAAACATCTAAACATGGCTTTCATGTCCCCCCTTAACCTTCTCTTCACCAAACTAAACATACACAGCTCCCTAAGTCTCTCCTCATAGGGAATGGATTCCAGACCTTTTACCATTTTGGTTGCCCTCTGGATCCATTCCAGCTTGTCAATATCCTTCTTGAATTGCAGCGCCCAGAGAAATGTGTTTTCTACTAGGAATGAGGAGATTCCGTAATTTAGATTACAGAATTTAAATTACAGATTGCTGTAATTGAGTCCCATAATGTTTTCATTGTGATATGGCAGTCACTATAACTGTCTTATTTAATTCTCCCTTTCCTCTTCTAGAACGGAGGAGTGAGCCATACAAAGTCTAGAATGCTGGCTTCTCTGCCCACCCCTTATTTAATTCTGTCCAAAAATATATAATATGGACCACTCTCCTGTGTCACTTTGATTATCACCAGTTTGCTTTACCTGGTAATTACTTAAGCTTCTTTCCCCAAAAGTTGCTTCCCCTGCCAAAGGCATTTGGATCTTGAGGCTGCGCAGCCTGATGACTATTATGTTATTGTCAACAACATTTGGTCCATGCTTGTGGTTCAGAAGGTACCCCTTCATTATGGCTGTGGAAGCCAACCTGTGGGAGGAAATCTATTGATTTCTGCAGGCGGATATCCTCTTTTCTTTTTCAGCGTTTGCAATGAGATTGCTGTAGTTATTTGTGTCTTCAAAATGGTTTTGGGTGACATTTGTAAATTTCAGATTTGGCACAGCATTTTCTTTTTCTTAGCTGCGGTATTAATGGAGGTGCCATCTGTTTGCCACATATTAAGTACGTAGGAAGTGGAGATAATCTTATGGGGTGGGGATGAAGCATGGAAAAACTGTCTTGTTGGGGGGGCAGGGGTAGTACAGGATATGGCAGGGTGCACTTAGTATTTACATCATCTGTTTAACTAGAACTTAATGCCATTCATTTCAGTGGGATTTATTCCCAAATAAATGTCCATCATTATAGATTTCATTCTTCTGCCTCTAAATCCTTTAATATTCTTCAGAAGAACATAAGAAGACCATTGTGGGAACAGACCTGTGGTCCATCTAATCCAGCATCCTGTCATATACAATGGCCCTGAAAGAAACCAAGTCCTTCTGTGGAGATTCCCCTTAGTCTGGCTAGCAGCCATTGACTGATCTATCTGCTGCTAGGTCTCTTAGCTGGTGGTCCAAACCACGTGAAGTAAACAGGCAGAGTTTTCTGGGGGTCTTCTTAGGGAATTAGTTCCAGAGATACAGCATGACCATTGAGATGACTTTCTTTTGGGTGCCTCCCATTCTAATCTCACAGATGTGCAAAGCCTACTGGGAGAAGGGGATGCAGAAAAGTTGGCCTCTTGAAAACAAATGGGTTGTAAATTAATGCCTGCTTTGGTTCTCTTCCCTTTCCACCCTACAATGCATACATAAACTGTTCAATTTCTGTATTTGTTATTATTCCTCCAGACTACTGAGATTCCCTGTAGAAAATGGCAGCCTTAAGGGGTGGACTCCATGGCATCACATGACCAAATTCCAGCTCAAATCTCCAAGAATTTCTCTGTTGGGAGTGGCCAGTCCTAGCTTTGTCATCTCTACATGCTCACACCCATTCCTTCCTTTCCCTCCTGCACTTCCCTCTCCATCTAATTTAGGCTGTAAACTTCTCAGGGTATTCCTTTTTCTCTTGAAGACCACTTGTGTTTTAAACCTGTCTCCTTTTAGGAATTTTTCTCCCTACAATAGCTCTTAAACCCCAGGAAAGAAAAATACAATTATTTTGTTAAAAACTCACTTTTGTTCTGAACGGCATTTATTATCCCCAAATCCCCACAATTCCTAGAGAAACCGGAGCTGCCAATTTGTTCAAAAGCCTGGTTTTAATTAAAGCTGGAAGTCCCTGAAAGGCAGATTTCTGAGTCATCAGTCGCTGCTGCATAATTAAAGCAGAGGAGCTGATTTAATGCAGTCACGCCAGATAACTTGGGAAGAGATTTATAGCCAGGTCATCTATTCAAATTCAAAAGTGCCCCCTTTATGGCCCGTGGCCACCTCTCTGGCACATTTCTTACTCCATCTCTGCATACAGGAGCACGGGCTGGTCTCCACGTTCTCTCAAGCCTAATGCCATCATTCTCAAGAGGAAATGCTACTGATCTACTCTATACATTTATCAGGGGTCCCCAGCCCTTTTGAGCCTGTGGATGATTTTAGAATTCTGACACAGCATAGTGGGCACAGCCATAAAATGGCCCCCATGGGAGGCAGAACCAGTCACAAAATGGCTGCCACAGCTTTCCTTCAGTCACATAGTAAACATCCTTGCAACATTTTTTAAAAATCTGCACAGGCAATCAAATCAACAATAGCTACTCAGAAGCTTTGCTTGGCAGAAGCCCCACTGGGCCATACTCACCTTCTAAAAAAAACTTGGTGGCTGTCAGGAATGGTGCTGGTGGGCACCAGTGGTATTGGAAAATTCCAACAGTCTCCCAGTTTCACAGAGACATGTAGATTTCACAGAGACATTTACAACCACAGAGGAAATTTCAGCACAGGAGGCAGCCATTTCCTGGCAACAACAGATCTTTACAACCATGGAGGAAATTTCAGCACAGGAGGCAGCCATTTCCCGGCAACAACAGATCAGCAAAAACAAGCACAGGCGGCAGAGACGAAGAGCTAAACTTAAGCAGTTACGTCGTTCCAAAGAAGAGGCCTACAGAAAGGGTGATAGAATGCTGTACAATCAGGCCAGAAATGTATTAACAAAGGAGATCAGAGCAGCAAAAAGAAACTACTCTGAAAAGCTAAAAAATCAGTTTTCACCAATCGGAACAGCAAACATGTGGAAAACTCTCAAAAATATCACCGGTTACAGTAAACCACCTTCCCAAGCTGAAGGAAATCAGCAATTGGCAGACGACCTGAACGTGTTCTACTGTAGGTTTGAAAACAATCTACAGTCACCTTTCTCCACAACCTCTATCTCTAGATGCACCAAGCAATGGCCAAACTTCCTACAACTGAACCCCCATTTTCATTGGGTTTACAACCCTAATGGTGATCTCAGAAAGGAAGTGCCAAAGATCTATTTCACAGACAGAAGCCTGGAAAAGCACCAGGCTGAGACAAGATAACACCTTCTTGCCCTAAAGTCTGTGTGCTGTCCAATTGGCCCCCATCTTCACCCAAATCTTCTACAACAAATCACTAGAGATGTGCTATGTTCCTTCCTGCTTCAAACACTCCACTATCGTCCCAGTGCTGAAGAAGCCTTCCACATCAAGGAACTGAACGACTACCGACCAGTTGCTCTAACATCTGTAGTTATGAAAACTTTTTTGAAAGGCTAGTGATGTACCATTTGAAAACCATCCGCAGGATCCACTGTTGGACCCCACTTGCAATTTGCATACCGAGCAAATAGATGCGACAGATGATGCTGTTAATATGGCTTTGCACTATAATCCTACAGCATCTTCGAATCACCAAAGACCTATGCAAGGGTCCCTCTTTGTTGACACTAGTTCAGCATTCAATACTATCCAGACCGGACATTCTTCTAACCAAACTAAATCAGCTAGGTACCTGAGCATATTTGTAAGTATCACAGAAGCTTCCTAACAGATAGGAAAGCAGCAGGTGAAGCTAGGAAAAAAATTACATCAGACACCTGTAAAAAAATGAGACACAGAAGGGGGGGGCCCCCCAAGGCTGTGTACTTTCACCACTTCTCTTCTCTCTGTATACCAATGACTGCATCTCAAATGATCCATCTGTTAAAATACTGAAATTTGCAGATGATACAACAGTGGTTGGTCTCATTCGAGACAACGATGAAACTGCAGCATACAGACGGGGAGGTTGAACGAAAACTAGCCTGCGTTAGGTGCCACTGGAACAATCTAGAACTGAACACACTTAAAACCTGCAAGTAGAAATGGTGGTAGATTTCAGGAGAGAAACCACTCCATCCTACCTCCTCTCCACAATACTAGACAACACAAGGTATCAACAGTAGAGACCTTTGTACCTTTAAATTTCTGGAAACCATCATATCCTCATGACCTAAAATGGACCACCCTAATATCAAAAATGTCATTAAAAAAGCCACAACAAAGAATGTTCTTTCTCATGTAGCCAACTCAGGAAGCTCAAACTGCCCAAGGAGCTGTTGATACAGTTCTACAGAGGAATCATTGAGTCTGTTATCCTGCACCCTCTATAACTGTGTGGTTTGGTTCTGCAACCCAACAAGATCGACACAGACTTCAGAGAATAATCAGAACTGCAGAAAAAAACAATTGCTGCTAACCTGCACCTTTCCATTGAGGGACCTGTATATTGCACGAAAAGGGTCCAAAAAAAGGGCTGTGAAAATATTTACTGACCCCTCGCATCCTGGACGCAGAAAGCTGTTTCCAACTCTTACCCTCTAAACGTCGCTACAGAGCACTGCACACCAAGACAACTAGACATAAGAACAGTTTTTTCCCGAATGCCATCACTCTGTTAAACAAATAATTCCCTCGATAATGTCAAACTATTTATTATATACTTATTATATAATTACTGCACTACTTTTTTCATCATTCCTATTACCCATCTCCTCCCAATTATGACTGTATGACTATAGCCTGTGCTGACATTTCATTTTATTTTATGATTTTACATTTTGTTTTTATTACTATTGATTGTTTCCTGATTGCTTACTAGACCTATATGACAATCATTAAGTGCTGTACCTTATGATTCTTGACAAATGTATTTTCTTTTATGTACACTGAGAGCATATGGACCGGAGACAAATTCCTGGTGTGTCCAATCACACTTGGCCAATAAAGATTCTATTCTATTCTATTCTAGATTGGTTCAAAGAAGCAGATAAGCTTTTATTGCAACGATAGCAGGACAATGTGCTGTAATCAGCCAGAAAAAACCAATGTCCAAAGAACATATTTCAAACACACTTTTAAATACAGTTTTTCAAGCAGGCACTTTAACTTTGCAAGTACCTGATTGGTTATATTTTGCCACCACACAATTGCCTGAAGGTGATTGGTCTGGTGTCAAAACTGACCACCACCTGGGCCAGCTGCAGGGTGGGACCCCCTATCTCTTATTGAGCAAAGGGTCTGTCTGCAATTAGTTAAAGTATCAGTGGATCCAGGTATGAGCCTGTAGCAGGGCAAAACCACAGAGTCATGGTAAACAACATGTCACATACTCCCTGTTGATAGTACACACATTGTTGATCATATCAACAGTATGTATGTGATAGGTCTCACTTCAGACTTGTGTTTGTTCCCTCTAAACTCTAACACTTCTTAGACCCTGACCATTTCGCCTTACAATCTAAGGCCCCTTCCGCACAGGCAAAATAATGCATTTTCAAACCACTTTCACAAGTGTTTGCAAGTGGATTTTGCCATTCCGCACAGCTTCGAAGAGCACTGAAAGCAGTTTGAAAGTGCATTATTCTGCATGTGCGGAAGAAGCCTAATATTTCCCACAACAGCACCTACAGGCACGATGCTGAGAACGCATGACTTCTTCACAAGGCCATGTTTCCTCCTTTCTCTCCAGAGCAGTTAGGTAGTTAAAGTTTAGGAAAGTGATTATCAGTGCCATATAAGCAGATTTAGACTTTTCTTCACCCATTAACTTAAATGAATGTTTTTAGGGTTGACAACAGCTTAGAGAAAAAGATGTCCTACTCCTTCAATAGAGGCTAACTGGGAAATTATTTATCAAATTATGTTATTTACCTTCATGCCATGAAAAGCGTCACCTGGACATTTCCTCTATTAGCTTCTATTCTTGTTTCCATCCCTGGATTGGGAAATACCTGGAAATTTTTTTGGGGTGGAGCCTGAAGAGGTTGAGATTTGGTGAGGGGCGGGGCATAATGCCATAGAGTCGACCTTCCAAAGAAGTCATTTTCTCCAGGTAAATTGATCTCTGTCACCTGGAGATCAGTTGTAATAGTGGGAAATCTCCAGCCACCACCTGGATGTCAGCAACCCAGGGACATATGGGACATAACATTTCTCTTGGTGGCTGTCAGGAATCGTGGCTACCAATGGCTACCAATCTTGATCCTCTTTGATCTCAGATTGCAAATGCCTTAACAGTCCAGGTGCTCGGGAGCAACAGCCGCAGAAGGCCATTGCTTTCACGTCCTGCTTGTGAGCTCCCAAAGGCACCTGGTGGGCCACTGCGAGTAGCAGAGAGCTGGACTAGATGGACTCTGGTCTGATCCATCTGGCTTGTTCTTATGTTCTCTTCTGGTCCATTGGCAATCTTCTCTTTCTCATTCTGCCTTGAAAGCAGAGGCGTTCCTCCCATAGGGCAAAGTGGGCAGTTGCCCTGGGCGCAGCCCTGTGAGGGGCGCAAAAACTGCAGGTTCGTTTGTGGGATTTTTTGCATTTTCAGTGTTTTTCTTTGGCCTGCAGAGAGGGCAGTTTTTAGGCTAGCAGCACCAAAATTTCAGGGATGTTTCGGAAGGCTCTCCTGATGCTACCACCCAGGTTTGGTGAGGTTTGGTTCTGGGAGTCCAAAGTTATGGACTCCCAAAGGGGGTGCCCCATTCCCCATTGTTTCCAATGGGAGCTAATAGGAGATAAGGCTACACCTTTGAGGGTCGATAACTTTGGACCCCCTTAACCAAACTTCACCAAACCTGGGAGGTATCATCAGGAGAGTCTCTTACTGATACCATCCAGGTTTTGTGAAGTTTGGTCCAGGGGGTCCAACGCTATGGATTCCCAAAGGGGGTGCCCCATCATCCATTGTTTCCAATGGGAGCTAACAGAAGATGGGGGCTACACCTTTTAGGGTCCATAACTTTGGACCCCCTGAACCAAACTTCACCAAACCTGGCTGGTATCATTAGGAGAGTCTCCTAAAGATACCCTGAAAGTTTGGTGCTGCTAGCTTAACAATTGCACCCCTGACAGCAGGCACAAATTGATATCAACAAATTGATAAACAGAGGAGGCTATGTCCATGCAATATGGGTCAGGTGGAGACACTCGATCATACCCTCTTTCATTGTGTAAGGTTTGCAAAAATCAGAATGTCACAATCTGCACTTATCCCATTTCTGTATAACAATCTAACTGATGCTCTTAAGATACCTATGCTTTTGAACAACATGGATCCCACAGTGTGTGAGAATGTAGCAAAATTTCTGCTAACAATAATAGACGTAAGTCTAGATGAATACTAACCAATGTCTATGTATTATGACAACATATAGCCAGCAGTAATTTTGCTTGCGTCTGTCAGTAAGATCTACCGTTTTACCGAGTTCGCTTAGCTGAAGGAATGTCCTATAGTTACAGAAGGACCATGTATATATTTTAGTATTTAGTATTTTAGTACCAGCATCTATAATTGTGAGCAATAATGGGCAAATTTTGTATGCTGATTTTGTATGTTTATTTTATGCCAATAAAGGCTTATGACTGACAGCAGGCACTTCCCAAATTTCCCCAGATTTTCCTTTTAAACCCCTGGCCTTTGACATGGATTGAGGGGAGGAATCCCAGGGATCCCAGTTTAAACATTGAAAGTGATGCTGTTTCAGGGTGGGGGAGAATCAACCCCAAAATAGCATCACTTTCAATGTTGTTTAAACTGGGAACCCCAGATTCTCCCTTTAAGGTGGATTTAAAAGGAGAATCTGAGCTCCCTAGTTTAAACACCATTGAAAATGATGCTGTTTGGGGGTGGATTCCAGCATCACTTGTTTAAACTAGGGAGCCCAGATTCTCCTTTGAAGCAATGAAAGTGATGCTGTTTCCCTCAATTGGGGGGACTGGATACAACACCATAAAATGTTTTCATATCAGTAATAAAACATTTTGAAAGCATTTTGAAAATGTTTTCAAAAATTTATTTCTGCTGTATGGCATGGCTTATTGCTGTGTTCAGATTTGTGAGTTGGGGCATGTTTTATAATATGATGGTGACTTTGAAACAACCTGGTGTAAAAAATCATTGCTTGGTCACAGTGGGGGAGGGTGGCTGTCCATAGGGGGCGCCAAACTCCAGTTTGCCTAGATACGTAGCTACTAGGGGGGGGTGCGCGTTGCATTGAGCATGCGTTTGGGGGGGCATCAAACTCAGGTTTTGCCCAGGGCTCCAGTTTGCCTAGTTACGCCACTGCTTGAAAGTGCCCTCCTCCAATTTTTTAAAGTTTTTTTTTCTCCATCTGGGCTATAAAACTGGAAGCAGGCTACGCTAAGGAAGAAAATGCCCCTGCTGGAAAATATTTTCAGGCATAAATTAGCAGGTATGGAGGGTAAGCTTTAGGTACTCCAACCTCATCTTCTCACTGACCTTTTCTCTGATTCTCACTTCACACCACTTCAGATCTGGGAACCTCAGCGTTTGCTGAGCCAGTGTGCCCTTTCAAACCACTTTCAACTGTCTTCTGTCGCTATGCAGTGTCAGTAGGAATTAAACCTTTTCCCTTTCTCACTGTGGTGTCATTTTCCATCCAATCTAAAGAACTAATCCAAATCAAATTGCATATGGAGAAGAAAAACGGATCCTGCTTATAAAGACAACTGACGGGAGAGACATAAACTTCAAACAAACAAGCAGGGCTCGTGCCCCAGCCAGGATTTTCCAGCAAAGCAAAACTCCCCCCACTCCCAACCCCACTGCCAGCTAGCACCATAAGGCTGCTCAGACTGTCAAGTTTAGTCAGTCCTATTTGTTTTTGTAGCAGTTTAGGAAATTCATAGGCACAGGCCTGGTTTTGTTTTTGCCTTTGTAAAGAGAGGGCCTTCAAGTGGATAATACTGTCTGTGAATAATGCCATTCTTCATGGGTGATACCAACATGGACTCCATTAAATTCTCAAGAACACATTCTCGTCCAATATGGTGGTGTGTTGGCATCTCTGGCTGAAGTCTTAATTAGTAGATATGCCCTCTAAATCAAATATGGCCACATATCCAGTCATCTCTTTGGAGACAGCCTAATTACTATGCTCACAGGTACAGAGGGAAAAATGGCTACGGCTTTCACCTACAAAGAAGATAACAAACTCTCCAATGGCTATGGAATTCAGCCCTTTCAGTCTATTAGAACTCTACCTAGGTTCAGAGGAGACTTCAGAAGAAATTCCTGGAACAAATGAATACAGCCCTGTTGCTTCAGTTGCCAATCCAAATCTGCTGGACAGCCAGCTCGTAACAAGTATGCAAAGCAAACAAAAGGACAGTATATCCTCAACGCAATAAACCACCTTCTGGACATAGATGCAACAGAACCAGTGCCATCAACCCAAAGGTTCTCAGGAATTTGCTCATTTTAATTTTTTTACAGTTCCAAAGACAAGTGGAATCTGGGAAGTGGCCTTGGATATGAAATTCTTGAACAAATTTGTAAGGTACTGACGCTTCAAGGTGAAAACACTATCACAGCATCTGTACAGATTTTTTATGGCATCAGTAGACCTGACAGAGGCATACCATATCTCCATGTGCTGATTTTTCTAGCACACCACTGCTTCCTCAGGTTCACCTTTGGAAACGTCCATTTCCAATACAAGGCCATGCCTTTCAGTCCGGCATCAGCTCCCACAATATTGTTAAAACTTCTTCGTTCCTGTAGTAGTTCACTTGAGGAAACAGGGGATCAATGTGCACCTATACCTGGACAACCTTCTAATCAGGTCATCCTCCCACACAAAAGCTGCCAGAAATCTAGAGATCACCATACAGTGTCTTACAGATAATGAGTTCCTAATCAACATCCAGAAGAGTCAGTTGTCTGTAACACAACCAGTATTGGGAGCAATCAAAGATATAGAGCAAATTATTTTTTACTTCCAGAAAGGGCACAGAAAATAGCGAAGACTGAAAAAAGAATTCAGAGGAAAAGAAACTGGGTCTCTTGAGACTAGCCCAATTACAGGATTCAATGACTGCAGCAATCAGTTCTGTGCCGTGGGCAAAAGCCCACTCTTGACAATTTCACGTTGATATTTCCATACCAGGCACAGATATTTTCATGTCACATGTCCCATGACTTGAAGGACTTCTGGTGGACAATCAAAAACCATCTATCTGGAGAAAACTACTTCACTGGTCAGCAGCTTACTATGGATGTTAGCCTGGTAGGCTGGGGAGTCCATTGCTCACTGGGGCATGTACAGGGCATATGGACCAAAATGGAGTCCAAACACAGCATAAGGACAACATAAAGTGAGGCTGAGAGCAATATTTTAGAAGGACGGGATGGAGGAAGACTGAAGGCACACAAAGTAGTCTCTTTAGTCTCCGAGGGTGGGCAACGGAGATGGAAAGATCAATCTAGTTCCTGCCTCCTAAGATGGTGGGAAGATGAATGCCCAAAGGTGTCAGGATGTCATCCTCATTTTCAAACCAAAGGAACCTTCATGGTAAGTTCAATGTTTTGTTTTCACTACTCAGCTAGAAAGTTGCTGTGCAGAAAACCCATTTGGCTGCTGTGGTCCAGTATCGTGTGACTCAACATCATCGCTTACTTCATAACCCCTGGAAGCACTCAGCAGTTGAATGTACATTACTGTAGTAGGCTGCAGCCCCAGGACTAAGAAAAGGAGGTGGTAATATTGCCTTGCCCGACCTGCTGCCCTCACTAAGCCTCTGAGCAATCTTACCTGCTGTTTCAAATTTCCTCTTGAAAACCTGTTGAGTAATGCTACTTTCAGAACATAATAGAAATCAGTGCACTGAACAGTTGTGACTACAATCTTACGAATACTTTCCTGGGAGTAACCCAACTTAAGGAAATGGTATTTACTACTGAAATTCTTAGGAGTGTAGCCATAAATAGGCCCCTTTCGCACCTGCAGAATAATGGACTTTCAATCCACTTTCAATGCACTTTGCAGCTGGATTTTACTGTGTGGAATAGTAAAATCCACTTGCAAACAATTGTGAAAGTGGATTGAAAGTGCATTATTCTGCATGTATGGAAGGGCCTTAGTGCTACAGTCCAACACATGTTGTTAGTGGCTTTTGGTTGGGAAAAAATTGGCTCATCTCTAAATTAACCTCCCAGCAGGATAATGCCTTTATTACTTGGATGGCCTCCCTTTCCTATTAATGCTAGCGTAGAACCGCCCTTTTCCTTGCTGTAGGGCAAAATTAGCACGCGCTCGTTTGAAACCAGGGAAAAGCTCAAAGGCTTCTGCTTTCAGTTTGGGTCTTTGTTTCAAAAACCTTTTAAATAAAATATAGCATTCCCGAGTTCCCCTCAAGGCCATTTGCTTTCAAATCTTGAAGCTAGCATATTGCAACATACTACTTGCAGACTGTTGAGAATGTTAATGAGGCTTGGCGCATAGTTAGATGCTGACCTGCTTACTAAAAAAAATGGGATTTGCAGCTGGTGAATGGGATAATATTCATGCGATTCTTTTCATTTCCCTCCCACCCCTTTTTTTATGTAAGCGTGTACAAAAAAATTGACACACAGCCATGTCCCAGATATGGCTAAACATTGTTTCGCACCTCCAGTGAGGTATTTAGCTGGCTCAAGTTAGTCAAAATGTGGTTCTAGAGAGGCTATGGGAGTTGTTTGGGTTTCTTGTGAGACATGATGTGGTGGAAAGCGCTGTCAAGTCACAGCTGACCTATGGTGAGTCTGTACAGTTTTCAAGGCAAGAAACATTTGGAGGTAGTTTGCCATTGCCTGCTTCCTGAGAGAGAGTTCTGAGAGAACTATGAGTGGCCCAAGGTCACCCAGCAGGCTTCTTGTGAAGAATCAAAGAAAACCAAACCATGTTCTCTAGATTAAAGACATTATAGTAATTCCTGGGTTCAGATCCCTATGTTACTCTGAAGTCTGCTAGGTGACCTTGGACCAGTCACCCACTTTCAACCTAACCTACCTCACCAGGATTTATTAGGGATGCTCTCTAGGCTGATCCTGCATTGGGCAGGGGATTGGACTAGATGGCCTGTATGGCCCCTTCCAGCTTTATAATTCCATTATTCTATCCTAGGTTTGTTGTGAGGGTAAAATGGGAAGAGAAAACAATGTATGCTGCTCTGAGATTACTATGTTCATGAACTACAATTCCCATCAGTCCCTCCCAACATGAGCATTGGCTATACTGGCAAGGGCTGATGGGAATTGTAGTTCATGAACATCTGGAGGGCCGCGAGTTTGACACCTGTGGATTAGAGGAAGAGTGAAATAAAAATGTAATAGATGGACAGACCCATACTGTCCAGTGTGGCACATTGCTTAGTGAAAACGTACCTGCTATGTATACAGGAGAAGATTCCAGATTCAATTCCCCTTTAAATTCTCAGGTTGCAGTTTAATAACTGGACTAGTAAAAATGCTTTGGAGTAAATAAATGACAAAGATTCTAAGACCTTATAAACACTTTAGTAATCTGAAAATGTTATATTGGGATCCATTCTGTAATATGCACTTAATATAATTTTTATTTATTTATTTATGTATTTTTCAAATTTATATCCCGCCCAACCCCCGAAGGGCTCTGGGCGGCGGACAACACAAAATTGGAGCCAGCCGCCGGGCCTGATGAAGATGGTAAAATGCAACCCGGGTTATATGGGCCACCTGGGTCTCCATTGAGAGAGACGAATCCAGGTGGACCCCCAGGCTGCGAACGGAGGAGGCCCGGCCCCAATGAGGCCCCCTCCCCCACCGGCGGCTGAAAATTCCCAATCTCCCCACCACCACCGAGCCAAAGGATCTCCGTCTTCGATGGATTAAGTTTTAACCGGCTCTGTTGTAACCAACCAGCTACCGCTTCCAAACAGTGCTGTAGAGCTGCAGGGGCGACTACCGTTCCCCCCTCCATCAACAGAATGAGCTGAGTATCATCAGCATACTGATGACAGATCAGCCCAAAGCTCCGTACCAGCTGAGCAAGGGGTCGCATATAGATGTTAAATAACAGTGGGGACAATAGCGCTCCCTGAGGCACCCCACAATGAAGTAGGGACCTCTGAGAGGCTTGGTCCCCGCACCACACTTGCTGACTCCGGCCCCGGAGAAACGAGACAATCCATTGAAGGACAGTGCCCCGCACCCAGGAGGCGGCCAGGCGGTGGGTCAAAAGGTCATGATCGACCACATCAAACGCTGCGGTCAGATCTAGCAATACCAGCAGCACCGATCCGCCTCAGTCAAGCTGCATACGGAGCGTGTCTGTGACAGTGACAAGAACAGTCTCCGTCCCATGCTCAGCACGGAAGCCGGACTGGAAGGGATCGAAAGCCGCCGCGTCATCCAGGAAACCCTGAAGCTGCTCCAACACCACTCTCTCAATTACCTTCCCCAGAAACGAAAGATTCGAGACGGGGCGGTAATTGGCCAGATCGCCAGGATCTAATGATGGTCTTTTCAAGAGTGGGCAGACCACTGCCTCCTTCAACCCACCCGGAAAGGCTCCTTGCTCAAGGGAGCTATTGATGATCTTCAACAGGTGGGGTCGTAGCTCCTCCCAGCAGAGTTTAACAAACCAGGAGGGGCATGGATCCAGAGGACAGGTAGTAGGTCTAACAGCAGCCAAGGCCCTGTCAACAGCAGCTTCGGAGAGCAGGGAAAACTGGGCCAAACATGGGCCTGAAGACGGCAAGGGAGCCTCCAGTTCACTAATTGTAAAAGCAAAGTGTCACGAGGGAGGTCCCTGGCGGATTGTGACGTGACTTTATCTGCAAAAAAAAGCTCATAAATGCCTCACAGCTACATAGCCAATTGAGAATTTTACAGAACTCTCCGACAAAGGAGGTCCAAAGACTCCGAGATCACTTTCGGAACAATTGTGCCGGGCGAGAGCTAGCAGATGCGAGAGAGGAGGAGAAGAAAGCTCTCTTCGCCTCCTTCGTCGCCACCTCATAGGCCTTCATAAACGTCCTATAAGATGTTCGCGCCACTTCGTCACGGGATTTCCTCTACGCTCGCTTCCCTAGACATACTTCGAGCCCCCGCTTCATATGGGTGAAGCTCCGCCCGGAAAATACCATGGGGCTACCGCCCGAAGACGGGCGAGTGGGATCACCTTGGGGAGCGACAGCCTCGATGGCATCGGAGAGTCGGGAATTCTAATCCTCCACCTGCTCATCGAGCGTGCCGGCAGGTTCAGGGTAGATATCTTTTATGTTGTAATCTCAACTATTTTCTAGTTCTTCTTTTTTATTTTTTCTGATCTGTTTAATATATATTGAAAAATAATTTAAAAAATTTAAAAAAATTTTCCAGTTGCAAGGCATCTATCTGAGATGCTGGAGAAAAACTGCTCGATTGCTATGTCCCAGGCACCTTACCTGGCAATTCAGCTTTCATGTAGTTTAGTTCATTTTTACCCCATTCTTTCTTGATCAAATTCAGGCTCAGAGCGGCTTGTTTTGCTTTTCATCATCAACATTTATTACGATCAAAAGATCAGTCAACATTCGTTTAACGGCATCACTTACATTCAAATATAAAATTAACACACAGAGATTAAAATTCATAAGCTTATTGTTCTGTAACTAATTATCCATAAAAAGTTATTACAAACATTTGAACTATCTGATTTTTTTGCAGACAAGGTCTCGGCATTGAATTAGGGCATTTTAGAGTAGGTCTCATTCGAGCCGTCTGCAAGGATGAGATATGTGTATAATTTTCCAGATTTTCCTGGGAACAGATATGTGAGATGAGATATGTGGAATGGATCTCCGTAAAAATGGACAATATAATAACACATGTACCCCTGTTTTGACTGTGTCCAATTGTCAGGAACACAGATGTTGAAAATAGGGGATATGCAGGTATCTCCCTTCCATTGGAGCTGCAGTCAGGCAGTTAAAACGGTTTAGGGTGAAAGTGAATTCGAAAGCATAGAGGTAGTTCAGCAGCATAAAATTTTGGCTATGAATCCCCCCAACTGCTGGAGTTTTTGCTTTTAAAAAAGGTCTGTATGTTCTTTTTTTTATTTGGACATCTAAGAAAAAAAACATCAGTGCAAAATTCTATGTAATGCCACAGCAAGAAATAAACTTTCTATTCACATTCCCATGTTCTGGATAAAGAAAGCTAAGACAATTTGCATGGACACTTGGCACTAAAAAAACAAACTATAAAAGAAAGAACACCAACACTAATTTAACTGATCTGGATTAAGATATTAGATACCTGCAGATAGACCTTTCCGTTTGACTTAAAGAACACCTTCACACATAGAGACTGTGTGGACTTTTATTTATTTATTTTATTTATTTATTTTCAGATTTCTAGACCGCCCCATCCCCTAGGGGCTCTGGGCGGTGCACAACATAATGACCATCAGGTACAGTTAAAAACAACTAAAACTTTTAAAAGCAGCGGTAAAATAGAAACTGACTATAATAGATAAATTAATGTATAAGATGGCATCCGCAATCCCAATTTCAAACCCTCTTATGGGAGGGAAGAGCAGCCAAATCCCAAGAGATGACAGAGCGCCAGATGTGCGGTACATGGGAGGCCTCATCAGCTGACTGGGTACCTCCAAAGGCCGATTGGAACAGCTCAGATCTTACAGGCCCTGCGGACCTCTGTCAGGTCCATGAGTCCCTGACGGTAAGCCGTTCCCACCAGGCTGGGAGCCAGGCTGTAAAGGCCCTAGCCCGTGTGGAGGCTCAGCCATTATCATGAGGGAGCCAGGGACCACCAGTAAGTTGGCCTCTGCTGAGCAGAGAGGCAGTATTGGGACATGTGGGGTGATGCGGTCCGAAGATCTGAGGGTCCAGGCAGCGTAAGGCCTTAAAGGTCAACACCAACACCTTGAAGATGATTGAACTCTACACAGGAGCCAGTGCAGCTGGCGTGCTGGAAACTGGATATGATTTAGATGGCATTACCTGTAAGCAGGCAGCGCAGCTGCATTTGGACCAGTTTTAACTTCGAATCAGACCTGAGGCCAGCGTGGGCGAGAGTTACAATGGTCTAATCTGGAGATGACCGTTGCATGGATCACTGTAGCTGGAGTGGGTCTGGGAGAGAAGAGACCCAACCCCGCCGGGCCTGGCGAAGATGGAAAAAAGCAACCCGGGTTATATGGGCCACCTGGGTCTCCATTGATAGAAGGCGAATCCAGGTGGACCCCAGGTTAGCAAATGCAGTGGGAGCCAATGAGACCCCTCCCACGCAGCAGCTGAAACGTCCCCCACCTCTCCCCTCTTTGGCCCAGCCAGAGGATCTCCGTCTTGATGGATTCCAGTTTTAACCTGCTCTGTAACCAACCCTTGGCCGCCTCCAAACAATGCTGTAGAGCCGCGGGGGGCGGCTGTTCCCCTCCATCAACAGAATGAGCTGAGTGTCATCCCAGTGTACTGATGACAGGACAACTAAAACTCCGATACCAGCTGAGCAAGGGGTGCATGTAGATGTTAAATAACAGCGGGGGGATAGTAATGCCCTAGAGATTTTTTTACCGCCAATGGGCGAGACTTCCTGGAGCCTCATCCCATACCTCACTTGCTGAGTCGCCCAGACGAGGCAATCCATTGAAGGACTGATTGCCCGCCTCCAGAGGCAATGGCGGTGGGCCCAAAGATGGTAATTACGACCATTAAGCGCTGCGGTAAGATCAACCATTACCAGCGGCGATCCGCCCTGGTCAAGCCTGCATCGGAGCATGTCTGTGGCGAACAGTCCTACGTCCATACCCAACTTTGGAAGCCGGACTGGAAGAGGGGTCGAGAAGGCCCGATGTGTCATCAGAGCAAGCTGCTCCAGCACCACTCTCTCAATTACCTTCCCCAGAAAGAAAGATTGAGGGGCAGGCGGTGGTGGCCGAATCTCAGGATCTAATGATGGTCTTTTTTAAGAGTGGGTGGACCACCCATCTTCAGCCCACATCTGGGGAAAACTCATACTCAAGGGGAGTTGTTGTGATACTCAACAGATGGAGGCCGTAGCTCCGCTCGACAGGCTTTCACAAAGAAACCAAAGGCGAGGCCGCGGATCCAAGAAGGGACAGGTAGTAGGTCTAACAGCAGCTAAGGTCCTGTCAACAGCTGACTTCGCGAACCCAGGGAAAACTGGAAACAAGGGCCAGAAGGCGGCAAGGGAGTCTCCAGTTCGCTGATTGTAGCCAGCGTAGGTGGAAGGTGGAGTAGGGGCGGCGCAACCTTATCCGCCAAAAAAAGCTCATAAAGGCCTCACAGCTAATATCAATTGAGAATTTGATGACCTTTCTGACAGAGGTCAATGACCGAATTATCACGAATAGTGAGCGGGCGGGAGCTAGCGGTTGAGGGGAGGAAGGAGAAGCCCTCTTTACACTCCGCCATTACGCCATCTCATGACTTTCATAAAGCGTCCCCTGCCAGATGTTCGCGCAGCTTCATGCCGAACTTCCTCCTTTCGCTCTATCGTCTAAGGCCCGTTTCATCTGGCGCTTAACTCCTCCATTATACCCGCGAGGCATTATCTGGAGGAGCTCCATCACAACACAATATTCCTGCCAAACAGCTTAGAGTCCTCCCCTGCGCTGAAAATGTCCAAACCACAAAGCATCTCTGTGTTATGAGGAGATTTGAACAGTGTACAATCAGTACCAGGAATGGCATTTCGGATGGGAATAAAGCATAAGATGTTACACAGCAGGGCAGCAATTTTTCCTTCACATTCCATGCTGCCCAATTTCACAGTGGTTGCCAACTTCAAGGTGGAAATTCCTGGAGGTTTGAGGGTGGAGCCTCAAGAGGGCAGACTTTGGGGAAAGGAGGCACTTCAGTAGGGTATAATGCCACACATCCTCCAAAACAGCCATTTGCTCCAGGGGAACGGATCTTTGTGGTTTGAGGCTCAGTTGTAATTCTGAGAGAATTACAATGTACCTGAAGTTGGCAACCCTACTAGTTGGACCCCCTACTGAAGCAACCTCTGTCTTCCCTGGCAAAGCCTGCCATATATCCTAGATCAGTGGTGGCGAACCTATGGCACGGGTGCCGGAGGTGGCACTCAGAGCCCTTTCTGTGGGCACGCGTGCACAGAGTTCCTCATGTGGGGGTGGGGGTGGAAAATCACACACACACACCACACACATATCTAGGCTGTCCTGGGCATGATCCTTTACCTGGGAGTAAGCTCGGTTGCTTGCTTCTAAGTAAACCTTCCTAGGGTCGTGAATCACTCATTCGAAGCGTTGAACGGTTGCTTCACCAACTTACTCCCGAGTAACGCGTGCCTCGGAGCCAACTGTTTTTTCTAAACTAAAACCTCAGTTTTCAAGTTAAATTGCCCTGTTGACACCTAGCGATAAATAAGTGGGTTTTGGGTTGCAATTTGAGCACTTGGTCTCGAAAAGGTTCCCCATCACTGTCCTAGATGCTTGCCATTTCCTGCTAGACGATCCTCACTCAGGGTCAGCCAGTCCCAGACCTGACTCCTGTCCAGCTGGATCATAGCCTGGTCAGGACAGGACAGGCCTTTCTTTTATTACCACACCCTGAAAGAGCCTTTGGTGCATCTAATAATACCCCTAGTCCCCCCCTTCAGTCTGAATGCACCTTAATTCTCTGTCTTTCAAACATGTCCACCCCACCCCCACCCCAATGCACCATCTTCCTCATTCCCCTCTCTGGATGCTTCTCTGTCTGGAATAACCCAACCACTGTGACAGCTGCTCAAAGATTTAATGGGTGCCAGTTCCTGACAGGGGTTGTCCCCGGAGGATGAACTCTTTCAGCCAGCTTGCATTTGATAAGCACAAGCTGAGGGGGTGGCTTGCTTTGCTGACAGACTTGTTCAGCGTTTTAAAGGAAGAGACCGAGGCATGAATGTGGGAAGACAGGAACGTCTGGATCATGGGAGATGGGTTTTTTTTTTTTAAAAAAAGAACACCACAACGTTGCCCCCCTCTCAATTTCGGTCTTGCTTGCCTCACAGCATCTGTGCCTTTTCATATCTCCCTTGCTGGCTCAAAACAAAGGCCAAAAATAGCACACAAAGAACGCAGGAGGAGGCAGCAATGGAAAGCAACCCCCCCCAGGACCCCGCCCTGACAGCTGCTGGTGAGGAGGCCCATGCTGCTGTTTCTAAGCCTCCTTGATTAATTAACAGTGGCTTCTCTCAAGACTTAACCCAGAAGACCCACCCGTGTTTGACTATTACATTTGGCAAGGAGGCTCCTGTTGAGATCCCACACTTGCTGTCTGGCCAGGTTTCTTCCCTCAGGTTTCTGACTGGATGGATGCTGCGTAACCTGCTTCAGTGAGAGTTTTAGAGCACAGGCACAGAGCAGGGTGACTTTTGCACATATGCCTAACAGTGTGAGCTGATTTGGTCTGGTCCAGTGTGCTGCAGGGACAGACTGGTGAATAACAGGTCCACAGGATGTTTGCTTGGGAACTGCCATGAGGCCCCGGTGGAAACAGGATGCTAGAAGACATTCTTATGCTGTGTGGACAGTATCATTATCTATCACATTTTTATCCTATTATCCACATCAATCCTCATGTCAGGTCTGTGACATGTAGAGTGGCCTCCTCCAAAGTACAACCATATATGTCTTCCAGGCTAATTCAATCTACACGGATCCCTTTATACAACGATACCCTTAAATTGACAAGACAGAGAGAATCTCAAACAAGAAAATCTTTATCCCCCTGACAAGATTCAAAACTAAAAATGAAATGCAAGGGCGACCAAAAACATAGTCGTGTTGCAATATATTGTTGTCCTAGTAATGCTGTCAGTTGCCACCCAATCAAGTACAAATGGGCAGTGACGTAGGTATAGATTTTTATGGGGTGGGTTTGGGGGGCAGGGCTCAGGGGGTGGGGCTATGCCCCCACCCATCCCTGGGGGGCGCTCAAGCAAGCCAGACATTTAATGGGTTTTTTAAACCTGTGAAGCCCCTCCCCTTACCTATGTCCTTGCAAATGGGGTGTCTAAGGGAAATAAAGGGAGGAAGAAAAAGAATATGTTGCCTGTCCTGAAGACAAGGCCCTGATGTGCTGAGGTCCAGGAGCACCAAGAAGGAACAGCTGGTCCAGAGCAAGGAATTTCTGGAGCAGAAGAAAAATCCCAAACTGAAACCCACTAAGGAGTTGAGGATCCAGTGATGAAGGAAGACGCAGGGACAGGAGGAAGTGATTTCAGCAAGGATGGATTAACATCCAGAGGCAAAGCTCACTGCAAAGTTGGGGAGGGAGGCACATGTGCAGAACCAAATACAACTTGATGCTCGAGATATCCTTTTTTCACTAGTCCCTGCTTTGATATCAAACTGCATATTTATCCAGGCCTCGAGTAATCAAGTCAAGAAGGTCTGGTTGGGGATGAGCAAATGCTGCAGTCCCCATTAAGCAGGGCTCCTGTGCCATTCTTTCCCCAAGGAATTCACATGGCTCTAACAAAAGAAGTTATATTACACTGAATCAAACTATTGGTCTATCAAGGTTAATCTGGACTATTCTGGTCAGGATTAGCTATCCAGGGCTTCAGACAGAAGTCATTCACATCACCCACAGTTCATGCCAAGAACTGAACCAGGAACCTTCTGCAGCCCAGGCAAATTCTCTATCACTGAGCCACAGGGGCGTACCACCCAGGGGAACATGTGGGGTCAAATGTCCCCAGGCTGTGGCCATTTAATCACATGCAGGGTGGAAAATTGCCCCCGACACCACTCCTCCTTCCTCTCGGGTTCATACACTGACTTCAAGACAGGTGACTTGTTTGGTCATGGTGGGGGAGGGCCCATACGGGGTGGAGGGGAACTCAGCTTTTGCACTGGGCTACATTTTCCCTAGATACGCCTCTGCTGAGCCACACCCCCTCTTTGTCCTTCTCCCATTTTGCTCCTACTAGGTTAGGCGGAGAGAATGTTGTCTTGCTCAAGGTTGGTTGTTCAGCCAGTTAAATGGCAGAGTGAGAATTCAACCCCAGGAACTCCCCCCCCCTCCTTGTCTATCACTTGAACCACTACATTGCTCTGCCTCTCTGCCACGGGCCTCCTCTTACACACCTGAGTTGCTGAATCCAGTTCCTTGGCCAAAGCAGTCAAATGGAAGTAAGCGGCAGGGATGAATAAGGAGAGACATCTCCCAAAGCCTCTTTTCTCACATGGTGTTAAAACAGCTGGGGAGCATTACAGGAAGGATGTCAAAAGGGAAAGCCTCCATAGCTCTCATTTCAAAGCCAGAAAAGCCTGGGGTAGAGGGAGAAGAGTGAGGAAGCCAGAGGAAGCGAACAGTTGCATACTGATGCATTTCATAACACGAAGCAATGCAGAAGAGGTAGTGGAGAGAGGGGAGATCAAAAGGAAGCAAAGGGGGTGGGTTGGGAGATGGATTCCTTCTGAGACAGAATTAGAGGGTTACTAAATCTTCAGCCGAACGGCAGGTGGGGGACATAAACAGCAGTTTTTGGAGGAAAGGCAAAAACCTGAGGAGGGAGGGAGAGAAGGAGCTAAGACAGCACATTGGAGTCCTTGAAGCACGGAAATGGGAGCTGCCCCAGTTTGCTGTGTTCCTGCTCAGAGAAGCAGCTTGGAGAGGAGTTGAAGGCAGGGGTGGGGGGGAACCTATTTATCCAGGGCAGCTCGCAAGTTGGCCAGCATCTTTCTCCTTCGAGGCAGAAGGCACAGTTGCTTCACCTGCAAGCCAGGCCCCATTGAGTGCTGCGGAGCATCATGGCATGCCGAAGAGGCCTGGCAGAATGCACGGCAGCTGTGGATCGGCACATCTGCAATGGTAATGCGACAACTGAACATGGGAAGGTGTGGATGGGAGCAGACTACAAGGGGGTGGGAGTGAGGGGGCTGTAGTCTGCGGCTGCGGGAGTTCTGGGCTTTGGTGTTGGCTTTGATGCAGACTTCTTGGGTGAACTTGGGCAAGAAACTTGCATGCTCTCTGTTGGGAATCTCACAGTGCATTTCTCAAAGGAGAGGGGCTCAGGTTCAGACCTGCCTGGAAAGTATGCCTCGGAACAAAATATATCTTTGTACATGCATAGGTGTTGATGGTGGCTACTCCGTGGTAAGGGCAAGATCCCTCCTCTGCACTTGGAGAAACACTCCTCTCCTGCCAGCGTGCATATCTGGGAAAAACAAGACTCATCCAATTCATGACATGAAGAAAACATAGGTCTTGGGGCTGAGGTTTGACATTGGGACTCTTATCAAAAGCATCCTTCTATTTTTGCAGTCAAAGTGGGAATCTTTCTCCACTTTGCAGATCCTGGGACAGAATTTCCTCCCAGTAGTATCCATCTCTGAGTGCATGCTAAAGGGTTATATTAGCACCAGGCAATTCCTTGACCTGTGCAACCTCTAGCAACCTGGAATGTGCACTGGGTGACTATGCCACATGGAATTCATTGCTACAGAATGCTGCAAAAGCCACTAGCATGATTTTCTGCATTATGTGCCCTCAAGTCACTTCTGACTTATGGTAACCCTATGAATCAGTGTCCTCCAAAATGTCCTATCCTTAATAGCCGAGCGTAATTTTACACAGGAATTAAATGAATCCATGAAAAATATATCTTTGCAGTTGCTGCTTTAACAGCTAGGAACAGATTATAACTTTTATTTACACGGACTGTAAACAAATGAGAGCATCTGCAGAAGCATCTAGCTGGAGCACTCTGTTACATGTGGTTTTGGGACAACCCCAGCTATTTTTGGTGCGCAGGTGCTCTCCATAATTAACTTTTCCCCCCTGTGAAGTCACAGCTGGCTTATGTTGACCCCTGGTGGGTCTTCCAGGCAAGAGATGTCCAGAGGTTTGCCGTTGCCTGCCTCTGTATCATGGCTCTGGTATTCCTTGGAGGTCTCCCAACCAAATACTTGTCAGGGTCCACTCTGCTTAGCCTCTGAGATCTGATGAGCTCAGGCTAGCCTGGGGTTATCCAGGTCAGGGCTATAATTAACACTGGATGCAATCAATTGACAAGTTCTACTGCATACCCAGCAAATAAATAAATCAGAGTTATGTAAATGCATATAGGATCACATTCATTAGAACTTTGCAAAAAAAAAAAAAACTCCCTTGATGCACACACCATGGAGAACACAGGGCAGTGGTATGTATTGTCAAAGTCTTTCACAACCAGAATCAACTAGGTTTTCTGGGCTGCATGGCTGTGGTCTGATAGTTTTTGTTCCTAGTATTTTGCCCAGGTGTGCACTGTGCAGGACTGGCACTGTGATTCTTATTATCTCCCCCCCCCCGCCACACACACACACACTTCGGTCATCATGAGCAGAACTTCTTTCTGTCTTTCAAATCTGCAGTAGGTGAAGGTTGCACCGGAGGCTTCCCAGTGTGTGATTTTTAAAACCTTCTCTGTAGGTTCACTGGGCTGTGCCGGGCACCCCAGGCCTGCCTCCAACATCAGGGCCAGGCTGTGTGGTGGCAGAGTCTTAAAGGGGTCATGGTGGGCAGCAAGCCTAGGGCGGCAGCAGCTGGCACAAGCAAGTGGGGGGTGAAGCAGCGGCATGCAGGTAACATTGGTCGGCAAAAGCAGCCAGCATGAGCAAAAGGTGAGCAGGCATCTTGCTTCTGGGGAGAAGGGGGAAGACCAGCCCAGTGTGCCCATCACATGAAGTTTCAAAGTGGTGCCTGGGTCATATGACCTCTCTGCTCCCCTAGATTTGCCTCTGATTTTGCTCACATCTATGGCTGGTATCTTCAGAAGCATGTCACAGTAAGATGTGATGCCATGGAGAGAAACATGGAGAGAACACAGTATTACTGTGAGATGCCTCTGAATATGGCAGCCATAAATGTGGGTGAAACATTAGGAACAAAAACTAACAGACCATGACCACACAGCCTGGAAAACCTACAACACAGGACAGGTCTGAGGTTCCCACCTTGGTTCTGATGAGACTGTGGCACATGTAGAGAAGAAGCTTCAGCTTTCTCTTTCATGACACCTTCCCAACCTGCCAAACTTCCCAACCAGCTTTCTTTTTCATGACGGCCTTCCCAACCTGGGAAAGCCCAAGATGTATTGGAAGCCAAAGGAAGGGAAATAAAGGGGAAAAAATTCAGACCCAACCTGAAAAATAACTTAGGAACCCAAGAGCTTGAGAAATCTAATAGATGTCTGCTTAAAATATATTAAAAATACTTTTTTATTAAGAACATAAAGAACAAGCCAGCTGGATCAGACCAGAGTCCATCTCTCTGCTACTCGCAGTGGCCCACCAGGTGCCTTTGGGAGCTCACATGCAGGATGTGAAAGCAATGGCCTTCTGCGGCTGTTGCTCCTGAGTACCTGGTCTGTTAAGGCATTTACAATCTCAGATCAAGGAGGATCAAGATTGGTAGCCATAAATCGACTTCTCTTCCATAAATCTGTCCAAGCCCTTTTTAAAGCTATCCAGGTTAGTGGTCATCACCACCTCCTGTGGCAGCATATTCCAAACACCAATCACACGTTGCGTGAAAAAATGTTTCCTTTTATTAGTCCTTATTCTTCCCCCCATTACACCGTGCTTAACTCTTATCAATAGAAAACTGTACACAAAAATATCAATATAAAATATATATCAATATCTAAAAACACATGTAAAATATCACAAAATAGTCCTCAAATACTCACAAGTTTAGTTGTTGAAGAGTTTTGTGTAGTTTCAAATCTCACACCTTCAGAAACTAATCTAATAAATAAGAATTATATATCATTGTGTGTGGTGCTTTACAGAGTACAGAAAATTAGGTCCCTGCCCCAAGGAGTGTACACTCTGAAAATTAAGGTAAAGAGAGGGGAAAGAGGAAAAGGCATGGATAAAAGGGAAGAATTTACATTGATTTAAGTTTGTGCTTTGACTTAGTTTCAGTTGGGAAGGGAGGCTGAACCAAAAGAGGGATTAAAGGAGGAATTTGAAGGAAATGAGAGAGTGGAATCGTGCAGTTGTCCTAGGAGGCAATTCCAAGTATCAATGGAAAACTAGGGAGAAAGGGGGTGGGTTAGGGAACCTTTCCCCTCAAATTGGCAGCAGCTCCTTAGGCTGGAGGAAGGCTCCTTGGAGGGAATTTGGATCCATGCCAATAAAAAGGATGACTACCAAAACAGCAATCGTATTATCAGTCATCAGTAGGTGAGAAACAGGGACATCTTCAACAGGTTAGGTTTTGCTTTATCCAGTACGTAAGTGCATTTTATTGAAGAATGCTGGGGGCTAGGTAGAAAATAAAAGGATCCACGAAGGCTTAAATGAGGGTAGAAAGATGTGTTTTAACAGGTGCCAGAAGTGAAAATGCTGTAATTTGTTGAAAAAAATGCTTTATAGGTAGGTGAGGTTACTAAAGTGTCACTTGGATGCCATAATGGCTATGACCTTTACCCACACCTAGTAGCCTCCAGCTGTGCCTCTTTATGAATATCTAGGTGCCAGAAGAAAACGTTAATAATTTGGTGCCTTTGTAAATTTAGTTGTGCGTGCACAATGACAATAAAAATGCTTATGCTTTAAGTAACAATTGGGAGAATGAATGCGGCACTTTAGCAGGAGGTGACTGACTTGTTAAGATACAGGCCCACACTGGCTACAAGTAGACAGCCACATGTGGTATGGTGGTAAGAGTGTGGCTGTGTTAAATACTGTCAAGAGTGGAACTGGGAAGTTCAAACCTCACACTCAGCCGGAAACTCACTTAGCATCCTTGGGCTAGTCACTCTGTTTGCCTAACCTACCTCACAAGGTTATTGTCCTTATCACAAAGTAGAGGAGGGGAGCTCCTTAGAGGAAGGATGGAATTAATATGTGATCAGCAAGTAGTATTCCTGCAACTTCCTCATGGGGGTCTCCAGGAAAATTGTTTTGTATGGGGGAGAGTTCAGCCTCATGAGCCACCATCAGACATACGCTGATCACCGCAGTGAGAACCAGGAATCCAGCTTGTTCCATGGCCCTCCTGCCACACTCTGGACCAGAAGCCGGGAGAAGCTTCCACAGACAGAAGCCACCAGAGTGCCCAGGAACAGGGAACAGAGCTAGGCAAGTCAGAGAGAGATACAGTGAAGCCTGATGTCCAAACATGAGGGGCTAAAATACGAGGGTGGATGAATCGATTGTACCATGTCAGGCTACCAGGGGTACAACCATGGTCTGAAATATCTCCTTCCATTAAAAATTCCCCACAAATAGAAAACCAGCAAGCAAAGAAGGGGGTCAAAGCTTTCTGTTTGCTGTGCTAGATTTCTGCTTGCAAATATTTTTTTTTTATTGCAATGGAGCATTTGAAGCAGGAATCTGCCACTTAACAGTGGGCAGTGATGCAGTCCACTCTACCCCTTATTCTCCATCAAGAACAAGCTAGGCCTTAGTTTCTAACAGTGTCATTCTAAGCACGGTTACAGCCGTCTATGACCATTTACATTAATTGGCTTAGAAGAGCAGAACTTTTGTTACAGTTGCACTGTGCGGGAAGATGCAGGCGGCCTGTTCTAGTGTTGGGTACTTTGGGCTAACAGGAACTTCTCTTTGCTGAATTCCTCGAGGCATGTTGGCTGCCTCAATATCTAATATCTGAATTCCTGATTGAGGGTTAAAAGCAGTCAAATGGCAGACGCCATTACTCAACCATCAGCCCAGTGGACGAGGGGCAGAGGCCATTTGCTAATCTTCGGAAAAGGGTTTTTTATAAGCCTTAGTCTCCCTCCCTCCCCCCCCCCCGCCCCCGCCGTAGCCCCAGCACTGCAAACCTCAGTTGTTTTCCAGCCAGAAGGCTCCATCGCTTGCAGTTTAGAATTAAAAGCAAAATCAGCACTAAGAAAATTAAATGCAGCCTGTCTGTCTCCTTGCGCTAAATGGCTGACTTTTTTTGTGGAGGACATCTCAAAACAAGCCACAAAGCACTTGGGATGCTGGAAATTTACTCAGTTGGGCCTGAAAACTTGAGGAAATCTGTGAGACTCAATGCGACCATTTGTAGCAGCCCTCTTAGGCCTTGGTTGCCGGGTTTTACAGCCTGCCTGGGATTACAAAAACAGTCTAGCTGACAAGCCCTCTCAGCGGGTTCCCCAGCTCTTCAGTAGTTTTTCTTTGTACTTTGTTCATCTGGGCAGTGGCATCTTTGCATTTTCAATATCCAGTACAGACCTTGCTCTCTCGCAGCAAGCACAAATAGTTTTGCTCTCGAGATCCCTTCTGTTAGGGCTATTTGCTAGCCAACCAGGTCCTTCCCCTTGCCCTGCCCTGCCCATTCCCAAAGTGGAGCCACTGCTCACATCACCTAGGCCCTTTATGCATTGTGGTCTGCTCTGCAGCAAAGATACATCTTTGGGTCAGATTTTTGATTGAACACATGTTTTCCTTGCTCCTGAACTGACCACGCCACAGATGAGAGAATGCCTATAGTTTCAAAAAGTGGGGAAAGTGTGACCTTCCCCCTACTTTCACAGGGAAAGCAAAGGAGATGGCATGCATTACTCTCTTGTCAAGTTTTCCCATCCTTCCTGCCTTCCCTGGCCCTAGTTCTACCAATGGCTTCTTCTTCTTTTTTACAAGTTTGAAGGTCTACTGATGCAGCAAAAGACTGTGCCAGTAAACTAATGAAGAAGTCATAAAAAAACCCCAAAAGCAGTTAGCAAACAAGCAAACAAGGTGGCAGCCAACAGAAAAAGTGAAGCAGCAGGTGGACACTAGTTCCACCAGTTTCACCATTACACTGTGAGCAATCTGAAAGGTTTTTTTAAACATTAGCAGTAAAGATCTATGTATCGATCTTTAATCCAGAAAAATAATGCTAGACCAAAGTCAGGAAACAAAAGAAGTGCCAAAAGAAGCTGTAGAGAGAAGCTGGCCTGCAAAGTTCCAAGTTAGGCCTGAGACTAAGGAGGCAGCTAACAAGGTTGGTAGTAGTGGAGGAAGTGGGCGGGAACTGACAGGGGGCGGGGGCTGAGCCCTGTGGGGGACAGAGCTTCATTTGTCCTAATGGGTCCACCTGATTCTCCCCGACCCACCCCTGGAATATATATATTTCTCCCTCTAATTTGTGGCATTTCAAGTATATATTTCAAGTATATACGCTGCTGTATTTAAGTGGTTTTCAAACGAAAGAAAAAAGGCAGGACAAACTTGTTAGTTTTTTCCAAGTGAACATTCAGGGCTGTTGTCCTAAAATTCCTCAGCAAGATAGGCAGCCCAATCCACAGGGGGAGGGGGGCAGTTTCATGGCAGCCGGGACAGGCATAGCTGTGCTGTCTCCACAGAGAAATGGAGAGGTGTGGAGAAGATGAGAAAAATCAGAAACTCATCAAACTCACTTTTGTTTTTCAATGGGCCACGCACGCTTCTGGCATAAGTCACCAGTAGCTGAAGGGCGTGTCTCCACCTAAAAGGCCGTAGGAAGCTGACAAAAATCAGCTCCACCCCCTGGCAATGGTTCCATTGGCGGTAGAGGAATGCCAGAGCAGTGACAGGTTCTGCATTTGGACACCGAAGAGCTTTGCGGGACCCTGCCACCATTGTTAGTGCCCCTCTGGATGGCACAGGGTTAACCCACACCGTCTGAACTGGCAGCTGTGGGGGTCACACTGACTCCACAGCCCTTTTGGAGGCTCCCTATCATGGACTGCACTGTTAGGAACTAGGCTGGTTTTTTTTAAAAAGTAAAATGCCAAAAAGTATGAAATTTTTAATTAAACTACCCATACTTCAGAAGTAAAAGCCAACTTTCAAAACCCTCCTGTAATTTCTGTTCCAGAATTTTTCCATGGTTCCAGCAGGGGACACAGTTTGTTTCTGTTTCAGTGCAGACAATGTGATGTTTTGAGAGCAGTTCACTTAGGCAGGAAAATCTAGATGCGTTTCTGAATCTTATTGGCCAGGATATGTTTTAAATACTTATCTCACCCTTTGAAGAACCTTGTAAAAAGGACTGACCAAAGCTATTTGGATGTCCAAAAAGCTGCAGAAATTGCAAGGCTTCCCTGCAGGTGGAAAAAAAGTAGTACACCTCAGAAACACCACAAGAGAACTTTCTTCTTGATATGCTAATTTACCACATGCAAAGAACAGGGTTTGGTTTTGAGGTTGTTGTTTTCTAAGACATCAGTTGTGATTTTTCTACTGTGGACAGTCCAAGATGATTTTGTGGAATGTGTTGCCCAGTTATCATTGGGGAACTGCAATCCAAAAGTTCCAGATTCCAGTGTGGTAAATGCTGCAGCAAAACAAACAGGTATCCTGTACTGCCTTAGGGGCAAATGACTGTATCATGAAGATCAGAATTTGCACAGGGACCTCATTGTTTCCATAGGAAGAGGCCTTATGCCTAGTCGACAAGCCAGGAGAGTCTTTGTGTAGCAGCAGCCCTGCAGGATCTTAAGCTCTCTCCCCAAGCTGCTTTTTAAACCCCTTTAAGCTTAAAGTGCCAGAAACTCACCCAAGGACTGGAACATATATGAAACCACCTTTTTTTTTTCTGCGACCGATCACTGATCTATCAAGGAGCAGCCTTCACACCCGGTAGTGCCTCTGCAGGGTCCCAGCCTGAGCGTTTGGTTTACTGCAGATGCCGGGGACTGAACTTGAGACCTTTTGCGTACAAAATAGGTGCTGCTCTGCCACTGAGCCGCAACTGCTCCCTCTCCTGTACATCCTTTTCTCCAAGCCCGCAAAATGGACCTGTAATGCAGTTGCAAGAACTCCGAAGGAAGCTTCCTTAACCCCTTCCCTTCATTAACATTCTAAGTATCAAATGCAGATCTCAACGTGCCTTAAGGCGAAGGCTGGCACGATGGTCCTATAAATAACCGGGAACCCGAGACCCCCGCCCCTCCACGCAAGCTTCGCCTGCGCTACACCCCCCCGCCCACCCACCCGAGGGGCATAGCTAATTAGAAAGTCACTTCCCTCCGCCTCCCTCCTGCCTCTGCGCAGCCTCCGTCCCTGGCGCAGGGGCAGTTCAGAATGGGCATCTCCGCGCGCGCACCCCTCCCTGCTCCATTCATTGCCCCTGGAGGCCCCGCCCACCCTGGGTTGCGCCGCGGCGGCTGAATGAAAAGGCGCCGCAGCGGGATCGGCCGGCGCGATTGAGCCGGCGCTTCAGGATCGGGCTGCGCGACGCAGCTGAGAGATGTATGGTAAGGGAGATCGGGACGGGGGGCGGCTGAGTGGCCGGGGGGGGGCTGCATCTCCCTTCCCGCTCCCTCCCCCAAACAATAGGGGCTGGGGCGTGTTTCCCGTTTGCTCCTCTGGAAGGGGGAGGAAAGGATTGATGGGGCATGCAGTTTTCTGCGGACGCTGTTTCGGGGAGTTGGAAGGGATCCCGCTTGTCTGTGCCTCTTTCCGCAGAGATTCCTGGTCCTCTGAGCAAGACTCCCCCCCCCCTTCCCCTGCTCCGCGTTATTTTCCAAAGGTTCATTCTCCCTCCCTCCCCCTATCTAGAGTGTCTCAAGAGCAAGTTGCACGCACCCCCGACCCATCCTTCCCGTCCCCCAATTAAAAAAAAAAAGGTGTTTGCCCAGTGAACAGGCGAAGAAGGATGTTGCGGTTTGGGGATGAATCAAATCGAACTTTCTCAGCCTTTTCACCAAGGGGAGAAGTAATTCCTCCGAGCTATCAAAGATCCAGAGGAAAAGGGTCCTTAGAATGAAAGCCACCCCATAGTCCTAGAATCATCCCAGAACAGAGAGTTGGGTATACTCATCTTCTCTCCAGTAGGATAAAAAGCAGGGGTTTTTTTGGGGGGAGGGGGTTCTGAGTGGAAAAGAGGATTATGGAACCATCCCCCCCCCTCCCTCAGTAATTTGGGTTTTCTTGCTCTGGTGTGGGCTTGTTTGATGGAATGTGAAAGTACTCCTTCCTGTAGAAAACTAGAATGTCAGGAAAGTTGATATCCTTTTTTTAGCCCATAGAACATTTCATCACACAATCCCCCACCTGCATTGGAAAGACTGCACAGCCCTACCAGAAGTGTGTTGCCTGGAGAGAGGGATGATGACCTGTCCCTGTGGAGGAAAAGTCTATTCCTCAGAGAGTCTCAGACAGGTTAAGGACCGATTTCCTTGTGAACTATATGGGTGCCTTCGCCCAGCATCACGCATTTCACAAAGAACAGGACTGCAGCAGCTTCCCAGAGTCCAAACAAAGTGGACCTTAAGCCTCTCAGAGTTGCGTAGGGAAGTATTGTGCAGTGTTGAGGGGCTAGCCCTCTTTCCCCAAAATCCTGCTGCACTGGTAGTGGTGGGTTTTCCTTCCACCACAGACCTCTGCAGTTCCGTTATGCAGCTACAACTTTCTCTCCCCCAGCCATGGTCCTTTTGGAGTGCCAGGTTGACTTGACCGATCGCAGGCAACACTGCTGCGGTCTGCTATCAGCCCAGTTGTGTGTATCTTGCTTGCCTTGGTGGTGCAAATGATGGATGACCGGTCTATGTTGCTTGGGTCAGGGTGGATGCCTTAGGATATGTAGGCGCCCCCTCCCGAATGTTTTTGTATGGGGATGTCAGGACAATGGTTATGTAAAAAGGTGTTTCGCTTGTGGTAGCTTCCCAGAGCCAGTTGAGGTAGAACTTATGCCTGGACTGTTCAAGCCGGAAGACTCACACCAAACTACACAAATGGGTGCATAGTTGGTGTGTGTGTGTGGGGGGGCGGGGGGAAACCTCTACTTTAATAACTGCTCTAAATTTACGTTTAATAGAGATGCTATTGCTGCCTGATAATTGGGTTAGTTATTTAACTAAAGCCAAATTGCTGTCGTCTTCACCGTACTCCCTTCTGTTTTCTTTATCAGCAGCCCAGCGTATAGAGCAGAGCTCTTTGTCATTTTGTCCTCTTGCTGGGAACAGACTCCTTGGTGACATTTCTGCAAGTCTGGCTGCTTAAAGGCACGACGGCCAGGCTGGTAAACAAGATGACAGCCCAGACCTAAGACCTGAGCACCTTGTCTCCTTGTCTCGGCAACGGCAAAACAAACTGTTCTTTCCTTAGATTGGTGAAGGGACAGAGTGTTGCCTTTCTGGGAAGCCTTTTTTATATTTGTGGAGGAAACCCTGGATGTCTGCCTCGGACACCCAGCATGTTGCAGAAGACAGCCAGTGTGGTATAGTGTTCAGAAGGCTGGACTAGGTGGGAAAGAACTGGGTTCAAATCTCCACTCAGCTGTGGGTGGTTTGGGGTCAGTAAGACTCTTTTCTCTGCCGAAGTCCCATTGCTGGGTTGTTGTAAGGATGAGAGGAGGTGCTGTCTTCAGGGCTCCTCGGATGACAGGTGGGATGAAAAAATGGGAGTGAATGGGGGGCCTGTTGCAAATCTGGCCTCTGGACCTTGCATGCAGAGTTCTCCTTTTTCCTCCCCCACCGCATCCTTCCCTACTTCTGCACTGATGCTGCTGCTGATGCTTTTGCATTGGCAGAGGTGGGATGTTCACGAATCCTCTGCTCTCAGCCTCTGCTGGAGGGAGCGTGTTTGTGTGGGATGATCACAGCTATGCAAATAGCATTTCTTTTTGCCCTGCTGTATTTTGGCTCCTGCTTAGGGGAGAATCTGATAATGGTGAATCAGATTGAGTCAAAAAAAGGGTGGGGGTGCTAGATTTTGCTGTGAGTGTGCATCTAACCGAGGGGTGTCCAACTCTGGTGCTTCAGATGTTCATGGACTACAATTCCCATCAGCTTGGCCCTGCCAGCAGGGGCTGATAGGAATTGTAGTCCATGAGCATCTGAAGCACCAGGGTTGAACACCTGTGATCTAACCCCTTGCATCTCTCTCTAGTGACCGAATACTTGCAAGGTATTACTTAATTCAGCCAATATCTAAGCTGCTTCCGAAACATTCTAGAGCTTTAGTGGACCATCCGAAGAAGGAGCTCCCTTTATAAATGAGACCATTTGAAGTTGTATATAAGTAGTCGTCCCATTGGTCCATGTAGCTCAATATTGTCTAATTGGACTGGCTTAAGCTCTTTGTGGCCTTGACCCAAGAAAGTTTTTTCCTATCATCAACTGTTGAGGCCCTTTAAGCTAGAGGCCCTTTAAGCAAGAACCTGCGACCTCCTGCATGCAAAGCTGTACTCTACCACAGAACCAGAGCATCTCCTTTGATGTGTTCACACTGACTGAGCCTCTTTAAACGGAATGCAGAGTAAGAGAAAAAAACTCTGTTCCTTAACTGTAATATTTAAGCTATTTTAGCTGACCACTTTGATGGAGGAGGCCTGTTTGGCAATCTCACTTTGACCTGGGTTCACCCAGCGGCAACTGCACATTCTGTGTTTCTTAGTTTCAGTAATTCATCTGTGACTTGAGTCTTTTGATGTCCTACTTTGCAAGGTTGGTGTGAGCATGATGCTACAGATATATGCTGGGGAGGGGGAAAGTTAAAAGTAGTGGCACCGCTGGCTGCTTGCCCAGGTCCCCTGTGCAGAGTCCTGTCCTCTCTGCTTTACCTGGACTGCATCCTGTGCACATCTTGATGCAGAGGGGCTGGTAAAAATGTTGCAGGTGTCCAAATTGTTCTGTTTGCCTGCAAGCCTGTGATAAAAGGTCTGTGTCAAAGAACAGTGGGGCTTAACTAGCCTTTCACCGCTGTCTCTTTGCTCCCCTCTCCATCTGTAAAAATTGGCATGCAGACATAGCCTGTGGTAAATCTCTGCTGATGGAAGCCATTTCCATTAGCTGAATGGGGCTCTTTGCCTTCTACCGCAGCCTGAAATGCCCCCCAAATGCTGCACCCAGACAGACAAGGGACCCACAGGAAAAGCACGAAGGCCAAATTGGGGTCTGCATTGAAAGAGGAAGAAAATCGAGGAAATCTCTCCCCCCCACTTTCTTGAGCAGCGATTTAGCACAGCATCCAAGCGGCAATATAATTAACTGGCTTCGTTCCCAAGTCTGTCTGCTAACTTCTCCGTTGTGATGATTTGTTGTATGTTGTCAAGTGTCGATGGGGTAATTGTTTTGCCAACGCTTTGCAATAATAGATCTTGCTGACAATATTAGTTGGCCAGTTCTCTTTCCCCCTCCCTCGGCAGCCCTGGGTGATGGGATACAGTCTCTGGGCTCTTGTTCTTTTCATTCAGTCTATTCTCTGTGGATTGTATTCAAGCTTCCGGATGAGATCTGTTACTTTTTACTGTCGTCTTTTTTATGATCTGCAACAGTATTGCGGAATGTTCAGGCTCAAAGTCACAAAGTGACTCTGGAGGTAATGTTGAGTATAAATTCGCACTCGAGCCGTCCTGATCTAACGCTATGCCACACTAGGTCTCATGATTGTAATATGCTTTGACAAAACATCTTCCAGTAATAGTGGACAGTATCCTACCTTAGACTGAAGGAGCCTTTGTCCAACATAAGTGTCTCTTCTGTGGATGGAAAGGGCCTTAGGCAAGAGGAAGGCTGTCGTCTTGGCTTAGTGGACTGGCAGCGTCAGGCCAAGTTGCAGGGTACAGTGGGGTTTATGGCTAAGAGCATAGATCACTTGCAGGTCTATGGCTAGAATAAGACTTCAGCTGTCCACAGCAGTTCGGTGCTTGCTAGAACATCTATGGTACAGTAGCAGATGGGCTTATTCTCTGTTTTGCTTGTGCAGCCCATTCACTTCCCATTTGCTCTGGCAACTCCTTGGTGTTCTTTCATATCACATTGTCTCTGTAACTGTGGAGCTTTGTGTCAGTGTATATGCTAGATTTTAATCAATTTTGTTAGCTTCGGGTTATGAAGAAATTGATAGCGTTCGTGTTCCGTGTTCGTGGATCAGCAGGGATTGGGTTTGGGAAGAAAGACGGTGCTTTTAAATTTCCTGCTTTTGGCTCACACCCTGCAATATACTTAATTTGATTGTGCGTTATCCTTTTTTGACCCTGCCCAAAGCCAAATTGCTTGGCAGGGCACCCACAGGCAAATCCTTACACTTTGGGGGCTGTTAATGTTGAACAGCTGGCTTAGACAGCTGGCTAAGCCCCTTCCTTCTCTATTGCGGGTGTTTCATCAGCTGGTCCAGGTTAAAGTGTGAGGCCAGTGTTGATTAAATGTCCCTCCGTCCTTCTGAGTCCGTGAGGGCAAAGGGCATTTTTTTCCATTTCCCGGCTTCCGGTCTGAGCTGGCGTGTTCGCAAAGGCTGGAGAATCCCTTCTAAACCATGTGTCTGTTGCAAGAGGTGCACGGTGATGCTGAGACGAGGCAGTTTGCAACCTTGAACCCTTGCAGAATTGGTGCTGCCTCCTATACTGAAGCTGGTGCAAAGACCAAGGTACCTCCTTGCTTCCTTTGCTTCTCTCTCTTGGCTTTTCTGGTCCTGGGGCACTGCCTTGGAACTATGGTGCTTTTCTTAATTTCTTTCCTGGCTGGTTTGATGCTTTTCTCTGCTTTTGGTGTGGGGTCCCTTGTTCTGTGCCCTATTTCTGGTTGGGGCACAGATGATGTTGGTCATCTGAGGAAAAGGCTGGAATATGTAGAGGGGGACTCTTCCGGAACTGTGAGACCACCGCCCAAAGAAATCTGGAGGCTTTGACTGGCTGTGCATCTTGCTGCCTTGAAAAGGTACATTTTGATGGAGAGGAAACTGGAACTTTAGCTCTTGACGGCTTTTGTTCAAGCTTGGCATCTGGCTGGCTGTAGTAATTTAGGCAGGAAAGAATTCCTCCCCGAAGTGGCTAGTGAATTGGCCAGGATGGTCTGTTCTGTATCCCTGTGTCTTAGAATTCTTGTTGGAATTACAACTGCTCTGCAGACATTTCTTCTGTGGTCTGTTGGCTACCGTTGTGGATAAGTTTGCAGGGCTCTCTCCAGGAATGCCTCAGTGGATTGGGGTGGGTGGTGCATGCAGGTCAGCGATGTGTTCCCCTCTAGCTTTTAACATAGCTTTTCTCTCCTTCCTTCACCACTCTTGCTTTCCCTGGTCCCAGGATTAGGGAGGGGCAGATTATTCTCACCTTCCTGTGTGCAAGGCTTGTAGAGCTTCCAGGTAACTTTCTTTAGAGCCCAGCTGTCTTGTTAAGATCTCTTGGGCCTCTGGTGCCTGGTGTTGGCCCAGCTTGAATGCCCTCTGGTGCCGCCAGTCCTGTTGGAGTAGCTATTGTGTGTGAACAGTCCTGGGTTGGGTCAGGTAGGGACAGGGTCAGGTGCATTCTGATATCCATCAACTCCTCTCATTCTGTGGCCCATGCTGTGGTCACTGGGCTATTCACATCATACTACTAGTGAGGCTGATTCTTCTTCTGGGCAGAAAGCCTCCTAAAACCTGCCCTCCAGGGATGGTCCTGGTCTTGAGGTAGACAGACAGACTCTGTTTTGCCACTCAGAACTGGAATCACCTTTCCTGTCTCCTAAACATTGAAAGATCCTCTTCAGCAGTTTTCAGTGGGTGGAAAGGGGAGGGGTCTATAGACAAAGCTGTGTACTATCTGTGATGGAAGAGCTTTTAATTTATGGGTGCAATTAAAAATCTTCAACGCTAATTGCCCTGAATCCTGTGAAACTGGATTGTAGGCTGAGTATGGTGGGCAACATGAAAACTATGGCAAACTTTGATTTAAAAAAACACAAGTTAATATTAAAATGTTATTTTACCTTTTTTTACACAGAGTGAGATAAAGAGTGAGATGAATAGATATTCCACTGAGTGATGCAGAATTGCAGATAGGCACAATTCATATAAAAATGTCCTCACTCATTCTTGATGGTGAGGTGCTCACCAAATATGTAGAAATGTGGCCCTAAAAAGAGGCTAGAGTGAAATCTCTTCCCAGTGGGCTCTTCTCTGTGACCCCTGCTTCTTCCCCTCTGCTGGTTGCTCACTTTTGTATGCCCTTTATTCATTCTTCACCTTTCTGTTCACAGAACTATTACTATACCTGTCCTTGCTGTATTACTTGTGTGTGGTTGGCTAGTTGCTGGGCATGCAAATAGATCTGAGAAGAGGCTGGTGAAATGGCTACTCAAGTTATAAAAATATTGATGGCTGGTTTTTATCGAGGGAGCAGTCACATCTTTCTTCTGCTGAGTTCTTATGGGAAAGGGGCTCTTTTCAAGCTGACGTGTCCCACAAAAGCAGACTTACCTCTCTGAGTTCCTCTGATACGGCTCCCCCTTGTGCCAGCAAAACAATGTAGGAAAAAACAGAACAGCAAACTGACTTGTAGCAACATAGGACATTAGTAGAGAATATATTTAATTTAAGACTTAAGTCGATATCACTAATGACTTTGCAGTCAGTCAGGCTGGCAGTTCTTTCGTTGAGGGAGCATAAAATGGGAATTTAATCCTGAATCGTTCCTTAACCAAAACATTTTGAGAATTGCTCTGGCGTAAAGGAGGAAGAGGTCTATGAGAAAGAGACAGTGTCCCTTTATTAGTGTTCGTTCTTGTGATTAAAAAAAAAGATTCCATGGGGCATTAAAACTGATTGAATCATCTGGATTTTTTAAAGTGCCTTATGAAGAAACCTAACTTTAAGATAGATATGCTCAATCCTACACTTATAATGTCTCAAAACTCAGCTAAAGGCCAATTCTTTCTATTAGGTTTTTATTCTTTCCTTCCTCCAAATGGCTTTTATTATTCTCACCTCTTTTACAAAAACCTTAGTTTAGGCTGAGAGGTAGTAACTGGTGTAGTTTTTTTTTGCAAAAGAAGGATCCTTGGAGCTGGGGAAGATCTGAGCTTAAGCATTAAAACCTTTGTTTTATAACTGTCTCCAGGTAATTATACTACATGCCAAAATTGTATAGAACCTATACATAAATGCAGGCCCATTTTACATTTGGCTTACCCCTTGGTTTAGTTTTCTGTAGTTTGTTTCCCAGTAATTGAATAAGAATAACTTATTTTCTATCATTTACCACTGTTGTACTTTAAAGCACTTCCCCCCCTCTAAATTTATACGCAATGGGAAGGTCTTTCAGAGATACTTTATAGAAATGTTTTTCTGCTTGGGTTCCTCTTTAAGACACTGCTGTTTTTCAAGCGTTCTCCCTTCAGGGAACACCTTTGACATCATCTTTTCTGCTGTGGCCTTTTTTGTGCTTTGCAGAGGATTCTGGGATATAATCTGGAGCAGACACTTGGTTCACCAACAGCCCTGAACTAGACCTGGTAGCATTTTCCAGTTGGCTAAAAATACACACAGCATGCTACTGCAGCCGCATCAACCCTGAGTTTTCTTTTGGGAATGGTTGCCTGTTGTTCTTCCTTTTCCATGGGGAAAAAGAAGCTGCCAGGATTTGGTAGCAATGGAAGTCTCCACCTCTGTCCTTTGTTTTTCCCTCTGGGAACTTGAGTATAGAGTGTTTCTTTCCAGCATTGCTCGCTGACATGAAAGCCTTGTTTATGTGGTTTTTCTCTGGCAAGGGTTGTTTGGTCAGTTCCTTCAGTCCATCCCACACAGAAACCAGACTTCTGAACCGTTGAGCATAGTGGTGAAGGAATTCACTTCCTTGTTGTTCAGTCTGTGACATGGAAATGAGGTACCCAGCCATGCTGCCATATTGTGAGGATTCCTCAGGGCAGAAGGGGTGGATGAGTGTGTGGAAGGAGCATGGAGATTCAGGGAAGAGAAGCTGTCTGCTTCCTAAACCTTAGGAAGAAGAGAAGAAGAGTTTGGATTTATATCCCCCCTTTCTCTCCTGTAGGAGACTCAAAGGGGCTTACAATCTCCTTGTCCTCCCCCCGTCACAACAAACACCCTGTGAGGTGGGTGAGCTGAGAGAGCTCCGAGAAGCTGTGACTAGCCCAAGGTCACCCAGCTGGCATGTGTGGGAGTGCACAGGCTAATCTGAATTCCCCAGATAAGCACAGGCAGATAATCTGAATTCCCCAGATTAGCACAGGCTAATCTGAATTCCCCAGATAAGCCTCCACAGATCAAGCGGCAGAGCGGGGAATCAAACCCGGTTCCTCCAGATTAGAATGCACCTGCTCTTAACCACTACGCCACTGCTACTGGAGTAGGTGGCATGGAATTTCTCCTACAGCTCCATTGATTGAAAGGGAGGACGACTTAGCCAGGCAAATTTATTGTCTTTATGAACATGGACTGAGAGCTGGCATGGGAGTCTTTGGGAGACTTCAATATACATCTCCCTTCTGCTGTGAAGTTGACTGGATGTCTTTCAGCCCCTTGGCCTAATCTACCTCATAGGATTGTGAGGCTAAAATAGGGTAGAGAGAAGCATTTCTGCCATGAGGTGAGAGGGTGACTTGCCTCAGGCTACCTCGGTGAGTTTGTGGCAGGGGTGAGATTCAAAGCAAAGACATCCCAGTTTATAAGCTCAGTTTCTTAGCTATTCTATCCAAGCTCTCTGAAGTTCATGGATGTGCTTATATCCCCATAATAATGACACCTATATTATTATTCAGCATACTGCCCAAGTTTCATAACTGTTTAGCCCTCCAGTTAAACTTGCAATGATTTGATGTCCTTTAAAATTAGGAATGTTTTAGACTCCAATTCAGATTTGCCTGCATATAGCTGCTTATCGCTGTGCCTGTTCAAATAGTGTTCCAGGTTTACTGAACGTTATGATGATGACATTCTTATCACTGAGTCGTTTCCTTCTAGATTTAGGCTGTATCTCTGCTTGGAAAAAATGAAGGGAGAAATCTCAAAACACAATTCAGCTGTACCGTTCAGGTCTTTAGTAAAAAGAATTCATGAGCTAGCCGTATTCGGCATTTCAAGAAGAGGCTTCCTAGTATCCAGCTGTTCTTTCCAGCTAATGAATGTGTTGGATATTAAATATGAGGAGCCAACTTGATTGCATGAACTCACACCAAAAAGCTGTGAATGTTCTGCAGCTCTTGGTGTGACTTGCTTGCTAAGATGGAATAACTACAGGCCATACTTCTCTGGAGTGTTTTCAAACAGTTCACACTAGAGTGCTTCCCAGCTGTCTGTTCCTTGGCAATGTGCTAGAGAAACGTCACAGAAGAAACAGAACCCTGCCAGATCTACCAAAGATCCCAGATGTAGCCAAGTGTCCTGTTTGAAGTTCCAAACCGGGTGTAAGGGCATCAGCCCACCCTGGTATTGTCCCCGAGACATTGGTATTCAAGGTATACTGCCTCTGAACTAGTGTTATTTAGCAGTTCGGTATCCTTTGTCCTTTTGACAGTTTGGTTTGCTGACCTATTCAGATAGACAAAAATGTATTTCAGAACACTGAGCTAGGCTGGGCCTCACAGTCAGATCCAAGACACTTGGGTTTGAATTGCTGCTTGTCCATCATGTTTGTAGTCATCATCTCATTTCCTGCCTTCCCTCACAGGGTTGTTGTGAGGATAGCAGTCAACATGGTATAGTGGTTAAGAGCCAGGGACTCTAATCCGGTAAACCAGGTTTGTTTCCTCGCTCCTCCACATGAAACCTGCTGGGTGAACTTCAGTTAGTCATAATTCTCTCCAAACTCTCTCAACCCACTTACCTCACAAGGTGTGAGGAGGGGAAGAGGAAGTTGTTATGGGGTGCTTTAATACTTTTTAAAGGTTCAGAAAAGTGGGGCATAAAAACCAACTCTTCTTCTTTAAAGTGGATCCCTCCCCGGTATTCTATCCTGTGTTCCATAGGGGATGGATGAGGTACGAATGTAATATGTATTTTGCATTCATCCCCTTAACAGGGCCTAGTTGCTTTTAGTCTCCAACCTTCTCCTGTTTGCCACAACTTCTCCTCTCCCCCCTCCCCCAGATTTCAATCTGGCTGGATTTATGCAGTACCTACTCTTGTGTTTTGGACTTTGCCTTAAAGCTTCTGTTTAATTCAAAAACTTTCACCAGCATGTTGTAAGAAGCAAGTGGGTCCTGTAACAGAGCACTGCCTGTCTTGCAGTGTAGTCCAATGAGATGCAGTTATTTCTAGAGTGCTCTGCACAGTCTCCGGTGGCTCAAGAGTGGTTTACATTGATAAAATTCATACAATGAAATGAGACATTCCAGATGTAAAGCTGACTTCATGGCACCCTAGCCCATATCCTGAAACCCAGTAAGAGGGGAACAATCAACACTGAAAAATACAGTCACAGTAAATTAAGAAAATAACCAGTAAAGTGAAGGGAAGAAGAGGGAGGCCAGCAAAGGTGGACCCTGCTTTTTCTTTCTGCCCTAGATCTCGCAGATCAGCTGTCTTACAGACCTTGCAGAACTGAGGCTCCTTCCGCACATGCGGAATAATGCACTTTCAATCCACTTTCAATGCACTTTGCAGCTGTGCGGAATAGCAAAATCCACTTGCAAACAATTGTGAAAGTGGATTGAAAGTGCATTGTTCTGCATGTGCAGAAGGGGCCTGAGTTAAATCTCACAGGGCTCCGGATCTCATTCAGCACAGCATCCCATTGGGCTGGGCCAGAGCTGAGAAAGCTCTGGCTCTAATTGAGGACAGCCAGACAATTTTTGGACCAGAGGCCACAGGCAAGTTGTTGATTGTAGAGCGTAATACTTTCAGGGGGGATGGATTTGGAGAGGCAGCCTCTCTGGGGTGATGTATGGGGAGAGGCGGTCTGAAGAAAGGAGAATTGGGTTGCTCTTGTGGTGAGGCTTCAGGTCTCCTGAGCGGATTTTAGTGCCAGGAAGCAAATCCTAGCTGTGTTTCAAGGTGCAGAGAAATCCACTGGGAGAGAGAGTGTGTGTGTTTGAGTCATTCAAAAAAGGTCCCCTCCTGTACTTGGATCAGTTAATTCCCCTTCTGTTCCCTGAAAGATGAAATAATTTGAAGGACAACATGCTTGATAACTAACCGAGCAAACTGCTGGTGGGTTGCTGAATGACTTGCATGATTTGACCGTGTATGTTTGAGAGGTGACTCATTCCTGAGCTTGGGTTTTCAGCTGGAAGAGAAGAGGGAAACCTGCGTTTAGAGGGAAGCTAAACCTAGGCTTCCCTCTTCTCTTCTGGCTGAAAATCCAAGCCCAGGAATGAGTCTCTTCTCAAACATATATAGACAACAACAGCACTATTTAAACCAGGATCCTGGTCCTTTAGCTTTCTTCTGGGCTTTGGGGGAGCTGTTGCAACCAAGAAAAGTTGGGTGAGGGGAATGGGGTGGTGTTACTGAATTTCATAAGTTCTCTGTTTTGATTCGAAAGTTGAAGTGACTTTTATGTCTTCTCAGCTCTGGAGAAGGATTTGGAGTCATGTATTTTGTATCGTCACCAAAAATAACCAACGTTTAATAGTAAATACGCACACTGGTGCCTGTTTTTACCTCCCCGTTCAAATGCCATACAATAAAACAGCTGTAAAAGAGGTTGTTATTGGAATGGGGGAAATTAGCAAACAAAACGAGCAGCTTGAGAGAACTTGGAACAAAAATGTGTACATGAAGGAATAAAGTGGCAGACTTGTACATTTTTACACAAGAGGAATCACATTGCTCTGTTGCAGGACAACGTCTTTGTGACACCTCAGAGTTGTAACATGTTTATTTCAGCGTAGGTTTTCATGGGCTGGAGACCACCCAGGGTTTCTAGCTCCAGGTGGGGGGATTCCCGGAGATCTAAAGGTGGAGCCTGCAAAGGGTGTGGCAAAACCTCACTAGGGTGTAATGTCACAGAGTCCGCAACTCCAAAGACGCCCTTTTCTCCAAGGGAACAAATCTCTTTCATCTGCAGAACACTTGTAATTCCAGGAACTCTCCAGGCTCCACCTGGAGATTGGCAACCTTGAGACCATCTCATCTACTAGCTAATAGAACTTTATGATAAGAAGAAGAGGAAGAGTTTGGATTTATAGCCCACCTTTCTCTCCTGTAAGGAGACTCAAGGTGGCTTACAAGCCCCTTTCCTTCCTCTCCCCACAACAGACACTTTGTGAGGTAGGTGGGGCTGGGAGAGTTCCCAAGAACTGTGACTAGCCCAAGGTCACCCAGCAGGAATGTAGGAGTGTGGAAACACATCTGGTTCACCTGATAAGCCTATGCCACTCAGATGGAGGAGTGGGGAATCAAATCCGGTTCTCCAGATAATAATCTACCTGCTCTTGACTACACCATGCTGGGGCTTCTTTGTTCACAGAAGCATCTGCTACAAATGTACTAGTCATGCAGTGTTATCTTTAAGGAGCTGAAGTTGTTGCTGCAGCTCATCACCATTGAAGATTGCCAAAACTGGTGGCAGAGGCAATTTTTGTGCAGATTTGTCAAAAGCAAGACCCAGTTTGGGCTCAGCACCTCCAATGAGACTTCCACCCTCCATAATGAATGATAAAACCATTGCATGAAATCATCTTGTAGGCCTTTTAGCAGTTCATAGTTCTTCAGAGCACATTAACGCTTGGAATCGATGGCCAGAGATATAGTTACACCTTTCCTTAGCACAGTACTTCTTCCACCCAACCCCCAATAAAAATCAAATCAATATAAAGAATTCCAATTTTTAAAATGAATAGTTGGCTTAAAATGGGCTATCCTACCCCGACTGCTTAAGAAGTTTAACTGGGTCTATCTTGTGCTGCTGTTTGACTCAGATCATCATGGGATGCTCCTTTAATGCATTGCTTGTCAGGTTTAATGCATTGCTTGCTTGGCCACTGTTGGAGAAAAAGAATACAGGGCTACGTGGGCCTCTGTTGGCTCTGAAATTTGTTGTGAGAACAGTCCAGAGAGATTCCAGCAGTGGTAATCTTTAGGGTAATATCTGCTATTGCCTAATCTCCCCATATTCTTGCAAGAGCTAAAGCAGTAGAAAAATGGGTTGTTGGGGTTGGGGGGGGGACACAGCATATTTTTGAACAAATGGGTGGGACCTTGGCTGCACAGGCCGGCCTCTTGAGGAAGGGGCTTTTCCTGCTCGGATTCCTTCCAGCCCTGCAAATGTGTTTCTTAAGCTTTCTCCTGCTGTTTGCAATCTAATGAAAACCATCCATGCATTTCTAAGGAGCTTATCTGCCTGAGATTGTGCTCATGGTTAGCGTTTATCTGTATCTCTTTCTCTCATCCCTCCCCGGCCACGTGCTGGATGTATAATGAAATATGCCCTGGTATAAACCTTGATTTTAAGTGGTAGAACTCTGTTTCAGAGGTGTCCTTGGTGCTGTGCAGAAGTGGAGAAATTTTCTAGGGGCCTAGCCTATGGTGACAGGTTTCAGACTCCTGAGTTCTCTGAGGCTCAGAGTAAAAAAAAAAATCTCCTGAAAGATACATAGGGACTTGCACAAGTCACGGGTTTGTAAATCTTTTCGGCTGAACTATTATTAAAATTAAAAACTGAGCAAAATGAATCCAAGAGCTAAGTGTGTTTCCACATTTAGGTAGAGGAAAAAAAGTATTCTATCTGAAACTTGAGAAGACTGGCCCATCTCTTCAAAATGAGGACTATCCATCACCCTCCCCTGTAAATGTCTATTAAGATATTTGGTTTCTTCGACATCCTGCCAGAGAAAGAAAGCTGTACATCTCAGAAGGTTGCACACTGTACCTGGACATCTTAGTGATCCCTGTTATCTTTTCTGATCATGGTTGTCATTCTGAATGTGAGTGTAGCAATTATTTATGAGCAACTAATCTATATCAAGTTATTTTCTTTAAAAGGGTGTGTCCCAAGAGAGCGACAGTCTGAGATTTTGCTCCAGAATCGGGTTCCTGGACAAACATCTTGTTAGTACACTTTGCCTTAAGTATTTAAAGGATACAATATAATACATTAGATCTGTTCAAATCCAGGAAGGCTTAGGGATTTGATGGCTTGAAAATCAGCTAGGATTTTGAATTCATGAGCAGGGTAGAACATATGGTCATCAAGGCATGGTTATTATTGCTGATTGAAAGGGGGGAGGGGGTGGAAAATCACTAGATAAAATCTCCTTATGGGTGGGATGGCTGGATGTTGGTTTAACCGTCACCACTGAGTATATGCAGGGCAAATCAGGTATTCTGCCCAGCCTTGGGGCCCAAGCTGCATCCCATTGACTTTATACCTTGCGGTCCACTGTATAATTCATTTTGATTTACTGGCGGTTGTGGATTTTTGGGACTGTTTCATTTACTTCATTAAGTTTATTTGCTTCAGTTACTCACTGAGATTCAAAGATTATGGAATTAGAAGACCAGGCAATAAGAATAGTATAATACAACAAACAATGCAAGAATTCTGCCAGCTGTTTTTTTGGCATGCAGGCATGGCTGGTTAATGATATTGTAACACACGTGCAAATCCCTTTCTTTTCTGTCTCATGCTGTGCTGTAGTTGTTTCCAGCATCACCTGCTTCTGATGCTTATAGCTTACCTCTTGATTCTCCCCTGCACATCACTGCAGCACATAATAGATTTTGCAAAAAAAAAGAAGAAGAAGGTTATTTAGGATAGTGTGCAGGAGTGCATCCATGCTTGCCATTTTAGAATAGAATAGAATAGAATCTTTATTGGCCAAGTGTGATTGGACTTTATATCTGCCTTTTCTGGGGATTTATTTTTCACCCGTGACTTTATTTTTACTTTCAAGATTTACATATCCTCTTTCATTCTGAAGGTTTCCAAACAGCTAATAAGATATATATGCGTGTGGATGTGTGTGTTATAAAGTTATAAAGATCCACAGAATCAAAATCCTTGAGAAGGTGGGAAATCAATGAAAAATCAACCAAAAATCTGGTAAACAAAAGTGTAATTTTGTCTGGTACCTAAAGCTCCAGAACTTGGATATTAGGTGAGTAGCCATGACAATTCCAGCATTTCGGGGCCACTACAAAAAAGGCCCCATCTCTAATATTATTTGTGAAAATATACTCCTATTGTTCTCTCTTGCTGTTCACTCACGTTACTTTATTTGTCTTTGATTTTACTACTAGTTATTACCGTTTTATGTTTTAATTGATCAGCTCTCTTCGGAGTCTTATACTGAATGGCGGAAAGCAATAACAAGGGTGTCATGCTAAGTATTCAGATATGCTCCTCAAAGTTAAAATTAGATCCATCACAGTTGAACAGGTTCCTGAAAAAAATACTTTCTGACAAACATATTTTGGTGCCTGTCTGTTTGTGGAGTGGTGGCATGCCATATTTTCTTCTCTGCTGTCCTCTGACTCATTTACCCTCGCTGCACTTTAATCTGATTGATTGCGACAACCCACCAGTGACTTTGTTTACCAGCATTTGTGAGGACGTTGCGTCAGCTGTCTTCACTTTCTGACATTGGTGAGAGGAACCCATGTCCCATCAGAAATGAGGCAGAGGATAGCAATGGCCCAGAAAGAGGAGAAAAATGGTCCTGAGAAGATTAGCTTTAAAATGATGTAGATGTTCTTGCAGCAAATGTTGCATGAACGGCTGAAAATCTGAAGTGTGTTTAGCGGCTCTGGGCGCAAACATGAATCTGTTGTAGTTTCACCCTGTCCTTCCTTCGAGGACCTCGGAGAAGAATGTATGGTTCTCCCCACCTCTAGTTTACCTTCACAACAACCCTCTAAGGTAGGCTGTGAAGTGAAGAGATAACTGGTCCAAAGGCGACCCAGTGAGCTCCGCGGCTTGGTAGGAACTTGAATAGGGATCTCCCCAATCCTACTGTGATCACCTAACCATGGCACCTCATTAGTTGAATGTCAGTGCTTCTGACTTGCCTGCTTGTGTAATCCGTTGTGTAACTTTTGAGTATCTCACTCGCTGAAGGGCCTTTGAGCAGAAAAATAAGAAAGCATGTTGATATTGTCTGGAGCGTCTCTGATTCTTAATTTCCAGCAGCAAAATGGCTGTTCTTAAATATCTAATGTGCATGTTTTTGCATACACTTGCTCTGATTCAATTGGGGCAGTTGTAAAGGGTAGTTGCATAAGGTCAATTGTCCATCCTCTTGAAAACACACTGACCCATCTGTTGGATTTTGCAAGAGCCAGCCCCTCAGTCGTGAAAAAGTTAACTTGCTGTTTGTTTTGCTATAACTGTATCAGTTAGATTACCTTGTAACAAATAGGGTGTCGAGTTCAAGGTCCTTTCTAAGATGTAGGTGCCTTTTGCAAAATTAGCAAGATGCTTGTTTGACCGTTGGATATCAATGAAGATGTGTCTTGAGTCCCATACTCAAAACAGGAAGTTTTGAGTAAAAGTTTGTAGCTCTTTGTTTTCCCAGATACTTTCCCTTTTTCCTTCCTGCTACGGTATCTAGTCACAATGTAACCAAGATGCAGCTTAGATAGTTCGAAAAATGGTTTCCTTGTTTTCATCCATGTATATCTAGTCTTCTTCAGCAAAGCATTTTTATATAAACTCACTCATGGCGTGTCCCCTCTGTCTGTTGCCCACACTTCACGCTGCTGAATATGAATATTAATAACACCATCTGGCCCAGTGCCCTTGTTTAGTGACTGTCCGTGGGGAAGCGCTGGGGGACCAAAGGCAGAGAGCCTGGCTCATTGCTCTTGGCTATTATGAGCAGCAGAGCAGCCTCTGGTGTGTGTGGAGCTGATCTCCTTCCATTTGCTGACGCCAATAGCGCTCGTTCAAAGTGTGCATAGGAGACTGTCGTCCCCAGCCACTCCTCTCTCTTAGCTGCATTTAATTTCCTGTAGGGCTTTCCTTGCAGTGACATCAAAGCTAGAGGGGAGGAAGAGACTTCTGTATTAGAAATGGCAAACACGGGTTGTGGGGTGAAGAATTGAGAATCCCAGTCCCAAACCCCTCCATCGCTCCAGACTCTGCAAAGAATATGTTCTGCTGATTAGTCACACTTGCATAAACATGTTTCGTCTTTCTGTCATGCACTTTTAAAATAAATCGGCTCTTTTGACGTGGCCTTTTGTTTTTGCTCAGCTCTTTCCTCTTAGTGCTCTAGTGAAAGGCTGATGTTTTTGTCTAACTTCCAAAAGCCTTTTGTGTGAGTGTGTGTTTGCTGCCACAAGCTGATGCCCCCCCTCCCGGAATTTAACTCTTGTTAGGCATTTTTTTCTCTTATTCCAGCTTGAAAGTCTCTACAGATCTTTCACTAGCATCCTTGGCTACCTGTTTTCAATCAAAAAAGAAAAGTACTCATTTGCACAGTTAGGAAAAAACAAGAACCTTCCCTAAAACAGACTGTAGATCCACCTAGTCAGGCATCCTGTTTTCCACAGAGACCAGCTAGGTGCCCCTGGAAGGTTTGCAGGCAAGGTATGGAAGCCAAAGCTGTTGCCTGGAGTTGCTGTCTTGCAGCTGGTATCCAGAGATACACTGCCTCTAAACCTAGAGGTTCCATTTACCTGTTGTGGCTAATCAACATTGCTAGATTTCTCTTCCTTGAAAGTGCCAGATCCCTTTTTAAATCCATCTAAGGTGAGAGGACTATCAGCAGAGTTTAAAGCGGAGTCACTCTGGTAAGATGAGAAGTACTTTAGTCTTCTTGAACTCACTGCAACCTCTTAGCACTCATGGAAAAGAATACTCTCCACTCAAGATGTTCTTTCCATAGGAAGGTTTTTACCTTAGCAGTTGCAAGGTTACACAAGTCTATCTATACAAGACTATATAACTGTACAGAACTCTTCAGCTATAACAAAGTTCAACACATACAGAACTCAACTCAGACTTTATCTCAATTCAGCTTAGCATAGCATACATCAGAGATACTTTTCCCCGCCCAGGCCTCAGCCTCTCATTGGTCTAGAATTACAGCAGGAATTCACCAATCATGTTAAAGGTTAATATTTGCTACTTTTGCCCCTAGACTGACTGTCTCCGTCCTTTGGGTTCGTAAACCTTCTGCTAACTTGAAATGACCTTCTAATGAACTTTTCACTCTTTTTATGTATCATGAGAAGGACATCAACCTCTTGTGGTGGTGAGATCTTCAAGGTAACTGTGGTGTAAAGAAGTATTTCCTTTTTCCTGTATTGGGGGTACATCAATTTCACTGAGTTCCCTTGAATTTTGCTATAATGAAAGAGGATAGAAAAATGTCACTCTTCCCACATCCCTGGTCTTTTAAATAGAATTCTGCTGTGATCCTCCTTCTCCCCTTAATTTTTTCCCCTTCTGAACTGAAACCGTCCCCAGTCTTCAGGCCTTCTTCCTACAAAAAGGGCTTTAATATCTTCATCCTTTGCATTGTCCTTTTATGCACCTATTCCAGCAAAAGATGTTGCTTTTTTGAGATCAGAATCATACACAGTATTTCAAATGCAGCACCCCATTTCAGTTTTTAATTCCTAGCAGAGTTTTCATTATCAATCACATACCCAGAAGAGGAATCCTGGGCATTCCCAGCCAGTTGGGAGCCCAAGAGCCTGTCCACAAAAAATTCAAATCTAATCTAGAGGTTAGGTGGCCATCTGACAGGAACGCTGATTCTGTGACTCATTATAAAGTTAGGAACATTGTGAGAGGGAAGGCAGAAAATGGTCAGCCAGTTCTTGTTTCTTGGGGCCCTTTCTTATATGCCCAGGGTAATGCGAATTTAACAGTTTGGGGTCAAGAAGGAAGTGATCTCAGGGATCTTGGAGATTTGGGGGTAAAGGTCACTGGGAGGTGAGCAGAGGTAACCGGATTTCCTGCCTTGTGCACGGGGTTGGACTAGATGATCCTCGGGTCCCTCTCAGCTCTATGTATCTAAAATAAATACAGAGACAATTCACAAATTAATAATATGCAATGAGTGAAGAAGAAGGTTTGTAAAAACAGTTAACAGCTTTGGTGCTCCTATCTTGATTACTGTCGCACCGTTTCATCGTAATTTTTCCACGCCTTTTAATTGGCATGCCCTATTTTGATTCTCTTCTCTTTCTGTTCGGTTTGTGCTCCATATGTTGCCTCTGCCAGTTGCCTTCTCTCAACTTAATTTACATTACATGGTGGTTATGAGGATAACATGGAGGGGAGAGCAAGGTCCCCATTGGGGTAAGAAAGACAGGGCATATATGAAGCAAATACATTTACTGCAACATAATTGTTTGAGCGGGATTCTCCTACTTGTATCTCTATTTACCAACGCCTAACCCCCCATTCCCATTTTCTGTTCTTCATCTGGGTGCTTTCTCTTGTGTTATGCTTAAGCCGTGTGCATCTTTGTGTGCATGTGTTCACTAGGGCAGCCTTGCAGGCAGTGGCTAGCCACAAAGCTGGCTTAGCTGCCTTTGCAATCTCTAGGATTGCCAACTCCGGGCTGGGAAATTCCTGGGGAATTGGGGGTCGCCCTGGAAAGTGTGGCATTTAGAAAGAGGATGGGAAGGCAGCAGTGAAGCGGTGCCATAGAGCCTGTCCTCCAAAGCTGCCATTTTCTCCAGGGGAATTGATCTCTTGGAGATCAGTGGTAATTTCAGGAGATCTCCAGGCCTTACCTGGAGACTGGCAACAGTAATGCTCTCTCATTCTTGCCTCATGATAAAATACTGGTTTGGCTTGTAAAGGTTTGGCAGAAAAACAACCCCAGCTTCTAGGTCCTGATAACTTTTAATTTGTAATTGTAACTTGTATTTTGTTAGGCTTGGTTCTTTTGTCAGCAGACTTCAGAGGAAAAATAGGCTGTATATGTGCAGATAATGGTGTGTATGCAAGTCACTGGTGATTAATGTATTGTCGAATGGTGTGTATGCAAGTCAGTGGTGATTATTTTGTGGGGGGGTGGTGTCTAGAAGAGAATTCAGAAATGCTGTCTGGAGTAGTAGGGCCTAATGTCTGAGCAAAGATTCACATCTTGATTCTCCAAACTAGTTCAGAGCTATAACTCATCGTCCATTTTGTCAACAGCCTCAATTGCTTTGTCACCAAAGGGAACTGCTGAGACTCATTTAGAACATGAAAATGCATTTAACATGTTTATTATAATAGAGTAATGGCTCATGCAGGCATCAAAGCGGCTAAATGAAGGTTACGATCCTGAGCGGCGGCGGTTAAAGATGAATTACTGTAATTATCCTGAGTCTATAAGATCAACTTCCTTGGCTCTGAAACATCATAGTACAAGTTTTTATTCTCTATTTTTGGTGCGCCCCCCCCCATATGAATGTAATATTATGATCTGATCTGCTGCCTCTGTCAGATTCACCAGGTATTACTGCTGTCTACCCAGTGCAAGTTAGTTAGCATTATGCTTTTTCTACACCTGATGGGGTCTTGACCAGGGCTGGATAGACTCTGAGCTTACACAAAATTCTTTCCTAGGAAAGTTAGTTTCTGTGGCCTTTGTCAACTTCAAATTTACTAAATGCACATAATTTCTCTTATTTTTGTGGAATTTGTTCTGCAATGTTTGCTGTGTTTGCATTTGTTTTGCCTCCCAAAGGGTATTGACAAATTGCCAGTAGCCTTGAAACCTCACCCTTTTGACATCTGGAACCTGATTCATCAGCTCCTTTAGCACCTGGGATCTTGGCAAGCATTTCCTGCCCAGACTTTCAAGTACTGTATATCCTTGGGAGTCATAAGGCCTAGAAACTTGCATTAAAACAAAAAGTCAGAATGAGGTTTGCAGGAATTTTGTGCCTTATCACATATTGTGAATTTTTTTTTCAGTGCTTCTGGGGAATTGAGGCATTTATACAGCTTTGTTTCAGTGCTTACAGGTGATCAGTAAGGTGGTTGACAGAACAGCAGTGAATGACTAAATTTTCTTCACATTACTGATGGATTTAAAAGGACAACCTCTCCAGTCTTGTCTACAGGTGCCCTTTTGAAATGCCAAGATTTATGGTAGATGAATTTCAATCTAATAATAATGAAAGCACTAGCAATTGTTAGAGTACGTAGCAACCAAACTGAACAAATTTTTAACTCCAGCCTCATGAAGTAAAATTACCTCTTCCTGTTAAAGCATGTGCAATGCAAAGTGCTGTCACATCGCTGCCAATCTCTGGCAACCCTATAGGTTTTTCAAAGCAAGAGACAAACAGAAGTGTTTTTTCCTTTCCTGCCTCCATGTCACTACCCTGGTATTCCTTGGTGGTCTCTCATCCAGATCCTAGCCAGAACTGATCCTTCTTGGCTTGAGCAATATGAAGAGATCGAGCTAGCCTGGGCCTTCCAGGACCCATTACAGCAAACAGCCCTAATCATCACATTTTGGGACTGACTCCTATTTCTTCTTGAGTCAACTTAGGGTCAGTTCACCAGTTCTAATGGCTACCACCAAGACTTCTGATCAGACATGTTCATTACTTCCTGGGCCTGTGAATTAAATCCCAGACCTTCTAAGCACATCTAGTTAAAATTCCTGAGGGGAGACAATGATGAGTTTATAATGTATTAATTGTCCCTCAGCCTTTTTGATGAAGATGATGCTATTCTCTTACTCTGTCTCCCCCCTTTCTCCAATTTTATTTTGTCCTCTCAGGGCCTTGCATGGTTTAGCTACACTATGGTGTATGTGTTTAGTGCTCTCAAGTTGCTTCTGACTTACGGCAACCCTATGAATGAATGATCTTCAAAAACATCCTACCGTTAACAGCCTGGCTCAGGTCTTGCAATCTGAGGCTTCCTTAATTGAGTCAATCCATCTCATGAGAGGTCTTCTTTTCCCGCTGTCTTCAACTTTTCCTAGCATTATTGTCCATTCCATTGACTTTTGTCTTATAATGTAGCCAAAGTATGATAGCCTCAGTTTGATCATTTTAGCTTGTATGGACAGCTCCGGCTTTATTTGACCTAGAACTCATGAGTATTATCAAACTCAATAATGTGTATTGTCAAAGATTTTCATGGCCAGAATCAACTGGCTGTTGTTGGTTTTCTAGGGTGTGTGTGTGTGGTCTGGTAGTTTTTGCCCCTAATGTGACATGCCTCTGAAGAAGCCAGCCATAGATGCAGGTGAAACATTAGGAGCAGAAACTACCAGATAATGGACACGCAGCCTGGTATGGATTATCTTGATTTTGCTTGCAACACAACTTTATCCTTCAAGATCTTTTCCAGCTCACAGTGGTAAATAATCAGCATCCAAATGCCTAAACCCATACATTTAAAAGTAACTGAGATCTGTTTTCTTTCCGCTGTAGTCCCAAATGAGAATCCTTCCGTCCTCTTATTCCCTTTTCACATCTTGGCCCATGACAAAAACGGGGAGGCTGTCTTGCCGCCTGGGTCCTTCTGGTCTCCGGAGCATTGCTGTGACTCGGCAGAAGTTTCCTGCCAGCTCAGCAGAGGTTCCTTTTTATTTACATCAGTTGCTGCTGGATGGAGCGGCCCTCTGGAGATGCAGTCCTTTCTCCTGGCAGCCGTCCCAGGAGGCACAAAAGCCCTGCTACCCAAGCCAGCCTCTGGCATCCGCTCTGCTCTTGCACTGTTAGCTTGGCAAAGAAGCTCTTGCAAGATTCTCATCCTGTCCGTCTCCTCAGCTGGACGAATCATGGCCTCCCCTTCTCACCCAGCCATCTCTGCAGTTGATCCATGGGGTGCAAGATTGGCATGGTGCTGGAAAATGGTCCGTCTGGCTACAGGTACCTTTCTTAGGCTTTGTTTTTTTTTAAATGGGAGCTTGTTCAGGAAAGCAACGAGTAATATTTACCAGGGCCCATTTGGTCATTTGTTCTCTTTCTCTTCTGGGGCAAGTTGGAGTAGTTCCAGTAGTTTCACAGAGGAACTGCTCGGTACAGCCTTACCATTCTTTATTTTCTATTACATCTTTATTATGCCCTTCCTTCAAGGATGGCAAGTGTGACTCTCTTCCATTTTATCCTTCCCACAACCCTGTAAGGTAAGGCAGGGTTTAGGCAGCATGGTAGGCCCAAGGTCACTCATTTTGCTGCTTGACTAAGTTGTAATTTGAACTCAGGTTGTCAACTGATATTCCAGTTTCAGCACCACAGTGGCTTCCCTTTGTATGTCCTGCCATTGTTGAATGGCGATGTGTCTATGTGGACAGAGTTGAACCCAGAGGCGTAGCTCCAAGGGGGCCGGGGGAGGGGTACGCGACACACCTATGGCTACCAATGTTGATCCTCCTTGATCTGAGATTGCAAATGCCTTAGCAGACCAGGTGCTTGGGAGCAGCAGCAGCAGAAGGCCATTGCTTTCACATCCTGCATGTGAGATCCCAAAGGCACCTGGTGGGCCACTGGGAGTAGCAGAGTGCTGGACTAGAGGGACTCTGGTCTGATCCAGCAGGCTCTTTCTTATGTTCTTATGTTCACCTGGCGTGCACCCATGTGGGGGTGAGGCGAGGGCGTTCCGGGGGCATGGCGGGGGCATTCTGGGGCAGAGGACACACCAGTGCATCGGGCGCTTTCCCCCCCTGGCTATGCCTCTGGTTGAACCATATTTGAATGATGGTAATACCCTCCCACGCACATGTAACCCTATTTCTCTACTTTGCTAGCATTCAGTCTCTGTCTCTTATGCAAGTTTTCCTCACAGGGTTGTTGCAAGAATAAAATGGGGACGGGGAAGCTATGTGCTAGGTGGATAGGCTTGGTCGGTGGGAATTTTATTCTTGGCATTAGCAGTTTGGGGGATCATTTGGCTGCCTGAGAGAGAGGCAAAGTGGCAGTAAAGATCTTTCCATGCCATTTTAAATACTGAATAGGGAGTGGGGCAGGTTTGCTCAGAGGAGGCCATCTTGTTACTAACAACTGTTTGGGTAGGGTTGTGTGGTGGTTGTTTGTTTAGAAATGAGGTCAGGTAAGTGCTCCAGTACTAATCTTGCGTGGGTGGGTGTAGGAGAAGGCTGTGCCTCACAGCAAGGAAACGTCAGTCAGTAGAAGTGCGTAAAAATGGCAGAACGTGACTTCACGAGAAGCAGCCATGTTGGCACTTCTGAATTTGCCTTCGAAAATTAATAAGTGGTGTATCCATTTCTCATGATTCTGAACTGCTGTAGGTGCTGTGATGAGCACACACCTTAGGAGTGCCTCAGCATCTGCGAGCATGACTACAAGAAGCAAACTAGAGAGGACAGAGATATTTGAGGTTTATTTCAAATTGGATCAGGTGTGTTCATGGGAGGAAGAGGGCAGTACTCATCTAAAATGTAAAACGATCCCTCCGTTCTGTGCAATTGCCTCATTTCTCTGATAAACAAGCATTTCAGAGCTGCTTAGTTACAATATACAGCGAGCCCAAGACCAAAGAATACTGATGAGCCCTATTCTGCTGTGTTTTTAGGGCAAGACATTCCGCACATCCTTTCTGGAAGCCATGGAAAGCTTCAAAGCATCTTGATTTCATCAACAACATTGTTTGTCAAAATGTAGGGGAGGGCCTGCAACAAAGGCTTTACTTTTGAGGGATAGGCAAATGCATAAGAAGAAGAGTTTGGATTTATACCCCACTTTCCTCTCCTGTAAGGAGACGCAGGGTGGCTTACAAGCTCCTTTCCCTTCCTCTCCCCACAACAGACACCTTGTGAGGTCAGTGAGGCTGAGAGAGTTCTGAGAGAACTATGGCTAACCCAAGGTCACCCAGCAGGAATGTAGGAGTGTGGAAACGCATCTGGTTCACTAGATAAACCTCTGCCACTCAGGTGGAAGAGTGGGGAATCAAACCCGGTTCTCCAGATTAGAATCCACCTGCTCTTAACCACTTCACCACGCTGACTCCAAAGGAACAACTTTGCTTTTGTTATCACCTTTTATCAACCCAGGAAAAGTAAAGTTGTGAATGCAACAAACATGTGCTTGGTACCAGAGTAAGATATGAGAATACGGTACAGGCGATACTTAACAGGGGGTTGTGTGTCACTAGTACAGCTTCTCCGTTCCAGCCACGTTGAATTATGAGCCACTGTGGTTATAGTGGTGACAATGGATCTACTGTTAGCATTCTAGACGCTGCTGTGCTAAAACAGTGGCTAGTTTGCTGTCTAAATAGTTTTTACATTTTCCTGTCCTCGTGTGTGTGTGGGGGTTCCTCTTCCATTACAGTTATGATTCTGCCCCTCCCCCATTTATTGATATTAACAGAAATAATATCTGCATAATATTTTTCATATGGTCTGACTGTTGTTATGTCACTACACTGGAAACAGTACCTAGTGGAAGAAATGGAAACAGCACCAATTTCAATTATTTCTTAAATAGCTCCAGCAGCCGACCAGAGGCTAACTAGCTGAACCGAGCTTTCCAGCATGTGCCAACACACACATGCACACCCCGTACACAGCCCATAACTGGGAAAGACCAGGAGAACAGTAGGCTGTTTGACTTGTGAGGAGACCTGAGTTCAACCTCCGTGCTCAGCCATGAAGCTCGCTTTGTGGTCTTAGACTGTTTTTCTTGCCATAACCAACTCACAGGGTTGTGGCGAGAAGGGGGAAGGAGTGAACTACACTGTGTAAGCCATTCTGGGTTTCCTGGGGGAAGGGTGAGAGAAAGCTGAAATAACATATACTTGACGGCAAACTGGGGCTTGTTCATGACAGGTTAAGGGGAGTGCAGATAGTGCTAGTGTCCATCCCTCTGTCTAAACTACATTACTGATTCCACCGGACCAGCAATGGCAAACCCCCCCCCCCCCCAAATCACTTAAAAGACTAATGGGTTTAATTTGCATTTGTGAGCTAGAGGCCATTTATCTGTGTACTGAGGTGGAGTCATTACTTCTTGCTTTCGGTGACACCAGAATAAATCTGTCTTTAAGGTAGCAAAAGTCTCTGTTTTGCCTATCCCAGGCTAATATTTTCATCACTGCTATCTCTGCCTTCTCCTCCTTTACCCAAATGATATGCAGGCGTTCGATTAAAGTGCAAGTAATCCTGATAGTCTTTCTCGCTGAGACGGGCATATCCTTCAGCTACCAATCCCACAGTTCTCTTTAGTGCAAGAAGCGGTTTTTGCCCTCATTTAGCATTATGGCAGTTTGGAAAAAAAAAACCGAAGTAGCCATGAAGGTGGTGTGTGTGCCTCGAGATTTTAAACTCAAGCTCCACATCAGCCCTTTTCCTTGCTGTGAAAGAGGCAGTGGTACAGTCGCATCTTTTCCTGCCTTCAGGGACTTTGGGAAAAGTCAGAAGGACCGCTGTTCTTACCGTCAATAGGGAAACCAAGCTAGCTTTTAAGGAATACCAGTAGGACTACCACGTGGGCTCGGGCTTTGGCAGGCAGCCGGCTTCCAGGAAGGTGCCTCCCACAGTACCTCCCAGCAAAGAACCGGGTACCCAGAAAGAATGAGGCTCCCGTAAGGCTGGCCAACGTTGTCGGGCCCTTGGTACAGCGTATCACAGGCTTGGGATGGGCTGGGCTTGCTGACGGCTGCTCCGTCTCGAGTTGGTTTAACTCTTTGTCAGGGAGACAAAGGGCTAGACTTTGGCTGCCGCCAGCTTCGTGATCCTGTCTGAGCGGATGGAGGCTGCAAGTAAATTGGGCAGCGGGGAGGGACTGTGGGATGTGTGAGTTTGCTGAGCTAGGCAGGCATCTCTCAACTCCCTTTCTAATTCTTCTGGGCAGTATTATTTACTTGTTTCTTTTCAAAACTGTGTAGCTTGCTGCACTGAGCCTGCTTAAGGTCCTTCTCTGGAGGACTGGGTTTCATCTGTTTGGGTGCTCATGGGGCATGATCCACCAGGAGGCTCTCTTGCACAAACCCTATCCAAAGGAAGGGAAGCTGCATAACTGAACATGCAACCTTCATTTGAAGAGGGCTTGCTCGTGAGAACTTCACAGTAGATCGTGCCCCATGGTTCTGATCCTGTATGTCTCCCCATATTCTGTGGCGCCAGGAATCTGCCATCTGAGGAAGCTCTACCTCTGAGGATCTCTGACACGCAGTGTGAAGGAGTATTCTGGAGTGGTTTGTGTTTCCTTTTGCCTTTAGTAGTTCCCATTTGCATACATGCACATAGGAGAAAATGCATGTTGTGTTATGGAGTTTCCCTTTGAGTAGCAAGAGTGTATTTTAGAAAGCAAAGTGGGTCTAGTCAGTGAATGTCTAAAGATATTATAATTTCCACCTTTCGATGTTTTTTTTTAAACTCCTGGCAAGTTGCAGATGGCACCTTTTGGCAATAGTTCCTGAGAGTTAACGTATGATGCCTGAGTTTGTTGGGATAATACAGCATTTAAATAGGCTGTGTCAAAACATTTCATGTGCAATCTTAGTAATCCTCTGTAAATTAGGCTGAATGTTATCCCCGCATTGGGAATGGTACTGATGAAAGAGGATAACTTAAGCCCACTAAATGAGCTTGTGGCCGAAGTGGGCTCTGAACACCACAGTGTCTTCGCTTCTCTTCTTTCTCTTGAACTGGTTTGGGTGGGTGTCAGCATTAGTTTGGGGACAGATTAAACAGCAAAAAAACTTCTGCACACGACACATGATTAATGTTGTCCACAGCCACAAGGTCTGGGAACAATCACTCACTTTAAAAAGGAGTTACAAATATATTGTCGAAGGCTTTCACGGCCGGAATCACTGGGGTGCTGTGTGGTCTCTGGGCTGTATGGCCGTGTTCCAGTAGCATTTTCTCCTGATGTTTCGCCTGCATCTGTGGCTGGAATCTTCAAAGCATCTCCTCTGAAGATGCCAGCCATAGATGCAGGCGAAATGTCAGGAGAAAATGCTACTGGAACATGGCCATACAGCCCGGAAACCCCACAACACCGCAGTTACAAATATGTTTAATAATTACACCTCCATGTTCAGAAATAGTGTATCTAACAGTAGTTGCTGGGGTTCAGAAGTAAAGGAATGGCTGTTATTTCCAAGCCCTGTTTATGATTTTCCTGGGAATAGCTGAATGCCCACTGCCAGGTGAAACCTCTGCTTGGATCCTGCAGTCTGCTCTCATTACAGAAACTATTCTGTTTGGTGGGTAACTCCATGAATTCATTCATTTACAGAATTGGTATCCCCCCTTTCAAGGGCTACCACAGCAGCTAACAATGTAAAACATACAGGATAACATTGCATTTTAAAACCAATCCCCTCCCCGACACATATTATTTGAACAATTAAAACACAGAGTTAAAATACATGCAAACCATAAAGATATTGATTAGGATGGAGGGTTCGCTGAGGGTATATTGCCTTTTCCCCCCTGACACAGCTACTATCACAAAGCTGCTTCCCTGTGATTGCTTCCCACACCGTATCGGGACCATGGATCGCTTGGAGTTGGCCCATTCTATCGGGATGCTCCGTCAACCTTCTTTGGCCCCACTATAGAATCAAAATATCAGTTGTTGCTCCGTTGTTGAAGTAGCTTTAGAGGAGCACAGCTGGGCATTAAATGTCTAAGTGAGGCGAGAACAGAAAGAGATGGCCGGGTTTAGATCACCATTTTGCCTTGGAGGCTTGCTGGCTAACTTTGGGTTAGTCATGCACCGAGCTAAGCTACTTCACAGGATGGTTGCTGTGGAATAAAAAGGAAGGCCAGAAGTATGTTGTAAACTGCTTTGCGTCTGTATGGGGAGGAGAGTATGGTGTAACTATCTAAACAAATAGTGTTTCAGAGTTTTTTGTGTCTACAAAAGTGTATGTTGCGTGCATAAAGCTGGTATTCCTCGGCTTAGGTTGATTTCTGTTCCTTTCAAAGAGCTCTTGGAGTGGATTTATTTATTTCATTTATACCCTGCCTTTCTCCCCAGAGTGGACCTAAAGTAGCTTATGTTATTCTTTACTCCTTCATTTTATCCTCACAACAATCCTGTGAGGTAGTTAGGCTGAGAGTGTGTGTGACAATGAGGGAGGCAAACAATGAGCGAGGATTGAACACTGCCTTATGTTGAATGAGACCATTGGTCTCATCAAGGTCAGTATTGTCTTCTCTGATTGGCAGCAGCTCTCCAGGGTCTTTGGCAAATGTTTTTCACATCACCTGCTATCTGATTATTTTAACTGGAGATGCTGGGGATTGAACCTACGACCTTCTGCTGGCGAAGCAGGTGCTCTACCATTGAGCCACAACCTCTCCCATAGGTGTTGCCTTCGTACCTTTTATGCAGGCCTCTGTGGAGCCTCCAGCTGGCTGCTATGATGATCTTGGGAGGGTGGTGTGCATTTTGTTTTCTTAAAATATATGTAGTTCATCCTTTGGTTATTTAAAAAAAATTATCCAGTACGACTCATAATCCAGTTTGGAAACTGTGAGTTAAGCAGCATAAATAGACAAAAATAAAGACGAGCAAGAGAGTGAAAAAAAAATTAGCCAGGAACAAACTTAGCCAAGCGCCTTAACCTGGCATCTGGAGACCAGCAAGGAAGGGGGGAGGTTTCTTAGCTCTGGGGCCATTGCGGAGCAGGCCCCGTCCCATGCGCTACCAGGCGGCAGGTGTTCTGATGATGATCTGTCGCATTCCTGGTAGGGCACAAACCGCCACTGCAATTCCTTGTTCTCAACCATCTGCTTTTTTTTCTATTAAGAGGATGGTTAACTTATCTCACCGAAGAAGGGGGCCTGTTGTGAGATTAATTAGCTAATGTTTGCAAAATGTGTTGAACATGGCAAGTTAAAGATCAAAGCTAAGCCTTCCCCTGCAAATTTGCAGCAGCCTTCTGGGTGTTGGCCAGATGCCAAGGCAGCTCTTTCCTTTTCTCCTGTTCCACTTCTGTTGGGAGGAAGAAAAACCCTCCTTATCCCTCTGATGAAAGAATAAAAATACTCTGCCATTTCCATCCCCCATAATGGGACACCCCTGAGACCATCACATTATAGATAATCTTAGGCCTTCATCTGCAGTTTTTCTGTACAGGAGTACGGCCACGTTATCTGCTTTCGACAGGGTTAAAGCCTGCCATGCTTCTCAAATCAGGCATGAATTCAGTTGCCATGGGGTAGGATGGGTGGGTAGGGATTTAAATTTGCCACATGCTCAAGTAGAAGAGAAACAATGACACACTTCCCCTAAAAATGATTCCTGACGGTGGGTGGGTGGCTGGTTGGAGAACTTTTCAGAGTTAAATGTAGAGCTGTCTTTCATTATTCTGACACACGAGCATCCTCCCATTGGAACTTTCCAGGTTGGGCTAAGACTCCCTTTTTTGGTTTCTTTTATCTGGCTCGTAGCATAAACTAACTAAATTTCACATACATGTGCAAAATGGAGGAGCCACTGGCTGCAGGCGGAAGACCCATTTCTAGGGTTTTCTGTGCACTAGAAACCCACTTTTGTGTTGACAAACTCTTGGTTGAGAGTGACTGGGAGAGCAGAATCTGTCTGCGAGAATGCCCTGTAGTCAGGTGAAAAGGGGAGACCAGTCAGTGTATTGGTTGTGACTCAGTTGCACATTCTTCATCCCTCCAACGCATGCCTGGGCCCCTTCCGCACATGCAGAATAATACACTTTCAATCCATTTTCACAATTGTTTGCAAGTGGATTTTGCTATTCCGCACAGTAAAATCCAGCTGCAAAGTGGATTGAAAGTGCATTATTCTGCATGTGCGGAAGGAGTTTCTGTCTCAAAACCACCCTGTGAGAAAACATAGGTTAGAGTGAATGGGCCAGAGTCGCCCTGGGAACTTCCTGGGTGGGGCTTTACCCACTACATCACACTGGCTCTTTGCGATTAATTTCAGAGCATTCCATGGTTTTGGTGAAGGTAGGGTATGAAGAGAGGAATTGCCAAAAGACCAGGTCCACCAGTGAGGCTCAGGAAGTCTTAGGGAGGGTTGCTAACAGGTATTTGAGGAAAACTGCCAAGGTTTAGAAGGGATGCATAGAATGCAACCAGTGGTGGGATTCAAATAATTTAACAAGCAGTTCCGGCGGTGGGATTCAGTTAATTTAACAACTGGTTGTTTACAAGCACCGTTTTAACAACCGGTTCTGCTGAAGTGGTGCAAACCTGCTGAATCCCACCACTGGATGCAACCCCTCATTTATTAAAAGGTTTTTGCCCTGTGTTTGGCCATTATAGTCTCTAAAGCAGCATATTCAGTTCATAAACATGGTGCTATAAAACAAGCAGCTAAACAGTTAAAACAAGAGCCCTCTGCAAGTTCTTCTCTTAGGAAGGACAACAGAACATGCAGTCATGCCCTAAGGCGTGTAGGTTTTAAAGGATGCTTTCTATTTCAGAAAAGGCTACCATGATTTACTGGAAGAGGTACTCTGTTCTTTTATAGGAAACGCAGACAAGAAAGTCTGAAAGCAACATCCCAGGAAGACTGATCTATCTTTTATTTGCTTCTACGGAAGCAAAACTTTTCTGATAACCAGTTGCAAGCCTTCACAAGATTATCTGAATTAAGGAAGCTTCCTTCTGAGCAGACGTATAGAGGATCAAACACTTAATGCAGCACATTGCCAGGTTAGAAAGGGTGGGGGCTGCGATTAGTGGAAAGGATTGTATTCTGGGACCTCATAAGCAGTACTCACAGTCAACTTTAGAAAAGGGATAAAGTCTGGAAGCCGTGATAATGGGGATATTAAAGAGGCTGTTAACACGATCATGAGGTATAATGCTTGGTGTGAAGAGGAAACAAGAATTCATTAAGAAGCCAGATTAAAGGCACTTATTTTTTGGTGTTCACAGAGATAAATCAGTTGCTAAGTTTTTGAAGAAGGAGGGGGGAGGGGGGATTAGAAACATTGAACTGATTTATTATGGGAAAGACCATGAATAGCCAGATAGATTTAATCTATCAGTGCGTTTTTCTGCTGACAGGTAATCTCCCAAACTACTGGACCAATTGCTTTGAAATTTTCACACAACGTCGCATTCGTGTGCGGTCAGGTTTCCATACTGTTTCCACATCTTCTGTTGTGTACATGTCACAACTGTGCCAGTTATTGTGTACATGCCTCACCTGTGACAGTTGGAACCATAGTTCTGTTCCGCAACAGCGCCATCTGCTGGTCGTCAAAGCAACACCCTCTGATACAAGGGAAACAACCATGCCTTCCTTGAAAACCACTGCCTTATGGAGTGAAAGTAATGGGGCCCGCCATCTGGACATGACCCACCCACCCTAGCGGAGGAAGGGGAAGGTGAGGGAGGTCCGGGGGTTTGCTGGACCAAACGGTCTGAAATTTGAACACAACGTAGCTCATGCCTCCCAGCGTGTTTTAAGCTAGGTAGTTCGCCTGCAAGGGAAGGGAGTGAAACAGACAGGTCCAGCCACCTGGACATGGCCCACCCACCCTACCAGCGGAAGGGGAACATTAGGGAGGGATGGGGCGGGGTGCCAAGCAAGGGAACGGGAGAGAGGGAGGGGAGCGAGGGGCCCCTTGCCTCTCCCTTGCAAGCATTGTGCAATTACACGTTTGAACCGTTCGCTTCCCCTTTTCTTTCTTTTCCACTTCACCAGACTCAGCCACAGCAATGCGTGGCCGGGCCCGCTAGTTGATTATAGAATCATAGAGCTGGAAGAGACCACAAGGGCCATCAGGTCCAACCCCCTGCCATGCAGGGACACACAATCAAAGCACTCCCAACATATGTTTATCCAGCCTCTGTTTAAAAACCACCAAAGAAGGAAACCAACACAGGTGGTTTGCCATTGCCTGCTTCTGAATTGAAAAACCTGGTCTTCCTTGGTGGTCTCCTGATCCTGGTTGCTTAAATTACAATAACTTACAAGATCTGACAAGATCATGCTAGCCTGGGTTGTCCAAACAGTTTAAATTTCTAGTATCTCAAGCCCCTTTGGGGAAAGAAACCCCTTAGAAGATGGGCAAAGCAATACTTCAACAAGAAAATCATATAGAATCTATTGTACAGCCTGAAGCCCATATATTACATGCTGCGTAACCTGATGTGTTAATGTGTACTGTTTGCTCTATGTATAAAATTTTGAATAATACAATGCATTGGTTGTGCTCAGATATTTACCGTTAGCTGGGCCCTTTAAGATATCTAAAGATATCTTGAGATATTTTTGCGAGCTGGAGAAAACAGGACGCATAAAAGAGATGAAAATAGAAACCCATCAACAGCATAGAAAACAAAAGGGACTTTTGACAGTTTGGATTTCGCAACTGTCTCCTCTTCATACAGTCAGCCGTATGTTCTCCTATTTTCAAACTGCTCAGATAAGTATGCCTAGAACAGAGGCTGGAAATGGACAATAGTATCTAAGAATGCATAGAGAGAGGCGTTACTTCCCGGGGTGTGTGCATTCTTGTGCCTTATTGTTCACTACAACATTATGGATTGTGTTGGAGCTTACAGTGAGGGGGTGAGAAGTCCTTGGAAGAGGATTAAAGGAGGGGGGGCTGTGTGTTCCCCCTCTGTGCAACAGCTCTTCGCATATCTCTTCCTACCACATGGGGCTCTAATTAGATTCCTATCCCTGCCTGGCACTGTTAACTACAATAATGGTCTCTCCCTGAAAGACATGCCTGGCTGGATTCTCTGTACATCACCCATCCATGTATTTTGTTTAACCGGCTGACTGTGTCTATTTTTGTGTTTGTGCATCTTCTCTCTCCTTGGGAAGGTGCAATGCATGAGGCAGGGGTGTTCTGGATGGCTCTGGCCAGGCTCGATTTGGATAGCAGTGTGCACTTGTGAAGTCCAAGACATCTAGTTAACTTTCCCTTATCGGATCATTAATCTCCTGGCAAGAAATACTAGTCAACAACTTGTTTGATTCGTTTGGGATTTATTTGCTGATGGAAAGTGCCATCAAGTCATAGTTGAAGAAAGGTGACACCCCCCCCCCCCACCCCCTGGTCTTCAGGGCAAGAGATGAACAAAGGTGGTTTGCCATTCCCTACCTCTGACTAGCAACCCTGGACTTCCTGGTTGGTTTCCCATCTAACTTTGCATCATTTAAATAATGTATTTATGCTTCAGAGCAGCAGTGGTGTAGTGGTTAAGAGCAGGTGTACTCTAATCTGGAGGAACTGGGTTTGATTCCCTGCTCTTCCGCCTGAGCTGTGGAGGCTTATCTGGGGAATTCACATTAGCCTGTACACTCCCACACACGCCAGCTGGGTGACCTTGGGCTAGTCACAGCTTCTCGGAGCTCTCTCAGCCCCACCTACCTCACAGGGTGTTTGTTGTGAGGGGGGAAGGGCAAGGAGATTGTACGCCCCTTTGAGTCTCCTTACAGGAAAGAAAGGGGGGATATAAATCTAACTCCTTCTCCTTCCCCCTCTTCAGTTTAGTTAATCTTCTACAGCTGGTGAGGACTGGGAATTGTTAGTAATAATGACCAGTCTGGTGGAGTAGTTCATGCGTGATCGAGCCAGTGCAATTTGCAATTTATTTATATGTAGTAAATCTGTGCTCCTTGTTTGACTATCGGGATTCTATGTTGTACACCGCCCAGAGCCCCTTGGGGATGGGGGGGGGGGTATAGAAATCCAAATAATAAACAAACAAACATGTATCTGCCTTGTGCTGAATCAGACCATTGGTTCATCAAGGTCTGTATTGTCTACTCAGTCTGGCAGAGGTCTTTTCACATCCCCTCCTGCCTGGTCCTGTTCAACCGAAGATGCCAGAGATCCAACCTGGAGCCTTCTGCATGTCAAGCAGATGCTTTTACAACTGAGCCACGGCCTCTCTCAGTTTAGCAGGTTAGGAGCTGGGAAACCCAGGTTCAAATCTCCAGTCTGCTGTGAAACTCGCTTGAGGTATTTTACATATCAGTCTCTTTCTCAGCCTCACCTACCTCACAGGGTTGCTGTAAGGATCACATGGAGGAGGGAAGAATGATGTATGCTGCTCAGAAATCTGATGGAAAGGCAGAATAAAACTCTACTTAATAAATAAAACCATGACATCTATCAGTTTAATATTTAATTATCTTGTGATATTTAATTATCCTGTGGTATTTAAAAAATGCATGAAATACAAGTGGAACGGCTGCCACGAAGACTAATGTGTTTCTAAATCTATTGTAATCTCTGCTGAGAACTCATATTTTGGCATATTTTGGGATGTAAATGGCATTAAGAACATTAAAATAAGCACTAGCTTATGTTGGTTTTATTGGTATTTTGGGCTTTGCTTAGCCAGTTTGGCCCTGTCTCTGCTGGTTCTCAGTTTTGTAGTGTGTTTCTCTGTGATACATTTAAGTTGTGTTTCTCCCCCCCCCCCCCATTCTGTGTTTTTGTAAAATATTTGGGGGGTTAAAAGGGAGGCTTGTGACCAAAAAGCTGCATAGAAATACACATGGAGGCTATTCCATATTGTCTGAGGTGAGCAGATCCTCCTCCAGTGGTCTGTTTGAAGATCCAAGAGGTAGAGAAATTATGAAGAACGCAACACTCGTGCATTGGTTGAATGGAGGACTTGGGAGAGGCTGAGGCTCAGAGGCAGAAAAACTGTTGTGTGTGCAAAAAGTCCCAGGTTTGCTTCTCAGCACCTCCACTTGGGAAAAAAAGGTCAGATAGTAGGTCATGCGAAAGACATCTGAGGCTCTGGAGAACTGCGGCCCTTCTAAGTAGACAATACTGGCCTCAATGGACCAGTCATTGAATTCAGTCATCGTGCATCTTTCCTTGTTCATGTGATTTGGGGATGCACCCAAGAATCTTGAATGGGTGGTTTCTTTGTCCCGTTTGCAAGTTCAGCTATACCTCAGGAAACTGCTTCTCTCTGACTCAGTGGGCTGGCCTGAATTCAGGGTCACTCAAGGAGACTTCAGCGTTGAGACCAAAGTGGAAACACATCAGCAGTTTGGCAGGATGGATCCAAAATGGAGGAGAAGTAGTGCATGACCCTCCTGTTCCTTCAGCTGCGCTTAAAGCGGTCCATCTTTTCTGAGCTGTAGTTAAGGGGGGGGGTGTGTGGGTGTTTTTCCAGCTCGGCCAGTGACTTGGCTGTAGTTCCAAGAACAGGTGAAACAGAAAGATGAGCAGCACAACCTGCACTGAGCTTCTCACATTGAGAATCTGGGTTTGAGCCAGTAGTTGAGTATAGCAAAGGGACCCCTGTTGTATGTATTGTCAACAGCTTTCACAGCCATAATCAACTGGCTGCTGTGGGTTTTCTGGGCTGTGTAACTGTGGTCTGATAGTTTTTGTTCCTGTTGTTCTCCTGGAGGCGATCTCGGGCATCCTGGATGGGTGATTTCCAACCTATGCTCAGGGAGGCAGGACTTAATTGATGTCACTTCCTGTGCTGGGTTGGAACCTCCCCTCGATCCCCAGTCTTCTTCCTGCCTACAGCAGGGAGTGCAGCGCTTGTCTGGAGCTCCAGCCCAAGCTACTTTCTCTTCTCCCTACGTGTTCCTTGTCTACTGTGAGTTTGTCTACCTGTTTGTCTCCATCCCTCTTCCCGTCTTCAGCCGTGATAGCACTTAATTACTTCAGCAGGCTGCTAGGGTAATGGCCGAAAGCAGCGACTCTACGCCAGCTTCCCCAGACTCGCTGCAAGTCTGCAGTCAGGAGACGAGGGGTTGCAAACCCGTCATGGGATTGTAAGAGCTCCAGCTAGCCAGAAGCCTCGGAGGGGAGGGCGCTGCAGAAGCCTCCTAAGCCCGCAGCCGCTTCCAAGGGCACAAAGCCCCGGGCCGGCTGCAAGCGCTACTGAGCCTCCCGCAGCTCCAGAATAGAGGCTAGAGCACCAACGGCCCCACCTTGTGGGACGCGGATGGTGAAGCTCTCAGACTGCATCCCAGGAGACTAACGGAGCCGCTTTCTATGCCTCTGTAGTTTCGGGGACGCCTTTAGAAAGCCGCTAAACGGGAGGTATGGGTCACACTAAGCAAGCTAGCCAGCAAGGCTGCGACGCCATTTTTTTCCTGAGGATTCTCCCGCTGGCTCTTCACCTTACAGGCAAGATCCAGGGGGTGGGAGGGAGGGCCTCCTGCTCTCAGCAGCCCCCAACTTTGCTGCTGGATCCTCCTGACCAGTACCTCCTCAGAGGCACTAATGGGATTTTTAGAATGTGCCATGAGGGATGAGATCAGACAGCATGATAAGGAGAAAAAAAGCCAAACGGAAGGGAAAAAAAGCACTCCCACCCCAAAAGGCTCTCACAGGCTCAGGACATCACCTAGTTCCTCATCCCTCTCCCACTCCCACCCTCCTGCCACCTCCTTAGCCTAGGGATCCCCCACCTCCTGAGGAGGAGGGTACCAGTGAAGGGGGAAATAGGGGACTCATCTTGGAGCATTTTTTCTGAGCCTGAGGAGACCCTGTGAGGGAGCCTCCAATGAACAGCAAGCGCTAGACTTCCTTTGAAAAAAAAAGAGGACTCCTTTGCCCTCTTATGGCCAAGGCTATCTCAGCCTTGAGTTGTGGCAGATCCTCAGATGCTGAGGGACCCCGAGGGCCCCCCCACCCTAAAAGCCGGGGTCAGCAGCGGGCCCCTAAGGGAAGAAGGGAATCCCTCCCCAGTCTGAGGAGGCCCTCCTGCATTTCCTGCACTCAGAATTCTTCAAAGGGGAGGGGATTAAGAGAGTGGCTCACCCAGAGGCTAGTAAGAGTTGTCCTTCCTTCCTCAGTGCCTTTACGCGTTCCCTGAGCACATTCACAACATCATCAAACACTCTGGTCGACGCCCCCCAGTCGGTCTCTCTGGGTTCATGCTCCTGTCACCAAGGACGGGAAGGCAACCTGGAAGGACGCCACATGATCGCAGAGTTGATGTCTTTCTCAAACGGATCCACGATAGACTAGCCCTATCCATCAGAGCTCTCGCCCCATCCTCCACTATGGCCAGGGCCACCATTGTGTGGTTACGTCGCCTCCTTCTCATGCTCCCTCCTGGAAGCTCAAGGTCTCCAGAGAGGGTGTGAAGCAACAAGGAAGGCTCTGCCTCCCATTGGGCAGACTCCACCTTCGACGCCTCCTAATGCTAACCCTCACGGGCCCCAGCACTGCACGTGGTCAGAAGACAAGCCTGGTTGGGTGCTAGCTGGTCAGCCGGGACTTCCACTCCAAACAGGTCGCTCTCCACCTTTTGATTACTTCTGCTCCCACCTCTTCTCGGAAAAGAACTAGATGCTGTTCTAGTGGTTCAAGGGCAACAAAAATTCATTTAGATATCAGCCAGGTCTGACTGTGACATCCCTCTTCAAACCATACACCTTTCGCATAATAACGCACACTTCATAGGGCTACCAGAGATGGTGTAAAACGTTGGTTCCCCAGCAACCTCAACAGCAACAGCAAACATTTCACAGACGCATTACTTTCTAACAGTTCCTTTCGGTCTCCTACAATCGCTAGCAGGGCAGAGGAGCCAGACAATTCCAGTATGACAGAACCGCCAACCTGGACTACTCATCACATACTCAGTGGAGGTCAGCCTGCAACACTTTTCACCATCAGTGACAGGCGTAATTACCGGGACCAGTGGACCAGGGAGGTGGTTGCCATCCGGGTACCTCCTAGAATTTTCCGCCTCCCAAAATGTAGATCTCCGTGACCTACCCTTCCAATGCAACTGACAAACAAAAGAACTCCAGGAGGCAATCCATTATCTAATTCGGGTGATTCAAGCAACGGGGAATCAAAAGTGCTCCACTCTCAGAACGCTCGTAAGGGCGCCTACTGCGATTTTTTCACCGGCCTCTACAGGAACGGCTAATTGGCGAGCTATCCTCAACCTCCGCTTATGTGAACAGATTCATCCGCTTGGCGCAGGTTCAAGATGAAACCCTCAGGTTCATCGTAGAGGCACCTTCATTCATATACTCCTGACCTCTTGGACCTCACGGAGGCCTACCTCCATATTCCCATCAATCCTCTACACAGAAGATTTCGCTCTTGCAGTGGACAAGACCACTCCAATACAAATCTCTTCCATTTGACTTTCACCTCGAAGCTCTCAAGGTCCCTCCCAGCCTCTATCATGGTCTCCTCCTCGGGAACAGGGCATCCATATTCACCCGTACTTAGGACGCATATCTTAGTCAGGGTCACATCCAAAGAGCAGGCCTTAAGCAGGATCTGCAGCTGGTCATGCACACCCTTCAAACACGGCTTCCCTTGTCAACCTACAGAAGAGAGCTCTTCTGAACCTTCCACTCGGATGGAACACCTGGGGCACCGTGGACACCCTCCACAACCGGCCTTTTCAGCATCCCACCATCCAAGATAGCCAAAACTAGAAAACGGTCAACTTCACCAACAAAGCCTCTCTCCTGCAACTGGCTAAACTGATGGGACTTCTTTTTTTTCATATCAGTGATAGATATGTTACAGGCCAGGTTCCCATGCCCGGATGTTGTAGCGAGTTCTACGCCGCCCCACTTCCAGCTCCAGATCATGGGAAGGTGGTCCTTGCAGACCAACACCCTCATGACAGCCTGCTCTGGTGGTCCAAGGGAAAACTCCCTCAATGGGAAAGCTCCACCTCTACCCACATCGACTGCAACTCTTCGACAGACGCCAGCCTCATGGGTTGGGGTTTCCCTACAAGGGACATCGCACAAGGGACTTGGCCTGCTCCTGCCTGCCCAAGCCGATCAACATCTTAGGAAATGAGGGCCATTCTCCTGGCCCTCACCACTTCCAGCCGCAACTCCAGAACTGCTATCTTCTAGTCAGAACCGACAACATCTCCACAAAGCCCACATCAACAATCAGGGGGGCTCACATCCCGCTCTCTATCAGGAAGTTTACAGCCATTCTATCCTGGGCGGAGATACACCTCCAGTCCCTTAAGTGGCAGAACACACAGTGGGTATTCTCAACATCGGTATGGACTGGCTCAGCCGACAGTCTCTGGGTCGAGGCAGAATGGCAACCACATCCTCAATCTTCCTTCTTCAGGACACAGACACTAGGCCAGCCCACCACACGACCTCTTTGCATCTCTCACAACTCCCAGTTGCCACGTTACTTCACGAGGTAAATTTCCACCCCAGGCACAGGGAACAGATGCACTAATCCAGCCTTAAGGGCCCAAAGGCCTACTTCTACGATTCCCTCCAACCCTAGTTCTGCACTAAACTCCTCAGAAAGATTTGGATGGAGGGAAGCAGAGGTTATTCTAGTAGCACCGCGGGTGGGCCTAGACGTCCGCGGGAGCCTGGCTAATCTCCTGCAACTGGCAACTTCTCCGCCTCTTTCGGTTACCTACACTCCAGCTTATTATTGCTGTCACAAGGGCTGTACACCCCAACCTCAAGTGGAGCCTCTAGTCTGGACCGCCTGGCTTTGAACGCCAGGCCCTGGCAGCAAGGGCTATTCTAACCAGGTTACACACCATCATCGCCTCCAGGAGGGCCTCCCACCACGCTAGCATATATAATTCTCATGGAGAAACTTCTGCCTCCTGGCAGAGAAAACTCACAAGAGACCCACTCACGCCCTTCTGTCCCACAAATTCTTTTCAGTACCTGCAGTAGGATTTGACTAAGGTCTGAGGAGTTCAACTTGAGGAGTATTAGCTGTCTCCACCGTGATGGCAAAATACAGGGACTGCTAGTGACCAGGACATCCTGACATTCCTGAGGTTTCTCAAAGAGTTTCCAAACAGCCCCCCGATAATTCATATAGATTCCTGCCTGAGACTTAACACGGGTCCTATCAGCCCTACTAGACTCCTCCTTGAGCCCATTCAGGACATTAACCCCAAGTGTCTACCGAAACTAGTATTCCTCATTGCTAATACTACCGCTTAGAGGGATATCAGAGCTACAAGCTCTATCAATTAACTCACAACTGTATGTATTCCATAGGGACAGAGTAGTCATGCTACTCTGACCCCACCTTCTTCATTCCAAAGGTAGCCAATTACTTCATCTCAAACAGGAGATCATAATTCCACCGTTTTGCCCATCACCATCTTCACCCAAAGGAAAGACTTTGGCACCACTTAGACGTTAGAAGGGCACTCTAAAAAGCCTTCATCATCCCAGACTGAAACTATCAGAAACACTGAGTCCCTCTTTTATTAACGCCACCGCCTCTAATATAGGCTATATTGTGATGTCCAAAGTATCCCCAGCTACACGCCAAAAAACCTGTATCGGTGGAGGCATACAAAGCTCTAACATTCCAGTCCCTCAGGGATTACAGCTCACTTCCACTTGGTGGTCCACAAGAACTAACGAAGGCTTAGGATCACTTTGTATCCTGGGCTGGAGGATAGCTGTAGAGCGTGCCACGGACTTCAGTTACGCCATTTATTAGACACTATGGGTTACACACTATTTGTACAAAGAGACAGCCTTTGCACTGAAGTTTTAGAACACATATTCGAGACTACCTACCCACCCGTTACTGGACACTGCTCGGGTAATCCCATCCAGATGTTCGAGACGCTTCCAGGAGAACGGGTCCATTGGTACTCTCACCCTGAAGAGGCTCTCCTGGATGCATATGAGGGCATCCCATTCTCCCTGGAAGTTATAGTTCCATCTAAGTTACAATTGTTTTGGAAAAAAGCAAAAGTTTAACTTAGCCTTAGAGTTAGCCTTTGGAGTCTGCCACATTATACATTGTGTTCTGTGTTATATGTTACCTTAACCTGTTGTCATTCTCCTGTTACACCTCCTGAGATCCTAAATCTGCTATACTCATACTGGCCAATCGAGACTGGGGATCGAGGGGAGGTTCCAACCCAGCACAGGAAGTGACACTTCACTAAGTCCTGCCTCCCTGAGTAGGTTGGAAATCACTCCATTCAGGATGCCCCTCTGTCACTATTCCAGGAGAAGGCCTCAGGGTAGTACTAAATGGACCGCTCACTGCATCATGTGGGCAAAACGTAGGAGCAAAAACTGCAAGACCACGGCCACACAGCCTGGAAAACCCACAACACTCAGCGGATTCCCTGTTGCTGCTCATATCACCTGTTCTTGCTAAACTTCAGTTCATTTTCTGGCCTTCTTAGTGGTGGCTCCAAAGATCAGACCAGCAGTTCCCTGAACGTACAAGCTAACCTGGCGTCTAATCTAGTCCCCTTTCGATCTCTGGTACAAAAATCAGGAATATCACACTCAGGGCAGTATGTATATTGTGGGATTGTCTTAAAATGAATGATTTACTGCATCAGATTGAAGTAGGCTTGGTAATTTGGCTGGTCCTTCGTTTTGTTTTACAGGATCTGATTTATTAGAGCAACGACAAAAAATACTTGAGTCACTAGTAGATGACATTACTTGCAAAAATACAAATTTTCCACACAGAGACCACCCTACTACACAGGAACAGCTGGAAGGCCCTGCAGGGAACCAGAGTTTCCAGATGATTCCATGCTCAATCTGAACATGACTCCTTTGGCTCATGTTGTCCCTTTCCCCATCATGTTGTCACTTTCCCCCTTTCTCTCCTGGAGTCTCAAAATGGCTTTCAAACACCTTCCCCTCCCCTCCCCACAACAGATACCTTGCGAGGCAGGTGGGGCTGAAAGAGTTCTCTGAGAACTGTGACTAGCCTAAGGTTGTCCAGCAGACTTCATGTGTAGGAGTGGGGAAACAAATCCAGTTCACCAGATAAGAGTCAGCCAGTCATGTGGAGGAGTGGGGAATTGAACTTGGTTCTCCATATTAGAGTCCAGCACTCTTAACCACTACACCACTCTGGCTGTCCAGTGACCCCAAAAGGAAGGGTTTGGGGTCATGGAGTTCTTAGCTAATTTCAGTTCTTAGCAAGCCTTTATTGGCATAGAGCCGTGGTGGTGAACCTTTGGCACTCCAGATGTTATGGACTACAATTCCCACCAGCCCCTGTCAGCATGGCCAATTGTAGGGGCTGATGGGAATTGTAGTCCATAACATCTGGAGTGCCAAAGGTTCGCCACCACTGGCATAGAGGGTCATGGAGTTGCCAAAATTACTGTCACACCTGTTCTTTTGCCCAGGTGGGATAGAGAAAAGGGGAGGAGCTAGTGTGAGTGGCAGCATCAGCAAGAGATGGGTATGTGCCCTTTCCCTTTCCACTCCACTTGCTGCTGCATTGGGATGTTTTTTGTGGCCTCAAAATGCAGACTTAGCAAGCTGTTACAATTGAGCAATGAAATTCGCCAATTGTTGTAGCTTAACAACATTAAGTAAGAGTTCTGTGGATGTGTGCAGCTCACTAAATAGTTCCCCCTGTCGCTGTTTTATGGAACACTGCCTAAAATTTCAATTAAAGAAATTACATTTAAACAAATAAAATAACAGCAGTTAGTTATTATTGGTTGATTTCACAGCTGCCAGTTCTTTAGCTGGTTGTTGGCCTTTTGTTACAATTCAAGCTTCACCCAGAGGCCTAGGAAGGTGTAACGTATCGGCGCAGTATTCTTGCGGATCCCAGCAGGTCTGCCATCTGAATCTGGCAGATGTTAATTTTGTCAATTCGAAGATGTTTCAAGTGCTGGGATGGCGCCCAGGGTTCTGATTACTACTGGGACGACCTCAGCTGGTTTGTGCCATAGTTGCTGTAACTTGATTTTCAAATCGTGGTATTTAGTGACTTTTTCATATTCTTTTTCAACGACCCTGCTGTCACCAGGTACTCCTATGTCGATGATGGTCACTTTCTTGTCCTTGATCACTATGATGTCTGGGGTATTAAGTGGCAACACTTTGTCTGTTTGGATTCGGAAGTCCCACAAAATCTTGACCTTCTCATTTTCCATGACTTTCTCTGGACAATGCTCCCACCAATTTTCATCTGTCCTAATGTAATTTGCTGCATAAATTCCAGTGGATCATCTTTGCCACTGAGTTGTGCCTGTTTGTACACAGTCTGAGCAATCTTTTTGCAGCAGCTGAGGACATGATCTACAGTTTTGTCAGCTTCCTTGCACAATCTGCACTTTGTATCATCGGAAGATTATTCGATTCTGGCCTTGATCGAATTCGTTCTAATGACTTGCTCTTGAGCGGCTAAAATCAGGGATTCTTCTTCCTCCGCTTCCTCCTCCTCTTCTTTTGTTTTGTATACTGCTTTTCCTCACATGGGCTTGGGGCAGTTTTTAATACTTCAGCAATTGCAGTTTAACCATTTAGAAACTCACATTAAAACTCACAATAATAAAACTCAGATTATAGTCAGTATATTTCCGTCAGTGGCAATGAGTTTCCTAATAACGTCACCAAAGAATGTAAACTGGATAGGGTAAAAAGGAAAATGGAAGGAAAGGGGGAGATGGATTGTTTTAAAAAGTAGTTATGCTAAGCAGACAGCAGGGTAATTCTTCTGGTGTGAAGATGCATGCAGTTCTAGCATATATACTGCTGGTAGGAGCAGCTTTGATTCTCTAAGTTTCCAAGACCAGCCAGCTGTTCATGGGTAGACCAGCTTAGACAAGTTTAAAAGAGAGATATTGGGGGTGGGGGGAGTGAGATGGCAGATGGGTCCATCAGCACATCCTGTGGTAGCAAATTTCCATAACTTTTTGCAAAGTACTTCATTTTTTTCCATTCCCAAAACTGCTACCCATCAATTTCAGAGGGTGACTCTCATCAGCGAGACACTGGCCGGCTTCCTAATAAATCAAGTACAGTGAGAGTGACTTCCAAATGAAGGTAGAGAAATTTACAAAGTGCATGAGCAGTAGTGAGAGGTGGGAAATGGCCGTGGTACTTATGGCGTGATGTTGCTACTGGCGAAACCCAGAAGTGATGCCATGCCTCTCTGGGAATTGTTGGAAACTCTATGGTCCCATCTAGCCCAGTTTTGTAATTTGACTGACAGCCGCTGTCCAGGGTTTTCCTACGTTTGCCGTCAGCAATCTTTTAATTAGAGAATCCAGGGATGGTCCAGGGATTTTTGCATCAAAGCATATATTTTACTTCTGAGCTGTGGCGCATGCTGTCTTGCCTAAGCAGGAGTTTGAATCTTCATTTTCCATAACCAGACTCTGAACTGTGCCTGCTATACAATACTGTCACTCTGTTATTTATTTAGAAGATGAAGAGTTGGTTTTGGTAGCCTTATTTTCTTTATCAAAAGGAATCTCAAAGCAGCTTACAATCACCCCCCCCCCCCCAAAAAAAAACAGGCACCTTGTGATGTAGGTGAGGCTGAGAGAGTTCTGAGGGAACTGTAATTAGGCCAAGGTCAGCCAGCAGGCTTCTTGTGAAGAAACAGAGAATCCTGTCTGTTTCTCCAAATTTGAGTCCATCACTTTTAACCACTACACCATGTTGGCTCTCAACAGCAGCACGACTGAGGTGCAATGAACTATTAAAGTCGCCAGGAAGGGAAAGACTCCCTGGGCCATCCGTCCTGGGCTGCTGTAAAATGACTCTCTCCAGCTTATTTTTCTAGCATTTTGTGTCGTTCTGGTTTTCTACATTTGACTGATGAAAGTGTTATCAACTTCCTTGTTTTCTTGCTGGAAGAAGGCTGCAGGGGCATTTTGAATCATCCCCCCGCCCTGCCTTTGCAAGCACTGGTGACTTTAGGCAGTGGCTGACTAATAGCATTAGTGCCATCAGCCTGGAGTGACGTGCACATTTATCTGCTCGGTGTGGCTGTCCCTGCCAGTCCCAAGTGCAGCTCTGACACATCAAGGTGATGCGTTAAGGTTCCTAAAGGCTTCATCTGTTCCAGGGCAGAAGTAGTTCAGTGGGCACGCACGTGCATGGAATGAGGCAGCAGCATATGTTCAGCCAGTGTTCATACAGTGCCGAAGGAAGCAGCCTCTTCGGCCCAAATGCCAGGTGAAAGGCAGCATCCACCTGGAGCGATATTGGCATGACAGCAAGTAAAAGGAGAAAGGGAGAGGTTAGCGTTGTGCCCGTTGTGAAGCAAGGCCTTCAACTGGCTCCCTGCGGGTGGAGAGGGGAGCTGCAGGGGTACTGCTGGATCCAGGCCAGTTTTAAAATCCACTGCTTCTCTATTCAGGTGTCCACAGTGAACAAAGCCAGGTTTTCCAAAATTCATTTTGCTTAAAAATCCTTTGCCTTCTCAATTTGGCAGCCACACTGATTCCTGCTGCAGCAAAAACTTGTAGTCAACAGTTAAGTAACTCACTCCTTATATGTAGTATGCAACCCCTGTTGCTCACGTATTTTACAGTGACTGATTCACTACTGTGTTGTATCGCATTAGTTATGTTGTAGTTGTTAAAGAATTGATAAAATTATTATTTTTTAAAAAAACTGTTATAACCCAACTGGTTGTGGTGGGTTTTCCGGGCTGTGTGGCCGTGGTCTGGTAGATCTTGTTCCTAATGTTTTGCCTGCATCTGTGGCTGGCGTCTTCAGAGGTGTATCACAGAGAGAAGTCTGTTACACACTGTGTTTAGTCAGTGTAACAGGCTTCTCTATGATACACCTCTGCAGATGCCAGCCACAGATGCAGGCGAAACGTTAGGAACAAGATCTACCAGACCACGGCCACACAGCCCAGAAAACCCACCACAACCAGTTGAATCTGGCTGTGAAAACCTTCGACAATACAGTTATAACCCACTCTGCACTGGACTTTCCTTGAAGACAACTTGAAAAGTGCAGTTGGCACAACATGCAGAGCCCCGGTTGCTATAACGAGCGAACCACTCCCATTTTAGAAACCCTAAATTGGTTGCCAGATTGTTTCTGGACCCAAAGCTAGGTGCTGGTGCTTACCTTCATTATGTTTTGTGATGTGGGACCCACATAATTAAAGGGCTACCTCTCTTGATATTGAGTCATGGGGCAATTTCATTCTGTGCGGCAACATCAGTTTAGTTTTTTCTCCTACCCTGATTTTTTTTTGGTTTGTTTCTTCCTTGTTTGTGAACCTTTTCTACGGCTGCTCAGTCCTTTGGAGTGACCTTCCAGAGGAAGATGAGAAGTTTGCGGCCTGCACGGACTGTACAATGAGACTTTTAAAGACATTTGTGACCGATCTGAGCAGCATGCAGAAGCAGGGAAGGAAAAAGCCCTTAGGATGGTGGAGGGGGTGGGGAAACGAAATGCAGAGCTTAGCTCTGCCACTTTGAAGACATAATGGTTGTGAATGGAGAGTCCAAATGGATGATTGCTTTTAGAAGAAGAAGAGTTGGATTTATATCCCCCTTTCTCTCCCGTAGGAGTCTCAAAGGGGCTTACAAACTCCTTTCCCCTCACAACAAACACCCTGTGAGGTCAGTGGACCTGAGAGAGCTCTGAAGAGCTGTGACTAGCCCAAGGACACCCAGCTGGCGTGTGTTGGAGTGCACAAGCTAATCTGAATTCCCCAGATAAGCCTCCACAGCTCAAGCGGCAGAACGGGGAATCAAATCCAGTTCCTCCAGATTAGAGTAGACCTGCTTTTAACCACTATGCCACTGCTGTACTGATCCCTCAGTTTTCTCCTTCAACCAGCAAGTTTGATTTGGGTCCTATTCAGAGAGGAAAAAATATGGGAACTACACAAGTTGTGCCTTGGTTAGGTACAACAGTATTTAGATGCTCCCAGATCCTGTGGGGCTTCAACTGTCCACATGCAGAAGAATTCTAAGTCTCCAGTACTCTGTCCTCTAAAAAGGAAGCCTATGTGGTGTCATGATTAGAGTGTTAGACGGGGACCCAGGAGATTCAGTTTGAAATCCCCTCTCTGCAGTGGCGTCTTGTTTGGTGACCATCGGTCAGTCACACATTCTCAGCCTAACCTATCTAATAGGACAGTCTTGAGGATAAAATGGAGAACAGGTCAATGTAAGTTCTCTTGGATCCATGTTGTGGATAACGATGGAGTAAATGATGTGAATAAATAATATCTCACCTCCTAGAGATGTTTGGCAGAATGTAGCAGTACCGTTGGAGGCGAGAGCAGCTATGCCAAATGTGTTTTAAAGGCTTTTATATAGTTCTATATTTAACTGTTCCACAAGTCTATTTTTATATTAGTCACAAATTCTGCTTTAATAAAAGGTTATAAAGGGTTCCCCCCCAGGGTAATAAACTTAGCTGCCTGGTTAAATAAAGGTCTCTCCTTTCCATTTTCAGGTGTCTGTGGTTGCTGCGGAGCTTTGCGTCCTCGTTACAAGAGGCTCGTTGACAATATTTTCCCAGAGGATCCAGAGGTAAATGACCCTTCTGTTGAGATTTTTTAAGCACATTCCACGGAGCCAAACTTTTTAGCTCATGTGCTGGCCCCAATTTGTATGCTGAACCACCACAGGAACAGTCTAAAAAAATACCTTCATGGTTAACAGCTCAAGTCAAGGAAGCCTGAAAAGACAAAAGGGCTTCTTTTTTAAAAAATGGAAGGTGAACAAAAAGGAACAAAGGCAAAACAAATGTAAACTGGCAATAGGCTGAGCAAAAAAGAGAATTTGATGAGACAAAAACATTAAGACAGACAGTAAGCATTTCTTCCAATGTATCTGGAGACCATGCCCTACGAAGAGAGCTGGGGATGTTTAGTCTGGAGAAGCGAATGATAGCTATGTTTAAATATTTGAAGGAATGCCATGTTGAAGAGGGAGCAAGCTTGTTTTCTGCTGCCGCAGAGACTAGGACACGGAGTAATGGATTCAAGGTGCAGGAAAAGAGATTCCACCTAAACATTAGGAAGAACTTCCTGACCATCAGGGCTGTTCGACAGTGGAATTCACTGCCTCGGAGAGTGGTGGAGTCTCCTTCCTTGGAGGTTTTTAAACAGAGGCTGGATCAGCATATGTCGAGAGTACTTTGATTGTGTGTTCCTGCATGGCAGGCGGTTGGACTTGATGGCCCTTGTGGTCTCTTCCAACTCCATGATTCTATGATCAGGAGCAGAAAAGTAGCTAGAGAAGCTGTTGAGCTGTTGGATGATAAAGAATGAAAGGACTGCTGATGGGGAGATGGCAGCAAAAGGACTGATGGGGAGATGGCAGCAAAAGTGAATGAATTCTTTGTATCTGTTTTCTCCATGGAAAATGTGGGCACAAACCTGTGCCAGAGTGGATGTTTTTGGAAAGAGTGCCTGAAGAACTCAGTCCAGTTGAGGTGACATGATATTCAAGGACTGTTAGCCAAACTGGAAGCTATTAGATTTGTAGGTCTAGATTGCAGACATTTGAGGGTTCTTAAATAACTCAAATGGGAAACTGTTGGCCTGCTGACAAGTGTTTTTAATTTGTTGCTAAATGGGTCTCTGTGCTAACAATAAATGTCACACCAATTTTTAAAAAGGGAGCTGGAGAATTACAGGCCTAATTACCGGTACTAAACCTAACATCTGTTCCAGAGTAGTTAGTACAACCCATTATTAAACAAAGAATCACTGAACACACTGAGGAACAGAGCCTGCTGAAAGGAAATCAGCATGGCTTCAGCAGAGGGAAGTCCTGCCTCCAGAACATTTTGGATTTGTTTGAACAGGTTGACAAGCTTGTGGAGAAGGGTGATATGGTAGACATCATGTACTTGACTTTTGACAGGGTACCTTGCTGAAAACCCCTGAGTAAACGTAGCAACTGTGGGATAAGATGCTTAGGATCACTTTCCCATGATGAGAGGCTGGAGAGTCAGGGACTTTTCAGTCTAGAATAAAGACAGCTGTGAGGACATATGATAGAGATTTATAAAATTATGCCTGGTGTAGAGAAAGTGGGTAGAGGAAGCTTGTTCTTCCTCTCATATAATGCTAAAGCTCAGGGGAATCCAATGAAGTTGTTGGGAAATGGGGCCAGGACAGATGCATTTTTGTCTTCCTTAAGAGTGTTACTCAAAGTGGTGAGAGTCTGTCCCTTTTAGAGTGGGGGGGAATTAGTGAGAGAAGACTCTTGGCTTAGCAAAAGGTCTGGCAAGCTTGAGATCTGTGTTGCCTATGTATATCAAAGTCAGCTTTTGTAAGAAATCCACAGGAGAGCAAAATAAAGTTTAACACATTTTATTAGGGGATAATAGTATACAACCACACAATAATCAAAGCAGCAGAACACAAACTCAGTCCTAGGATATGTGCAGTGTTGAGGGAATAGGTTGGGAATAGTGGAGGAATTGGTGGAATTCCCAGAGGATCTGTATCAGATCCTCAAGTGGCTTTGGATCCATGAAGCAAAGTCTAGCGACCTGCACTGGGTTCCAAGGAAGTGCAGCAGAAAGCAGGTGGCACACAACACAATTGAACCCAATGGCAGGCTCAGAAATACTGGGCATTGAGCATCCTCTTAGGGGCTATGTTATAGGAAAGGTTGGATCATCTGACCATGCTATGAGAGCGTTCCTCTTCCTGGAAAAAAGAGAGTCTTGGCTTTCCGTGAAAAGACAAACTTAAGTATTGAGTTGAGCACTTGGCTTACTTTGCTAAACTGGGAGTGCCGAAAAGGGGGAAGGTAGCTGATTAAATTACAGCTGTAAAACAATGACAATGTAAATAAGGTGGTCGTTAGAGAGAAATTTGTCAGAGGAAGAAGTTTGGGCAAAATACATTAGCAAATCGTTTGTCTTAGTACGGCAGGTAGTCCAGGGCTGGAGATGAGAACACTTTTCAAGGTAGAGGCATTATTTTCTCTTAATCCCTTTAGGAAGGGTGTGAGGCAGGCATTTTGCAAGGCAGATGTAGGTGAGGGCAAGTCCAGACTTGATTTTACTGTCCTTGTGGGTACACTGAGCCAATGTAGAGAATGGGCTGCCCATTTTGGCAAGGCAGGATGGGTAGAGACACTGCTGCCTTCAAAACGGGGTTCCCCCAACCCACCGTGGGTTAGTCTGGTAACATATTCCACAGATGCCTTGATGTATAAAGAGATTATGGATGCCCACACCTTGGAAAACATTCTTAAAGTCAAACAGGCGCCACAGTTGCTAGAATTTAAAGTGCATTTACAAGATTTGGCATTGTTCCAGTATATGGATTATCATGTATGTGCGCATGCACACACGCGCGTGCACACACACACACCCCTTTGGTAGGAGATCACACAGAATAATGCAAACATCTTAGTTCCTTCTGTTTGCATTTTGCGTACAAATTCGCAATTTTTAAAATTCCAAACTGGATAATCAAGCAGCAGTAGTCTGTGTGTCTGCTCAGTTTCTTGTGTATGCTCTCTGCAACCTTTGCGGTCGGTCTAAGACCATGGGAGGAACAATGCGGTTGATACGTCAAATCGTTTCTGCAGGAGGCAAACAGTTTTTGACAGAAGCTGTTCTTTGAAGCTCAGATGACACATGAGCATGTTAGTGACAGTTATGTGCCCACATAGCATCTCAGTCCCCGTCTTCTTTCCTCTGCTTACTTTGAAGCTGCTGTCATCGTCATGCTACTGAGCAACGCTTTTATCTTTTTATTAAATTGGTCCCATGGTAGGCTAGAGCGGCTCCTCCGAGATGCCTCAGAATCCACGTGCAAGTTTGTCATAGGTAAAGGGAGATTTTGCAGTTCACGGCTCTGCAGAACTCGTGTTTGCTCCACGTGCTGCCTGGATACAAGACTGGCCAATGAGCGTGGCACACTCTGCCCTTTCTGAAGCACTGGAAGATGCATTTGGAGCATTGTGGGGGAGGTTGTGTCTTGGTCGTCAAGCATCTGTGTGATATGCAGGTGTTCTCAAGCGGAATCCCTGGCATCTGCGGCTAAAAGGTAACAAGTTCTGTAAAAGACCTGTGCGTGAGACTCTGGAGAGCTGCTGCCAGCCAGAGTGGAGCATCCTGATAGGAAAATGGTCTGACAGTATGTGGCAACTTCACAGGTTCCTCTGAAGTCCCCAATTCAAACTTTGATTCTGCCACAAGATGCTTTTTCTGTTTCAGCCCTACCATCTACAGTAGGACAATGGTGATGATGTACTGTATCTGGTGGTTGGTACTGAGCATGGAGATCTTGCTCAAAAAAACCCCTCAATCATCTAATAGTGAACTGGGTGACTCATGCCAGGCGTGGAAACAGCAAAATCGGGCTACCTTCATGCAAGACAGGGGAGTGTACCTATTTGGAATGTTGGGGTTCAATTAACCAAAAGTTAAAAGTGTGGAACCTTCCAGGAGGTGGCTGGACATCTTCTGCTATCACACCTGATCTCCATGCAACTGAGGTCAGCTAGTCTGGGGAAAAAATGGCTGCTTTGGAAGGTGGACTCTGTGACATTATACCCCACTGATATCCCATCCCTCTCCAAACTCTGTTCTTCTCTCCGAAGTCCGCTCTACCCTCCAAATCTCCTGGTGTTTCCCAACCTGGGGCTGGCAACCCCAGTGCTTTAGGTTGATCCTGCATTGAGCAGGGGATTGGACTAAGATAAACTTTAATGTCATTGTGCATGCACAACAAAAATACAAACATCCCCCGATGCACATTTCTGCAGTCCTCACACCCCGTCTTCCACAATCCCTACACAGCCGCAGCCGCGTCAATGCAACACCACAGAGTTCAGCATAGCCACAGCTCCAGAATAGAAGCTGTCTCTGAGCCTAGTTGTCCTTGTTTTTATGATCCTATATCGTCTGCCAGATGATAATATTTTTAAAAAAGAGTATGCAGGGTGAGACGGGTCTTTCAGAATATTCTGAACTTTCTTTAAGCAGCGGGAATTATACAGCTCTTCCAAAGAAGGGAGAGGTTGTCCAATTATTCTATGGGCAGTAGTAATCACCCGATGGAGCGCCTTCCTATCTGTCAAACCATGCACAGATGCAGTATGTCAGGACCCTCTCTATGGCACAGACTAGATGGCTTATGTGGCCCTTTACAACTCTATGATTCTAGTGGGAGTGGGACCCTCTCCATGTTGTCTTGATGCCTGAATCCCCAGAAGGCACAGAACTGAGCCAATTAAAAGAAGAAAACAAAACAGGGAGATGAAGAAACCCGTCTGCTCCAGTCCTTAAGAGCTTGTAGAATCTCGGGGAAGTGTTTGCATGCCATTTCCCCACCACCACCACCACCCTCACCCTTTGTGAGCGCCCAGATTACTGTTAATAATAATAAAGTATTCAAGCGGTGTTAACTCCTGACATGAGCATATTTCTGTTTGCTTAATGGATTTCCAGCCTGTCTTAATCAGTCAGCTCCTGTAGAGAGGGCAGCAGTCTGATCAAAACATATAAATCAACCAGTTAAAAATAAAACAGTTATTACAGTTAATTACAAACACTGAGCTACATGGAGGAGAGGATTGAGCCGTTTGTGGCAAAGGGGTATTTTATGTTTATTTGGTCTGTTTATATCCTGCTTTTCAGGCAGTTGTCTCCCAAAGAGGCTGCTGCAGTTTCAGATCAGGATGGGAGGGCAGGCTATCCTGAAGGTTACACTCTAAAAAGATGAAGTCCCATCAGAAGAAAGGAGGGGATGAGTTAAGCTCATGATAATTCTTCCCTCTTCACCATTCTTCTTTCTTTTTAAAAAATAATGCAAGTAAAATATGTTTCATTTATCTTGAAATCCTTTGCTGATGTTCTTGGTTGGGCAGAACAGGTGACAGAAGCCCTCTTACTACTATGGTTTCAGGGTAGCTTGCTTTAAAGTAGAAGAAGGAGGAAGAGGAGGAGAAGGAGTTGGATTTATATCCCCCCTTTCTCTCCTGTAAGGAGAGAGCGCCAAAGAACTGTGACTAGCCCAAGGTCACCCAGCTGGCACGTGTTGGAGTGCACAAGCTAATCAAGTTCACCAGATAAGCCTCCACAGATCAAGTGGCAGAGTGGGGAATCAAACCTGGTTCTCCAGATTAGAGTGCACTTGCTCTGAACCACTACACTACGCTCTTCAGGCAAGGAGGAAGAAGAAAATGGATACTTGGGCCTAGGATGGCCTTCCTCTTGACATAGTGTGCTTCAGAGGAAGTAAACTTCCCAGGGGGCCTAGGGATTCTGTCCAAAGCCTTCCTCTTTTTTCCATAATCCCCAGCGTAACTCTTCTTATAAAGGCCCGTTACACACCGATGTGTTCCCTTCTTCAAGCAGTCTTTGGATTTAGATCACATTTTTAATTACGCAACAGCTTCAATATATGATTCAGGTTAGCTTTTCCCTTGTGCAACTGCTCCAACATTGCCATTCTTTTCTAAGAGGAAGCATTTTCACAGTCACAGAGAAAACCAGTCTTTTATTGATTTATGCATGGTCAATCTTTTAGTGGATCGCCATGCCATGTAAATTTGGACTTTTGGGTCACCATACCAAAAAGTTGGCAACCACAAGTTTAGTGTTCCACCCAGAGCTCAAACATAACCAGGCCTTGCCCCATAACCTATGTTTCAAGAGACTGCTTTGCTTCAGGTGATCTTCTGTGTAGCTACTTCCTTTGGCCAGAGCTTGGTAGTTCTAGTCCCATTGCAGGTTTAAGGTCTGATGCAATCACATTCTCTCTCTCTCTCTCTCTCTCTCTCTCTCTCTCTCTCTCTCTCTCTCTCTCCCCCCCCCACCCCCCAGGATGGGCTGGTGAAAACCAACATGGAGAAGCTGACCTTCTATGCACTATCTGCTCCTGAGAAGCTGGACCGCATTGGCGCATATCTGTCAGAGAAGCTGATCAGAGATGTGAGCAGACACCGATATGGGTAAGATCACTGGAAACATCGTTTAACATGGAGCTTTTGCAGAACATTGAAAACTTGTTGCTGAGTCAGACCATCAGTCAGTCCATCAAGGTCAGCGTTGTCTACTCTTGACTGGCCGCTGCTATCCCGGGTCTCGTGTCTCTTGTGTCTCCTGCTGCTTGTGGCTGCGACCTTCTGCATGAAAAGCAGATGCCACAGCCAAGTCCCATTCCGACCATTGGATTTGGGAGGGGGAGTTTGGCTGCTACCCTTTGCCTTTTCGGAGCGTGACTTGTTATCTTTCTGCCTCAGATTCTTTTGAACCTGACATTACTAGATACTAAATTCCCTCAATGCATCGTCCTTACGTTTGGCCACAGGATTTTCCTTTTTTCTTTTTATTTTCTGGCTCCTTTTTGCCCTCAATTACAAGATCTTCTTGCGTATGTATTTTTAGCCTTTGCTGTTTCTGACTTGGAACATACAGAACTGCCTTATATTGTCAGATCATCTGGGCCAGGTCACCTAGCCGTATAATAGCAGGCTATTACTGCTGTTACGATAGGTATATATTTGAGCTTTGCAAAGAGGTATCAAAGATTACCTCTTGCGTTTCATCCCTGGTGTATACTTGCGTGCTGATTATGGACACACTTAGGATGTCAGACAATGTGAGATACAATCCACGAAAGCTTATGCCACAATGATTCTGTTTGTGTAAGGTACCATAAAGCTCTCTGTTTTGCTGTAACAGACGAACGTGGCCATCTTCTTGAAACTTAACTACTAGTTGCCAAGGGATGGCTTTTACAGTTTGACTGCCATATGCTTCATGAGTGATAGCTGCACATATGAGCCCTCTGCACATGGCAATGTGCCTGTTAAAATCAATGCAGGTAGAGGGGGCATGGGCAAAAGCATGCTGACGCTGCCCCCTGTGTGAAGAAGAGGAGGCGTTTGGATTTATACTGTCCTCTCTCTTCTGTTAGGAGACTCAAGGGGGCTTACAAACGCCTTCCCCTCCCCACAACAGAGTCCTTGTGAGGTAGGTGGGGCTGAGAGAGTTCAGAGGGAACTGTGACTAGCCCAAGGTCACCCAGCAGGAATGTGTCGGAGTGGGGTAACAAATCTGGTTCACCAGATAAGAGTCCGCAGTTCATGTGGAGGAGTGGGGAATGAAATCCACTTCTCCAGATTAGAGTCCGCCTGCTCTTAACCACTATACCACACTGCCTGATCATGAACAAGGAGTCTGTGCATGTATGCTCTCTCCCTGTGATTGGGAATACATGTACAGGAAGAGGCAGCCTAGCCCCTCACCTAAGCACCATTTCAAGCTTGTGGGCACAGAGCTTATGAACACAGAAACATACAGAGCCCATGCAGATAGATATATGTGAAGGCTCCCTTCCAGTTTCTGGGAATGCTGCTTTTCCAAACGTGTATTGATTTCAGTACAGGCAATGTTGTGTGCAGCAGGTGGTAGACATTTATTGGCAAGCGTTATGCTTTGAGATGATTTATCTGTGCAGTTTACCCATGCAGGTCACCACTCGTTGCATATGCTTGTGTGAACCACCTCTACCTCTAGATGGCCTTTTCCTTACTCTTTCTACCTCAGTCTCCAAAAGAAAATGGTGACAGTGTTCCTGCATGTCATCCCCCAATTGAAGGCCAATGGGTTATCTGTCTTTTAAAAAAATCGCACTCTTTCCCCAAGGAGCAGAGATTACGCGGTTGTTGTGAATGAGGCACAGATGGGCAGAGATATGCTGTGACCTATTAAGGTAGGAGGCTAAGTTGGCATTTCGGAGATTGGCAGAATATGGGAAAGATAACAATGTATATAGAGAGATTTACAACCCAAAGGTGGTAACAGTTTGATATCACCTCTTGATTGGAGGGGCCATTCTCTGGCTAGCTTGAGTCTGGAGACATAGAATCCAGATCGACTAATGCCCCAGGAGTCTGCATGGGGGTGGATCTAGAAAGGGGAGCTCTTCCTTTGTTTGGGATCTGTCAGTGAGAGATGGAGAGACTGGCATGCTGTCAGCTGGTTTTAATGATAAAGAGTGAAGAAAAAGGATGCCCTTGCAGGTGCAGATCGAAGGGGTACACTATATAACCTACAGCCAGCCTCCCTTCAAGGCTGGACCAGAGGTTGAAGGATTGTAAGTTAACCTGTGACCTGTCTTTCATGTTCTTTTTATTTTGCTTAACTAACCGTAACTAGATCCATCTTGTAATTACACTGAGTTGTGCCTTGTAGCCACTCCAGTCTTCAGATGGGAAAGGCTGAGATAGAAAACAAATAAAAATAAATAGTAATGAGGTTGTTCCATTAAAGAACCTTGCATGCTTTCCTTACAGGGTGAAGGGAGTCGATTTATACTCATCAAGGAGATGGTAGGCTACCATAGAGTGTTGCATGTCAGAGAGAGGGGAAGGCTGAGGGAGAGAGAGGGCCCTCTCATTTTATGGAGCAGCAGAGCCATTCTTCTTCAGTGGTTCGTCTCTCCTAAATTTTATCTTCACAACAGCCATGTGAGAGCATGAGAGATCCAACTTCATCTGCTGAACTGAGATTTACTTTGAATATGGCTGTCCCTTGTTCTAAACCCCTATGTTAACTACTGTGCTACCCTGGCTGAAGTGTTTTTTTAGTCTCTTCTGACTCTTTGGCCCTTTATTGTTTTTAAAATCTTATTCTCCGCCATGTTTGGTTTGGCTGTTTAAATAAATTCTATGTCTGTCCTCTCTCCCACCTTCTCCCAACAGTTGCCTGTTGTTTCACGCATGGAGGTGTTTCTCATACTAGATGGTGTTTGTTGGAGAGACGCTCCAGGGACTTCTGGGGGTGTAGTTGTCACACAGGATAAATTGCTGCTACAATTGGAGGCATTGGACAGAAAGCTCCTTTCAAATAATTCTGGGATTTGTTCTCTTTTGTCTTGCCAACAAAACCTAGTCTCTGGCCGATCCCCCTTTGTGTTCTGTGCTGCCGTTTGCACTTTGAATTTGGCTTTTATGAGCTGGTGATGGGAGGTGGAAGGGGGGATGAAAAATGTAAAAAAAATAGGAGCCATTTCAAAGCTGCAAAGGTTCCTGCTTTCATCGGAATTGAAAAGTCCCTTCAAAACTCTCTCAGAGATTCTATATTCAAGAGACTGCTAATGAGCTTTTGCTTGAGATACAGGAACAGGACCTTTGATGAATGATAGTTTGATGTCTGAGGCAAAGATTTCTGAGGGAAAGATCTATTTTAAGATGTTTAGTTGATTTAAAACCTGACACAAAAGCTCAGCTCCAGTTTCTCTGATGATGCTTTAATATTTCTAGTAAATAGGATATTTTGGGGACCAGTGCAAATTTGTGTTTCTCCTCAGGGAGAATAATTCCCGGAATGCAAGCTTTTATTACTTTTGATGAGACCTGTTGGAAATACAGTGATTTCATTGTAAAGGTCTAGTGCAGTGGTGGCGAACCTTTGGCACTCCAGATGTTGTGGACTACAATTCCCATCACCCCTGCCAGCATGGCCAATTGGCCATGCTGGCAGGGGCTGATGGGAATTGTAGACCACAACATCTGGAGTGCCAAAGGTTCGCCACCACTGGTCTAGTGTTATGTCATCCCCCCCCTTCTCCTTGTGAACATAATTACACGGGCTTGAGGCAGTAGTGTGGTAGCTCAGATATAGAGTTCCAATTTTACCTCCAGCCAAATTCTATAGCGATCATCTCTCAAACTAACCTACATCACAGGGTTGGTGTGAGGATTAAATGAGAGATGCTACGTGGTCTGCTGCGGTGGCGGGTAGAGCAGGTTGAGAAACGTAGAGTACAAGGCCAGCTCGTGCATAGTTAATGCAGTTTAGCATAAAAGGGATGTGACAGCCATCTTCTGGAGGCTTGGTGAGGTTCCACTGGCCATCAGCCAATTAAAAATCCATAAAATGTACCAGGTGACACTAAAAGCTTTACACATAACCAAGCTTGGGAAAAGAAGCTGTTAACAAGAGAAAGACTGCAAAAGTCTAGAGGTGGAGGGGGGGCAGGTGGTTGCCTCATAATGACCCTTGAGGCCATTTTGCTCCCCCCTTCCCCGTTCACTGTGGCTGTGAAGGGGCGTTCCCTCCACCTCTTATTTTAAAGGTTGCTATGGCAGGGGCAGTAAAATTCAGGCTTGAATGATACCCTCTTTGGAACCCCTTTCCTCCCTTCTCTTTTAGACCCCAGATGAATGGAAGCAAGCAACGAACCCCTTGTTTTCCTTCAACGTGGGGCCTCCCCTGTGTGTGCACTAGTTTCAGCTTTCAGAACTTCATTATATGTATGAGAGCTTTGTGTTCCTTTTGCATGGTGGTATTTTCTCCATTAGCCCTGACCTGCATGGCCTAGGCTAGGTCAGCCTCATCAGATCTCAGAAACTAAGCAGGATTGACCCCGGTTAGTACTTGGAAGGACAATCACCAAGGAAGCTCAGGGCTGCTACACGGAGGCAGGCAATGGCAAACTGCCTCTGTTAATCTCTTCCCTTGAAAATTCTGCAGAGTCGCCATAAGTCAGCTGTAGCTAATGGTACTTCCAAGTCTCATCCTCTCAGTTTAGAGACAGAGGCTGCATTCTGATGTCAGCAGCAAACTTCGGGTTTGCTGGCACCAAAAACATCTGAGCAGCTTGCCCATTCCCTCCTATATTTCTGCTCTCCTTGCTTGTGCGTGGCATCAAAAATGCCCAAGATTCTAAGCTCCTGCTTTGGAAGCAAGAAAAAAACCCTGGCTTGTTAAAGCACATCATTTGGATTGTTTATTTAGGAAATTGCTTCCTCCTCTGCCTTACCACTGTCTTCAGTTTGATTCTCTTTTCCTGAAGAACGGTTGGCCCTTGGTAGCCTTGATGATCCAGTTTCTCACTCTAGTTCTTTTTGGGGTACTATAATTTCTCATATGTATTATAATTTAATTTGTTATCATTCTTTTTATAGTGCAATCTGCTCTTCCAGCAGATGGCCAGCCACTGTACTAAGCTGGGGGTGTCTTTCTCTCTCTCCCCCCCCTTTTGATGGCTGCCTTTCCTTTGATCCACTCTCCTCTGCTGGCCAGCAAGTTCCATTCTGCTGGCAGTCTCAGCTAGCTGTAGCAAGGCATTCATCTTTGGAAAGTCTATTGAAAAGCACTCCTTGGTTGGCTGCGTGAGGTTCCCCTCTGTTTCTTTGTATTTCATTCGAAGAGGAGGAAGTTCTTCATCATTCAGCATCTTGTGAAAGTTCCCTCTCTATCTCTGAAAGGCATTGCCTTTTGTCCTTGGTTCTGTGGTGGAGTTCGCTCGCCGATGGGAATCTATAGAAATAGAGCTGCTTCAAGGCACTCTTGTAAAAAAAACAAAAAGGCATCAAAACTACCCAGATTGTATTGACAGTGAGATCCTAAGTAGTTGCCTCCTCATGAGCCATTATAGTGTCATGCAGGGATCTCCAACCTTTTCGTACTAGCAGGCTCCTTTAGAAATCTTTCACAGGGCAGTGGGTACAATAACCAAATGGTTATTGCAGGAGGCAGAACCATCCACAAAACATCCGGGAATGAGGTTATATGAAGAGGAAGAGGAGTAGTAGTTTGGATTTATACTTCTTCCTCTCCTGTAGGAGACTCAAAGGGGCTTACAATCTTCTTTCCCTTCCCCTCCCCCCCCCCAACAACAAACACCCTGTGAGGTGAGTGGGGCTGAGAGAGCTCCATAGAGCTGTGACTAGCCCAAGGTCTCCCAGCTGGCGTGTGTTGGAGTGCACGGGCTAATCTAGTTCCCCAGATAAGCCTCCACAGCTCAAGTGGCAGAGCGGGGAATCAAACCCGGTTCTCCAGATTAGAATCCACCTGCTCTTAACCCACTACACCATGCTGGCTCTCTTTGAAAAATGGAAAGGCTACCTTTCCCGAATCTTTGCTGTGTGGCGCAATTTGCACTTGCCATGGGGATAGATGGACTTTGTGACAATGTTTGCTGTAGCTGCTGTGGAGTGGCAGAAAGCAAATTGTGGAGATTGTGTTGGAGACCTGAAGGTGCAATTGGGGTCAGGAGACTGCAGGTGGGGAAATCATTAAGGGCCATGGCTCAGCTGTAGAACACTGGCTTCATATGTCAACTCTTGTTCAGATCTCGCCAGGTTCAAGCCTTGCCATCTCTCATCAGAGAATCTCAGGAGCAGGCTGTTTTTTTCTCTGCTGAGATTGTGGAGAGACTGCCAGTCACAATAGATGATACTGAACTAGATAGACAAGTAGCATAAAGCAGTTTAACACATCTCTACTTGTTGGTTTGTTGTTCTTTCTCCATGGAGATATCATAGATGTTCATCATCCATGCAAGGCAGTTTGGACTAAGGAACAGGAATGTGAGCTGTGTGAGCTGACTGCTTGCTGAAGTTACTTTTAAAATATTTATCAAGGCATTAGTAGAGTCATATCTGCTTGTTCTACACAGGCTTCTGCAACCACCCTATCTCTGGTGTATACCAGCCTGTATATCACCACAGAATTATTTTAGTGCCAACACAAAATTGCATTTTCCTTCTTCCAGATTATCTCTGTCATGTGATTGTGTAGCCCAGTCTGATTGGACGATGCTGAAGTTGCATCATTTGGTTCATTGTGTGGTGCTCTAATTGGCTGGAGCACACCTTGTCCAGAAATCGACACACTTGTAGAAAAAATTTCTGGCCACATTGTCCAGAAATTGACACCAGGGTACAGGAACAGTGTCAGGGTGTGTATGCATGAGTGAGTGAGAGAGGAGAAAAAAAATTACTCGGTCAACAATTAAATGTAAGCAAGCAGGAATTCAGTGCACTGCTAATTTTCATTCTGTTTGACAGCTTCTGGTAGAACTGTGCCCCTGCCTTGATAGTTTTCTATATTCAGGGAAATAGTCCCCCCTCCACACACACACACACACACACACACACACACACTATGGGGAGAGTATTCAAAACATGTAGTGACACAGTCTGGAAAATGCTTCGGTGCTTTAATCTGCTCATTGTCAAAGTGCGCCCGGCTTTCCACCCCCAGCCCAGCTCCAATTTGTCTCCACAAACAAAATGTGACGTGAGGCAAGTCCTGAGAGCAAAGCTTAATTGGGCCGCTCGCCCAGTAATGCATGTCCAATAAAGATTCATATCCCGCCATTCCGCCTCTCGCGCTCTCTTCTGTCTAGTCCCTTGCCTGATCCAATAAAGAAGGACTCATTACTGGAAAGATTTAATAAGTGACCTTAGAAACCCATGGCTGCCCCGCCTTGTCAACAGCCCCAGCCTGTGAGCTCCATTTCTCTTCACTCGGATGATTAATTTTGCCTGGCGGGTTGGCTCGCTCCTCAAAAAGGCGCAAGAAGCTTTTTTGTCGCCTCCTGATGCCGCTGCTGTCACCGGGGACCAGAACTCAGAGGACCCCTTGACTTTTCTTGAGGAAGGGAGTTCTCTTTCTGCCTCTCCTTTTGTGATGCCGACACCGGGCAAGGCCCAGTCCTCAGTCTTACCCTTGAAACAGAGAGGAATAAAAGACGCACGAGAAGGCTGTGCTGGATCAGACTCAGAATATGACATCCTTTCTCTAAAGCAGTGGTTCTCAACCTTCCTAATGCCACGACCCTTTACCACATTTTTTCATGTTGTGGTGATCCCCAACCATAAAATTATTCGTGTCTCGGTTCCTAAGACCATCGGAAATAGGTGTTTTCCGATGGTCTTGGGCGACCCCTGTGAAAGGGTCTTTGAACACAGAGGCCCTGTATAGCTTCCACTGGCTAATAGACATTCATGGGTCTGGCTTCACTAGTCCCACCCATCTCCACCATTGGGTGAGAGGCTGTTTCTCAGTATAGGAGCATCTGCTTTCCCTGCAGAAGGTTGCAAGTTCAGTCCTTGAAATCTCCAGCTAAAAGGCATAGGGCATAGGTGTTAAACTCGTGGCCCTCCAGATGTTATGGACTACAGTTCCCACCATCCCCTGCCAGCATCATGCTGGCAGGAGATGATGGGAACTGTAGTCCACAACATCTGGAGGGCCGCGAGTTTGACGCTTGTGGCATAGGGGGTAAACAGAACACATGAAGTTCTGGTGTTTGGGATCAAATACTAAGGTGAACGCTGCAACTTCTCTGCTACTTGGATAAAATGCCAAATGTTGATGTTGTAGCTCACAGGGGCTTCTATGGGACTCCCAGGCCAAAATGACAACATGCTGGTGTGTCACCAAATGCAAAGGTGCTCTCAGCTGTGGAGTAACTAGGCCAGGGGTAGGGAACCTGCGGCTCTCCAGATGTTCAGGAACTACAATTCCCATCAGAAACTAACTGTAGGCATGTGATTTAAATTGCCCAAGAAGACAAGTACAGCCTACTGGATCAGATCAGTGATCCATCTATTCCAGCATACTGCTCTACACAGCAGCCAACCATTTTCCCTGGAGGGCCAAACAAACACAGCAGACAGGTCAAGGCCCTTCCTTGGCTGCCTCCCAGCCCTGGTATTGAAGGTTTGCTGCTTCTATAGAAGAAGAAGAGGAGGAGGAAGGAGAAGGAGGAGGAGTTTGAATTTATATCCCCCCTTTCTCTCCTGTAAGAGACTCAAAGAGGCTTACAATCTCCTTGCCTTTCCCCCCTCACAACAAACACCCTGTGAGGTAGATAGGGCTGAGAGAGCGCTGAAAAGCTGTGACTAGCCCAAGGTCACCCAGCTGGCATGTGTGGGAGTGTATAGGCTAATCTGAATTTCCCAGATAAACCTCCGCAGCTCAGGCGGCAGAGCGGGGATTCAAACCCGGTTCCTCCAGATTTAGAATGCACCTGCTCTTAACCACTGCACCACTGCTGCTTCTAGAGATGGAGGCTCCCTTCATTCACCGTGGCTAGTAGACATTGATGCGTCTCTCCTCCATGAATCTTTCTAACCCACTTTTAAAGCTAACTATGATTGTGGCCATCATTATAACCTCTGGCAGTGAATTCCAGATTGTAATCGCTCACTGTGTAAAGAAATATTTCCTTTTGTCCATCCTGAATCTACTGCCCAACTACATCATAGAATCCCTTTGAGTTTTTGTCCTGTCAGGTTACAACTGATGTGAAGCAAGAGAGAAGGCTGCCTTACATTGAGTCCAGAGGAAAAGATCTGGGAAGAGGCAGTTCAGGGTCGTAGGTCAGGTCAGGGACTCCAACCTAAGGCTGAGTTCTGTCTGAGCAGATGTGGCAGAAAGCTGGCTTTCAACAAGGTTGCTCCTGCAACTTCCACTTCCTGGAGCTGTCTCATATATACCTGTGCTATGGCTCAGTCCTTATCTTGAGCTGGCTCACAGCGTTCTCTACATTACCTTAGGGTCTCCAAGCACGCATTAAGCCTTTTAGTGTACAGTTCCTGCCAGGTACGAATTCTCAGCCGCCTCAAAGACTCAGGTGAGCTGGATGGACTGCTTGGCTGGCCCTCAGTGGCTGCGGGTGCTTTTGCAAACACACTGGCTTCCAACTCTTGACTTGGGCCAGCTCTGTCTCTGCCGCATCCTGTCAGGCTTCCGACTGTTCTTGAGGCCCAGTTGACTGGGTCTGCAGCACGGTGGGGTCATTCTGCCAGTGCTCCTCATCAGAGCACTCCTGACGGGCCGACTCTGGACCCATGACCGTTTTTGTATTTGGGGAGAGGGGTAAAAAGTTCCGTGTGTCCACTCCACTCTATCGTATCTTTTTTTCCCCCCTAAACTCTTCTGCCTTTCCTCATAGGAAAGGTGCCCCGAACTCCTAATTGTCTCGGTTGCCTGCTTCTGTGCTTTCTGCAATTGAGAAAAAGTTCAAGGTTGAACCCTCCTGCTGCTTTCATATCTCCCCCCCCCCGCCCCACTTGTCTGGGGAAGAGTGGTTGCTAGGGAGGGACCAAAAGGGAAAGGCAGCTGACTCAGGAAAGGGGGACTTTAACCCTCTGCCCATCTCACCCTTGGGTGCTTTAAATCACATCCTCCACTCTACATTTCCTCCACAGCACAGCAGTCCCTGAAGAAATGGTCGCCTATCTAAGCAAAAATCTGTGCTGTACCACTCTGGCAGAATGGCCTGTTGTGACCTGCAGGCCCTATTCCACCGTGTGTCTGGGCCCCTGTGGCTGCCCACAGTTTTCCTTGCCCCCGACCTTGTTTTCCCAATACCCAAAGGAGTTTTCTTGTCCTTTCTGTTCAACTGCTGCCACCACCTGGCCTTTCTAGGAATTGCCCACTGAGAGAACCAGGGCTCCCAGCTTCCTTTCCTTGTTCTGATGCCTCATCTCAGTGACTCCCATTACCCAGTGTCTTGTGTCTCGTAACTATGAGAACAGCTTGCTGTCTTCTTCAACACTGGCTGCCGCTCACCTACTGACTGTCCTGTCTCTTCTTGGTGCTCCTTTTAAAAATAGCCGGTCGGGAACAAAGGAGGTCTAAAGTGGTACACAGAATTGCTACCAGCATCAAAACTTATACAGCAATCCCCCCTTCTTCCTGTAACAATCACATTCTTAGCTTTGAGACTGCCTCTTGAGTTGTTCTTCTTACAGTACATTCATTTGCATCCGTGTTGATTTGCAAAGTTAAATGGGAGTAACAGTATGTAGTCTATAATTGGCATGCAGTATGACTCATGCTGTGATCAATCGTGGTATCGAGACTCCTCTAGTGACTGTTCCCCTGTCTCCTCCTAACCGATCACTCTGGGGTTTTTTTCCTTTCCCTCTTTCCTCCTGCCCACAGATATGTTTGCATTGCTATGGAAGCCTTGGACCAGCTGTTGATGGCCTGCCACTGTCAGAGCATCAACCTGTTTGTGGAGAGTTTCTTGAAGATGGTGGCCAAGTTGTTGGAGTCCGAGAAGCCTGACCTGCAGATCCTCGGCACCAACTCGGTAAGCAGCGCACTCAGATTGGTTCACACTTGGCTGTGCAAGTAGAAAATGCTCAGACATTACCCCTAAATAGGCAGACTTCCCTTTAGTTGGGGGAATTAGCTGGAGACAGCAAGTGAGAGGGTGTAATTGAGATCAGTAACCTATGTATACCAGGATCATCTTGTGCGAAAACTCTCAAATGAGCAGGCAGTTGCTCATTTGACCTAGCCACTGTGATCCATGCTTGAACAGTCCACCCTCCTAGACTGAGACTATTGCTTAACCTTGCTCTCGTGGCCTTCCCTTAAGCCTGATCCGGAAACTAGAAATTGGTCCAACATGCAGTGTGAGGTTCGCTCCTGGGGAGTGCCTTCCGTGGAACATATCTCCCCTGTGTTGCGCCGCCTGCCATTGGTTACCTATCGAGATTCCGAAATGTTCAAAGGTGTGGGTGTTGACCTTAAAGCCCTTTACAGGGCACTTGTGGCCCGGGACCCTTGTACCTTAGGGACCCGCATTACCTCCCATATGTCCCGGCTGCGTCCTCTGTGATCAGCAGAAGCGAATCTACTGGAGATCCCCGGCCCCTCGATGGCGGCTGGCCTCCACACGGAGCCAGGGCACTTTGGCTATCTAGCACTTTTGACACTGGTGGAGACCACATTACCATCAGCTATTTGGGCCCTCGCAGCGGGACCTTGGAGAGGGGATCCGCAGGGAGACCTGTAAAAACCGTAATTATTCCACGGGAGACGCTTTGGAGAGCCCAGCCGCCGATAATGCCCGCCCTCCCCCCCTTGCTAGTAGGGTCCCCTAACATCGTTGGGACCCCTCCTCATTTTTTGGAAGAGGAGGAATTGGTATATATGGGTCTTCCTTGAGGACCCCTACTGTAGAATGTACCCTGTTTTAAGATTTTTTTATGTTTTTTGTATGATTTTGTTGTTGTTCACCGCCCTGAGCCCTCGGGGATAGGAGGTGGTATATAGTTGAAATAATAATAATAATAATAATAATAATAATAATAATAATAATAATAATAATAATAATAATAATAATAATAATAATAATAATAATAATAATAAATTGATTTTATTAAAGAATAAAAAAAGTAGAACAGGAGCTGTATTTTAAGCATTGAACACCAGGCAACAAAGCATATGTGAACTGGCTAAGAGAAAAGGGAGGAAACCGGATAGAATTTCAGGGATGGCCGATTTAATTATCAGTCTTGAAAGGGTGTCGAAGGAAAGCAGCGTTGAAGAGGAAAATGACCAGCATTTTCAGGAGCAAAGGAAAGAGCCCTACACACAAGTGGAGGTGCATACACAGATCCAGAACACACACACACACACAATGAATGGCCAACATATGTACCACCAGATGGGTTCTGAGTGGGTATGAAAAGCCAAAGGCAAAGAATAGCAAAGCCAAAGGCAAAGATCCCACAAAAAGATAGGAGAGGCTTGATGGGTTGTCAGAACCCAAAAGAATGCCTGTATCATTGGCTTTACCCTGAAGACAGAGGAATCCTCAGGGGAAGAGCAGGGTGAGAGAAGCTCAGGCCAGCCAGAGATTCAACAGGGGGTGAGCCCAGAGCAGCAAGAGCCCCTGCAGGATGAACAAGCAGGCTAGCCAATTTTCAGAGCTCAAAGGGCCGTTCACCCAGCCCTGCCTCAACTGAAATGCCTCAAGAAAGTAGCTCACCTGAGCCCATTCACAAATGGAGACAGCACTGCAGAGAACTGATGCAGAAGGACTGGCCATCGGTAGAGTTGTGGGCATTTTGCAAAATAGGAAGACAAACTGCAGAGGAGCTGGGGAGGGGGAGCTATAGATGGGGTGGGGAGAATTGAAGTTAAAGAGCCTGTCACTGGGCTGAATTTCACGCACTGGCTTAGCCCAACCTGACAAATCTTTGGTGGAAGATCTCTGGCAGTTTACTGAGATAGGAATGGTTGTAGAGTCTGCCAGAGTGGATATTTTGGGCACGTCAGCACTGGAGTCTGTCTGCTTCTTAAAGATCTTCAGAACTGCATGCAGCTGGCGCCTGACCAAACCTCACGCGGGCCTGCCGGCAAATGTTTCTAAATGAAGCCTGCCTTGAGCTATTCTAAGCCTTTCTGACAACTGCGGGGCCCGTTCCTGAGTCCTTACCACAGCTTGAGACGGCACAGCAAATGCTTCTGAGCAAAACCCTTGAGAGGTGGTAGAAGAAGGCTGAAATGGGGATGAGAGAATAAGGAATGCAACTGAGGGAAAGCAGAGCTTCAGTATGTAGCTTGAACACCCAGCTGGCAGCAGAGGAGGCATCTAAAGTCTCTTGAAATCTGCTTCAGTGGGTTGAATTGAATGGCATGGATTTAAATTTTGGAGACTGCGGGGCCCAGTGGTTTGGGTCCAGGACTTGCAGAGGGGAAACAGAGGTTATACAGTATGGGGAAGAATGCGGGTGGGAACTTAAGCATGTCCTAGGGCAGTGGTGGTGAACCTTTGGCACTCCAGATGATATGGACTACAATTCCCATCAGCCCATGCCCACATGGCCAATTGGTGATGCTGGCAGGGGTTGATGGGAATTGTAGTCCATAACATCTGGAGTGCCAAAGGTTCGCCACCACGGTCCTAGGGGTTCTGTGTGAATGCTTCTCAAAAGGCTTGCTACATGATATAATTTTTTATAAGTTGGGACCAAGTTGACTCAGTTTCCACCCCGCCACGCAGCAGCTACATGGAATGGGGACAATTCAGCTTGGGGCTGTGATGTGGGGAGAGGAGGGCATCCTTTCTTCTCCGTGCACCATTTTCTCAAGTCAGATCAGTCCTGGCAGGGTGTTGTTTGCCTCCTTGTGTAGCTGAATGTGCATGGATCACAAATGCAGACCCAGAGTGGGGCAAATAAGTCCCATTGGGGCCATTTCCTGAAGCTCAGGAAAATGGCACAGGGAGAGGAGCAGGAGCCTCTCCGTTCCCCATGCTGTGGTTGCAAGCCAAATTGGGCCCCGGCAGATTTTTAAAGAGCCGTTTCCTTCAGCTGCTGGGAAAGGATGAAGATGGGAGGCAGGAACCTGCCCGGCCAAAATTTGTATCATATAGTTGTTCTTAGGACTGCAGGGAAGGGAGACCTTTTTATTGATCCCCAATTCTTGCTTTGCAGAGGCCAGTGGTGAGGCAGTTTCACAGGCAGGAGCAATATACCCCACGGCTTCAGTGTGTGAGAACTCCTCCCCAAGTTCCTTTCTTGCAGAGTGTTGAAAGAGGGGATAAGAAAAATAAAGGGGTTGTATTTTTTTAGAAGGCACGGAAGTATAGCCTGATGTAGTGAGTCGGTCCAACATTCAGTGGCCATGCGCCTGCTTTTCATGCAAATGGTCCCAGGTTCGATCCTTGATATCTCCAGGTAAAGAATTTTAGGCAGTCTATTTTAGGAAAGGCATTTCTCTACCTGAGACCCTGAAGAGCTGCTGCCTGTTGGATTAGACAATACCAGGGTATATGGACCAATGGACTGGCTTTGTATGTGGCATATTTTCTACCTCTGGCTTAGAGGTCTTCAGTGCCAAGGTTGGCCTACTTGAAATCTTAGAAAGGGTCACTGTCAGTCAGTCAGAAAACACAAGATTGGGCCGGATGAATCAGTGATCAGTGTAAGATACTTGAATATGAACTTGCCTTCTGGCCTGCTTCCCCCAAATTCACGGACTCTGCTTTGCCAGCTGCTCCCAATAGTTCTTGGTGTCCCAGCTCTGTTCCCTGCTATGGATCCAGGATGTTTAATTAACCTTTGTGGTGTAAACAGGTTTGAGGTTTCCGCATTTCTCCAGCTACTTTGGGCAGAAGGTTTTGCCTATGCCCAGCCTGTTTTGGAATGTCTCCTTCTAAATTTGGTTTTTGTCAACTTTACCTCAAAACTGTCTCCACAAACAAATGTGGAAAATGAAAAAATCTACAGCTTTTATCTTTCCCAGAAAGCTGCAGGAGGTCGATGGAGGCAGCATTTCTCAGTTTCTTCTCTTCATTCCTTCTTCTTGCCCATTTCTTTGTCTTCCTTCCTCCTTAGTTTGTGAAGTTTGCCAACATTGAGGAGGACACACCCTCTTATCACAGGAGTTACGACTTCTTTGTGTCCCGCTTCAGTGAGATGTGTCACTCCAGCCATGACGACTTGGACATCCGCACAAAGTGAGTACTAAGTTCATGAGGCCTCTTTCAAATCCAAGTTCCTTCTCAGCTAGTCTCTTTTGCTCACCACACAGTTACTCCATTGGGGCTAAGTCCTGAAAACCTTCCACTCTGAGGAAGAGAGTTTACTTCTCTCCTCCCCCCAAAATGGTCAGCAAACCCAAACCTGGCAGGTGCCCCCCACTTTCTGTCCTTGGTTGACTTTTGAACCCATGTGACTTCCCTTATTCTGGGACTGGCCCTGCACTTCCATCTCTTGGCTAGAATTGCTGAACAGATTGAGTTCCCCCCATGACAGCTCTCAGACCTCAAGTTCAGGACCTGCTGTGGGTTCTAACCCTGATGATCACAATGGCCTAGGCAAAAATGTGAAGATAACACTCTGACTGCATCTGGAGTTTCTGCACTTGGGGGCCCTACTGAGATCACATTTCATTTCAAGGAAGTGCATGTTTCAGTACTCTAAGCTGGCTCGATTTTGGGAACGTGGGGAGAGGTCTAAATTTGCTGCCTTATAGGCCTACTGTGTTTCCCCAAAAATAAGACAGTGTCTTATATTAATTTTTGCTCCCCAAGATGTGCTATGTCTTATTTTCAGGGGATGTCTTATTTTTCTGTGTTCTGTGCGTCAGGCATGCTTCCAAACAAAAACTTTGCTACGTCTTACTTTTGGGGGATGCCTTATATTTCGCACTTCAGCAAAACCTCTACTACGTCTTATTTTCAGGGGATGTCTTATATTCGGGGAAACAGGGTACACAGAGTAATTTCATAAGATGGCCATAATGGGTACATCAGCCTTGATGGAAACCTGTTTTATAGTGGGCCTCTGTCCCTGTCTGCTTGTTCTTCTCCTGCTGTTTCAAAGGAGCTACGTGGTGAAAAAAATGCTGTCAAGTTGCAGCCAATTTATGGTAATCACAGTTTCAAAATGAGAGATGGGCTGAGGTAATTTGCCAGCCCCTGCCTTTGAATAGCATCCCTGGACTTCCTTGGTGATTCCAAGCACTAACTGTGGCCTACCCTGCTTAGCTTCCAATATATGGTGAGATCAGACAATCCTGGGTCATCCTGACCTCAGACTGTAAGGTTTTCCAGTGGAACATTTAACTTAACCATGGAAAACCTAACCTTATGCGTGAGCACTGAAAAGCACCTCCCTTTCCTTACATGGGGATGACTCTGCTTCCCAGAAGGACTAATTAGGAAAAATGGGACCAGGTTAATAGTGTTTATAGCTGTCAGAGTTGTGTTCTGCTGCATTGGAAGCAAGCGCCCCCTCCCTCTGTAATGAATTCTGCCCTGTTGCAGCCTCAGATCTGTTTCAGCCCCCACCCAGCTGTTCTCGGAGCGTTGTTCAGCCTGCAATTAGCCTGCCAAGGATGTACTTTAATTGCTGCTTCTCACCCCTTGACAAAGCTGGATGTGGGGAGAAGTTTTCCTGAGGTTGTGGGATAATGAGTTGCCAAGGTCAGGGTGAGGGTGGTGGGTTGGCCTGGCTCACAGCAAGAGGGCTATTGAAGCAGGCACGGAATTGACAATTAGCTGCACCGAACTTGTCTCCTTAGTTTGTGTTATTCTTCTCCTGATTCTGACGTCTGGAAATTATTCAGCTGCTCTTTGTCAAGCTAGAAGTGTCATGCCAATTAAATTTGATTTGTCAGTGGGTTCCCAGTGGACCAAAGGAAGCTCTTCTCCACACAGTTAGTCTGTAGAGCCCACAGTTAGCTTGTAGAGTTCACAACACTGTGATGCTGCTAGCTTAGGAAGAGACTGCACAAACTGAAAGGAACAACCATGGCCCAAGGCAATGTACCTCAAAATACCGGGGTGCTGTGTGGTTTCCGGGCTGTATGGCCGTGTTCTAGCAGCATTCTCTCCTGACGTTTTGCCTGCATCTGTGGCTGGCATCTTCAGAGGATCTGAAGAGAGAGCACCCCAGTGATTCCGGCCGTGAAAGCCTTCGACAATACCTCAAAATACCATTTAGGGGAGGACCTATTACTTTTGTGCCATGCTTGTGAGCTTTCCAGAAACTTCCAGCTGACCATTGCTGGCAACAACATTGGTTGGATTCAGCAGAGTTCCTGCTATGTCATCTCAAGGATCTCAAAGCCAGCATGGTATAGTGGTTAAGAGCAGGTGGATTCTAATCTGAAGAACCGGGTTTGATTTCCCCACTCCTCCACCTGAGTGTCAGAGGCTGATGAACCAGATGTGTTTCAACACTCCTACATTCCTGCTGGGTGACCTTGGGTTAGTCACAGTTCTCTCAGGACTCTCTCAGCCCCACCTACATCACAAGGTGTCTGTTGTGAGGAGAGGAAGGGAAAGGAGCTTGTAACCCACCTTGAGTCTCCTTACAGGAGAGAAAGGTGGGGTTTAAATCCAAATTCTTCTTCATCAAAGGGACAAGCTAAATCTCCTCTGCTGATATCAAATTAACGGGCTGTTCTCAAAAAAATTGGAAGGCTGCTCTTGAATTTTCAGGGATCAATGGGAAAGCAGAAACAAGTATTTCTTCACTCTGTGAGTTATTCATGGAATTCACTGTCACAAGACATAGCGACAGCCATTTGTTTAGATTGCTGTGGGATTAATATGTCCTCTTCAGACACGAAAGGGAGTGTGGAGGAGAAGGTGTTCCTCCAGACATTGAAAACCAGACTGTTGAGGGTTTGAAGCTGAAAAACTAGAAATTTTGTTTGGGAACTTGGTGGTAGCCAATCCAGGGGCTTCAGAACGGCATCTCTATGTTGTCTTCAACTGGCACCAGTGAGTCATATAGGCACGGCATTCGGGGTCCCTGACTTGTAATTCTCAGACCCTTTCAAAGGTAGGTTTATGCAGAGTAAATTGTTGTGATCTTCTAGCCTAGAGGTTACCAGGGTACACATTTACAACAGCTAGACTCGCATTTCTCAGGGATGGGTGCCACAAAAGAAATATCACGAGGTAAGCAAATCAGCCTGACTGGTGAAATTTTAAATTGCAGAAACAGGGCTGAAGTTGTGTGTTTTTACCGCCAACAAAAGCACACTTCATGAGATCCATTCTTCTTTGAGGGCTGTGTTCTTTTTTTCTTCCTTTAAAGTGTATTCAGGATGACAGCCTGCCTTCCATTGTTGCACGCTTCTTTCCTCAGAGGGTTTGCAATCAGCATAATTAAAGAGACAGGGCTAAAGGAAGTGAAACAAATTAAAAGCAATTTTGAACAGCACTGAGCAGAGAAGAATATTTACATGGACAGGAGCCTGTTTCTCGGTTTTTTCATATTTGCACCACACAAAGCTTTTTCTCCTTTTCTTATTTCTGTAAATCAAAGGGTTGGGAACTGTCAGAATGATATTTGTTCCTGCCTCCTGCTTAAGTCAGAGATTTTATTTCTCCTGTTTTACTTGAGAAGAACCTCTTGCATTCCAAATTTGATCCTCCTTGGGTATACATATTGCTTGTTTTGGTTTCCTTGGTAAGGCTCTTTTTAGTATTGAAATGCAACTGTTCTTCCTTCTCCTTTCCAAGGATCCGAATGTCTGGCATAAAAGGTCTGCAGGGGGTTGTCCGAAAGACAGTCAACGATGAACTGCAGGCCAATATCTGGGACCCTCAACACATGGACAAGATTGTGCCTTCACTGCTGTATAATCTGCAGCACACAGAGGAAGCAGAAAGGTGAGAGAGGCACTCCTCCTTGTTCCTGCATTCATGGGTTTGTGATACTTTGATCCAAGAATCCTACAGTCAGACTGATAACACTGAGTCTACCCAGACCACCCCTTTCTAAATAGGGATGCGACCTGAAACAAATCAGCTAAAGGTTCTTGAGAATCCAGGCTGACTCAGTCATCAAGGAGGCTGTCTGCTGTGTCTCTGTATGATTCACAGCTCTAGCCTTGCGTCTTTCCAGTGAGGAGCTATCTCTAGATGAATGGTTTACATAGAAAGTTGGGGACTTTTTGGGTTGGACGAATGAAATTACTATCCCATTTTATTTTTAAAGGTATGTTACTTCTATTGGTAAAGGTTTTTTTGAAGTTATGCTGAGTCAGGCTATTCAGTTATCAAGATCGGTATAGTGGCACTCCAGATGTTCATGGACTACAATTGGCCATGCTGGCAAGGGCTGATGGGAATTGTAGTCCATGAACATGTGGAGAACCTAGTCCATTCTGGCTGGCAGTGTCTATCCAGAATCTCAGGCGGAGGTCTTTCATGTAATCTATTCCGGATCCTTTGAACTGGAGATGACAGGAATTGAACTTTGGGATGCCCTCCATGCAAAACAAATGTTCTGCCACTGAGCTGCAGCTCCTCCTCATGTGTCATGTTCCTCCTGCAATCACTACAGTTATAGAATTAAGGCACATAATGTCATGACGATATCCATTAGGCCCATTTCCACAGACTAAATTAACATTACAAGCCAATACAGATCTAATAAAAAGGCAAGAAATATTTTTTATGGCAGGCTTGGGCAAATAGGGGAGTTTTTACTTTGTATCAGGTTACTATGATGATGAGTGTTTGTTATTTTCTCAGCAGAGGTCTAAATATGACTCGTCAGCCTCTGTTGAATGGTGATATTTGCATCTGCAACATTTGCTGATACCTAAATATGGCCCTATAACACTCCTTAGAACATAAGAACATAAGAACTAGCCTGCTGGATCAGACCAGAGTCCATCTAGTCCAGCTCTCTGCTTCTCGCAGTGGCCCACCAGGTGCCTTTGGGAGCTCCCCTGCAGGATGTGAAAGCAATGGCCTTCTGCGGCTGTTGCTCTCGAGCACCTGGACTGTTAAGGCATTTGCAATCTCAGATAAAAGAGGATCAAGATTGGTAGCCATAAATCGACTTCTCCTCCATAAATCTGTCCAAGCCCCTTTTAAAGTTATCCAGGTTAGTGGCCATCACCACCTCCTGTGGCAGCATATTCCAAACACCAATCACACGTTGTGTGAAGAAGTGTTTCCTTTTATTAGTCCTAATTCTTCCTTGTTTCATGGTCTCCCTTACCCTTGGAACCCAACGTTGAATCAGTGCAGAAAATGAAACCTAAAATAGTTTTTGTATATTTGATGTTGATTATTAATGATTTGCAGAGTCTTGGAAATGAATGGCAGACAGAGCTATATTGCCCTAAATTTAATATTTCTTGTTTCTGTGGACCTCAAACTGTGACTTAGTCAGCAAAAAGTTGTGTTTAGGTTATACTGGACATCACAGTGCATTTTTAGTAAAGAACTAAGTGAAGAGACTAATTTCTGACCTTGTAGCTTATGCAGAGCACCTCTTAAATGTATGCGTTGATCTTTTGGAGAGAACAATTACTCATATCGGTTTGGCATTAGAATCATAGAGTTGGAAGAGACCTTAAAGACCGTCAAGTCCAACCCCCTGCAATGCAGGAACACACAATCAAAGTACTCCTGTCAGATGGCCATCCAGCCTCTCTTTAAAAACCTCCAAAGGAGACTCCACCACACTCTGAAGTAGTGCATTCCACTGTCCAACAGCCCTGACAGTCAGGAAGTTTTCCCTGATGTTTAGGTAGAATCTCTTTTCCTTCACCTTGAACCCATTAGAATATTAATTGATCTTTGAGGATGCTTATGTTCTTTTAAACTATGGGCTTTTAAACTATCATGGAGGATCACTGACAGCCAACAAAAATGGGACCCTCCATGCCTTTTTCTTTTTCTTTTTTGCTGTGAAATCACATTGACTTATGATGACCTCTGGTGAGGTTTTCAGGGCAAGAGACGTTCAGAGGTGGTTTATCACTGCCTGCCTCCATGTCCTGACCCTGTTATTCTTTGTAGGTCTCCCATCCAAATATTTGCTAGGGTCAACCCTGCTTAGCTTCTGAGATCTGACGAAGTCAGGCTTGGCTGGGATATCCAAATCAGGTCTCTGTGCCCTTAGCGTTGCTAAAGGACTTGTATTACCACACTGGAGAGATAAATGCCCAGCTTCCGTCATCTAGTAGATTTAGGATCTTACAACTTTATCAACATTTGTACATAGGGCATTAAATGACAATTGTGCATTGTCATATTTTTAGAGATTTGGAAATCTTTTGTAGATGTTCACCCACAGACTTGCCATCACTGTTGAGATTTTGTTTGGAAGTAAGAAGATATAGATCTACCCACACACCCACCTATCGAGACAGATATATTTTCTGTTTGGGGGTTCGGGTTAAAATGTTTAATTTTTAAAAAATGTCACTTGGCCCCTGATATGCAATGCAGCCACCTCTTCTCCTCTCTTGTTTAGCCGCTCTCCTTCTCCCTTGCAATCCACTGAGAAGGAGAAAGAAAATCCAGCAGAACTGTCTGAGCGATGTCTGCGGGAGCTGCTGGGTCGGGCAGCTTACGGAAACATAAAAAATGCAATCAAGCCTGTCATGATGTAAGTACCTCCACTGTCATCTGAGCCTGCTTGGGTATCTCTCTCTGGTAGTGTGTTTGGTGCAGTGGAGCATGGTGGGAGGAGCATTGGGTTGGACCCAACCAGATTTTCTGCTGGTGAGAAGGGAAGGACTCTGATCACCTAAAAAAGCTACGGTGGGGAATCTCAGGTCTTTCATGGGCAAAAACCATGTGGGACTGGAATTGTAGTAAGAAGGGCATTTGGGGGAGACTAAATGAAAAAGTGGGTTTGGATTTCCTCTTCCTTCTGAGTTGATGGCCACTGCTGGAGCATGCTGCTTAGCACATGAAGTCCTTGGAAATGTGGTGATTGTTTTTAAGAAGCGATGGACAGGTTCACAGAGCCCAGGCAACTAAATGGGTCCTCCAGGGTATAGACATTAGAACATAAGAAAAGCCATGCTGGATCGGATCAAGGCCCATTCAAGTCCAGCAGTCTGTTCACACAACAGCCAACCAGGTGCCTCCAGGAAGCCCACAAACAAGACGATTGCAGCAGCATTATCTTGCCTGTGCTCCACAGCACCTCATAAAATAGGTATGCTCCTCTGATACTGGAGAGAATAGGTATGCATCATGAATCTCTCATCTCCCTTCTTTAGTTGTGTCCGACTCTTGGATACTCTGTAAACCAGTCCCCTCCATGCTTCCCTGTTTGCTACAACTTCTTTCAGTTGGTTGATGTTCATGCCCATGTCCCTCTTAATGGTTTCCAACCAACGAGTCATCGGCCTACCCCATTTCCCACTGACCACTCCAGTAGGCCTCCGTGAATATGTCCGCTCCTTCCGAGGTGGCAACCATCACCACATTCTGGGGCAGGGAGTTCCGCCACTTAGCTGTTTGTGGTGCGAAGAAATACTTCCTTTTGCCTGTTTTGAACCTCTCACTCCTCCAGCTGAGCTACTTTGGTCTCAAGGAACTTGCTCCTTGAGAGCCAGGCACTCCTTGCACTGAGCACACACTCAGGACTTCTGTCCAGCAGAGAGACAGCCATACATGTGGTGCTCCATGCAGCACACTGGCTAGCCCTCTGACCCCTCCTGGCTTTCTACCTTCATAACTGGTACTTTATTTTTGGTATGTTTATTGTGGAGATGGAAACGGATAAGTGCCCAGCCTTCTGTGCCCTGTGCTTCTCCTGTATTGGGTAAGGACCAGGGGCCCTGGTTTCCTCGCCCTTCTGCTAAACTTGCACAGATACTGAACTGCTTCCCATTATGGTCTCTTTGTCACTGTGACTCTCCACTCACAGAGCTGGCTCGCTCACAACTAGTTTCAAATATACAGCTCTATTTTGCTTTAGCCAGTCCCCCTGATAGGGCTTCCTACTAAAGCAGGGCATGTGAGTCACCTATTCACTGGCCTAAACAACGGATGGTAATTACAGGTGGGGGGGATGAATGTCACCAGGTCATCGCTGATGCTGAGAAACATCAAAAAAATGATCAAAAAAGTGCATGAACTTTGAAATGTCTTTAGTTTGGTTGGCCAATGAATGTGACACTGATTCCATTTATTGCTTTTCAGTTAAAGAGTGGTTATGTTTTGCAGAGTTTTTAATGTTCTTTGTGCCACTTTCCAAACGTAGGACAAACTCCCCCCTATTTTTCAAACTTTACATAGTATCTTCTTGCTCTAGACAGCTTATGGTATGCTAGTTTTTCCTGTTCTTTTTCACATCTGGTCCTTGTGCCCTGGAATGTCTGCCACCCTGTACTCCTAATGTTGTGATGCAAGGGAGCTCCAAATGGCCAGTCTGTGGCCAAGGAAGTCCCTCTTTGTGTGTGTTGATTAAATGTGCAGAATTTGTGACCCTTTTGCCCTTTTCTGTCCCCCTAAGCCACCTGGATAACCACTCGCTATGGGAGCCAAAAGAATACTGTCCATTGCTTCAAGATTGCCTCCGCCGCCATCCAGAAGTAAAGCTAGCAAGGAAACATCACTGGCTCCATTCTGTCACGATAATAAGAATAATGTGCAGCCCGCAAAGACAAGTATCACTCACCCATTGCCGTGTTTAGCTCCCCCAAATTACCACTGATCTTGTATCTGGCATAGACCATTGAAATCATCAAGGGAAGTGTATGTGTAAAACTTACCTTTGTAGGAAACAGGCAGGTATGCTCCTACTTAATGCTGGCCTAATCAAGCAGGCAAACCTCTTCATTCTTCATCTCCTCCCCCTCCCCCCACAGCCCCCTGATTTAGGTGCAGCTCTTATCCTTTCTGGCCCTCTGACTTTTATCTGCCCTTGTGAACCAGTGTGGCGTAGTGGTTAAGAGTGGTGGATTCTAGTCTAGAGAGCCGGAATAATGCCCGCTCCTCCACATGAGCAACATACTCTGGTGAAGTGGATTTGTTTCACCACTCCTTCCCATGAAGTCTGCTGGGTGAAACAGTTCTCTCAGAACTCTCTCAGCCCCACCTGCCTCACAAGGTGTCTGTTGTGGGGAGAGGAGGGGAAGGGAAGTCGATTGTAAGCTGATTCCGTAAAGGTAGAGAAAAATGGGGCGTCAGAGCCGACTCTTTTTCTTCTTCTCCTCCTCCTCCTCCTCACTGATGGTGTCCTCTTCTCTCTGCTTTCCTTTCAGCCCCAGCATTCCCACTTGGTGATCCAGCAGCTTCTGGGCCACTTGGATGCAAACAGCCGAAGTGCTGCCACCGTGCGTGCCGGGATAGTGGAGGTCTTGTCGGAGGCGGCTGTCATTGCAGCCTCGGGATCAGTCGGTAAGGAGGACCGCCTTGGCCCCGGTTGGGGCAGGGTGGCCATAAAAGCAACCTGGGAATAAACTGAACTCCCAAACCTCTGGCAGAACAGCAGGAGATGCTCAGCCAGCGGTTGCTGCCTCCTGTGCCTCCACTGGCCCTCTTTGGGACCACCCTGCAGCATTGCTGGAGTTTCTGGGGCATACCTGAGCTTGCTGCTGGCTACCATGAGTGAACCTCCTCACAGCACAGTCCTAGGGGCTGCCTGTTCTGTCACAGACCGCCAATGGTATAACTACAGCACCACCAGTCTGCTCCCTGTTCAGTTGGTGAGTGGCTGGCAGGAAAAAGCATTTGTAACTGAATTTTTGAGGCTACCACCACGTCACTGTGGCCAACAACCATGCTGTAGCGTTCCGGCCAGTTGCTTTGTTGTGATAGCTGGCTCATGACAGACAGGGCAGGCAGAACCAATCACACCAGCAGGCCCTCTGTCTGTCACAGCCCAGGGGTGGGAAGGAGCATGGCCAGGGTTGTTGGCTCCCTGGAGGCCAGACCCTGAGGGGAGGCTTGCATTGACAGGTAATCAGGGGCCTGGTTCCCAAACTTGCCACCTTATTCCCCTTGCTTGTGACAGGGAGCTGATCCAGTGACGCCCTGGCCCCTCTCGCGCAAGGGGATTGGTGCATGGGGAGTGCTTTGTCAAGACAAAGGCCTCAGTTTTCAGCTCTGCACAGGGCTGGAAGCTCATTCACCCCCAGACAGTGTCCTTTGTTGGCAGGATAGAGCCCTACCGCTCTAAGTGGAGTAGGTTATCCTGCATAGCAGCAGTGGATGCAGTATTAGCACTCACTGAGCACTTCAATGCTATTATTTGGCCTGAGGGAAATGCATGAATTCTGCCCTCCCCAAACTGAAAAGCAGTTCCTGGCGGCTGCCAGTTTCAGCTCATCCACTGCGGGTAGTGAAGTGAAGGCTTAACCCTGTTTCCGGTTCAAAACCATCCTTCCCCAAAGCTGTTTTCTGTCAACCTGTTACAGTTTTCTCCTGCCATTCTCCCAGAGAACTTGGGCTGACAGACTTAGTTCTCCCAACCTCTGTTTTGGCTTCTGAAAATCCTCGTGAGGCAAATTAGACTGAAGGGAAGCGACTGGCTCAGTCAGTTCGTTGAATCTGCTGGTGAAGTAGGGATAAAAAATCTCAGTCTCTCCGCTCACAATTTGACACTCGAGCCACTACCTTTCTGTTCACCTACCTGAGACAGAGGAAGAATTTCTGAGTATTTCTTTTGGATGCTTTTCCCGTTTAAATGGGAGAGCAGCTCAGGGGAAGGGAATGCTTTTGAATGAGGGAAAAGAGAAAAGGGGTCAGCAGCCCTGCCTCCTTGCCTCTGCTGCTCTTTTGATTGCCTCCTCTGACATTGCTTTTCAAACAAATCTTTAGGGGGTTCATGCATTTTCTACATAGAATCCCATTCATGTGGAGTATGTATGTAAACAACTCTATCAAGGGGACCCAGTTTCCACACTGCAAGGATTGGCAACCTGTGACTGGCATCCATGATGGTAAACTGCCACCAGGAACCAGAGAGCCAGCATGGTGTCGTGGTTAAGAGTGGTGGACTTTAATCTGTGACATGAAGCCTGCTGGGTGACCTGGGCCAGTCACAGTTCCGTCAGAACTCTCTCAGCCCCTCCTACCGCACAAGGTGTCTGTTTTGGGGAGAGGAGGAGTTTGTAAACTGCTTTGAGACTTCTTACTGTTGCGAAAAGCAGGGTAAAAAACCAAACCGTTCTTCTTCCTGCAACTTCAAATTCATTGTCGTGGTTTCTGTGCATTCCCCCTTGTTTGCCTGCACAGCAAGTGACTTAATGAACAACAGTTATAGAAAGTATAGCCCTGTTTACTCTTGCATGGGTGGGGGGGGGGGGGGGGGTTGAGTTCAATGGATCTTTTTTTTAGAAAAAAAGAAACTGGTATGCAACACAGACACACCTTCCAGTTTTCTGTGCCTCTCCCAGGGCCGACAGTGCTGGAAGTATTCAATACCCTCCTCAGACAACTGCGCCTGAGCATCGATTATGCCCTGACCGGCAGCTATGATTGTGCCATGATTGGTGGCACCAAGATCATCAAGGAGCACGAAGAGCGCATGTTCCAGGAAGCTGTTATCAAGACCACAGGTATGCTGGGAGAGTGGAGGAGTCCTGAGGTAGTTGCTGCCCCTTTAGCTGCGGAGCAGGACCAGGGAAAGATCTCTGTCCAGAGCTGCGTCACTATACAAATCTGCATGCGTTTGCTTCTCTCTGATGCCTTCTTCTCTGCATCATTTTGTTGCTTCTGTCCCAGGAGACAGAGCATCGAAGCCCTGTCTTTTTATACAACAGAATTGCTGCTTTTTTATGTTTTATTTATTTATTTGATGTGATTTATATATCCCCCTTCTGGGCTCTGGGTGGCTTCCATCCTTCCTCATACAATAGGCACTAATACAATAATATCCCAAACAATAATACAAACACAGTATAAATAGGTTTTAAAATTTGAATTTAAAATGGCAGTCTAGGAGCTATCTCCTGTTTGTCTCAGGCGGAAATCCCATCTACATCAAACTTTCATCTCTTTATCCCAATAACGAGAAGTAATACTACTAACCAGAAGAGAAGAAAAAGGGAAGGAAAGAAGAGGAATGGCCAGATGGGTAGACCGTGGAAGGTCAACAAAGGAAAGAGGGAAAGGGAAGGGAAGGGAAAGGGGAGGTTACCTAGGAAGAAGGGGGAGGGTATATATATGTGTACACACATGTGTGAATAAAAGGAATGCCCCCTACACATGTTCGAACACACATGTGTTTGAGACAAGACCTAAAAAGGCACCGGGCGCAGAAATGGCCCCAAGTCGTAAGAGCTTGAAATTTGATGCTTTTTTTAAAGCTTTTCTATGAAAACTATGTTTCTCTAGATCAGGGGTAGGGAACCTGCGGCTCGAGAGCCACATGCGGCTCTTCTGCCCTTGCACTGTGGCTCCACGAGCCGAGCCGCTGGCCCCATCCTTGCCCGCCCTGCAGGCAGCAAGGCGGGCGCACCAACTGCCCACCAACTACCGCCGGCCCCATCCTTGCCCGCCCTGCAGGCAGCAGGGCGGGCGCATCCATGCACTTCTCAGAATGAGCAGAGTAAAAGGTAAAAAACCCCCCAATATATATAGTATTATCTTTATTTTAAATGTCAAAAATTATTTGCGGCTCCCAAGTGTTTTCTTTTCCTGTGGAAAATGGGTCCAAATGGCTCTTTGAGTGTTAAAGGTTCCCTACCCCTGCTCTAGATGCTAACAGGTAGGCTAGATACCAGAATCCATTCTTGTGCAGAGCAAGAACAGATGCATGTAAATCTCCACGATTATGGTAATGGTCTTTTTATTGAAAGATCACTATGGCCTTACCATTTTTTTTAAAAGGACGGTCACCTGAGCCAGACAACATTATGAATAGGATTATTTGTCTAGGGTAGGCCATGCATAAAAATCAGCTTCGAAGTTAAAAGCTTAGAATAAAATATCACCATAGCCGTTCTGTGGCCACCGAGGAAAGAGGAAAACTCCTCCCAGGATAGCATCTCTGCGCTTGCCAAAATAGTAATCTGGATGCAAGGAAACTCAAATGTCACCCTATTGAGTTGTGCTGCCATCTTACATTTTGCTTGGTGTGTGTCGCGTGGCTGCTGCTATGGGAAAAGTGGCAGTGTGTAAGCATACGCTATGATTTTATACACAAGCACACACCACTTAATTTTCACAGCAATAAAGGAGAAGTAAAACCTTCAGGCCCACCAAGAAGCATCCAAAGGAGACTGTGAAAATGTTGCTAGTGATTAAAGAGAAAATTAATTTGCAGTGAGCGGTGAGGAGAACGTGTGCTGCAGATTGAGGTGGCTGTGTGTGGGCAGGCATTCTTGATGGGTGGCCCAAAGGAGGTACAGATGGGGAAGGAAGTCCTATCACAGTGGACAGAGTAGTTTCGGGATGTCTTGTAGAGCAACACTCCAGTTTTTCATTGTGGGAAATGAAATCCTGTGGAAATGTAGAGTAACCCAGTGGAGCAGTGACAGTACTGGAAGCCTGGTGAGCCAGCACAGAGTGAGACGTTCTCGAATATAGAACAACCAGGGACAGGGTTGCCAACCTCCAGGTAGGAGCTGGAGATCTCCTGGGATTATAACTGGCCCTGAAGTGACAGAGATCAGTTCGCTTGAAGAAAATGGCGGCCTTGAAAGGTGAACTCTGTGGCATTATACCCATTTGAAGACCCTCAGCTCCGCAAACTCCATCCAAAATCTCCATGTGTTTCCCAACCGAAAGCTGGCAACCCTCACCAGTGAGTAGTAGAGTCTGGAAATAAGTTTGGGTGCTGTGTGGTTTCCGGGCTGTATGGCCGTGTTCTAGCAGCATTCTCTCCTGACGTTTCGCCTGCATCTGTGGCTGGCATCTTCAGAGGATCTGAATGCCAGCCACAGATGCAGGCGAAACGTCAGGAGAGAATGCTGCTAGAACACGGCCATACAGCCCGGAAACCACACAGCACCCAAGTGATTCCGGCCGTGAAAGCCTTCGACAATACATTCTGGAAATAAGCATTAGGGGGTTTGTGTCATTCGTCCAGGCTTCTTGGGTTGATGTCATTGTCATCCTCAAGAGAAGTGGAGCTGATCTAGCTGTTTTAGTGGGATGCTGCTAGGATAGAGAAGCAAGATCTGAGTCTATACAGAGCCCCCCTCCCCCCAAGTCTTACCTGTGCGCCCTCCCCAATCCAAAGGGATAGCTGTGCGCATCTATCATAGAGGAGTTTTCACATCCTAAAGCTAAGTGCCTGCGAGAATCAGTGGAGAAAGCTCTGCATTCAGGTGGTCTGATTTTTTTTTGGAATATTTCCTGATTTTTAAAAGATTTAATCAATGTATACCCCACCTTTCTCCCCTAAGAGGACCCAAAGCAGCTTATGTTATTCTTTTCTCTTCCATTTTATCATCACCTGCGTAATAGGCTGGGCTTGAGACTGTGACTGGCTCAAAGCACCTAGCAAGTTTCCATGGCACAAGCGGGGATTTGAACCTGGGTTTTCAAAATACTATGCTCTTAACCTCTACTTCCCACTGGCTCTCAGCGTAGATGCTGCTGGGCTGATCTGGAGGAGCATTTTTGAGCCTGAACAAGATTGTGCCATTAAGCTACTTATGTGTCAAGGCTGTATTGAGAGATAAGTTTCTGTCGATGTAGCAAAGTGGCAGGAAAAAAATGAGCATGTTGGGCAATTTTTTTCTGCAAGCCATCCTCAAAAAGAAAATCTATCCAAGTTCCTAACCGGGCTGTTTAACAAAACAGCTCAGTATTGATTTTCACTTTATACAGTGGAACCTCGGTTTTCGTTGGTAATCCGTCCAAAAACCGAAACCGATGAAAACCGAGGCAAACTTTTCCATAGGAATCAATGTAAATCCAATTAATCCATTCTAGGCACTCCAAAAAACATACTAAAAGCACATTTTTTTTGGTGAATAAACATAGTGTTTAATGCTGAAAACAGTAACAAACAATAACACTAGGACCAGCTTCTGAGTCAGTGGACCAATGTCGCACCAGAAAGCTGTCCAAAGAGGTCTGTTTCTGACGCCTCTTTAAGATTTGTCTGAAATGGGGCAAGACATTGTCATTAAACAAGTTGCAGACACGGCCTGCAGCAGCTTTGTCCGGGTGATTTTTTCCCACAAACCCCTGCACCTTACTGCAAATCGATGAAAACCGAGGCAAACCAATGAAAACCGAGACAAATTTTTCACTGAAAAAATCGATGAAAACCGAAACCGATGAAAACCGAAGGCAATGAAAACCGAGGTTCCACTGTATATTAAAGGCAAGCTTGAGATTCTCGAAGACTCTGTCCTCATTCCTTCCATTTATGTTGGAGTAGAATCAACTCTTCCTGATCTTCTGGTTTGTTTCTATGTCATCCCGTTTCTTGGGGCTTGCCAAACTTAGCAAAAACTTTTTTGACTAAAAAAAGTTAGTCTTGCTTTCGGCCCATGCCCCACCCCAGCGGCCTCATCACACAATAACCAGAAGAAAACAGTAAATTAATATTCACAGCCCCATTAAAATCAACCCTTCTTAAAGAGCCAAAACGCATCCCGAATTGTTTGGCTATGCTTCTAAACCCCTGAAGCGACTGAACCAAATAATGTCGGATCTTTCAGGGATATGCAGTGTTGCGATCTGGATGCGTGCTTTGTTTCTGCAGGGCTTAGACCTAATGCGCTTCCAGTAGCTCTTGCAATGCAGGCAGAAGCTTCAGGGAAGGGATCACTGCCCAGTAAGTTTTCACATGGCTAGCATACAACGAGGTCCCAGATTCTATCTTTGACCTCTCTCCAGTTAGAACGAAGAGGTTGGTGTCCCACTTATATCGTAACACCTTTTGCAATGCAGACAGGGAAGATCTGTCTGCCTCTAAAAGGCAACGGAATCATCTTATTCTAGTTCCTAGGATGAAAACAGGCACAGCGCTTTACAATTCAGCCTAACTTTCTTTCTTTTAAGGACCGGGGGTGGGAACAGAGTGAAAAAGGGAAGGGAAAATGGGCCTGCTCAAATTCCTGACTTCTTCCAAGGGCAGGATTTTGAGTGTCTTTATCCCTAAGAAAGATCTTAACTGATGAAATGATTGTCGAATATAGCACTTTTTATAGAAAACATACACTTGCTACAGCAGCAGGAAAAGATCCGACAGTCCAACCCCATACGCAGTTGATTCAGTCTAAGCTTGTTGATGTCATTGAACTTAGACTGGGATAAATGTATATGGGATTGCACGGTTCGCCTTGTGGCATTATGTGCTGTCCTACAGACTGTGGAGGGATGTGCTATTTATTTTTCTATACTCTGCAAGGTGGGTGTTTGAATGGGGAGCAAGGAGAAGTTTGAAATTTATAGAGACAAAGTTGGAAGGGGGCCACACACACTTTGTCTTCCGTAGCTTTTGGGATTGTTATCGACTTCCAGTCTTCACCAGGCAGTTGTACAGATTGGGGGAGGGGAGCTTCTTTTAGTCCCCCTGAAAATAGGTGCAGTTCCCTAAGGTTGCAGAAATTCTGACCTGTCCATAGGTGGTCGCAATCTGCCTATCAGCAACCTATGCAAGAGATATAAGTTTAGAGTCCTAATTGCTGATTTTAGGATTATCTGTCCACTACCTCAAGCTCATGAACAGTGGACCTGTATCACATAAGGCAACCTTGTCCTCATCCCCTTGTATGCTACCGTAGGAGTGATGGTGGCTGTTGTTCCTTTGGTGTGGAGGATGAGGCTGGCTCCCAGTGCCCAAACCAGAGGTACAAAGATCTCCTGTGGTACTCCTGAGTGAACCTCTGAGTCCAGTCCTGTGCTGTTCGCTGGGCACAGAGCTGAGCGTAGCATCTGCCTCTGCATTTCTAAGTATGCTTTCTGTTCCTGTTGAACATTATTCTCATAACGTCCTTCCCCTGTTGTCAGTTCTGTGGAAGGCTGTGAAGTCATTCTTCATGGGCAAGGGCAGCGCTCTCTAAACATGCTAAGAGGTAGTCTTGAGCCAGCACTAAAAGTGAGTTTGGGAGCTAAATGCTGCCAACAAGGTTTGAGCCTGTTGGGGAAGAAAGTGGAGGATATACTTCCATAGAGGTGTAGCAAGGGGGAAAAGCGGCCGGTGCACTGGTGTGTCCTCCGCCCCGCCCCAGAGCGCCCTCGCCACACCCCCACAGGGGCACGCACCCAGTGCGTCCCCGCCCTGTCCCCTTGGAGCCACGCCTCTGACTTCCATTCTGCAGTTAACCTTGGTGAGGGAAAGACAATCTGTGGATGTTTTATGGCTTTCAATACACGTCTCTATTTTGGGGCTGAGTGAAAGCTACCCTGGTCTGCATCAAAGCCCCAAATAGGAATTTGATTTTTTTTAAAAAAATTATTTCTAAGTACGAGTGTATGCACCCAGCAGCCACCAGAGGTCAGGGTAATCTCAGGAATTATTGAATGAAACTTCTGCATGATGCAGATGGAAATCTCTTTTCTGGTCGTCTTTCAGGTGCAATGGGGGAAATTCTGTTGAGGTTTGAACTGACAGTCCGTGGGGGGGGGGGGGGGCGGAGCTGTGATTATCAAGGCGAAGGAGAAAAAACCTTTCCTGGAAAGTCTGTATGTGCCTGTTGGAGTGCCTGTGTGGATTCACTGTGAAGGATACTGATGGATACCTTTTTAGAGGAAGCAGCAGAGAATGGGAGATTCTCTTGGGAAACTGCAGCTCCTGGACTCCAAAGGGATGTGCTTTTTCTTTCTCAGTGGGAATCCAGAAAGACTCGCTTATTTCCAACCATCTCAAACTTCTGCAGGGTTGCCTTCTACACGTACAATACTGAGCGATCCTGATTTCTTTACTGTCTGGGAGCTGAATGTGTGAATGAATGCTGTCGAAGAAGCTCTGTCCTAGGGGGTGTTGCAAAAATCCTATCCATGATCGGCAGACCTGCACACAGTTTTTCCTTCCAAAATGTCCTAGGACCGTGGTGGCGAACCTTTGGCACTCCAGATGTTGTGGACTACAGTTCCCATCAGCCCCTGCCAGCATGGCCAACTGGAGTGCCAAAGGTTCGCCACCATGGTCCTAGGAACTAGTACGATACTACGGTGCCTGCCATTTCTGCTAAAGAGCACAGGCTTTATCTGTCTCAGCCTCGGGCTGACTAACGGACTATCATGACCTCTCATTTGTTGCATTTTAATTGGCTGAATCATGTTATGAAGTTGGTTCCATGGAAAGAAGGCAGTTGCCCGCCAATAAACGTGTTTCCCTTTAGTTGGAAGGGGTGTCAAGATTCATAGTGTTCCATCAGAATCCTAAGGAGCTGCTTATCGTGGTTGGGTTAGATTATGAATAGCAGTGATGATTTGTATAAGGGAAATCACATTCCTAAACTGGGTGGAGATGTGGTCTGCTGATGCCAGCCTGTATGTCCTGCCTGGAAAGAGTGTCCCCCTCCCTCTTTCATGCCGTCTCTACGTCCCTGCTAGACTGTCTTGCATGCTCTCTTCCTGCTCTGTCTTTCCTCAGGTTCCTTTGCCAGCACCCTGCCCACCTATCAGAGGTCGGAGGTCATGCTCTTTATCATGAGCAAAGTTCCACTTCCTTCTCTGCATCACCCACTAGACACTGGCAGAGCTGGGTGAGGACAAATATGTTTTCTTTGTCTTTCTGTCTCTCCCCTCCAGCCCCTTTTCATTTACCCGTTGATCGTTTCTATTTCTTTTTCCCGCTGTTCTAATTTCCTATTGAAAGTAGGAAATGTTGCTGATGGATTCTAACATTTCTGGTGCGTCACAGTGCAAAAGCAGGGTGTGGAAACACGCTCTCCAAGAACTGTGAGAAGGTACTTCCTGATAAGTGTTCCTCACCCAGTTTGCTTCCCTCTGTTCCCACTGAGGTCTTGGAAGTGAGTGGAGCTCTGAGCATACATAGGCTTCACACTCATTTTAAACAAGGGGATATTGCTGCACACACACACACATACACACACCCTTGCTTGCACAGAGCTGAAGTGAACAAGGAAGCCCATTTGCCTGATGCCCTGCACTTACGAAGCATCACGGAACTGTGTCCGAAAGAAGAAATCCATGCACTTCAATCCCATCAACGCCAATGGAGATCAATTAAAATTTGTGAAAACAACATGTAAAGTCAATCTGGTCTTGTTGCAACATCACGGACTGCAGATGGGGAGCCTATGAGGGAGTTCCTTGTTGCCCTAATGTATCTTTTGATGTTGAGCTCTGAACTTAATGAATAACTTACATTAAAGAGCACCTGAAACCTGGTTCATATTCAGCTGTTCCACATCTATCTGAGCTTTACCACTTCATATGTATTCCATCATTCTGATAATATGTTTGCCTGTACAGAGAAAGCGAGCATGTCACTGAGAAAAGGTCTAGCTCAGCCTTCTGTCTAATTTGCTAATTTTCCTCAGGCAGGGATAACTTATTTTCTGCATGGGGGGAGCTGAGTCTCTGCCTGAAGGCAGCACTGGTCTAGGCTCCGTTGACTCTTCTAGTAAGAACTAGGCCAGAGATACAACACTCTCTGTGAAGGAAGATGAATTATATCCACATTTCAGTATCTTGTGGAAAAGTGAATGCACACTGCTACTTCCTGAGGAAGTTGGAAGGTACTGGATACTGGTAATGGCACAGAACTCCCATCTTGCATTGGGAAGGTCCCAGACTGAGACCCTTGTAGCTCCAGTGAAATCATCTCAGGGAGCAGGACTTGAAAAGAATCCAACTGGAGTAACTCTGTGTAGGCTTGCACTATCGAGCAGATTCATAAGTACTCTGCAGAAGATAGGTTGTTGGCCCTGCTCAGAAGATGTACCATCAACTCCAGGCTGAGATGCAGGAATGGAACGGGAGGAGTTAGTGGCTGATGAATTGGGCCTGGGACTGGAAAGCATCCAGTACCTTAGGTGGGATGAAGCTGAAGTGGCACAGCTAAGGAACTGGAGGAGCAGGAAGAAGTTTGCTAAACACAGAAGAGCAAGCTAGTGAAGTCCATAGGGATGGTTTGCAATTCAAGGGGGCCTAGAAGGGGTGTCTGTGGCAGTAGGGATGTGCATGATAGGAAACACTGTGGGTCACCATCCTTAGGTGACTGCCCAAGCCTTTGTGCACCAGAGGGGCCCATCACTGAAAATTGTCACCACCCACATTTCTGCTCCTTCCTGCCATCCCCTCCAGCTTGATTACCTGCCTATTTTCTCCCTACCCTGTTTCCCTGAAAATAAGACCTACCCCCAAAATAAGCCCTAGAATGATTTTTCGGGATTTTTGGAGGATGCTTGAAATATAAGCCCTACTCCAAAAATAAGCCCGAAAAAATAAGACATCCCCTGAAAATAAGCCCTAATGCATCTTTTGGAGCAAAAATTAATATAAGACCCTGTCTTATTTTCAGGGAAATATGGTATGTGAGAAAAAGGAGGGATAGGAGGGGTCCCTCTGAGGGCATCTTGCCAAGGGTCCCCCAAACAAGGGTCCCCCTGTCTGGCAGATCATTGGCCTTGGGAAGGGGAGACTTGGATGGTAAATTCCCATTCAGCCATTTATCTTGCTGAGCGACCTTGGAGCCAGTCACATTCTTGGCTTGTCCAAGTTTTGAAAATGGGAGAATTCAAAAAAGAAGAAGAAGAGTTTGGATTTATATCCCCCCTTTCTCTCCTGCAGGAGACTCAAAGGGGCTTACAATCTCCTTGCCCATCCCCTGTGAAGTGGGTGGGGCTGAGAGAGCTCCGAGAAGCTGTGACTAGCCTAAAGTCACCCAGCTGGCGTGTGTGGGAGTGCACAAGCTAATCTGAATTCCCCAGATAAACCTCCACAGCTCAAGTGGCAGAGCGGGGAATCAAACCCGGTTCCTCCAGATTAGATACACGAGCTCTTAACCTCCTATGCTCCTTGGAGGCCAAGATGGAGCAAAATGCCATCTTGGCCTCCTTGGGGGAATGGTGGGGACTAAATGCCACCAAATAGATAGTGTTAATATTAAAGCTTCCGTTCTTGCATTCTGGTGTGAATGACAAGAGGAATTCTAGCTGTTGCAAAGCCTCATGGGAGAATTTACTCCTTAGGAGTGCCAATTAGTTGTGTCTGGCCCGCTATGCAAACAGGTTGTAAATGCCTGTGGAGGCCCCTTCATCAAGGTGTTGTGTGTTCTTCTGATTCCCGTTACAGCCTGCATGAACCTAACTGATGGGATCTTTCTGAGATCTGTCCAACGCCATTCAGAAAAGCACTCATGTCCCTGACATTGCTTGATGTGGAAAGAAGCTCACCTTGGGCTAATAAAAATAATTGATTTCTTTTTTGGGGGGTTGGGACCCTAGCAAGAAATGCCCATTATGGATAATTGCCAAAAAACAGGTTAAAGGAACCACAAAGTGGCTATGTATAGCACAGCTGGCATAAACTGAGTCCTAGCAGCAGTATGTGGGAGTGTCACACTGGGGAGCGTAGCAAAAGCTTTCTTTACAGACTTGAGGGGAAAGAAACTCTACCATTCCTCAATTTCCTCAGAAGTTTTTGTTTAATAATTTTTCCATAATCAAGTGATTGTGTCTACTTGAAGGGTCTTCATTCTGCATAAGCATGAGTAAAACTGGGTTGCTGGGCACTCATTTTACCAGCATTATAATGTGTTCTAGGGTGCTTCCAGCCATTGCTGATGTTGGTAGGGAAACAGGAAGTACCTCTTTGAAGAAGGGAAGTTCTTCCTGTTGAACAATACCATAGAACAGTGGTGGCGAACCTATGGCACTCCAGATGTTCATGGACTACAATTCCCATCAGCTCTTGCCAGCATGACCAATTGGCCATGCTGGCAGGGGCTGATGGGAATTGTAGTCCATGAACATCTGGAGTGCCATAGGTTCGCCACCACGGCCATAGAACAAACTATGGTTTTCAGATGAACAAGCCTCAGGACATCAGACCTCCACATTCCTTCTATCTTCCCCTTCCACAATCTGTTTATTACAAAACTTATACCCTGCCCTTCTGCCCAGTCAGGGCAACCAAAGACTTCCTGGCTTAAGTCTGCCCTGTTGGACTATATCAATATGGGCTTTTCAGCCACTATGCTTTGTTCCATTCCCAATAGCTGGGATTGTAAACCTGAATTAAACCAATTTAGAATCCAAGTTACCAGGAAATGAACCTGGTAGTTGGGAGTTGCAACACATTGGAGATAGATTTCCTAAACCAGCAAGGCTTGGAAATGATTTGCACAGAAGGAGGAGGCCACAGTCCCCCTTAACTGGGAGCAAACTTCTGAGTAGGGTTGCACTTCAAGTTTTCCAAAACTAAAGCCTGAGGTTTGAGACTCATTTGCAAGGTGAACAAATTGTGGTCAGTTCATGATGTCTGAATGCTGATTGCTGTCCAAAACAGTTTCCCTAAATATACTGTAGACTCTGTGGAGAGTCACTCTGCCACGCAACAAGGCAGAAAACAGGACATGTTGTGATGGGAGCAACTGCCTCCTAGGAACTCCTTTTCTCTCCTTCTGCCCCAGCCCACTCACTTTCCATACCAGCACAGCTGATCTGGATCTCTCGTGAAAGCTCCTTTGCTTTAGGGGATGTCTACATAAAAGTGTCCGGCCGTGGCAAAGAACTTGTGTCTGTGTTTGTTTGTGAAAATGGCATTATTGACACACTTCTGCCTCCAGCTGAGGGGCCTGCGCTTGTCCCTCCAGTCTTGATGAGTGTTTTTCAAGGCCGCTTTTCTGCTTGGCTTTAATTTTGGGCTTTTTCTCCCTAGGGAGAACAGGAATCGCCTGACACAGATAATGCTGCTGAAGTCTCTTCTGCAGGTATGTGCCAGCGGTACGGCCATTTTCCCCAAATGTGCAAATGTTGACAGACTTACAGTAAGAGATATCCCTGAACGGTGACTTACCATGAATCCTGTGTTACTGACTGTCCTTTATAGTGTTCTCTTTCTGCTTCAATTCCAATAGTGCAAGATGGTTTGCATGGTTATCTACTTGTTTTTGGAAGATTTCCAGTTTATCTTCTAACACTTCTATTTTTTCAGTTGCTTTTTAAAAGTCTATTGTTTATTTGCTTTATTGAATTCTCAGTGAAGCAAATAAATGGGCTGAGTTGTCCCCAAACCCTTGGTACTTAGTGAGGTTTCTCTCTGTGAGGGAGAAACAAGCAGCCCGCCTTGAATCCTGACCCAGACACCCTACAGGGGGAATAGCAAACGTAGGCCACAGTCCCCCTTAACTGGGAGCAAACTTCTGAGTAGGGTTGCACTTCAAGTTTTCCAAAACTAAATTAAGAAGGGACCTAGGCAGTTTTCACCACTCAGTTTCAATCCTTACGTGTCACTGATGCCCGCCATGGATGACATTTGTGTTGCAACCAATCCCCATGGCCTCAGCTAACTGTGATGGTCTTTGGGGGAACCTGCAGGTCTCTACCGGTTTCCAGTGCAGCAATATGTTGACGGCCTTGCCCAGCTCCTTCTTAGACCGTCTCCTGTCGGCCACATTGATGGAAGATGCAGAGATCCGCCTCTTTGTCCTCCAGATTCTCATCAGCTTCATTGACCGCCATGGGAATAAAACACAAATTCCAAACTATCAGGTAACCCAGCCTCAGCTTTATTTTTGGAATCATGGGGATGGAGTTGGGGATGAGGTCCTAGCCGGAAGAAGCGAATCAGACAATTGACCCAGCATTCATGAGCAGGTCACTTAAATGCCTCCCTACCTACGCAGCAGCTGTTCTTGGAACAAGAGGGTCTTGGGTCCAGCAGCACCTTAAAGACCAACAAGATTTCCAAAGGTATGAAGCTTTTGAGTGTCAAAGCTCTGGTATCTGATGTAGAAGGCTTTGACTCTTGACATCTTATATCCTGCCAATCTTGTTTGGTCTTTAAGGTGCTTTTGGACTCAAGTCTTGTTTGTCCACTGCAGACCAACACAGTTACCCTACAGTAATTTCTTTCAGGGACTAAAACTGAGAGGAAAAGAAAGAATGGGGGGAGGGACCGAGAGGGAAATTTTACAAAAGACTGGAAACTCGAGTTCCAGTGGTTAGCCCTTGTAATGGTTGTAATCGAGGTTTATTGTATTATTGTACAGTTTATTAGTGTGTTCTTTTATTTTCAGTCTATGTTTTGTTGCATTGTTTGTTGCAGTAGAACCACGTTCTCCATTATCATCAAGCCAAAGAGCCACATGTCTACAGTGTGCCCCAAATACAACTATTAATACTAAAATATGCCCCTCTTCATTTCTGTGGTTTCATGTGTGGTTGTCATGAATCTTTTCATTACACCTGCTTTTATTATTGGTGGACCTGATTCACTTGTAGTGGGAAGTGTCACCAAGTTGAAGTTGACTTATGGTACCCTGTAGGATTCTCAAGGCAAGAGATTAATAGAGCTGGTTTGGCATTGCCCTCGTCTGCATAGCCACCCTGGACTTCCTTGGATGGATCTCCCATCCAAGTGCTAACTGGGATTGACTGCTCAGCTTCCAAGATCTGATGAGATCAGGCTAGCCTTTTCAAATGACAGATTACTTCTGAGCATTTAGGGTTGTCTCTCCCCACCGCTGGTGGACCTTAGATAGCCCTTCTGTATCTGCCAGGAAGCCCTTCAGTATCTGCTGTGAAGAGAAGGGCTTCCCTCTCTGCCTCCCAGCTCTCGCCTCAATGGAGGTACATCAAACATAGAGCAAGCTGGGTATGGACAAAGGGGAGCAAAGCTGGCGCCAACCCCACTGTGACAAGCTTGCTCTTTTCCTAGGTGGTTGCACTCTTTTCTTTGGCCAGCTTCTCCTGGTTGCCACCCAACTGCTGGAGTAAGAGTCCAGAGGCTACAGAGAAGTTTGGGGATTTGGGAATAAGTCCCATGGTTCAGGGGTACTTGTACTTAACAGTTTTCCAGTGCCTGTTCCAAGCTGGGAACTAGCTGCCAGCCACAGTCCCTACAGGCAATGGTAATGCTTGCATTCCTGGGACATGGGGTAAGTGCTCCATCAGGGAGCAGATCTTGGAATAGCGACGTGTGCCTCCTGAGCCACGGAGTGAGCATTCCGTTACCCTGCTCCTGTTGCATTACTTTTGTGTGATTCTCTTTTAGTTTCCTTTAGAAAGGTGGTCTGAAATGAATTAAATTGAATGAATTAATAAGAGTCCTGCTGAGGGAAAGTTTATGCCAGTCTTAAGAAGTGGTATTTCCACCAGATTTCTTCACTGTTATAAAACATACCCCATGCTGGAATTGTAACGCTTGAATTCAACTGTAGACAATGAGCATTTCTTTTCCTGAGGCTGGATCTGTAGTTCTCCAGATGTGGGCAACTTTTATATGAATCGGTTATCAGAGAGGAAGTTTCACATGTGGCTGCTCTGCCCCCACGGCTCAAATCATGCAATAATGGAGCTTCTGCTGTCTTCGTAGGAGCAGCAGTGGTGTAGTGGTTAAGAGCAGGTGCATTCTAATCTGGAGGAACCGGGTTTGATTCCCTACTCAGCCGCTTGAGCTGTGGAGCTTCTGGGGAATTCAGATTAGCCTGTGCACTCCCACACACACCAGCTGGGTGACCTTGGGCTAGTCACAGTTCTTCTGAGCTCTCTCAGCCCCACCTACCTCACAGAGTGTTTGTTGTGAGGGGGGAAGGGAAAGGAGTTTGTAAGCCCCTTTGAGTCTCCTTACCGGAGAGAAAGGGGGGATATAAATCCAAATTCTTCTTCTTCTTCTTCTTCTTCTTCTTCTTCTTCTTCTTCTTCTTCTTCTTCTTCTTCTTCTTCTTCTTCTTCTTCTTCTTCTTCTTCTTCTTCTTCTTCTTCTTCTTCTTCTTCTTCTTCTTCTTTCTTCTTCTTCTTCTTCTTCTTCTTCTTCTTCTTCTTCTTCTTCTTTCTTCTTCTTCTTCTTCTTCTTCTTCTTCTTCTTCTTCTTCTTCTTCTTCTTCTTCTTCTTCTTCTTCTTCTTCTTCTTCTTCTTCTTCTTCTTCTTCTTCTTCTTCTTCTTCTTCTTCTTCTTCTTCTTCTTCTTCTTCTTCGCCTCCTCCGCCTCCTCCTCCTCCTCCTCCTCCTCCTCCTCCTCCTCCGAATCCATGTCACCCTCTGTTTGGCAGGCGACCTTGTTTTCCTTGCTTTATGTAATACTGCAGTGATTTTACCAGGTGTCTGAAAAGAGAAAAAGGTCTTCACCTATCCTACTTGCCAATTCCATCCAGACTTTTTCTTCTCGTTCTCCAACACAGCACCATCAGTGACATTTCCATCCTGAAGCTGAAAGTGGACAAGTGTTCACGCCAGGATACTGTCTTCATGAAAAAGGTAGGAAGGTGTTTGGGCTTATGAAGGGTTTACTGGTACAAGAGGAGAGCTGACTAGTAGAGGTTGAGCACATGTCCTATTTCTTGTTCTTCTGTGGTTGTCTTATGTCCAAATTTCTTCCTACAAGGAAGAAGAACTTTGCAAAGAGAATATTTTGAAAACTTCCTTTATGCAAGAAAGAATGTGTGCTCTTTTGTGATTTTTAAATCTACTAAATGAAATGTTCCCTTTCCCCTAAAGCATAGGTGTCAAACTCACGGCGGTCCAGATGCATCATGCTGGCAGGGGATGATGGGAATTGTAGTCCATAACATCTGGAGGGCCGCAAGTTTGACACCTGTGCCCTGAAAGAAGATCTTTTATTCATTCGATTGCCTTTCCGCAGAAATAAAACATTCTTGTGCATCATGAAAGGTAAAAGTATAACAGTTGAATCGAGGTACATGAATGCCCAAAAAGAGTGTGATCGTGTCCTTGTGAGGTTAAACAAAACAAATAGAACTAAGTAATATTCAAGAGAATTTTTTTTAGAAATCTGTTTCATCACTTTAGTTTCATGAATGTCAGAAATACAACTCTGGAAGAACCCCAGATAACAACATTGAGTTCCACTCCAGTAAATATTTCTAGTGATGCAGAACCCCAAATTCCAACAAGAAGCCACAATTAACTAGCTACTAACCAGCAAGTTGCAGGAAGTTTTGTGGGCTGTAATAGGAAAATAGGCTATTGTTGAATCCACATTCTGTGGTTCAACACACCAAGACCCTTCTGGGTTGCCTAAGCAATGGAATAATTTTCAGCACTCAAAGAAATCCTCTTGCTGTCTCTCCTTAGTGTAGGGGCGGTCACATCTTCAGTCAGTTTGCAGCACAAGAAACTAAAGGGTTAATTGGTGGGAGGAGTTGGAGTAGAACTTATAATGGGGATCAAGCCTATGTAGATAACTTCCCTTCCCTTATAAGGTGCTCAAGCAAGGCTATCAGCTAGATCAGGGGTCTGCAACCTGCAGCTCTCCAATTGGCCATGGTGGCAGGGGCTGATGGGAATTGTAGTCCATGAACAGTTGGAGAGCCCGCAGGTTTCAGACCCCTGAGCTAGATTAACAAGCAGAGCCATTACAAGCAGTGCTCTGGAATTCCCTTCCCAAAGATACTTGGCCCAAATGGATTGCACCGTTTTCCTTCTCTCCTGTTATGCTCCCCATGTTCATCAGGTGCAGCACCACCAAAAACTCAATGAGCTGCAGCACAGTTGCTCCAGTTCTGGCTGAGACTTGGCGCAAAATCAGATGAAACCAAGATCAGACATCTCCATCTGTTTGCCCTGATGCCAACTGAGGCAAAAACAAGTTTGCAGTTTGCAAAATGTCTGGCTCTGCCCTGGGTTGTGGCAGAACTTGCAGCCTCAACGGAAAGCTTTGCCGCCGGGGCCTGCCCACCCCCCACCCCACTCAATTGAAGCAGAACCTAAAGAGGCATACTAAAGCATCGGCTATCTGATTCTCTTTCCCCTGCCTTGCGTCTTTCCCCCGCCCCCTTGCTAAATTATAAAGCGGTGTGCTTTGTTGCAACTTTTAATTTTTGCACAGCATCTAGATTTTTAAGGTACTTTATGCATTAGTATTTAAGCACTTCAATGTCATTTAATTTGGCTTTTGCTACTATGACTCCTGGGGAGGGTGAGAAGACATGGAGCATTGAAAGATGGAAATGGGAGTGGTCTGAAGTTAAAATAGGGAGCCTGGACCACCAAAGAGAAAGGAATGGAATGGGGGAGGACCCACAATGCATCCAGGAAGAAGGCTTTCTAAGGCTTTCGAAGGCTGTGTTGCCCACCTTCCTGTCTCCCTCTTCTGAATGAGGCAGCCCTCACTAGGATGAACAAGAATCCAATGGTGAGACATTTCAAGTGTCACTTCTCTCTGATGCTTTTTCTTTTTCCTAGCATTCTCAGCAGCTGTATCGACACATGTACCTGAGCAGCAAGGAGGAGAGCAACGGTCGTGCTCACTACGAAGCTCTCTACAGCTTGCTGGCACTCATCAGTATGGAGCTAGCTAATGAGGAAGTGGTGGTGGACCTCATCCGCCTGGTGCTGGCCATGCAGGTGAGAGCTGGGCAGGCAGAGAAGGAAAGAAAGTCTTCCAAACCACCCTTGACTTTCCCTGGGAGCCAGTAGGAATGGGCAGAGGGGAGTATCCTCTTGGTGGCTGGTGTATTGCAAAGCAGAACAACCGTGCATAGGAGGGGTGTCAAAATGTGGTCCACAAAACAGTGACCACATGTAGGGAAACCGAATGGCATCAATTGGCCACTGGGAGAAACCAAACATGGGTCAGGGGGATGGGGCTGAGGATGTTGAGCACCAACTTTCAACACAGCACATGCCATTTCTCCAGTTGGACATGCGCCTCTTCCCAGCTGGTTCAAACCTGAGACAGAAAAAAGACAAGAGACAGTACATGGCCTGTGTTTCCCCCCCTCCTAGTGGGGCATTTTGGCTGGGAATTATTGAGAAGTTCCTTTCTGTGACTTCAACCACAGCATTTCCCCATCCCCTTTTGGGGCTGCCTTTTGCAATTTTATAGCTTCTCTGAACCCCAACATCACATGTGACTCGGGCCCTGGGCTGTCTAGAAAATACTAGATTATTGCTAGCATGTGTTGCAGCCAAGTGTGCTATCCTATCATGCCATTTCCTCTCTCAAATTTGTAGTGCACCTTGTGGGATTTTTTGCTAAGAAAATTGGTTCATTGCAAAATTAGAGGTTTTAAGTACCTTTCTGGGCAGCGTTCCTCTCCCATGCAGAGATCTGACAACACAATGCTTCTCCTTTTAGGAGGTGGCCCTGGTCAATGAGGATAACCTGCCGCTCTACAACCGCTGTGCTCTCTATGCCCTGGGGGCTGCCTATCTGAACCTGATCAGTCAGTTGACTACCGTTCCTGCCTTCTGCCAGCACATTCATGAGGTCTAGCCTTGTTTCTCTTTCTCCTCTTTCATGTATCTGTCTTGTCTTTGTTATTTCTTGGGCCGCCTCCCAGTTACTGCTGCAGGGCAAGTCAGATGTTGTCTCAACTGCCCAGCTACTGTCGATCTGCGTTTTTATAGTCTTGCCATAACATATTGTATGATGTGTTGTTTTCCATTTCCGTTTGCTACTTTGTTGACTGCAAGGTGGTCCTTTGGGCTGGCCCTTTGGGGAATGCCCAGATCAGAAAAGTTTTTGGAATAATAGCAGCCTGCTCTGTGTTTTTGACACTGTTTGGGGGAGCAGGTTTAAGTAGAAGTGTAACGTTTTTGAAAAATTTGGAAGCTGTGTGGGGGGGGGGGGAATTTCCCCCATATTTAATATGTGGGGAAAAAACGTTTCAGGGAAAAAGTGAAATACAATGTAATATTTACCTTTCTATCAAATAGAAACCTGTTTTGCTGCTTTAACAATATAAAAATGTATTGTAGAAGGCTTTCATGGCCAGAATCACTGGAGTGCTGTGGGGTTTCCAGGCTGTATGGCTGTGTACCAGTAGCATTTTCTTCTGATGTTTCGCCTGCATCTGTGGCTGGCATCTTCAGAGGATCCTCCAGATGTTCATGGACTACAGCCCAGAAACCCCACAACACTCTAATATAAAAATGCACCATTTCGAACTTGACCCCGACCTGGATAGCCCAGGCTATATCTCAGAGGCTAAGCAGGGTTGGCCCTGGTTAGTACTTGGATGGGAACCCTCTAAGGAATTACAGGGTCATGACATAGAGCAGGGGTAGGGAACCTGCGGCTCTCCAGATGTTCAGGAACTACAATTCCCATCAGCCTCTGTCAGCATGGCCAATTGGTTTTCAACAGAAGAGGGACTCGAAATATTTTTACATTGCATCTTGGGGGTGGGGGAATTTGCATGCCAGCTCTCCGGACTCTGATTGAGGCAGATCAGAATAAAAGGTGGCAAACCACCTCCCAATGCCTCTTGTCTTGAAAACCCCACCAGGGATCACTATGAAGTCAGCTGCCTCTCCCCCAAAATAAGCTAGTTAATTTATAAAACACAAAGATTGGATGGCTGTCTCCCAAAGCTATGAAGTCTACTGGGATGCGCCATGTTGCAGACAGTTTATTTTAGAAATACCCCATTGCTGACCATCCCATAGCAGCAGAAATGAATAGCTCAAATGAGCATGAGACATTCAGGAGGTGCTAGGCAGGTCACCCCAAAATTTGCCAGCAGAGGCGGAGCTACCAAGGGGCTAGGAGGTCCACATTTCACTGGGCGCACACCTTGGGGGCAGGAAATCACCCCCTGCTCCCCCCCCGGTGCCCCCCTCCCCACACTTACCTTAGTTCAGCCTGAAAGTGGAGGCTGGAAAAGTGGCCTGTTCACTTGAGGCTGAAAACAGCCTGGTGGGAACTACACTTCCCAGGAGACCTTGGGGCTCACAAGGTCTCCTGGGAAGTGTAGGAGGCAGGGTGGGGTGGAGCGAGAAACGCAGAGCGAGCACTGGGCGCAGTATGGCCCAGCTATGCCTCTGTTGGCCAGTCATTGGAGATTATGAGCAGGAGCTGTATTCTCTCAATTGGCTTAAACAAGGCTCTCCTCTTTCTCTTTGCCAGGTCATAGAGATGAGGCAGAAAGAGGCACCCTGCCTCCTCCCAGAAGGCGTGTTTGCTGAGAAACCCAGGTAAGGGAAACCCAGGTAAGGGAGTCTCTGGGGAGTTCAGCCTGAAAGTTCAATCAAATATTGAATCACCTGCGACACCCACTGGGCAATTACATCATGCTTATCTTCAGTGATGGGAATCACTTTCAAGATGGATGGGGAAAATTTTCCAACTGGGGGAGCACAAGCCAGAATCCAACTAGCAGCCCTCCAGCAAGTCAGGACACAGGTGTGGGCCTCTTTCCAACTCTGCTACTCTTAACAGCATTCAGTCTTTTTGTTATTTAAAAATTGCTCAGAAGCATCATCCATCTCACTTCACAGCACTGCAGTCTGGTGGGTGAGCCAGCATCACCAACAAATTATTAAATATCTGAAGTGCTGGATTTTTTAAACGCCCTCCGGTTGGATGTGGTTTCTGAACCACAGTTTACTTACCTCTGCTCTCCGACGTTTACCTCCTGACTTTGCTCAGCTGTGCCCTCCTTCTCTGTCAGCTCTTTGTTTCACTTTTCCCATCTTCTCTGAAGATCAGATCGATAAGCAACCTGACAGAGACGTTAATTGGAATGTTTTTGTCTTTCCCCGAGGCTTTCAAGAAATCTGGACCGCTTCGGGCCTGAGATCCTCTTCCGGCAAAGCAAAATCAGTGAAGTACTGGGAGGGAGTGGCTACAATTCTGACAGGCTCAGTACGCCCTACGTTCCCCAGCTAACAGGTATGGTCTAGGACTGCATGTGCCATGGTCCCAGGGGGGAAAGGGGGAGATTGTGGCACTGGGTGTAGAATGGACCTTCCTGGACACTTTCCCATTTTTTAAAAAACACAAAAACTCAAGTTTCTAATCCTTACAGCTGTCTGTAAAGATATGGTTCCGTGGATATGACTCTTGTGCATGTATGGTTCTGTTCATATACCTGTCGTGATCTCTGAAGTTGCAAGAGTGACCGATTGCAATTTCCAGTGCTTGGGATTTATGCCTTTCATTTCTGGCTAGGACTAGAAAAATATACAAAGCAGCAAAAAATTGCACATAAAATAAGACCAACTTTGCAGAAGTCAGCAGTTTGGGGCACTATCTCAGTGAATTGTTTGTTTGTTTGTTTGTTTGTTTGTTTGTTCGTTCGTTCGTTCAGTTTTTAACCCGCCCTTCCCCAGAGGGCTCAGGGTGGTGTACAACAAATTGAGTCTGCCATGATGGTCCAGTGTGAAATGGAAGTGAATAGCTCATTCTAATGAAATGTTGGGTTCCAGATACTCTCGGTGGCACTCTTGAGCCTTAGCAAGTTTTAGGATTCATCACAGTGTCCTTCCCTTCCTCAGCCCAAATTTCATTCCATGTGACCAACAGGCAAATCCTGACCAATAGGGAGGCAGTGGGGGACACCAGAAAGACGGGTCCACCTCTTGGATAGGGTGTACCTCTCTCCCATTCTACCCATACCAATGCTTTCCTTCCAGTGAAGCCTGTTTTCAGGGCAGCCCAGATTAGTGGGCTGTTCCCTGACCCTCACTTGATTATCTGATCATCCTTTACTTGCCATCACTCTTCCATTGGCATCCCTTCTTGCGACTCAGTGGGCTGCACGCCCCATGTGACACGTTCACATTGTTGCAGAGTCCTTGTGTCTCCAGAATTTGGGGGGGGGAGGGGTTCCGCCCTCACACAGTAATGCTTTTGCACCGTGTAAAAAATAGAGATACTGGATTTAGGGACAGTGTATGTGCTAGGGCTATGAAAATGTTTCATGTCACGCTCATTCAAATCAGATGGGGGAAAAAATATGAATACTCAGTGGAGTTATTTTGCCCAGTGGAGAAGCCATTCTGAAAGCAGAGGAGGCTTGACAACTTTAAACCTATGCAGAACTTTAATAGCGAACAACCCTTGCAAAAATACGACATTTGGTGTACTTTGCTTGTTCAGTGCTCAGAAACAAAGGAGTGCTGGAATTAGTTATTTCTCCTCGAGTTACTCTAATTTGTGAAGCAGTGTCTTGAATTAATCTGTTTCGTAGCTGAGCATGAAGCCTTGGGTCAGGGTAGGGTACCTGCTTTGCATGTTCAGGTTTAACAGCCTCTCCTGTTTCAAAGAATCTCAGGAAACAGGTGGGGAGAAAGATCCCTCACTTCTTGGGACCCTGTAAAGCACAGGCGTCAAACTCGCGGCCCTCCAGATGTTATGGACTACAGCTCCCATCATCCCCTGCCAGCATCATGCTGGCAGGGGATGATAGGAACTGTAGTCCATAACATCTGGAGAGCCACAAGTTTGACACCTATGCTGTAAAGCCACTGCCAATCTGAACCAAGGGCATCTTTTATGGCTTATCATCCCTGAGAGGTCCAGGAGGCATCTCCTTCTGTGCAGCAGAAGACAAAAGGTGGCATAATGCTACAACTTTTTGTTTCAGATGAAGATCGGCTGTCAAAAAGGAAGAGCATTGGAGAGACCATCTCCCTGCAGGTTGAAGTGGAGTCGAGAAATAGCCCCGAAAAAGAGGAGGTACGGCAGTTTTGCCCTGACCAGCCTAACCCAATCTCATATGATCCAGAATGGGAGGCTTGGAAAGCTGGGGCGGGGATAATTTTCTCCTCCCCTGCCATTTCCCAAGCTGTCTGGGGAAGGGGAGAACTGAAAAATTTCGGGTTGAGGGTTTTTAAAAACCCAGATAGTTTCACAAATAGCCAAATAAGCCAATGGATGTCAAGGTTTTCCCAGCTTTAGGACCTGACCCATAAACTAGGCCTTCTGAATCCAATCACTACACCACACTGTAATGACTCTGAAACTGTCTCTTTCTGATATTCATGACCATCCACCTTCTAACACTCACTTGTGTCCTCCCCCTGACCCTGAACAGAGAGCACCTGCTGAAGAAATCACCTATGAAACGCTGAAGAAAGCAATTGGTAAGTATCTTTGCTAGAAAGAAGCTATACCTCTCCAGAGATGTGCTGTGGGCGGGCTCCAGGGCTTTCCCTGTATATGTGCAACAGGTTTGGGATGACTCTTGAAGACACTTCCCAGACTACAGCATTCAAAAAAATCAAAAGTGACTGTGTGCCCTCTTCCACAGCATAGCTGCTGGATGCACATTAGATTAACTTCACGCACAGGTGTCAAACTCACGGCCCTCCAGATAAGAACATAAGAACAAGCCAGCTGGATCAGACCAAAGTCCATCTAGTCCAGCTCTCTGCTACTCGCAGTGGCCCACCATGTGCCTTGGGGAGCTCACATGTAGGATGTGAACGCAATGGCCTTCTGCGGCTGTTGCTCCCGATTACCTGGTCTGTTGAGGCATTTGCAATCTGAGATCAAGGAGGATCAAGATTGGTAGCCATAAATCGACTTCTCCTCCATAAATCTGTCCAAGCCCCTTTTAAAGTTATCCAGGTTAGTGGCCATCCCACCACCTCCCTGTGGCAGCATATTCCAAACACCAAATCTACTGCGTTGCGTGAAGAAGTGTTTCCCTTTTTATTAGTTCTAATTCTTTTCTCCCCAGCATTTTCAATGGATTTGCCCCTGGTTCTAGTATTGTGAGAAAGAGAGAAAAATTTCTCTCTGTCAGCATTTTCTACCCCATGCATAATTTTTGTAGACTTCCCAATCCATTATCCCCCCCTCAGCCGCCTCCTCTCCAAACTAAAGAGTCCCAAACGCTGCAGCCTCTCCTCATAGGGAAGGTTAGCTCCAGTCCCTCAATCATCCTTGTGTTTGCCCTTCTCTGCACTTCTTTTTCTATCTCCCTCAATATCCTTTTTTTGAGATCGCGGCGACCAGAACTGGACACAGTTACTCCAGAGCACGGTCAGCACCACTGCAAGTGTTTTTATATAAGGGCATGACAATCTTTGCAGTTTTATTATCAATTCCTTTTCTAATGATCCCCAGCATAGAGTTTGCCTTTTTTACAGCTGCCATGCATTGAGTTGACATTCCCATGGAACTATCAACTAAGACGCCTAAATCGCCTGTTATGGACTACAGTTCCCATCATCCCCTGCCAGTAGTCCATAACATCTGGAGGGCCGCAAGTTTAAGCATAAGCATAAGCATTTTATTGTCATTGTGCACGCACAACGAAATTTACAGCAGCATTCCTCGATGCACACAATTCCAGACTCATACCCCATCCTCACTTTCCCTTTCCTCCACCCATCCCTACACAGCCCCAAATACATCAACACGAAGCCACGGAGTTAATCCTAGCCACAGCTCTACAGTAGAAGCTGTCTCTAAGCCTCTTTGTCCTAGTTTTTATAGACCTGTATCGTCTGCCAGATTGTAACAGTTCAAAAAGAGAGTGTGCTGGATGAGACAGGTCTCTCAGAATATTTTGGGCTTTCTTTAGGCTTCTGGAATTATAGAGTTCTTCCAAGGAGGGGAGAGGGCAGCCGATAATCCTCTGTGCAGTAGTGACCTTAACACCTTAAAGTAACCATAATGACTACTGATTTGCTTCTAGTCCTGTTTAAGCCTTGGACCTCCTATTCATCTCACAGTTCAGCCGTGTGCTGGTTGAGAGCAGTGACAGCAGGGAGGACTGCAGTCTCCCCACCCCCTTGTGTGGTTTTTCCTGCCTTCATTTATTCCTGGGCTCTTTCCATTATTGCCCTTGGCTGGAGGACCCATCTTTCAGGAATTGGTCTGGAAGACACCAACCCAGTTCATCTTGTATAGGGTGGCATATAAGACCATTGCGATTGGACAGATGTCCTAAGTTAGGACATGAAAATTGACTCCTGCTCTGACAGGCAATAAATAGCTATCTGTTAAAATATGGTTTTGTGTTGCCACTTTTGTTTTCATGACGGTTTTAACTTCCATTTGCTGATTTGTTGGCTTCTTTGGACTGAACAAGCATATTTGAAGTAAATAAAAATTTAGAAGCGGACTTGGTGTATCTTGGTGGGTGTAGCAGCTCCATTTGCATGTTCCTTGGTGCACTTGGTGCAAATGAAGTCAATGGGACTCACATAGGAAGGATGCCGCAAGTTCAGAGAGGCTGGTTGAAGGTGTAAGAAGAGGCGCAAGAGGAGAGGCAAGAAGCCATAATAGATTAACCCCCTAAACAATGAAGGTTTTATAGGGAGCAACATCAGGTTTCCGAAATATTTTCTAGTCAATCTTTGCAACAGAATTTCCTATTAATGTCAATGGAAATTGAGAGCCAGCGTGGTGTAGTGGTTAAGAGGTGGTGGATTCTAATCTGGAGAACTGGGTTTGATTCCCCCACTCATCCACCTGAGTGGCAGAGGCTTATCTGGTGAGCCAGATGCGTTTCCGCACTCCTACATTCCTGCTGGGTGATCTTGGGCTAGTCACAGTTCTTTGGAATTCTCTCAGCCCGACCTATCTCACAAGGTGTCTATTGTGGGGAAAAGAAGGGAAAGGAGCTTGTAAGCCACCTTGAGTCTCCTTACAGGAGAGAAAGGTGGGGTATAAATCCAAACTACTACTACTACTACTCTTCTAAAAAAAGCTAGTAGCAGAACACTGGATAGTAGAGTTGTAGCTCTCTAAATGAGCACTTCAGGCTCCTGTGTATTAAGTGCTGTAAAGTCACTTCTGACAGGTGGTGACCCTATGAATCAATATCCCCCCAAACATCTCTCGTTAATAGCCTTGCTCAGGTCTTTCACCCTGAGGGCCGTGGCTTCCTTTATTGAGTCCAGTCATCTCATGTTAGGTCTTCCTCTATTCGTGCTGCTTTCAACTTTTCCTAGCATTACTGTCTTTTCCAGTAACTCCTGTCTTCTCAAGCTCCTAAGTGCCTTGATTGTTGGAACTTCGAGATTCCCTTCAGCCATCATGGCTCATAGCTCCTGAGGGGCCATGTGTTTGTCTCACTCCCTTTTAAAGCAGTTGAAAATTGTGACTATCATTACATCCTGTGGCAGTGAGTTCCCTCAGCTAATAATGTATTGGTGTGCTTTCTTTTGATTTTGCATGCGGCTAAAACAATCAGGAACTTGGCCACAGGGGTTCTGCAGCGATCAGCCAAACCCCCCCCCTCCCCCCAGTGTAACTTATTTAACTTGGCTTGCCTATTCCTTCTACCTCACTCTCTCCTTTCCCTGTTTTAGTGGACAGTGTTGCTGTGGAAGAACAAGAGCGGGAAAGAAGACGGCAGGTGGTTGAGAAATTCCAGAAAGCTCCCTTTGAAGAGATCGCAGCTCACTGTGGTGCCCGGGTGAGTGTCATTTTCTCTGCGAGAGCACATGTTGGAAGAAAATAGGCTGCACTTCTGTGGTCTTAACCATTGTTTACTGAGTGTAGCCATATAATCAGAGCCCCTGTTGGATGTGTGGATTGTGAGGAAATGGCATATCTTCTGGTTGCATCTTCTTGTTTGTTAATTATGCGTGCTGAGTAATTCTACATCAATTAAATGGAATGATGGAATGGTATTTGTTAAGCTGACAGATGCAATATTAATAAGACGTTTTAAAAATGTAATCACTTAAAGCTTTCCATCAACAAAGGAAATCCCTGTGAAGGTTCCCCATTCACTATGGCATTCCTCTCTGGCTCAAAACAGTTTCTTAAAAGTTGTACTGAAATTTCCAATAACACATTCTGCTTGTATTAGTGGCATAACGATGGAGCTCAGAAGGGCCATCACAATATGATGCTGATACCAGTTTTCATTTTTGTTGCAGGCAACTCTGCTCCAAAGCAAACTCAACCAGATATTTGAGATCACCATACGGTAAGAGGATCAAGACGGGGGAGATGTCTTCATGAAGAGTGAAGGGAGGGGGAAGAAGTGAATGATAGAGTTGGAAGAGACCACAAGGGCCTTCAAGTTCAACCCCCTGCCATGCAGGAATGCACAATCAAAGCCAATATATGTTCATCCAGCCTCTGTTTAAACATCTCCAAAGAAGGAGACTCCACCCCTGGAGAAATTGTTTGTGTCCTGTGGGTGGTGGCTGTGCATAGCTGACCACTAGGAGGCAGAAGATACTGCAGTTGTGATCATGTTTGTCATTGTTCTCTGATGATCTAGAACAGGGTTCTTCAGTGGGACGCCCCTGGAGACACAGCAAGGCAGGCCTTGTTATTGGAGGCCCTCATTCCAATGAAAGGATTTTCCTTGGCTGCAATAGCTGTTACAACTATTGGAGAGTCAGGAGGTCTAGTAACCCCCTGCCCTCCCTCCCCCAGCTGCTTTCTTTAATTAGAAGAGATTGCAGCTCACTGTGATCCATTTCCCCTTCAAGTTTTTGTTCTTTTTACCCACACTTTTCTCCCCCCCATCCCCCCATACTGACTTTCCTTCATTTCTTTCTATTCCCCATCTGCATGTGTCTTGGTATTCCGATTGTGTTCCTTATCTAAATGCAGCCGGCTGAAGCAAAGAAACCCCAGAAGGTCCTTACCATCGAGCATATGCCTTAAGCAAAGGATCTGGAGAAGCCAAAGAGCAAAAGACAGATGTGTCTGACTCCATCCTGGGATAAAGTCTTCTGCACAAACCTCTCATTAAAGCGAAGGGAATTAAATTGATGCTATATTCGGTTCCGCTTACTCGGAATTTCCCCCTGGTTTGTGTCCCATATGCATGTGAGGAGTGCTATTTATATGTTCTGCCTGCAGCCACTGAAATGTCTTGAGCCAGTCTTAACCTTCTCTTCACTGCAGGCCCCCTCCCAGCCCCTCTGGTACCATCACAGCTGCTTACGGCCAGCCCCAGAGCCACTCCATCCCGGTGTACGAGATGAAGTTCCCGGACCTCTGCGTGTACTGAGAGTCAAACCGCATGCTCGGACAAGATCCAAGTCATCAGGACCCCATGGAATGCCATCATGCTACCTGCATGAGCAACAGTGGGGCTGCTTGGAGCTGGGGTGGGCCCCCTCAACCAACTTTCTGAGCAAGATGGACCGAAACACCCCCTACATCCAGACCATCTAAGCATATGTTGTTCTCATTTTTTTCATGCTCAGCTAGTTTTTTCTGTCATGCAAAAGATGCAAGTGACATTTAGGAAGCCTTCTACGGACCATGGAGGTAGGGAAGTTAGTTTGGCTTCCCTTTTTTTTATAGAAGCTGTTTAAAAGTTTGGAAGGGTTGGTGGGTGTTTTCTTCCTCTTTTTATTGAAAACGTGTGCTGATCATCCATTACATAAAGCAATCTATTCTGTGTGTGGTGGTCTCATTTCGTGCTCCGTCTGGGTGACTGAATGAGAGTGGGTAGAATGTCGCATTTAGAGAGCCACGCTAGGGTGAGGGGGATCTGCCGTACCATCCTAAGCAGAATTTCACTCTTCCTAAGTCCAGTTACGTTTAGAAGGATGTGATTCTTCATAAGATGGCACTGTTGGTCCTTGTTCATCTTAAGTAAGGTCTCAGGATTTAAGATGAAAAAAGGCTGTCAAGATGTGGCCCACTGAAAATGAATGCATTAATTGGTAGGTGCATTTCAGTGGCGGAGCGGCAAGGGGATGGGGGGGGTGCGTTGTGCACTGGGTGCACGCCTGGGGGGCAGAAAATCGCCCCTCGGGTCCTCCCCTTTTATTTATTTATTTATTCTTGAGATTTTTATACCGCCCTATCCCCGAGGGGCCCCGGGCGGAGCACAACATACAATCACAATACAATCATAAAATAACTGAAACCTTTAAAAGCAGCGATAGGAACAATAAAACTAAGTATAATAAGTATGATAAATATAACAAGTGGCGTCTGACAACCCCATTTTAAAAATCCTCTCCCAAGAGGGAGGAACGGCCTTCCCCGTACCGCCCCCTCCCCGCCCCTTCCCACATTGGGGCTCTCAAGGTCTCCTGGGAAGTATAGTTCCTCAGGCAGTTTTTAGCCTGAACTGTGAAGAGTTTGCCTCAGGAATATTTTCCCTATTGGAAGTGCACATTTTTACAGATTTACAGGCAGCATGAGAAGTTTTATAAATCCAGTGGGTAGGAAACAATACGCTGTTAAGAACTTATTAAAATATACATTCTTTACCATGCTGCGTATCTGCAAGGGAAAAGACTGGAATTCAGGGACCCCAAACCAAATCCTTTAAAAACAGAATGTCTGGTTTGGCTCTCTGCATTTTCTTCCAAATGGGGAATTGGAATGTTCATCAACATTCCGGCAGCTCAACGTGCTAACTCAGACCTCTCCCAGAGAGTAACTGCAGACATGACAAAGACAGCAGCTTGCATTGTCCCTTAAGTATTTTTCTCTGTGCGTCGTTTTATTTATATTTGTGTACAAATTTGGAAAACCATTCCTTTTCTCCAAAACTAAATAATCTGTGCTTTCATTTGATCATCAGTCATTTCTATACAACTGCAACGGGTTCCTGAACAGATTATCTGAAGCTGGCTTTTCCTTTGCAAAAAGATACATAGATATAGTACGGTACTCATGAATCAAGATAAGGGCAATGTTACATGCAGATATATATTCTAACTTCTTTATAAAGTTCAGTATGTGAGACACGCAAGGCCTTCTTCCTAGTTAGGGTGGGAAAAAAGCATACGCAGGTGTGAATTGTCTTGTTGATCTTCACAAAGGTCACTTATTGGTGGGGGACATTTGTTGGTTGATTTTTTGAATAAAATCAGCCAGATGCCCTTTTCAAATAAATGTTAATGTTGTCATAGATTTGGGCAGGATTGTCTTTAAACAGACATTTTGTGATTCACCAGAAATGCTGAAAACATAAACTGGATGGATATTGCGGGGAGGGCTCAAGCAGCCACCTACTGAAGTCTTATTTCTCTTGTGTGGAGTTGTGCAGTGCCCGTTTCTCACGTAGTTTGAGTTGCAGTGTGAAAGGTTTTTTTTGGGGGGGGGGCTCCTGTGGCTCTTGAGATATGGCTCTCCACATCACCCTTTGAAAAATCCACTCTTCATTCAACTCAGAGCAAAGATCCCTCCTCCCCCGATGCTGACAAGTCATATGATTCTTTCTCATGCCCAGTCAAGCCCTTGTTCCATCTGGATCCGTGTTGCCTATTGTTAATGGTAGTGGCTGTCCAGAATCTCAGACAAAGAATAAAATAACCCCAAGTAGGGTTGCAGCCTTCAGGTGGTGATTGGAGATTCCCCCACTATGACAACTGATCTCCAGGTAACAGAGAACAATTTTCCTGGAGAAAACAGCTGCTTTGGAAGGTGGACTGTATGACATTATACCACATTGTTCCTCTTCCCAAAAACCACCCCCTCAGGCTCCACCTCCAAAATCTTCAGCTATTTCCCAGTGAGGGGGACTGACTCTATTTCCCCAGAGTTTTACGATACATTTCTAACATTTCACTATATTTGCTAAAAACATTCAGTTAAGGCTTGCTGGAGTAAGAGACTATCTAGAAAATATTTTAGATTGTACAACTCTTGAAAAATGGCAGAGAAAAAGGTAATTTAATATTATGACAAATATTGTTCCATGTGTTACCGAAAATGATAAATCTAAGATTTTTTCCCCCCAGAAAACCCTGCATTTGAAATCCTAAACACAGTTCTACTCTTCTAAACCTCACTGACTTCAGTGGTCTTAGAATGGTGTAACTCTGCTTAGGCTGGCACTATACATACATACATACATACATACATACATACATACATACATACATACATACATATATATATATATATATATATATATATATATATATATATATATATATATATATATATATATATATATATATATATATATATATATATATATAGAGAGAGAGAATTATATTGCAGAATATATTGCAAAAGCACGAATGCCCCCATTCAGATAATTAATGTATAAGTAGCTGGAAGCGGAATGTTTCTAAAACTGTGACCTAACGTGGAGGTACTAAAGCCAAGGTGAATTCCTACCATTTGTCCTCCCAATAATCTGGTTTGTGTTATGAAATTGCCATTTTCTAATCCATCTCTCAACCTAGAGATATTATTTCTTCCCAATAAGCAAAAAAAATTACAAAATTCATTTTTAGATTAGAGCCACTATTTTTCAACAGCTTGATTCAAGCCCAGTAGCACCTTAACAACCAACACGTTTTTGAGGGTATAAGCTAATATAAGTCTAATAAATATCTGATGATACCTGACAAAGAGAGCTGTGAATCTCAAAGCCCTATAACAGTGATGGCAAACCTTTTCGAGACCGAGTGTCCAAATTGCAACCCCAAACGCACTTATTTATGGCAAAGTGCCAATGCGGCAATTTAACTTAAATAATCCCCTCAAACAGGGCCCAGCCTGCTGTAGCCTCCAGCAAGTCCCACATGTACTGCTCAGCACCTCTCTAGCATCTCTGCCGCCTCTGCCCACCCCCCGGGCAGCAGCCACCTGGAGCACAAGCACCAGGCCCGCCAGCCGAGTCCTCCGTGCTCGCTGAGGTGCATACATATCAAGTCCAGCGGCCCAGGCCAGCCTAGATGTGGAGGGGGGACGATTTCCCCCCCACATGACGAACTCTGTGCGTGTGCCCACAGAGAGGGCTCTGAGTGCCACCTCTGGTACCCGTGCCATGGGTTCGCCACCACTGCCCTATAACCTGCAAAACCTGTTGATCTCTAAGGTGCTTCTGGGCTTGAATCTTGCCATTTGACTGCAGACTGACATGGTTACCCTCTGAACATATTTTTCGGAATTGGTACTAAAGGAGAGATACCTGGGGCAAAAGGAACGCCATCCATTTGTTAATTCTAGTTAATTGGCAGTGCATAAATGTCTGTACAGCTGCAATCTTCCTGCCTCCTTTCCTAGCCACACAATATACTTCAAAGAACCATGTTAATTGTTTTCACCCAGTTCTCCATATTAGAACCTTCAGCTCGTGTGGAACAGTGGGGAATCAAACCCGGTTCTCCAGATTAACCACTATACCAAGCTGGCTCCCCAACTTTTCTTCTTCATATATTAACCATAACCATTTATAATGTGACATAACAATGTTAAGAACAGCGTATAGCAAATGAAACTGCACAACACAGCAATCACCTTCGTCTAGCCTGAGGGGCATGTTTTATGCTGTTGCTTATCCACTGTCCTAGGGCCAACATTCTCAGTGTTAAAGTCAGGGGCAAACTGGCCCTTTAATTTTCCAGGGATGTTCCCGGTGTGCTGTCCCAAAAACACAGTCCAACCCTGAAGTCACTCTGTACCACAGGAAACTTCCAGGAGCAAAATGCAAAAGTGCTATTGCAGATTGCAAAGATTTTAGTGGCAGAATCCTGGAGCACCTCCCTGCATTCATGCTAGGACTGAGAAAAACGTTTGTCCCAGAAGCAAGTGATATGTGAGGAGTATATGGTGGCAATAGTAAGCCATGATGTTGCAAAGCCCCTGAGCCTGGGCATGCCAATCACAGCATCTCACTACCCGTTGCTTGAAACTCGGGCTGAGGCAACAACAGAAAAGTACTCAAGGCCATGAGCTAAACTCGCAGCCCTCCAGATGTTATGGACTATGGTTCCCATCATTCCCTGCCAGCATGACACCTGTGAGCTAAGTACTCTGAACAAGGGCGTTCATTCCTCCCTTCCTGACTGCTGCTGCTAGGGTGCATTGGAGAAGTCACAACCACGGATCATCTGTTTATTTAAACTAGAGAAGCGCAGCCAAAGGTTGGTGTGGGAGATTCAAATGCAATGGTTACTCATTAGACTTTTATTCTTCAAGGACCACCGGGTGGTGTCTATATTCTCCCCCCCCCCCCAAATTCCTTTTATCCTCACATCAGTCTTGAGAAGTAGATAGACTGAGAAATTGTGATGGGCCCAAAGGCACCTTGTCATCGTTGTGGCAAGATGGGGAGTTGAATCCACCCCCTGCCCCAGCCTGGTTCCACCTACTAACCATATCCCATTGGCATACAGCATAAAGACAAGACCCCACGCACCCAATGTCTTTGGCTTTGCTCATAGACCGCCAGCATTCAAAGAGTGTGCCTTCTCTCAGCCCCATGTGACAGCTTTGCCAGCCCTTCATTTCTTTTTTTCTTGCCCACAGTGTCACTATTGGGATGAAAATTTGGTGTGGGGTTCTTCCCAAAAGCATCACCCCCACCATCATATTTGACTAATGTTTCACCTGATAAGGGAGCCCACAATTGTGGTCTGGTGGGTTATTTGCCTAATCACTTAGACTACTACTACTACTACTTCTATGTGTGTGAAGTTTCATCAAGTGGCTTCTGACTTATGTAAACACTGTGAATTCACAATGTCCAAAATGTTCTATCATTTACAGTCTTGCTCAGGTCTTGTAAACTGGGGGTCGCGGCCTCCTTTATTGATGCTGTCCATCTCATGTTGGGTCTTCCCCTTTTCCTGCCTTCAACCTTTCATAGCATTATTGACTTTTTCAGTGAGTTTTGACTTCTCATAATGTGACCCAAGTACGGCAGCCTCAGTTTGGTTGTCTTAGCTTCTAGGGCCGTGGTGGCGAACCTTTGGAACTCCAGATGTTATGGACTACAATTCCCATCAGCCCCTGCCAGCATGGCCAATTGGTTTGCCACCACGGCCCTCTAGGGGTACTTAGACACTTTGGAAGCCTTGGTCTCTTTACTCCTGATTGTGTACGCATGAACTGTAGTTTGTACATGGGAGGAACATGCATTTGACAGATGTTTTATCATTACTTCACTTGTTTTGGAGGGTGGGCCAGGCTGCGCACTTGTCCACTGAAGCATTAGCTTCTGTTTATAGTGAGGGAGCACAGGTGTCTACTGTTTTTTTCTGTCTCTTCATCCAGATTTTAATTCATCCTTTTGTTTCATGTGTGGGAGCTCTCCCTATGACTGGAACCTCTATGACTAATATGCAAAGGGGTCTCCTAGTGATAATATGAAAACCTGACACTGAAAATGGAGGATTGGAATGGAGCTAATACAGCACTGATTATTTTAAAAGGTATCTGGGAAATTAAAGCTAGTTAGCCTAACACCTGTTACAGGTAGACTGGAAGGAAATGTTATTAAAGACAGACTAGAACATACTCATACATAGAAAATACTCTGGATGAATCAGCATGGATTTTGCAAAGGCCAGTCTTGTATCACCAGCCTTCTGGACTTGTATTACAGTGTTAACAAGCATGTGGACAAAGGTGATCTGGGAAATGTCATATTCTTAGACTTCCCAAAAAGTGTTGAATAAATTTCTTTCCTGAAAGGTTCCTCAGTAAATTTTGAAGTCATGTGGATGGATCTGTGGATCAGGAACTGGGCAAGAACAGGAAGCAAGCGCTATTTGATTTGTGCACAAATGATCTGAAATCTGGTAGGGCAGAGAAGCAACCAATGCTCACAGATGATACCATTTCCTCAGAATGGTGAAAACCAGTGTGGATTGTGAAAAGCCCCAAGGGGATCTCTTCAGACTGGGCAAGTAGGTAACAACCTGAAAAATGAGGCTTAGTGTAAGGAAGTCTCAGGTGAAACACTGGGACAAAAATATTGTAGTGATAGCCTCTGGCTTAGATTCTGAGTTAGCAAGACCTTTGGTCTGACAGAGCAGGGTTCTTATGTTCATAAAATATCTGACTGTAGAACATTACACATAACCAAAGATACCTCAGAGACCTTCTTAGTTTGCAAAAGATGTATTGTTGTAATTATCATCATCATTATTATATTATATCTTTAATCCTTTCATTTACAGTATTGTACATCTGGTTTAAAATATGAAAATACTCTGCCCTTCTGAAAGACAGCTATTCCTTTCACTCAGCTTCCCACTTTGTTACACATACACAATGGATGCAAGCTTCATTATTATGCCAAACCTCCCCCACCCCCTGCTCAGTTATTTGTACATTCAGAACCAGAATGAAAGTTATTTCGTAAGCAACAAGCTCCTTAATTATTATTGATAACAAGTTAGAACAACGTAAATAAGTGATCATCATCAATGATATCTAAATGAAATGCGTGCCAAAGAAATCTATCCAGAGCCGCTCCCTTGCTTTTGGTCGCCGTAACTCCTGACTCTTATTGGCCTTTCTTGTAGGCGGTTTTGATTATGGCATTCTTAAAAAGTGTCACTAGGGGCGTATGGCTGCGTTCTGAGGTCATAAAACCACCGTAGCGTTTGTCCTTAGGCGGGGCATTCCACCGGAAGTGACGCATCTTGTATAAGGAGCTGTCTTTCTTCACTTCTTCTGGCTGGTCTTCCTTCTCTTCAGACATCACTGAATCATAGCTCTTCTTTTCCTCCTGGGAGTCGAATTCTGGGTAGTCCATTTCCAAGGCAAGTTCTCGTCTGAACTCCTGGGGATAGCTCTCTGAGGATTCCTCCTCCACTTCATTTGGGTAGATCCTCACAGGTCGCCTCTTCTGGCCCACAGGCTTCCCCCACCTGAAGTGTTCCATGGCGTACGATCGCTTCCTTTCTTGCCTTTCCAGGTCTTGGTTGCCTTCACTCTCTCCATCCCAATTGCTCTGAGCTTGCGAAGGAAACGCGAAGAAGTCTAGGATGCGGTCTCTGGAGAGCTCCTCTCGCTTATGGCCTAAGTCACCGCCGCTGCTATTACTTTTGCCAAACTTATTCCAGCGGAAATGGCTCATGACATACTTCCGAATATTCTCAGACAGGGGCTGCATATGGCCGTTGCCAGGAAAGACTGGTGACTCAGCCGAGAGATCCAGCCTGCAGGCCTTGAGGCACTCCTGCATTAGGGAAACGGCAGGGTAAGGAAGGGTCACAAAGAGACAGTCACAAACCCATGGCCCTCAACAGCATCCAATCTAAGGTTGCCAACTTTGGAAAGTTCCTAGAGATTGGGGGGATGGAGCTAAACGGGGATGCAGTGCCATAGAGTCTACTGCAGGGGTCTGCAACCTGTGGCTCTCCAGATGTCCATGGACTACAATTCCCATCAGCCCTGTCACTTGGCCATGCTGCCAGAGGCTGATGGGAACTGTAGTCCATGAACAGCCTCTGTCTGAAACTGCCATTTCTCCAAGGGAATTGATCTTTGTAGTCTGACGAATTGCAGTTCTGAGAGCCCACCAGAAACCACTTGGAAGTTAACAACCCTAATCCAAGCAGACCTGCCAACACCAGGCAGAGATTATCTAACTTCTTCCCCCACCCCATTATTCAAAATTCTCAGTTGGCAGTTACTATTAAGGTAAGCTTTCCAAAAGAGCTCATCTCATCTCCAAGGTATGCAATCCCCAGCACATTCACAGGTAAATCAATGGCCTAAACCAGGGGTCAGCAACCTTTACCAACCAAAGAGCCATTTGGACCTGTTTTCCATGACCCTGAAGATCTAGTGAGTCCAGTTTGGCCCCTCCACTCACCTTTCCTGGAGGGACATGCCCATGCTATCCTCCGACCTCCAGGCCACATGGAGCCGCAGTATAAGGCTGAAAGAGCCACATGCGGCTCCGGAGGGCAGGTTGCAGACCCCTGTCCTAAACCATGAGGCACTGAGAGACCCACCATGCTAGTCCTGCTTCTCAGCGATGTAGAGCCACAGAGGTATAAGCTGGGTGGGTTCCATAATACACTCTCTGTTCGCAGTGGATGATAGTAAGATCTATGCCATGGGAACTGAGGGTGCCTCAGAACTCTCACCAAAGTTAGGGAAGGGCATTTTCTCCAGGATTAGTCCAATGAAATACTTTTAGGTAGCAAGTGGAAAGACCTTTCTCTGAGACTCTGGGGAGCTGCTGGCTGCCAGCCACAGTAGACAATATTGGACCAGCAGACTGACCCTATGGAAGGCAGGCATGTATATTCAGGCAAACAGTAAAGTCAAAAGAGTTTCCTGAATGGCACATGTTTGGAAAATATATAATTTAGCCTTCTAATCGATCAACTCCCAGGCCTGATTTCCCAAAGGAGTAGGATAAAAAGATGTCCTCAACGTTTCTCCTAGTCCAGTGGTGAGATTCAAATAATTTAACAACCGGTTCCGATGGTGGGATTCAAATAATTTAACAACTGGTTGTTTACAAGCACCATTTTAACAACCGGTTCTGCCAAAGTGGTGCGAACCTGCTGAATCCCACCACTGCCCAAGTGGTAAAGATCACTCCCAAAATCTCTTACCATTTGCCAAGGCAGTGCTGGGAATGCTAATACTATTAAGATATGGCCATTGATAGTGTTGAATACCGTGGCATGCACACTATCACATATTGTCTGGTATCAAATATTTAATTCAGATATCATTCAAATATTTAATTCATGGGGAGTCAACACAGATAATAAGTAGACTGGTGATTCTCAATATGGGACCATGGGGTACTAAGGCATCTGCCAGTGTGTTTCATGGAACTTGCTTGTTTTTGAGCTTTGGGGATAAAAACTGGAGGTTCTTCAATGGATGATGCAAAAATAGCAGTTGACTAGCTATCAATTTCAGGCTGGTACATCACAGCCATGTATTCCCAGTCTGGGCACTGACAGAGATTTTGTGATGTCTCTGAGCTTGGCAGAATCATCTTGCAGCTAACCACACCCACCCATTTCTTAGGCTAGTGAAACCAAACAGTGTCTCTGCCCTGAAGCAAAGAGATGATCCTGTCTCCCGTTGGCAGCCATTTGTGATTGGCTCAATTTCCTAGGAGTCACATTTTGTGATGGTGCCCTCGGCCTTTACATAACATTTCAAAAACCTGCAGGCTCCACAAGGCAAACTGAGAACAATCCCCCGGCCCTGGGAAATATTTGTAATTGAAATTAACCCAGGAGAATTTGGCAAAGCAAAGTGATTGAGACTCTCATTTTAAGTTCCGACATTCGGCATATCCTCAAAGGTGTTATGATTTCATCTGACCTCAAACTGAGCCCTGGCTTTCAACTAGGGTCGGCCACCTCATGAAGATCTCCCAGATCTCCAACTGATCTCTGGGCTACACACATCAGTTTCCATGGGGAAATTGGCTGCTTTGGACAGTGAATTCCATGGCATTAAGAACATAAGAACATAAGAACGAGACTGCTGGATCAGACCAGAGTCCATCTAGTCCAGCACTCTGCTACTCGCAGTGGCCCACCAGGTACCTTTGGGAGCTCACATGCAGGATGTGAAAGCAATGGCCTGCTGCTGCTGCTGCTCCCGAGCACCTGGTCTGCTAAGGCATTTGCAATCTCAGATCAAGGAGGATCAAGATTGGTAGCCATACATTAGGCATTATACCCTACTGAGGTGCCTGCTTTTCCCAAACCCTGCCCTCCCCAAATCTCCACCCCCAAGGTGGAGTTGGTAACCCTACTGTCAAGACAGGTGCTGGTTCGTTAGGGTTTCTTCCTCCCCACATGCCCCCAGAGGATTTTTAAAAATCAGCCATTGCTAGATTACAATAACATGATAACAATATATTGTTATGATCTATTAGCTTTTGCTGGGAATTCAGAAAAACAAATTGATAGCAAAAGATCATTATAATCCTGAGATCTAGCAATTGCTGACTTTTTTTAAGCCAGAAAAAGCCTTTTGGAAGGTGTTTGAGCAATTTAGTTCAAACTGAACAAACTGCATGACCGGCTCAAGTCTCATTGGCTCACTCAAACAAAGGGCTCTAGAATATGTTTGACATGAAATTCATGGCATATGTTGCCCTAGTGACTTCAGTTATAAACCTTGACACTGAGGCTCAAGATCTACGTCAATGAAGCCTTGTCAGCAGGTTTCTCTGTGTGTATTTGTGCTCTGGAACCTTCCTTCCTTGAAGAGTCCACTTACCAAAAGGCCAGCTTCTGTGTCCATGTCCCTACACCGACCACTCTCCAAGCAATGTCCATGATCTCCTACCACTGAGTGGAAGAGCAGAACTCCCAGAATGGCCAAAACGCCGCTCCATTGAGGATTCAGCATCTTCAAGGGGAAGTGCAGCAAGTCTGAAGAAATGAAAAGATGGCAGCCATCCTGAGCACAACAAAGTAGAAACTTTGGCCGGGATGGGCAGGGTAGAAATATAATAAATAATGATGATGACGTAACACAATGGCTATGAAACAAAAAGTTCCCGGTCAGAATCAGGCATTTGGTGAACTTGATTTTATTTATTAAGGCTTTATCCGACCATTCATCCAAGGAACTCAGCAGGGTTGCATGATGTCCCCATATGTGGTTTATTTTCACAACCACCTTTGGAAGTAATAGAAAGCTGGGCTCTTAGGGGGTGTGTACCACAATGTCACCAAGTAAGGTTTGTGGAAGAGAGAAGGTCTGACACTCTTAACCCTATACCTCACTAGCTCTTCAGTACATGACTACTTTCTCAGCCTCAGCCCCTGCCTCCCCCAACTGGGATAATAATACCAGCTGAAGTAGGCTTACGGTACTGGCTTGCATCCAGTCAGATGTTTCAATTTTTCTGCTCATAGAGTGTGACTTTCTCACTTTCCCCCAACTTTTGCAGCCCATAAGGCCCCCAAATGCCATCTGTGGGGGTTCTCTGCAGCGTTTCTGGGAGCATTTCAGATTGTAGCCTGGGGGGGGGAGGTGTGAAAGTTGCAATCTGTGGGCATAAGAATTTTTCCCTGTGGGAAATATTTGACTGGATCTAAGTCAGCATATAGAAAGTAGCCTGAATACTCTAAACAGGTTCTTTAAGAGTTAAACATAGAGATAGAGACAATGACATGTATCAGTCTCTCAAGTAAAATTGCTTTCACTGGCAATGAATAATACCATGATTCTGATACAGACCCACTTCCCCATTTGTAATGGGTAAGGGGGAGCATGGATAGCTACAAAGGGGAAAGTTCGTTCACTTGGTTTTTCTGCTTCTCTGAATCCCTTACCAGTAGCAAACCAGGATGAGAGCCAGCGTGGCATTGCAGTTATTGTTGGATTAGGGTCTGGGAGACCCCAGGTGAAATTCCCACTGTCAGGAAATCATTGCTGGATGACCCTCGGTCTGTCCAGTAGCTACTGGGTTGTTATGAGGATAAAATGGAGAAAGGAAGAATGTTGTAAGCCACTTTGGAAGAAAAGTGGGGTAAAAAAGTAAATAAATACTTGCCTTTTGCCTGATTCAAATTCCCACCACCCCAGCTAATATACATTTGCTCCAGAAGGAGGAGAAAAGGGGTATCTGTTTGCTTCCTGTATGTTGCCTCCCACACAGCAGTTAGTCGCTTGGTGGAAGCAATTTACCTCAGGACCATAATGTAGGAAAAAAGGTTAAATCCCATGCCCCCACACCACAGCTCCAATCAAATCCAGGCCAATTACGTTTGCTTTCAACCAAAACAAAACAAAATGGTCTGGATCCTGGAGCAATTTCCACTGACAGAAGGGATTTTCATCAGTAGGGATAGGTTTTCTCACTTGCTGCTGCCTGAAATGCTTCCTGCAGAGGTACAAGAACACCATGAGGGGAGAGTCTGAGGTCTGTAGTGAAAGGGGGAGATAGGTAATAATAACTCTTCCATCGTTAGTGAAAATATACTGCTGGATTCAACCCAATGAGATCAGATCACTGGTTTTTGCTAATCTCATGCGGCCTTCAGAGGCCATATTCCCCGTTGCAATTCATTTCTGCAAAGTGAGGCTAAAGTTCAATTTTGGTATCCAGAAAGAAGGATATCCTGGTGATTTCTGGCTGCCATGCTGTCATCTGCCCCCTGCAAATTTGTGTCTTCTTTCAGTTCTGAACTACTCGCTGCTAAAGGTTCATTTCCCAATTATCCCTTAGTCACTTACCTGTCAGGGTCACCATAGGTCTTCCCTTAAAATAGGCATCAGTGCAGAAGTTTAGTTTCCACCAGTTGAAATTAAAAGCTGCTTTCTAAAAAAATAACTACCTTGCCCGAGCACTCTACTAATATCATCACATAGAAGGGATTTATTTTTCTTTTCAGGGTCACATAACTGCTTAGAGGGTGTCAAAGGGGAAATAGAAAGTATCCCCTTCCTTAATTCAAATCCAGATTAATGAAATCACAGTAACCACCACTTCAAATTTTACATTCATAACTATAAATATTGATTTGGATCATCACTCTTACCTTATAGGTCAAATAGCAGGGGGTGGGGTAAGTTCAATGTTTTAAATAAGGTCCCCGATCGGGGTACAAAAAGGAAATGCATAATGGTTAAGTAACGTCAGGTACAATCCATCACTTGAGCTTCTTTTCACATCAATAGGGAATGTTTAAGAGACTCGGAAGGAAAGTATCCCTCTGAGCAACTTCTGTAAGTTACAAGAAGTCAAATTAGAGGGGACTCTGGCATATTAAGTCCAGGTCCCTGCGGAGTCCAAATGCTACCCTCCTCAAGCGTCTCCATTGTCTCTGTCTCCCTGTCAGGAGTTCTGCCAAGAAAGGATGTCTAACACCTTTGTTAGATTTTCCCTTCTGCCCTTTGATTCGGACCTGTATCCCTGTACTTGAAACTGATTGTTCTATGAACCCCCCCCCTCCACACACACACACCTCCTGCCATATTTAAGGATGCTTGTAAACTGGTAGTGCAGTCCCACACAGAGTTACTCAATTCCAAGCCCATTGAGATCAGTGGGATTAGACGGGCATAACTCTATGCAGGGTGGCATTGCTGGTTTGCCTCCACCCTAATTGTTGTTTCTCTTTTTGCAAGGCTGAAATATAAAGAGGGGAAAGTGGGGAAAAGATTTACCTAGCAAGGAAGGAAGGCTTAGAGAATAGCTAGTCTCAGAAGAGCAGAATTGCAATTGAAGAGCGAGAGATGCAACCTTTCTCTCTTACCTGTTGCTGTAGTGTGTGGTCTGTGGCGTGCTCTCTTTCTCTCTCTCCCTCTCTTTCTTCCTGTCAGCGTCTGCAAACCTTGAGCTGCCGTCCCACCTCCTTTTATACCACACGCAGGGCTTGAAAACTACAGCAGCCTTCCGGACAGACCTTTTGAAGCGAGCATAACAAGAATAATGGGTGCCCAGAAAGGTTCCAGGTGTATACAAAAAGAAGAGATTAGCAACTACTTGCCCAAAGTGAAGAAGTTGCAGGACGTGGCGGAGTGGGGTGTGGGTGGGAGATTAGCACCTCAGTGCCAAGACGCCTGACCAGCGAGGCCATGGAAAAAAAACTCTCTTAATTGCTGTGCAGATGAGGAAATCACAAGGGGTTTTTAATTAGGAACCAGACACCCATTAGCACAGAAAAGGCACATCAATTTGTTTTAGTGTATTCGGTTACCTCACGCATCACGATGCGCAATGATGTTTGTCACCATCTGATTTTGTTCCCTGAGGTGGATTTTTTTTTCTTCAGTGAAGAAGAAAGAAAACTCCCACTGTGGGGGCCCACTGGTAACACCTCAGTCACTGGCATTCTGGCCGAGAAGTCTCTGTCATTTAAAGGTTTCTCCATCAGCACCAGGAGTTCCATAATGTTCAAAGGTATCCCTTCATTTGAACCCAGCATGTTAAGCTGTTCCTCTCTCAAACTCCCCAATATTCACCAAATAATCCTGCATAATTATCACTAGAGGCTACTGTGGGGGCCACCAAATTCATCACACTAACAGCTTCCCTTCAACCCCATAATGCAATCCTATTTTCCCCAGAGGATATTCCATTGTTCCAGAGTAATGAGTGACTGCCACAGTTTGTGTCGACCGAGGCAAGGATGGAGGCTCTTGTTCAAGCAAGAAGCTTGTCATATTTTAAGGATCAAGAAAAGAAAATTCCAAGAGATCGGTTGGATGTCCCTCATCTTTTAAAAAAAAAAAACTTGACTGCACCTGTTGGAATCAGATGGCACCTAAATATTTCCCTCTGTGGGGCAAGCTGCCATTCAAGGACTCAATTCAGATCAAGAAAATAGGTTTGATTTATTTTGATACTTATGCCTCATTATTTTTGTCTTCAACGCAGCTTATGGCATTATTCTCCATTTTATTATCACCCCAAAAACCTTACGAGGTAAATTAGAAGGAGAGAGAAAGAAGGAGAGAGAAACTGGTCCAATGTCACCAGGTGATCTTGCATGGAAGCAATGGCATTTGAACCTTGATGCCCAACTCCTAGTCCAACACTCTAACCGTTATCCACACTATCCCTAGCTAGTACTGCTTCCCAAGTCCCATTCTCCAGTCCAGGAGTTCCAGCCACCCAATGCCTCATTTAGCTTATTTTAATGGACTAAACTGCACACAACACTGGGGACCATGAGCTAGTCAGCTGCCTTCGTGTCTCATATGCCCCTTCCAAAAATTCTAGCAGCTGTTTCCTCTCTCCAAGCCATTCACAAAGCAGAGGCAGGAAGCCTGGGATGTGGCACTCTAGGCACAAACTCTTGAGCTGTGATCAGTACTGAAGAAGGGGTTAATCCTGTCTCTAAACGGACCTCTCCATCGCTGCTTTTTCATCTGACAACACATTAGGAGGTTAGACAACAGACTTCCTTTGTAAGATATAGTCCAGCCTGCAGTCTCATGATAGGAACCTGCCTCACAAGACCTGCAACCCTAATCTTCAAAGAGGAAGAAATGGTCTTTCTTGGATCTCCAGAAAGACTATCCTGGGGATCATGGGACCCAACTGGGCAACAACCAAGCATGACAGGGGCTGGAATAAATAAAGGAATTAAGTTGAATTGCAAGAAATAGTTGGCTGGATCTAACCGAAATTCTCCATCTCTCTTTGTTTCATAGTCACACTCATTCTGTGCCACTAAATCTTCTATTTACATTTGTATCCCACCCTTCCTTCAAGCAGCTCCAGACATTTTTAGCCTTACAACAAGGCTGTGAGGTAGGATAATTGGGAAACAATCTTTCCTAGACAAAGAACGTTCAGGTATTCTAAATTATTTCATTGAGAAGGAATTAAGCACGTGCTTCTCAAAGAGGCTGCAAAGTTCTCAACAGTGACCGCTTAGTTCCCAGTGGAGGCACACCAAGCCTTTGGTATAAAGCTCACTTCAAACGATGAGCTCATGTTTTGTCCTTATCTACACTTTACGCACAGCGATGCCCTGCTTTGACGGCATCCCTGGGGGAGTTCACACCTGTGGCAATGTCTGTAACAATATTAGCTGTTTCCAATTTTAGAGGCCCCAATTGTCCCAATAAATAATTTACCTTGATAGAGAGGCCATTGAAATAGTCTTTACGGGCCCTATCAGAGGCTATAACCTGCCTGCTCCGTCAGCATCAAGTCGCTCAGGAGCCAAAATGGATGCCGCCAATCAGTTTACCCTGGTGAATCCCATTCCTGAGCGCAATCCCAGCCCATAGGCAGAGATGCAGCCCCTCCCCCCCACAAACACACACACTCTCCTCGTGGTCACATCAATGAAGTTGGAAGCTGAAGGGGGCCCTTTTTAGTTCTTACATTTTGCTTAAGGAGAGAAAGGACGATATGCAATCCTGCCGATAAACATAATTGGGAGAGGGCATGGCTCGATGGCAGAGCATCTCCTTTGCATGCAGGAGGCCCCATGTTCGATCCCTGGCATTTCCAGTTAAAAGGATCAAGTAGGAGGTGATGAGAAAGGCCCCCAGCTGCAATCCTGGAGACCCACTGCCAATCGGAGTAGACAATACTGATCTTGCTGGACCAGAAGTCTGCTACAGTACAAGGCAGTTTCACGTGTCTCCATGGGTCTCCTTATCTGAAAGGGGCGAGGCATACACCAAAGCTAAAATGGTGATCACATGTATCATGAGCCCTGTTCACAAGTGTATAGTAGGATTGCCAACTCGGCTGTGGGAAATTCCTAGAGATTTGGGGGTATTGTTGAGTATTAGGAGAGTTTGTCTGACCTGCAAGTTGGCAGCCCTGTTGTACAGTCCACACTTGGTTTTGCATTAATTCTCTGGTTGCCAATCTGCAGGTGAGCTCTGGAGTTCTGGGATTACATCTGAACACCAGACGATAGATATCCGTACCCCTGGAGGAAATGGCCCCTTCTGAGGACGGACTCTGGCATCACGTCCCTGCTGAGCTCCCTCCCCTTCCCAAACTGTGCTCTCCCAAGGCATTGCTTCCAAATCCGTGAATGTCCCTCTGATGATACAGGAGTAGCAAAGGGGGAGGGGGGGCTTCTGTGATTCTTGCTTCATAGCATGTGGGGGGGGGCAACTGAGAAGGCCCCACTTCACACATTTATGGAAAACCATCCTATTAAACCAGCGTTTCTGAGATAGCCGAGGATACATGCACGTATTCTGCATGGTCCACAATTGCTTTGCAAGGGCAGAGAAAATACTCTTCTTACATTAATTGAAAACAGAGGCCTTTATGTTCTCTAAGAAAGGGGAAGAAGGGCCCTCTAGTTCAAAGGAAGGGGGCAGAATCTGTTTCCCTCTTTCAAAGGGGACAAGCTCACAGAGCTGTTATGATGACTTCCAGATCGCACCCAAGCACCAGCCAGAAGATCCATGGACTAGTTGCCTGAATCCAATAGCTAGAAACTCTGATTGGTTGGTGGTATCTTTGGAACTCTCTCAGCCCTACCTACCTCACAAGGTGTCTGTTGTGGGGAGAGGAAGGGAAAGGAGCTTGTAAGCCACCTTGAATCTCCTTACAGGAGAGAAAGGTGGGTATAAATCCAAACTACTACTACTACTACACCTCCTAGTGTGTGACCTGCCCAAGGGCATCCAGTGAACTTTCATGATAGAGTGAGGATTTGAACCACAGTTTCCGAGATCCTAGCCAGATGCTCTATCTGTTACAAAACTCCCAACCCTATATATAAAAATACATGAATACATCACCGCCCGAAAAATACAGTTTACTTCCAAGTGTTAAATTAAACAAGAATGTGTTTGATTTTCTACATAACATCTTCAAAGAGGAAACCAGGTAAGTATCTGATGAAGAAAGGGCATCCCAGAAGTTTCTCTCTGTTCAAATTTCTGGAATTTGACACTGCCGCTCTGGGGGACAGCATCCTTAGGAACCTCAACTAGGGTATGCGAGCGAAGACCACGCAGCTTTCGGCAGGTGTTGCAAGGGGAGGTGAGGATTTCTCAGTCGTTTCATTGCTGGCCTTTTGGAGAAAGGCCACGCTTATTTGAAGGACCACACACCTGGGTGTGAATTAGTTTGATGCACAGATGTGAATTTGACCGCTATATTCAAAGCCAGTGGGGCAGGGCAGCAGATGGGAGAGGAAGGAGCCGCAGCCACTACTTGTCAAAAGAAATAAGCAAAGAAAGGAAAATTGGCAAGCCAGTACCAAACCCTGCTGCCAGATTGACTACCCTCCAACATCTGTCAGAGGCAACATTTTATGATCCTCTTCCCTGGCTCTGAAAGGGAATCTAAATCTGTGTAAATGCATTTGATCACATCCGTTCCTCAAGCATCTTTGCTTCTTTCACTCTTCGTTTCTCTGTTTGTTTCTCTTGCACCTTTACCTCCCATCCTGTTAAAATAGATTCCTGGTTAGCTGGTCTGAGACCAAATAGTCAACAAGAAGTTTCTTTCTTTAGTACTGGTACTCATCAGGCTGTGAACTGATGTAAAAATGGTACCTGTTAGAGGACTTTATGGAGAATATTTGTTTCCACGGCATCTTTTTGTAATGAACATGTTTGGCTGCAGAAATTTAGCCCACTTTTAGATTTCTGGGTCAGATTTCTGGGGACCACTACTGTAATTTTGTCCATAACCCTGAAAACTCACATTTTCCCCAAATCTTAAACATTGCATCCAATGCATTGAAATTTTAAATGTTTTCCTGGTGTTCTTAATTATTGTCATGCCATATTGGTATTCATGATACATATTATTTCAAAGGTAAAAAACACCATCTGGGAAAAGCTTATACTTTCTTATTAATTGACAATGAACACAGCTCTTTTTACTTTTTTTGGATTCATCGAAACAACAATCTGTCCAAGTGAAACGCCTTTTTATTTTGCCATGACTCACACTGTATTTTTGCTGACGTCACACTAGCTGGTGACTCTGCAGCAGGCTGATATTTTTTGCTTTGTGTCCTTAGCTCACTTTCTAGAATGTTTTAGAATAAAAACAGCTGGAACTGGAGCTGTTCAGCCTTAAATGGAATATCCTATTATTATAACTACTTTATAGTCTCTGTTTTTCTCAATGAGACTCAAGATGGATAGAAAGTAATTTTGCGACCATTTCTAAGGGCCAAAGTATGTAGCTCTCTCTTATTTGATCCTCACAACAACCCTGTAAGTTAGAACACACTGACAGATTGCAGCTGGGTTGAGTCACCCAATGAACTTCTTAGCCATCCAACCCAGGGTCTCTCAGATCTTAGTCCAGCACTAATCACTGGCTTTCACCATGGTGGGAATGGTATGTTGTGGTTGCTCAGCAGTGAAGGAATCCACTCATGCTCAGAGGCACTGATCTTTTAATTGACATATTCCAGGCTTGAGTTCTGATCATTGGGATTGACTTTTATTAGTTTACCCCTTAACATCCAGCAGCCTGTGGCTGCCTAGATTCCCATGCAACTGGTTTTGATGTTCTGTCTTTTACTGATGTGTAAATACACCAGCTGGCTTATCCATCCTTTGTTTTTCAACAGTTTTGTTCCAGTTGGTCTCCACACATCCTGATCTCCAGCAAAGCGAGCCACAGCAGGTACGGTTAAGGTCAACGGGACCATGTTTTTGGAAGGCCTGGCATACAAGGAGACTTGTTTCATCTGTATTCTTCTCAAGCCTACTCAGAAAGTTGTTGGGATTAAAATAGTCAGTCAAGACACTTATTTGCTTGGCAAAAGTTTTTTTTAATCAGCATGTTTTTGCAAGAAAGAAAGAAAGAAAGAAAGAAAGAAAGAAGCTGTGAATAAGCCTGCTATAGTCAAATGTAACTTAAAACCATATATCAGGGGTGGTCAACCTTTGGCGCTACAGATGTTCATGGACTACAATTCCCATCAGCCTACTGTTCCTGACTTGCCTTCAATAAAATCCTTTGAACCTCACAAGTGTTTTATTGCCTGAGCGGGGGATTGACAGAGGTCAATTGTAATAGTGGGAGACACCCAGCTATCATCTGGATGCTGACCACCCTATCCTTGAACTTCAGTTTGTACTGCCCATTAGTATACAACACCATCATTTTCAAATGCCTGCTGTCAGAGTAATGGGGTAAAAATGTAGTAAATAATGTGAAGAGTCAACTGCTGAATGTGGAATTTATAATGGGTCAAAATGCCTCTATCCTACTTTCCAACAACACTTTTTGCACCTTGTGGTTTGCTCAGCTTCTGCCACACCATCTTTCAATTAATCAAAACTATACAGGCATTTATTATCAAATGTGTCTCCTGCAAAATATAAAGCAGTTTCTCAAAAGGAAAAGTTTGGTGGCCCAAGCATAGACCTCCCTTTCATACAGAAGTTCCCTTCTTTCGGGTTCATGTCCGGTCATTTTCAATGGATAGAACCTGAGGGCCCAGTAGGATCCTTGCCTGAAAGCATGAAGAACCGCCGCCAGTTGGAGCAGATAGGTCACCACTTCAGTAGCTGTACAAGACCAAAAAAGTAAACTAAAACTAGGGTGGGCAACTCTCTAGTGGGGAAAAAAAATCCTCTTCCCTAACAGAGGCTTAATTGAATTAATGTTTCGACCTCTAGGAGAGGCCTGGAGATCTTCTGGGACTACAAAATATCTACAAATGATCCATTCTCCTTGCAAACTAATTACCAGGACTAGATGGTATCCATCCTAGAATTCTTTAAAAACTCAAATGTGAAATTGCTGATCTTTTAATAAAGATATGCAACATATCCTTAGCCAGAGGGTTGGACTGTGGCCAATGTAACTTCTGTTTGTTTTTTAAGAAAAGAAGATCCAGGACCAGGAGGGATCCAGGAAATTATAAGTCAGCGTAATATCTGTTCCAGGTAAATTGATGGAAAATAGCATTAAAGAGAAAAGATAGAAGCATAAGAAGGACAAGCCCTGTTGTATAAAAACCAAGATGGCTTCTGCAAAGACAATTCCTGTCCCACTAACCTGTTAGAGTTCTTTGAAAGTGTCAGCAAACATTTGGATAGGAATGAGCTAGTAGACATTGTTTATATGGATTTCCAGAAAGCTTTCGATGAAATCTCTCAACAAAGTCTACTGAGCAAAGTCATGGGATAGGAGTCATGGGATAGGAGCACAAGTCCTCTTGTGGACAGGAATTTGCTAAAAAAAAGCAAGAAGCAGAGAGTAGAAATAAATGGTCATCTCTTGCAATGGATGTGGTCATGTGTGCCTTTAAGTGTTTGAATGGACGGGTGGAAGAGATCCAGGAAAAGCAATTGTAGCTGACCCAGAAGATCTCAGACGGAGAGCTTCGGTTAGTTGTTCACTGTTCAGATTGTTCAGTTGTTAACTATTTTAAAAAGCTGTTTGAAACACACCATGGCTGTCCTGCAATCCATCATAACATGGTGTCAGAAATTTGAACTCCAAGACGTCTCCAGGGCTGTTTGCGAAGGTGTGCAATTTTTTTTGAGCGCAGGGAACTGACACAGTAGAAAAGGACAAAGTTTTCCTCACTAGAAGCCTTTGAATTCAATGAGCCTCCTGGATGGTTTGCTTGGAAACAGGGCTTCCCCAGGTACAGAACTGCCGCTGAATTGCATGAAGAGGTAGAAAAGATCCAAGTATGCTCCTGAATGGATGCTATGGGCAGATGTTCAACTCCTTCATATTTGCAGCAGAAGGGGTAAGAATAGTTTTGACCTAGTCCTGGGAAAATTTGAAGAATATTTTGGGCCCAAATGCAATTTTATGTATGAGAGGGCTTGTTTTCACCTGAGGAAATAGAAACCTGGTGAATGTGCAAAAGCTTATAGAATGTGTTTTCCTGAACAAGCATATACTTGTGACTTTGGGGCTAGCAAAAATGAAAATATCAGAGACCCATTAGATGCGGGTATTCTAGGCACAGACCTTTCCCAGAGGCTGCAACTTAAAAGTGACCTTACTCTAGATGTTGCAATCCAACTAAATAGAAACGCTGAACTGATTAAAGAACAAGTCCATGGACAAAGTTTTCCAAAAGGACTTCAAGAGGACTGCAAAGTTTCCTAAACGCCCCACCCACCTCAGTGAGGAAAAGTCCCAGATCTTTCCAGAAGTATCCTAGTGAGCCAGCTAAGCAACAGCACTGCAAGCCAAGCCAGACCCCTGTGTTGGTGGGGAGCACAGGCAGGATGCTGCTTCCCACCAACTGAGTCACAGTCTTTGTTGTGGGCTTCCTAGGGTAGCTGGTTGGCCACTGTGTGGACAGAATGCCGGAACTGATGGGCCTTTGGTCTGATCCAGCATGGCTACTCTTGTGATCAGAAAATGGCCGCTTTGAAAGGTGGATTTTATGGCACTACATCCCACTGAGGTCCCTCCCGTCCCCAAACCCTGTCCTTCCTGCCTCCAGTGGCATAGTGGTTAAGAGCAGGTGCATTCAACTCTGGAGGAACTGGGTTTGATTCCCCGCTCTGCCGCTTGAGTTGTGGAGGCTTATCTGGGGAATTCAGATTAGCCTGTGCACTCCCACACACGCCAGCTGGGTGACCTTGGGCTAGTCACAGCTTCTCAGAGCTCTCTCAGCCCCACCTACCTCACAGGGTGTTTGTTGTGAGAGGGGAAGGGCAAGGAGATTGTCAGCCCCTTTGAGTCTCCTACAGGAGAGAAAGGAGGATGTCAATCCAAACTCTTCTTCTTCCATCCCCAAATCTTTAGGAATTTTTAAACCCAAAACTGGTAACTTTGTGCCGAATGTATATACCCAGTGATGTTCTTTACCTCTATACCTTGAAAGGTTTCAGCTATCAATTTCTGCAAATTAAGCCTCTTGTAAGGGGACAGAACATTTCCCCCCAAACCCAGTCATAACCCAGATTGAAACCTAAATTATATACATTCAAACGCATTTGCCAGAGTAACTCTTGTAAAGCAGCATTTTAAGTTGCAGCAGCTGAAGTGCTGGATTTCTCCAAGGATCGGGGCCTAAGTGCATACCACTTAGCTTAGCCCATGACTTAATTCCAAAGATAAAAATGATTTCACTTACGTAAGGAATAAAGCAATCATAGCCCCTTGACCTGACCTTGCTTGGAAGGAGCCTTTGTGTGCCTCGTTCCATGTCAAATGGCTCCATTTTGAAGGGCTCTTTTTGATTTAAGCACGGCTTTTATCCGGGGCTAGGTTAGGTTAGGTAGTATCCACTGCGCTGAAAAAAATAAAAATAAAATTCCACACCCGGGAGAGCTGGAATTTGTAGAATTTGAATGAATGATGCTAATTAAAGAAATGAGCTTCCTTGGCTAATTTTGCCTTAGCGGCAGAGGAAAGTAATGAAGCTCAGCTCCCTGTCCACTGAAAGCCCAGCTCAGCTCTCTTTCTCTTCCCTGTTCACAAGCCTATGGCATAGCCACGAGGACTAGAAAGCTACTTTAACAAAAACAACAAAAGAAAGCTGGATTTCTCAAGATGCTTCATTTTCCAGCCAGTACTAAATTCTGTGCACATGTGATGTGGAGTTGCAGAATGTAGCCAGCACTCTGCAGAAAGACAGCACCTCCGCAATGGGATCTGTATAACAACCCTGAACATAAGAACATAAGAACACAAGAACTAGCCTGCTGGATCAGACCAGAGTCCATCTAGTCCAGCATTCTGCTACTCGCAGTGGCCCACCAGGTGCCTTTGGGAGCTCACATGCAGGATGTGAAAGCAATGGCCTGCTGCAGCTGCTGCTGCTCCTGAGCACCTGGTCTGCTAAGGCATTTGCAATCTCAGATCAAGGAGGATCAAGATTGGTAGTCATACATCGACTTCTCCATAAATCTATCCAAGCCCTTTTTAAAGCTATCCAGGTTAGTGGCCATCACCACCTCCTGTGGCAGCATATTCCAAACACCAATCACACGCTGCGTGAAGAAGTGTTTCCTTTTATTAGTCCTAATTCTTCCCCCCAGCATTTTCAATGAATGCCCCCTGGTTCTAGTATTGTGAGAAAGAGAAAAATTTCTCTCTGTCAACATTTTCTACCCCATGCATAATTTTATAGACTTCAATCATATCCCCCCTCAGACGTCTCCTCTCGAAACTAAAGAGTCCCAAACGCTGCAGCCTTTCCTCATAAGGAAGGTGCTCCAAGGAAGGTGCTCCCTGCTTTAAAACCTGGTATCCAGGCTTTGCTCTCTTCCTGCCACATGAACACAGGAAGCTGATTTATACTGAATCAGACCTTTGATCCATGAGGGTCAGTAGTTTCTACTCATACTGGCTGTGGCTCTCCAAAGTTTCAAGCAGAGGTTTTTTAGATCACTTAGGAGCAGCAGTGGCGTAGTGGTTAAGAGAAGGTGCATTCTAATCTGGAGGAACCGGGTTTGATTCCCTGCTCTGCTGCCTGAGCTGTGGAGGCTTATCTGGGGAATCCAGATTAACCTGTGTACTCCCACACATGCCAGCTGGGTCACTTTGGGCTAGTCACAGTTCTTCTGAGCTCTCTCAGCCCCACCCACCTCACAGGGTGTTTGTTGTGGGGGGGGGGGAGGGAAAGGAGTTTGTAAGCCTCTTCGAGTCTCCTTGCAGGAGAGAAAGGGGGGATATAAATCCAACTCTTCTTCTTCTACATACTAGAATCATAGAGTTGGAAGAGACCCCAAGGGCCACCATGTCCAACCCCCTGCAATGCAGGAACACATAATCAAAACACTCCTGACAGATGACCATCCAGTCTCTCTTTAAAAACCTCCAAAGAAAGATACTCCACCACACTCCGAGGTAATGCATTCCACTGTCCAACAGCCCTGACTGTCGGGAAGTTTTTCCTGATGTTTAGGTGTACTATCTTATTCTTTTAACTGGAGGTGATGGGGATTTTTAAAATTTTTATCTATTTTTTTATAATTAGATTTATAAACTGCCCTCCCCTGATTGAACCCAGGACTCTCTGCCCGCCGAGCAAATGCTGAACCATGGCCCCTCTTCACTGTTACCATTGCCCTTGTGGGAAATTATGTTCAGCTGAGCTGCCCAGACCCTAAACTACAACATATTAGAAGCCTTGCAAAACCTTATCTCCTGTGCAAACTGACAGCCACGTAACTCATACCAAGAAAAAATATTCAAAGCCCATCTTCACTTTTTTTGCTAGCAAGTCAAGCAAGCGTATGGATTAGAATTAACAGTGTGAACAATAATAGAACTATTCTTTAGCCATAAAAGACTGAGAGCAAACTAATGTACCAGTGTGTGAGCCAGATAGGTCCTGGTTTTAAACCTTCCTTCAGCCGTAAACTGGACAGACAACAAAGTCCGAACAGGCAAAAATGTTATTGTGCAGTCCTAAATAGTTACACCCTTCCAAGTCTACTTGAAGTCAATAGTCTTAGAAAGATTCAACTCTGTTTAGGGTTGCATTGTTAATTGCAGCCAAAACTATGGATCCTAACCCTTTCTGCATTGCATCTCCCACCGGGGAGATGGTATTCCTTGCCAGAGCACATTTTTCCAGTGCTGCCCACTTTCTGGGCAGCATCTTGCAATGAACGGAAAGGGCCTGGCGCTGGAGAAAAGGGCAACCGAGTGCCATGCAATGGTGAATACATTGCAGAAATGAAAGAAAGGGGCAGGTTTCAAGCCAGACTTTTGACATCCCCGAGACTGCCACATAGTAGTAGGAGGAGGAAGAGGAGGAGGAGGAGGAGGAAGAAGACGACGACGACGACGAAGAAGGAGGAGGAGGAGGAGGAGGAGGAGGAGGAGGAGGAGGAGGAGGAGGAGGAGGAGGAGGAGGAGGAGGAGGAGAAGAAGAAGAAGAAGAAGAAGAAGAAGAAGAAGAAGAAGAAGAAGAAGAAGAAGAAGAAGAAGAAGAAGAAGAAGAAGAAGAAGAAGAAGAAGAAGAAGAAGAAGAAGAAGAAGAAGAAGAAGAAGAAGAAGAGTTGGATTTATATTCCCCTTTCTCTCAAAGGGGCTTACAAACTCCTTTCCTTTCCCCCATCACAACAAAAACCCTTAGGTGGGGCTGAGAGAGCTCCAAAGAACTGTGACTAGCCCAAGGTCACCCAGCTGGCATGTGTTGGAGTGTACAGGCTAATCTGAATTCCCCAGATAAGCCTCCACCGCTCAAGTGGCAGAGCAGGGAATCCTGTAACGAGACTCAAGGGGGCTTACAAACTCCTTTCCCTTCCCCCCTCACAACAAACACCCTGTGAGGTAGGTGGGGCTGAGAGAGCTCAGAAGAACTGTGACTAGCCCAAGGTCACCCAGCTGGCATGTGTTGGAGTGCACAAGCTAATCTAGTTCCCCAGATAAGCTGCCACAGCTCAAGTGACAGAGCGGGGAATCAAACCCAGTTCTCCAGATTAGAGTGCATCTGCTCTTAATCACTACACCATGGTGGCTCTCATGGGGCAAAAGCTTTCATGAGCTACAGCCCACTTTATCAGATGTGTGAAATGTTATACCCAATGGGCAGAATGATTAGACAGGAAATTGAGACATTAAGACAAAACAGAACAAAGTTATCAGTCAGAGATTTGGGTACGTGACATTACTGTGCAGAGTGCAACTAGAAACAAGATCAAGAGTACAAGATCCCTGAAATGACTACTCACTTTTTGTTTTATGAATAAATATATGTGCAAAATGCTGCTTATTTTTTCCTTTCTTTCTAAGGTATATATGACTGCCATCAGGAATTTAATGCCAAAACCCTTTTTAATTTCTCCTAAAGGATTGTTTCCAAGCTCTAAAGCAGTTTTGAAGAGCTATGTGATCCTGAGGGAAAAAACCCTCCTAAGTTACTGGTGGAGGATTCCAGTTTAGTTTGAGAAAATTAAATTTTTATTTGTATATTTTCTTTAGCTTAATGGTTACAAGAAGTGATTTATCTTATCTCCACAATGTGTAAAACAATTTGAGGCAATAACTTCTGGCTGAGGTGACTTTCACGTCACACAAATCTCCTCTCTGGCTGAGTTACACCCAAAGTCTTTGCTGCGTAGTGGAGCCAATGTTTGCTGCAGCAAGATATCTTTTACGGGTGTATTTTCTGAAGCCCCGCTTTCACTTTCCACTGTCTTCACAGCAAACAAAACCACTTATAGCATGATTTAAATCTTGCTTCACCACCAAAGTGGGACGCATTTGCCAGTGGGCACAGCTTTCCCCTGGACCTCTTCCCTCCGCCTATGGCCAGCCTTCCCACTCCCTTGCAGCATTTTGCATGCCTTCTGTCATGCCCCCACAGAGCCTTTGGTTATTTCCCCTTTAAGATTTAGTTTTCCACAGTCAGTATGTTTTTGCCTTGTTGTTAAGTCTTCCATGGGAGGATATTTTAGTTAGCCCCTGACCCTTCAAGACATTTCCCAGTAGGCAATTTCCTTTTCCTTACCCAGCAACCCTCTGTTTTAGTTTAGTCAGTCTCAATGAGGTGCTAAGGGAAGCTGGAGTCCGTTAATATTCCTGACGTCCATATGTTCATATGGTGGACTTTGGGCTAGTCACAGAGCCCTTCGGGGATGGGGCGGTATATAAGTCCAATAAAATAATAAAAATAATAATAAATAAAGAGAAGTCCATATGTTTATATGGTGGTCCAAAGAGAACAAGCCAAGTTTATCATCAGTTAGAGCAAAGACCAAGACTTCAGAGCTGTAAGGAAGCAAGAGACTGTGAACTATCTGAAAGCAGCCAGAAAAGGACAAAGTCTGCAGCTTCTAACATCCTGAAGACAAGCAACTACTCTGATAGTTAGACTCAAGGGAGGAGTTACAGTCCTCTTTCTCTCTGTTAATAAAGCCATTATAAGAACTGTTGGAACTGGCTTGTGTCTCCCCCTTTCTGTCCTAGCTGAGAACAGGGCACCTCCAACAGAGTCACTTCGGGGGGAGGCAGAACACCTTCCTTCTCACACACCCCTTCATGCTGTCGACTCTTTCCTGCTTCCCTTATTTGTATAGTGGCGGGGGGGGGGGGGGGGAACTCCCCCACCTCATCTCTGTCTAATGCCAGTGTTCGGTCTCTCCTCCACCAGCACAGCCTCAGCAGAGCACAGCCTCAGTAGCCGGGTGCCCTGGAGCCTTCCCCTCTCCATGGTGCTGGCTCCTTCCTGCTTCTCTAAAGCGCACACGCTGACACATTAAGAGATCGATTAGGATTTGATTCTGTTTCTGGTCTCCCAATGTCTTCGATGTGTATCCTACCCAATTTTTTTGGCAGTTTTGTAGTTAATGTCTGATCCTGTTCTCAATAAAGGAAATAATTTGAACAAGAAGTCTTGTTGTTGAAGTCTGGGGGCTCGACAATGTCTTGGGGGGAAAAGCTGTGCGGAGTTCCTCTCTAAGATGCCTTTTTTTCCTGTCCCCAAGACGTCTTTTTTGTGCTGTGCAGAATGGACCACTGACTCTCCCTCTCTCTCTCTAAACAAAACCCTTCCCTGCCTCTCTCAAATGTCAACCAATCACCACACTCTCTCGTCCCCCTTTCAACCCCTTCTTTCTGCACCTCACCTCTCTTTTAAAGAAACACACACGCAGCATTTTAAATCATTACCATCCCTTTCTGAGTGCCTTCAGAGGTGCACTTCCAATGCCAATGAACTATCAAAGCAAACCAAGTAAACAAACATATTGAAATGTTCCTCTAACAAGGGAACGATCTGATTGGTCCAAAGTGGAATCCAATAAACAAAGTTCATGAAGCAACCTTTGATTAAGGCCCACCAAAATCACACAAAGGAATGTGCAATCTCAAAGGCTTGCATACTGTGCTGTGTTGTTTAGGTGGGTCTTTAAGTGACTTTTGTGCTTGCATTTTTCAATAATGAGCTAGTTACTCCCGGGTTCTCTTGAGACCGGTCACATTTGTTTATGAATTCCAGCTCAGCAGCTTCCCAGCAAAGTCTCTCTTTGAAGACTCTTTTTAAAACAGATTTAAATTTCTTATACTGATTTGAATTGCACATTAAATTGCAGAATGTTACAGAACATAGGCCATGACAGCAAAGCTAAGAGAGGTTGAAAATGGAGGCATGGGCATTATGCATATCTAGGGTGAGGCAAGCCAGGGCTCATGCCCTGGGCACTGCCTGAGGGCGCACCAGGAAGCCCAGAGCCCCCTATACCAGATCTTGCCCCCTGACATCAAAGTCCACAGTGACTTGAGAGGCGGAGCCAGCAATATACAGCTGGACCCAGACAGGGCAGAGCCCACAGTCCAAGGCTGGGCTCTGTCTGGTTGGGTCCAATTTGAAACTGTAGGCTTCAGAGGCAGAGCCCACAATGTAAAGCTAGAGCCATCTAAGCCCAGCCTTGAACTGCCCCCCCCCAATCCACATGGAGTTAGAGGAGCACACTAAGCATCTTTAATACATCTGTCCCCAATTTTGCCATCAAGTTACAGCTGACTTATGGTGACCTCTGGTGGGGTTTTCAGGACAAGAGACATTCAGAGGTGGTTTGCTATTGCCTGCCTCCACATCATGCCCCTGGTGTAGTGGATAAGAGTGGCGGACTCTAATCTAGAGAACAGGGTTTGATTCCCCACTCCTCCAATGAGCAGTGGACTCTAATCAGGTGAACTGGATTTGTTTCCCCACTCCTACACATAAAGCCTGCTGGGTGACTTTGGGCTAGTCACAGTTCTTCTGAGCTCTCTCAGCCCCCACCTACCTCACAAGGTAGCTGTTGTGGGAAGAGGAAGGAAAGGAGTTTTGAGACTCCTCGTGGGAGAAAAAGGCTAGGTATAAACCCAACTTCTTCTTTTTGGAGGTCTCCTATCCAACTACTAGCCAGGATCAGGGCTAAGAGTGTGTTGCTGGTCCAACAAGTTTGGTGACTTGGATTTTGCTGATGACATTGCTGTGCTCGACAAAGATGAGCCAAAGCTGCAGTGCGCAACAACTGACCTGGATAGAGAAGTGGGCAAAATTGACCTCAGGATAAGCACTGATGAATCAAAGATGGGGATTTGAACTTGGGTTTTTCAGAACCTCGCCCACTACATCATGCTGGCTCTCACAGCCTGTTTTATAGCAGAACAAAATAGAACTCTTGTTCTAATGAAGGCATGTGCCATTGTTTAAATTCTGCCTTTCTGCCCATTCCTGGCGTGTAGAAGATGAGCAGAGTTGAGTGTGAGTTGAGAAAGAAACAAATGAGTCCCTAGCATTTCAAAAGATTGTCAGCACTTGCTCTGCTTTCGTTAATCTGATTTGGTGAGTTAATTGGTTTAATTTTTTCCAAAGGACTTCAGGCCACGGGCTAATTGTGATTTTTTTTATTGTAGGATTTTCAGTGCTGAGATATGATGGCTCACGCTGCCAAGCAGGAGATTCTAATAATGGTCTGTGTGCCAGTTTCTCATTTCCCTCTGTAAATCCATGGAATGAAGTCAATTGACCAAATAGAACCAAGCTATTTCTGAATGTCCATGAAGTTTGAAATGCATTTTATTTGGAGTGCTTCCATTTTTAATGACTGACTAACAGCTCTAATGTCCCAATTAGGGACAAGAATGGAAAGCTCCTGACCACCCAACCAGGTGGCATACATTGAAAATTCTGGGGGGAAGCATTAGGACTAATAAAAGGAAACACTTCTTCACGCAACGTGTGATTGGTGTTTGGAGTAGGCTGCCACAGGAGGTGGTGATGGCCGCTAACCTGGATAGCTTTAAAAGGGACTTGGGCAGATTTATGGAGGAGAAATCGATTTATGGCTACCAATCTTGATCCTCTTTGATATGAGATTGCAAATGCCTTAGCAGGCCAGGTGCTCAGGAGCAGCAGCAACAGAAGGCCATTGCTTTCACATCTTGCATGTGAGCTCTCAAGGGCACCTGGTGGGCCACTGCGAGTAGCAGAGAGGTGGACTAGATGGACTCTGGTCTGATCCAGTTGGCTTGTTCTTATGTTCTTATGTTCTTAAGATGAGCAGAACAAAAGGTGGATTGAACGCTTTCGAGAAACCCTCAACCAGCGAGGCCCGACCACCACATATGACTTCAATTCAGAAGATGCCCAAGTGAACACTGGTGAGATTACCATCGAAGAAGTAAAGACTGCGATCAAGACTCTCAAGCACAAGGCAACTGGTTGGATGAAATACCCACAGAGATCCTGAAACATTGTGGGCAGGCAATGGCAGAAGCACTGATGTCACTGTTCAACAACTGCTGGCAAAGGGATGCAGTCCAGTGGTGGGATTCAGCAGGTTCGCACCACTTTGGCAGAACCAGTTGTTAAATGGTGCTTGTGAACAACCAGTTGTTAAATTATTTGAATCCTACCACTGGAACCGGTAAATTATTTGAATCCCACCACTGGTGCAGTCCCAGAAGATTGGCATAGTCAAGTTTCCCAAGAAGTTCAGTATCTCTGAATGCACCAGTTGGCATGGCATCACACTCCTCTCAGTCCCTGGGAAAGCATTCTGCATGATCCTGCTCTGGCGATTGCAGAGTGCCCTTGACCAACACCTGAGAGAGGAACAAGCTGGATTTCGCAGTGGAAGGTCCTGCAGTGAACAAATCTTCACCCGCCAAAACATCCTAGAGCAATGCATTGAATATCGACACCCACTGGCTTACAAATATCTCACAAGACACCTTGTGAGGTCGGTGGGGCTAAGAGAGTTCCAAAGAACTTCACTGACTTCAAGAAAGCTTTTGACAGCATTCACCAAGAGTCCCTCTGGCAGATCCTGCATTTGTACAGAGTACCAACAGCCTTCATCCCCATCATCAAAGACTTGTACCTACAATCCAGCTGTTGCATCAAGACAGATAATGGCTCCATAGACTTCCTTGAAATCACCACTGGGGTCAGACAAGGCTGCATTCTGTCTCCACTTCTCTTCCTTGTTGCCCTTGACTACATCTTGCGGAAAACTGGAACATGCCCTGACAATGGCATACACTGGCCTGCCTAAGACTTCCTTGGTGACTTGGATTTTGCTGATGACATTGCTGTGCTCGACGAAGATGAGCCAAAGCTGCAGTGCGCAACAACTGACCTGGATAGAGAAGTGGGCAAAATTGACCTCAGGATAAGCACTAATAAATCAAAGATCATATATGTTAGCTCCACAGCCCGAACACAGGGAATCATCATTGGATCACAGCAGCTAGAGAAAGTGGAGAGGTTCACCTATTTGAGCAGTGTGATCTCCCAGAATGGAGATGCAGAGGCAGATGTCAGGTGTGTGTAACAGACTTCCCGCTGTGATACACCTCTGAGGATGCCAACCACAAATGCAGGCAAAACATTAGGAACAAGATCTACCAGACAAGGGCCATACAGCCCAGAAAATCTACAACAACCAGTTGAATCAGGCCCTGAAAGCCTTTGACAATACATTTTGAAGAAGAGTTTGGATTTATACCCCGCCCCTTTCTTTCCTGTAAGGAGACTCAACGGGGCTTACAAATATCTCACAAGACACCTTGTGAGGTAGGTGGGGCTGAGAGAGTTCCAAAGAACTGTGACTAGCCCAGGGTCACCCAACAGGAATGTAGGAGTGGGGAAACAAATCTGGTTCACCAGGTAAGATTCTGCTGCTTACGTGGAGGAATAAGGAATCAAATCCAGTTCTCCATATTAGAGTCCATCCAGTAGTGGTGCATTCGACCAGGGCAGTAGCAAAGTCACTGGCCCTTTCCAATGCAGTCTCAGTTGGTGAAGTGTGCAGGGGGAAATGTCTGCCTGCTCAAGCACTTTTGAACTTTCCAAATCCTGGAGGGAGAAATGTTATGGAGTAGGTTAGGATTTCCAAATTTCTGCAGCCTCTTAAGATTCCCTGCAGGTCCACAGCTTGTTTTTATATACATTCCGTATAAATAAAATTTCAGGTGTATAAGATTCCATGCAGGTCCACAGCTTGTTTTTATGTTTTATATATAACTGACATGGCATGAAAAGCCAAGTACCCATGGCCTTGTGATGATTTCTTCTTGAGACTAACAGCACCCAAATGCTAGTTTCAGCTCCCGTGGCTTCGTTCAAAGTGGTGGCAGCTCTTGTTCTCTGCTAGACTGATCAGGGCTTTGCTCTCCCTTCTGTTCACTGCTTTCTGCTCCGTGATCTGTCGAAAAGGGGATTAAACAGCAGGCTGCTTGCTCTAAGTAGCCCAATTGGCTTAGACTAAACCTTCTTGTTCTCAAAAAAGCATCCCAAGACCATGTTGCGATGGGCTGCAGTATCCTTGTGGTATGGCCAAATCTGTTGCGCCATGATGGAGCGAGAGTGCAACGTCCTCAAATCCCCCAAATTCCTCCACTTATACATAGCAACGGTGGTGCCATTTAAAAGAATATGACGAGCTCAGCTCAGGACTAATAGGAAAACCCATCTGACCTAGCAAAGCTAATACTCTTGAGTGGACGGTTTTTGTATGTGCTTTGCCCCATTCAGAAATCTTAAGTGTGCGTGGGTGGGTGTAAACAGCCGTAGCAGATTATCCTTCTGCATCCTTATTACAGTAGCTTTGTACAACTTGATTAAAAGGTTGGGTGAGGTGCTTATCAAATCTGCAAGTGATACAAAATTAGGATGAGTTGCGAATACTTTAGTTGACAAGACCAAGGGCTTTTCCGCGCAATTCATTTCAAATGTTTTGAGGCAGGAAATAAAACTTTCCCTCCAGAGTTCCGTGTTGCTTTCCCCCAAAACGTTTTATTTCCAGCCTCAAAATGTTTTAAATGAATCCCCTTTTAAAACGATTCTCTGGCTGAAGCTTTGAAAACATCTTGCTGTGCGATCTACAGTTGCTGGGTGATCTACTGACTACGTTTTCCACGCTTTTCTGCTTCCCTGAACTTCATCGGCATCATTTTCTGAGCTCACCTGTTTCCCCTTCACCTGCTTATTTGCAGCATTTAGCAGTTTGTCTGTTTTATTTGGGGGGCAATCTTCAAAGCATCGAGTAAACAAACAGTAGAGAATGCCACACAAGGCTGTGAAGCATTGTAGCACAGAACTAAAAAAAAGAGAGAGAGAGAAACATCACAAAATGGCAGCCAAAAATGGTTTCGGGAGTGGGGGGTAGGAATTGAAAATGCTTTACAAATGTTTTACAAATGTTTTAGGAGATTTATGCAGAAAGGGCCAAAATAAAGAATTTATTTTGATAGATTACTATACCCCATAGATTCTGATAGATTACTATACCCCTTGTGCTCTTCGCACAAGGCTCTTGAAGTGGTCTCTGGACACAAATTGGAACAATTAGATACCAGTATAAACAGGAAGGCTGAGAATGTTGACACCACTAATATGATCAGCCGTTAACAGCAATAAAGCTGCTCCTTTGTATAGGAGTCGAGTTCCTCACCAGGTAGCCTTAAAAGTTTTTGCTTGAAGTTCAACTTGGAATAATACATGATCACATGAAGCTGTCTTATGCTGAATCAGACTGCTGGGCTATCAAAGTCAGTATTGGTTGTGGTGGGTTTTCTGGATTGTGTGGCCGTGGTCTGGTGGATTTTGTTCCTCACGTTTCGCCTGCATCTGTGGCTGACATCTTCAGAGGTGTATCACAGAGGGAAGACTTCCCTCTGTGATACACCTCCAAAGATGCCAGCCACAGATGCAGGCGAAACGTGAGGAACAAAATCCACCAGACCATGGCCACACAACCCAGAAAACCCACCACAACCAGTTGAATCTGGCCGTGAAAGCCTTCGACAAAGTCAGTATTGTCCACTCAGATGAGTAGTGTCTCTCCAGGGTCTCAAGCTGAGGTCTTTTGCATCATCTCAGATCTGATCCCTTTCACTGAAGAACCTGGCACCTTCTGAATGCCAAGCGGATGCTCTACCACTGAGCCACAGCCCTTCCCTTTACTGCACTGAGCTTCTTCAATCTTTGCAGGACCACTTGTACAAGTTTTCTAGTATAAGCTGCTTTTTGTGATACGGATCCATGGACAAATGAAGAAAGGCTGAGTCTTCACAGGTATGATAGGCCAATAGTTACAGAGACGACACGAGATTGGGCAGATGCAAGGAGAGTGTGCAGGCATTCCAATCCAAACAATTCCTGCTGCAAGGGACACGTGGAGACCACGCACTAACTGTGAAATGTCAGTATTCAGGGTAGTTAAATAAAAGGCGGAATAGCAGCTGGGGGAGTGGTGGGAGTAGATAGGGTGGAAGTGGAGAGAAAGTATTCTGAGATAGAGCAAGGTTCAAATCTGGTAGAACCTTAAAGACCCAACAAGATATCCAGGGTATAAGCTTTTGAGAATTAATGTTCTTTTTGTCAGACACCAAGGAGGTATCTTACAAAGGGAGTTTTGACCCTGGAACAGAGGCGTATCTAGGGAAAATGTAGCCCAGTGCAAAATCTGTGTGTGTGTGTCTGTCCCGCCCTGTATGGGCAGCTGCCCTTGCCCACCAAACAACATTTTTTGCACCAGGTCTTGAAGTCAGTGCATGGACCTGAAGGGAAGGAGGAGGGGTGTGGGGGCGATTTTCCACACCCCACATGACTAAATGGCCACAGCCCGGGGACATTTGGCCCCATATGTCCCCCTGGGCAGTATTCCTCTGCTCTGGAAAACTTAGACCCTGTAGATGGTGTTAGTCTTAAAAGTTCTACTGGACTCCCATCTTGCTGTTTGAGATCCAACACGGTATAGTGGTTAAGAGCAGTGGACTCTAATCTGCTGAACTGGATTTGTTTCCCCGCTCTTACTCGTGAAGCCTGCTGGGTGATCTTGGGCTAGACACAGTTCTCGCAGACCTCTGTCAGCCTCACCTACCTCAAAAGGTGTCTGTTGTGCACGGAGGAAGAATGCAGCTGCCCTCTGAAACAGTCTGAGATTGTGCACATGTGCAGTCAGTTTCTTTGCATGATCAAACATGGACAGTTGGTTGCTGAGTGCAGCTTGCAAACCAAACTGTGAAGTGAACCAGCTTTTAACTAAGGAGTTTCACATGCGTTTCCATGAGCCAGTCTCTGGAGAGACAGCATATATAACCTTCCAGATAAGTGAATATATCAGCTGAAGCTCCATACTGCCTTCTCTTGCTCTCCTCTCTGTAATTGCCCTTCTGTTGCCCTTTGCTTTCTCTCCCTGGGAGTTCTAGATGTGTCCTGATGCTTCCAGTTCACACAAATAACAAGTGAAAAGGAAGTGTGTCAAAGACCAAGAGGCTAAGGAGAGATTAACCGACAGAACTGGAAAGCAAGCTTACGCCACTTTCGTACACGAGATCTCCCCCTCCCCCCATGGGGCAATGCTGCTGGAGGCAGCCACCTGACGTGGCACCCTGGCAAACCAGGGCATTACACTAATCTAAGAAGGAGGGGACAGAAAGGCGCAACCCAACCTCTTCTTTGGAGTCACAGAAGGATAACACAAACAAATGCTGGGGAAAGTTTTGCAGAGGGAACCAGGTGCTAGAAACATATCAACTAGCTTCATTCTGAATTATAGCACCGGTTCAGTGAAACGATTGACCCCAAAAATCTAATACTTATCTGATGTCGATAAGAACAGGACCTTTCCCTGACTTCTGAAAGTCACCAGGAAGTTTGCGGGTGAGCATCCCTGAAGCTGGCATTCCGCAGCTGACTGACAATACCCCATACTTACTGTTGAGAGGTCCCTATTGCTTGTGATCCTGCAGGGGAGCGAGATCAAACATGAATGGAGCAAACTTTCATCCTTCCACAACCCCCGTTTCTTTGTTCCCCAGCAAGGAACGGCAGAATCCTTCCTCCTCGTTAGCTGTTGTGACGAGATGTCGCATCAGCTTGTAGGTTTCTAAAAAGAGTGCTGGTGACATTAAAAGAGAAAGACATCCATGTAACTGAACAGAAATGATTCGGGGGCGAGGGGAATCAACCACGAAAAGGTCACCAGACAACAAACTTTGCAGCTTTGGATTTCTTCCTGGATCTGACGGTATCAACAGCAAAAGAGTCATTAATGAGGATGGCACAAAAACCTGTTTTGGAGAGGAACTGATGCAAACATCAGGGATGTGACTGGGATCTTCTGGGCCCGCAAATAAATATTCAGGTCCTTCTCCAGTATTAAAGTTGAGTTACAGCATCGGACCTTTGGAAAGAGAACACTGTCTGATCTACGGCCAGTTCCAGAACAGGCAAAGGCCCATCTGCAGGACCGCTATGGTGGTTCAGTGGAAGAGAATCAAAACAGCCGGTCACCACCAACAAGGGGAACCTCTTCAGTCAGCTGGCACAGACTCTGTTTTGGCAAGCACTCAGCTCAACTTCCTTAGAAATACATAGAACTGTCGCGGTTCTGGGATTATTGAGCTAAAACTTGGGAGATACAGGAAGTTGGTTTAGTGGGAGCATTTCTGCTTTTATATTTCACAGTTGCTCCTGAGGAAGCGCAATGTGAAATTCATCAATATCATCAATAGGTTGGAATAAAACTGTTTTCCCACCACACGGGTGTTTCTGCTTCATCCCTACACTCAGTGGCCTTGGGCCTGGCACACAAGCTCAGCCTGATCTATCTTACAGGGTATGTTTGTGAGGAGAAAATGGAGGAGGAAAATGTAAGCTGCTTTGGATCCCCATTGGGGGGGAACAGAGGGGTATAAATGAAATAAATAAATCCTTAAAAAGGAAGAAATGTGGTCTGTTGAGGATGGTTGGCACCTGCCACTCGTCTGGAAAGTGGACTTGTTCCTCATTAACCCGTGGAGAATTTTGCTGAGCTTTTCACTTGAAAATCATATGATCGTATGAGACTTTCCTCTTCTTCATGATAAATGTGTAGAATTGGCAGCCCCTTTTGTAGGAGGAGGAAGCAAGAGCCAGAAGAGCTCCTTACTCAGACTTCCTGAAGACTTCTCCTTTAGCCCTTCTCTAGCAACAGTCACTGAAGGATACATTGGCATGGAGTCTCCATTGATAAGGAGACGGAGTGTCCCCTGTGATTCAATCCATTGTGTCCTTTGCCTTCCTTGGAGATCTATGGCAGATTCCACATGGGCCAAAAACAGCGGTGTGAAAACGGTTTGAAAAAGGATTTACACCATTTTAAACCATTTGACACCATTTTCACACTGTTTTCACACCGCTGTTTTTGCCCATGCGGACTCCGCCTATGATTCCACTCCAGTACCCCTCCATCCCATCTTCGCCACCATGCGAAGATAATTATTGGCAGTGCCGATCTCAAGACTGGGGTGAAATTACTTAAAACTTGAGCTAATACTTCTATATTCTCTGCAACGGGTCCCTACCTGAACAAACTCCTTTTGACGGCAGCCACAGCAACACTTAGACCATGGGCCAGATGCCTTGTTTTGGCACCCACCAAAAACTAAATGCATGCAATGCCTTTTATTATGAACAACAAAATTTTTGTCTGTGTTTATTTTGTTTATAGTCTGCCTTTCTTATTGAGACAAGGCAAACAAAGCAACACAGTGTAGACAGACAGCAGAAGACAACCAGTGAGCAGTGCAACAGGATAACCAGAACCTTGAACCTAACTTGGTAACTGACTGGTAACCAGTGGGGTGCCAGCAGAGTAGGAGTGATATGCTGGTTAAACTTAGTACATGATAGCAGCCACCCTGTGACCTTCTGTACTGACTGGAGTTTCCAAGTTGTCTTTAAGGACAGACCCCCACAGATTGAAGATAGCCCAGCCTTGAGATAATCATGGTATGGATCCACGTGGCCAGATAAGCTAAGTCAAGGTAGGGAGGTATTTTCCAGGATCAATGAAGCTGACAGATTTATTTATTTTTTTTGCTGCTTCTTCGGTAATAGTGGTGGGTTCCATACAAACCCTAGATTTTTTTTCTAAGTCATGAAGCATCAGCTGGATCACATCAATGGCAAAGAGTTCCTCAGGTCTTCCCAACTAGTATGACACATTGTGCAAGCCTATGAAATCTCCAGAATTCTTCATTAGTCTGGATTATTTTAAAAGAGGTGAGGGACTACTCTCCCTCTCCCAGTTTGGTTTTAAAATCCATTCTGGAGAACTCAAAAGCTAGCCATGTTATATTATTTTGGTTGGTTTTGATTACAATCTATTGTATGGATTTTGTTTTTGGATTTTTCTATGGACCAACATGGCTATCTAGTTCCCCCCCTCCCGCATTTTGACTCCATTTGAACTGTTTGTGGAGTCCATGTTTTATATCTGTCTGTTAACATCTGAAACTACATCATATAGGAATTGAGATACTCTCCAGGACCCTACCCTTCTATTAGGCAATGGATCATCTATCTATCTATCTATCTATCTATCTATCTATCTATCTATCTATCTATCTATCTATCTATCTATCTATCTATCTATCTATCTATCTATCTATCCATCCATCCATCCATCCATCCATCCATCCATCCATCCATCCATCCATCCATCCATCCATCCATCCATCCATCCATCCATCCATCCATCCATCCATCCATCCATCCATCCATCCATCCATCCATCCATCCATCCATCCATCCATCCATCCATCCATCCATCTCTCTCTATCTATCTATCTATCTATCTATCTCTCTCTCTATCCATCCATCCATCCATCCATCCATCCATCCATATCCATCCATCCATCCATCCATCCATCCATCTCCATCCATCCATATCCATCCATCCATCCATCCATCCATCCATCCATACATCCCTCCATCCATCCATCCATCATCATCCATAAAATCCATCCATCAAAGTAAATCCAAATCAAATCCAATCCATCCATCATCCATCCATCATCCATCTAAATCGTCCATCCATCGTCATCATCCGTCCGTCATCCGTCCGTCAAATCAATCCGTCCATCCATCCGTCAAATCCGTCCATCCGTCAATCCGTCCGTCCGTCCAAATCCGTCCGTCAATCCCATCCCGTCAATCCGTCGTCCGTTCATTCATTCATCCATCCAAATCCATCCATCCATCCAAATCCAAATCAAATCCAAATCCAATCCATCCAAATCCAAATCCACCATCCATCCATCCGTCAATCCAAATCCAATCCGTCCAAATCCCGTCCAAATCCATCCCGTCCATCCATTCGTTTCGTTTCGTTCATTCAGTTTGGTAAACCTAGCCCCCACCCCCCCAAAGGACTCAGGGCTATGTGTCTTGGCCTTGAACAAGATGATGATGAAGAAGAAGTGTTGGATTTATATCTTCCCTTTCTCTCCTGTAAGGAGACTCAAAGGGGTTTACTAACTCCTTTCCCTTCCCCCCTCACAACAAACACCCTGTGAGGTAGGTGGGGCTGGGAGAGCTCCGAAGAATTGTGACTAGCTCAAGGTCACCCAGCTGTCATGTGTTGGAGTGCACAAGCTAATCTAGTTCACCAGGTAAGCCTCCTCAGCTCAAGCGGCAGAACAGGGAATCACACCCAGTTCTCCAGATTAGAGTGCACCTGCGCTTAACCACTACATTATGCTGGATTGGGTTGATGTTACGAAGAGGTTATGTAATCACGGAGATAGAACCCCACTCTTTGACAGGATTCATCAGAACCATTTTCCCCTTTTAGTTTCATTTGAGACCAAAATGATACCAGGTATTCTAAATTTTCTAAATATTTAGATTTTTCTGTACCACCACAAGGGCTAGAAATTTGCTTGAGTTTGGCCTAGTGGGGCAAGTTATTGAAGGGCTTGGCCCTAGTTAGCTAGATCAACCATTAGACATTTTCTGGGCAATTTTACTGACATAGTGAAGGGATAAAGGAGATAACTGCTGGTCCTTGACCTTTCTGGAGGACTTTTCCATTTGATGAGAAATCTCAGAGTGCCATTATGGTTGAAATTTGCTACTCTGTTACATTGATTACATTTATTTCCCTATGCTCCTAAGTGCTGCCCAAACAACTTAGAGAATAATTGAAGGAAGGAGAAATACCCATTTTTGCTTTCCATCGGGAGGTAGATTGGCTGGCTAAATTTGACTAGAGTGGACAGTCATCTGCAAAGGATGAGTTGAAGGGCCTTGAATCCAATGTTGCTTTGTGAGATTTTAATTAAACGGAGAAATCAATAGACAAGCTAAGAGCCTTTCCACGGCTCAGCTCTTCATTGGTGCCCCTCGATAACAATAAGATAATGGACGAAGACGCAGAAACCAAAGAAACGCTGTCTGTGGAAAAGGGCTAAATCAAGAGGTCAAATCCATTTAAAAGCATGAACACCAACAGGAAAAGAATGTCTCAGGACTGGTCAAAAGAAATGTATTTCGTTGAAAGGATGGGGTGCAATTCCAAGGCTGAAGTTAAAGGTGATGGTAATGGATTTTATTATATGGGACAAATATGTCACATGTTGACCTGCCTACTTGTAGATAATGGACTGTGGTCCCTTGCCATAAACACAAAGGGATTTTTGTGCCTATTAGCATGATGCAACCCAGAGTTGAAGAATGAAAGAAAGATATTTTGTTGCAGTACACCAATATGAAGTCCAAATAGTTGAGGTGTACTTTATTCACTAATTCAAGGTTTGGGGATGACTTAAAAGGCCATTCTTTTTAAAGAAAGGGTTGGGGAATTGAAGGAGGAATCGAATATGCTCTAAGCAAATTAAAAATAAGATAAGACTTACAGAGTTTCCGCAGGGCCTGCAAGACGGACCTATTCCACCAGGCGTTTGGCCAGCCTGGTTAAAAATATATCTACCATGTCATCTGGCCTCCCGTGGGCACAATAGTGGGGAGGGGGGTAGCCAGACGCCATCCACATTTTTAAATGGGTTCTGTTTTATGTAACTGATATTTAAATTATGTTTTAAGGAATATTTTAACCTTGTTGTGAACCGCCCTGAGCCCTCAGGGGGAGGGTGGTATATAAAATAAATAAAATAATAAATAAATAAATAATATATCTGAGCTGTGCAAAGCGAACAGATGAAAATGAAATGCCTGACTTTAATCTGACTTTACCATATCTCAAAAGCATATTGCATAGCTGGAAAAAGTACAAAAGAGGGCAACCAAGATAATTAGGGTGGGTTGGAGCACCTTTCCCATGAATTCTGGGACTTTTCATCTCATAAAAGAGACAATTATGGGTGGACATAATAGATGTTAACAAAATTATGCTTGGGGAGGAGACAATTGACAAAGAGAACAGTAAACTCAGGACAGACAAAAGGAAGTCCTTCTTCGTACAGTGAGTGATTAAAATGTGGAATTCTGTTCCAGAGGATGTAATGATCCCCACAGGCAAAGAGAGCTTTAAAAGGGGATTATAGATTCATGAAGGATAAGTCTATGGGTGGCTAATAGCCATGGTGACTCTGACAGGAGGGAACACAAGGAGAAGACCTTGGCCTTCAGAGAAACTGATTGGCCAGTGTGTGGGTCAGGATAAATGAACCACTGGTCTGATTCTGCAGGGCTGTTCATAATGTTCTTCATTAACATTGTTGTGTCTTGAATCTGTTGCCAATAACTTTTGTTGGTTGTCTCAAACTTCTGAGGCTCCACCACTCCCAAATGGCTCTTATCTTTTGCTGCCTTCTGTCGCATTGTGGAGGGCAGGGGACACACCCACGTGGCCAAAGCGACAGCTCTGGGGTAAGAGGCCAGTAGGCCTGTCCCCTGCCCTCCACAAAGTGATGGAAGGCGGCAGAAGGTAAGAGCCATTTGGGAGGGCCACAGGAAAAATGCCAGCGTCCACCTGGTGCCATTTGCTCAGCACTGAATGGACTCCTGCGTTTTCAAAAATGCCATTTTTGGGGGGAGAGGGCACCATGGTATCCATTTGGCAGCGGCATCTGTGCGAAGGCTCCCCCCAAAAACGGTGTTTTACTGGGCCGAAATAGTTGATTTTGACCCGTGCGGAAACAGCCTGAGAAAAAGTGTCTGCTCTTTCTATGCCATCCATAATTTTATAGACCAGTGCTGTGCCCCCTCTTAGTCATTTTGAACATTTACGTTGCATTGCATTTACATTGCATTCTACCTCCCAGTGAGCTTACCTTTCCTCTGCCATAGACTTTCCTTTAAGCATTGTTTTTTGCCATTTCCAAAGCCATGACGGGGCTGAACAGAGAAGCTGCATGGTTTCCAAATGCTGACAAAATGTGACTTTTCCTGTGGATTCACTTTTCCCCATGAAGCAAAATAGATAAACAGGAAGCAAAATTCTGTATCTGGCTTTTGTTGTTCCTTCTGGTCTTCCCCAGCTCACTCAATAGCAGTTCTTCTTACTATTCTGGCCACCATTTCCAAACAATCAGAATTTTTTGTGTGTTTTTTTAAAAACCCCACTGCAGGTCTACTGCTGGAACAAGGGACCGGTCTATTGAGCTATCAGACACCAGGAAAAAAGGGGGGAAATCTCCCCAAATTGAGTTTGCAAGAAAGCAATAAGGCATGCAAGATTTAAACTTTTGCCCCTGCTGGATGGACTTGAGAAGAAAAGGACACTTTAAAAATGCATAAAATGTAGGCAAAGGGGGCTCTGCTAGCGTGATGCCTTTATTGTGTATATATGTATATAACAGAACACTCTGCGCCTCTCCTATTATCCGTGTGATTTAGTTTGGTCCTACTGGGCAGAGCTCTTGGTTTCAGTTTCTAGTTCTTGTATGTTAGCTAATGCAAATGGTTGTAAGAGATGCCTTCCTTGCAAATAGAAGCTGCTGTTTTGAAACAGCTTGTCTCTGCTGAATAGGCCAGAGAACCAGTGCCTGAGTGAGTAGTCCAGCCCAATATTTTGCATAAACAGAAAATCATGGGGGAAACGCCACTGCGAAGCAAACAGCCTTGGAGCAAGCAGTAAGTGCACAAAAGCCCTCTAACTCTAAAATGAAAAAAAGAGGCCCAGAGTCTTCAGCCTTTCCTAAGGGGAAAAAATGTCTAACCCCTTACACTTTTAATGGAGGTGTGTCAGGGTGGACACCGCCTAAAGTTGCCCTCAGCCAACCAAACAAGGAGGAAAGGGGGAATCATTTCCACCTTCCTCCAGCACTTCCTTTCACAAGTGAGTCATAGCCTTTTGCAGACTTCCCTTCCCTGGAAACAAGCAGCTGGGTCCTTGCTAGCCCCCTCTATAATTAATCACTTGCACACTGATAAATTCCTGAAGGTCATGCTAGGCCTCAGAGGCTGACCGCCTTCTTGCATGTTGACTGTTGGAGTGTCCCTTAATGCTATTTATGGTTCAGTGATAGGATCAGTGGGAATAAGCCCTGCGTACTCCTTGGAAGCACACTGTACTTCCCTGGGCCCTGACATGCTCATCTGTGCATTGCTTGGGCAACGGAGCCGCTGACTCTTTGGTGGGGAAACCTGGATTGTCAAGTAACTTTCTAGTGGGGTCTTTCGCCTCCATCTTTTCCCTTTGGCAAGGTCGGCCCAGGATCTACTGCACAGGATGAATCTGGATACAGAAGAGAGAGCAAAGAGAATATCACTCCGAAGCAGCTCAGGTTACTCTTTCCAAGCAGGATAAGAAAGGAGAAGTCCTATCGCTTCTCTGTTGAGAACGGTGGAGCTGGAGGAGTTGAGAAGTAGGCCAGAAGCTCTTCCCATCGGTGCTCAGGTTCAAGGTTTTTGCAAGGTCCGATTGATGTCACAGATTGGGGGGGAGGGGGAAGCTCTATTCTCCTCATGTGCACATCACCGGAGGGGGGCCAGGCTGATAGTGCTACAGCAATACTCACTCTTGTCTGTTTTGTGTCCTTCATATTTAAGTTTGCTGTGCTACTTGAGGCATTCATTGAAAGCTGGGTTTTATTGTTTTTATTGATAATGGTTTGTTAGCATGCGTCTTCAGGATCCAGGTTTGATTGAGAATGAAAGGTATAAAGGGGGGCAGAGATTGACTTGTCATTTAATGTATTTGCCCCAACTTTGATGTATTTGATGTATTTGCCCCATCATTTTATAAGTCACATTTCAATATAATATTTGACTGTTTCCAAGACCTTTAATAGTGGGACAGACAAGGTGAGAACTAGGGGAAAGAACGGGGGGGGGGGGGGGGTGCTTGCTTAAAATTCACAAAGCATAAAGGGAGAAAGTGCTGGGAGAAAATGAAATGCTCTTTTTAGTGCTTGAACACACACAAAGCTGCCTTATACCGAATCAGATCGCCGGTCCATCAAAGTCAGTATTGTCTACTCAGACTGGCAGGAACTCCAGAACCTCGGGAGAGGCTTGTCTCTCATCACCTACTGCCTGGTTATTCTTGATTTTAACTGAAGACGCTGAGAATTGAACAGAGGGCCTTTTGCAGGCAAAGTGGAGGCACTTCTACTGAGCCACAGCTCCTACAAACTTGCAGCCCTAGAATGTAACAAACTAAATTCCCTCCCCTTCTCTGGTTTCCAGGAGAGAGAAAGAAAACTGGGAAGGAACTAAAACAGGAAGAATTTTTATCATGTGCAACTGAACTGTTTTTTAAAATAATTTATTATTTTTCATTTTTTAAGAGCATCCAGATGTAATGCCCTTTCTGTTCTAGCTCTTTTGCGGGCAAGCAAATCGCTGAAGTAGCTCTCCAGGGTCCTGAAAAAAACTGTGTATGTGTTTTTAAGGCATTGTCTACCACACAAACCACTTTCCACAGAGAAGCCATTTAATTGAACTCTACAGAAGGGAATTCCTGAATATTAGTGTATAACAGCCAAGAGGCAGTGAAATGGGCACAAGTGTTGACTGAGGAGGCTGGCATGGTTGTGTACATGAGAGAGGATGTGGGAAAGGAGCCTTGGTGCTAAAGGTTTGTTGTTGTCTCGATCACTGTTTGTGGGTTTCTTTTTTGTGTGAATTCCTCAAATTATGCCCTTTTGCAGCAGCTGCAGATTCCTTCATAGCCTTGATCCCCATTGATCTGAGCCAATGCAATGCATGTGGTTTGCAACAACTGGACTTCTCTGCGTTGGACAGCATCTGAATAAGGGACCACGTCGCACCCAGGTGGCCCCAGCTTGGACCCTTTGGTTGCACCATGCAGCTCTCAACCCATCTTGTACCAAAGCGGATGGCGATCCAGTCTCTCCTCTTCTTAGTATTGCTGAATCACCACTCACTGCAGAGACCCCTGGCAGGCTACCGCAATGGCATAAGCAGTGACGATGGGCGCCAAGGGAGCACAGGGCTAATCCAGTGTGGAGAATACAGCAACCAAGTCTTGCCCAATGGGAGGTGCAAAATTGTAGCCACCCTGCCACAGCTGGATGAGCAAAGGTGCCCAGATATGTTCCGCTGCACGGATGAGGTCTCTTATTGGCTGCATGAAAATGAGGAGCGGAAGCAGCAGATACTGGAACTGCGGGAACTCATCGCTGAGCTCCAAGAAGAGCTGAGGAACCATCGACATCGTATCAAGGTTCTAGAGCTTCAGGTAAGCATGAATGCACAAGTTCCTCTGAAAAGTCCTCTCTAAGTAAATGAACTTCTGTTGCCCAGGTGCACACGCATCATGCCTATGAAACTTAAAACATGTGATCGGTGGGGGGAGGGGAAGCATGAGTTAGCGATGCTGCTGAAATTCACACTCCACAGTCTCAGTGTACCTGGAAATCTTTGGCTTGGATGGTGCATATGAGTCAGAAAAAAGTCTATCCCATCTCTTCCCTTCTACTTTCTGCTCCCTTCTCCCCCTCTCCTCTCCTCCCCTCCCCTCTCTTCTCTTCTCCTTCTCTCTCCCCTCTCCTATCTATTCTCCTTTCCACTCCTTCCCTCCCCCTTATCCCCTCTATTTTCCTCTCTCCCATGCCATCTATTCTATTCTCCCTTCCTCTCCTTCCTTCACCCCTCTATTTTCCTGTTCCCTCTCCCATTTCTTCTCCTCTTCCTTCCTCTCCTTCCCCCTCCCCTCTATTTTCCTTTCCCCTCTCCCATCTATTTTCCTCTCCCTTCTCTTCTTCTCCCCTCCCCTGTCCTTGTGCTCACAGGATGACATCGTCCCCAGAACATCTGTCATCCTAATGTTGGGCATCCTTTTGAGAACATTTACCACTGACTACTGTGTGCCTTAGTCACTGATAAAACAGGTGATGTGCCAAGAAGGAGGCAAGGATGTGGAAGGGAGAATTCTCTCCTTCTGGCTCCCAATTTTAATGGAAAGGGCCTTGACACTGGATGTTCCAAAAGGCAGATTAAGCCCTGTGCAGTTGCAACATGGGAATGAACTATGCGTGTATAAAGCATAAGACAAGCAGTTTAGATCAAGATGAGTGAGCAGAAATACAAAGTTTTTTTAATGAACAGTCAGCAGTGACACTTATAAATGGAAAGCCATTTCCAACTTGAGTACAAGGAACTTCACCCATCTCTACTTTACTGCCTAGAGCAGTAAAGGGGTCGCGACCCCTTTGGGGGCCGAACGATCCTTTCACAGGGGTCGCCTAAGACTCTCTGCATCAGTGTTCTCCATCTGTAAAATGGATGAATGTTAGGGTTGGGGTTCACCACTACATGAGGAACTGTATTAAAGGGTCGCGGCATTAGGAAGGTTGAGAACCACTGGCCTAGAGAATATAACAGCCTCCAGGAGGGTTCTCTCCAAACTAGATGAGAGGGTATCAATGCAGCAAATGAGGTTAATTGTTAGATAGTGTACAATGATGCTTGCTGGAATGGAACCACTAACTAAATGTACACTCTATACACTAAATAAATATACACTGACTACATTGACTAAATATACTCTAACTAAATATACACCTGTAGGATCTGACCTGGCAGGGAATCACCATGAAAATGTTGACTCAATGGATTTATCCAACTGCTCAGCTAATCAGTGTTGAAGGGCTTCTAACCCTTCTTCCAATGGAAGAGCTACTTCAGTTGGAGAAAACCTCTTTAGCCTGAAGGAATTCTTCCAGTTTTTCTGAGCAGAGCTGCAGTCAGAATGGTAAATTGCTTTGCTACGGATCATTAGGAAAGGGGCGGAAAACAAAACCACAGGGCCCTCATAGAGAACTACAAGGCAATGGCCATTGTTCACCAGAATTCAAAAAGAATATTGTAGTGCTGGAAAAGACATAGAAAGGAAAAGAGCAACTAAATTAGGATGAATAGCCTGCATGTAAAGGCTGAAAAGCCTGAGTCTTTTCTATTCAAAACCATGATCAAGGTTCCTAAAATTAAGAATGGGGCCTGTAAAGAGAACAGAGAACATCCTTCCTCTCCCACTCAGGGGCACCTAAGAAAACTGATGAGCAATAAGCTCAGAGTGATTTCTTTAAAAAAGCTAATTTTTCACTCAAGATATAATCTCTTTGTGGAATTTACTGCTACAAAATATAATGATGGCTACTATTTTTTAAGCTATCTTTAAAAGGGGATTAAACAAGTTGTTGGAGGACTGGTCCTTCAATAGCTGTCAACCTCAATTGCTAAATAGAACCTTCATGTTCAGAAGCAGCAGCAGGGACATCGGTAAGAGGGGGTTCACGGGTTCAAAAAAAACCCCATTCCATGTCCGAAGCAAATTGTCTCCAGGTGCCCCGCCCTGGAGTGGGGGGAGCCCTGGGGGTGGGGTGGGGGCGTGGATCTTGGCGAGGCAGGGTCACATCCCAGGGATTGGTGGGGGCGTGGCCCCACCTCCTGAGCCCCACCCCCTGAACCCACCCCTTAAAAAATCCATACCTACGTCACTGAGCAGCAGCATTCCAAATACAAGTGCAGAAAGGCAGCAACAGAAGAAGACTTTGGCCTCCATGCTGTGCTTGTCCACCTTCCAGGAACATTTTAGCTTCTGTGAAACAGGATGCTGGATTAGATGGCCTGCTTGCCGGATCCAGCAGAGCTGTACCTACATTCATAGCAACTGTAGCTCACAGCTTTTCTTTGTAGCTCTGTTTAAAAAGTAAAAGGGAGAAGAAAGAAATGAATTCTGATATGCTTTTTAATATATCACTGTCTGGAATGGCATAAGAAATCACCCACACACAGACATCCCATCCCACCCCAACAGAGAAACAAACAAGAGCAGGGATGGCTGATTTCAAGGTTATATGATGAATTGCAGAGCCCAGGAATAGCCAGCCCTCTGGGAAGAAATGGAGTTGGCCTGTTATTAAGCCCCATAAATCTTGGTCACTAAATGGAGCTCCAAATTTGTTTATGAAGGTGGCTCGACGGCACGATCCTTCACTTTGCATTCTTCATCTGCATAAAAGCAGTTGCTTAAATCAAAGTTTTTGCTCTCCAGGGAGTGGGCATAATAATAAAAAAAGCAAATGATGTCACAGTCTTCTGGGAATCTGCTTTTGTGCAATCCTAATTGACATGAAATGCAGAGGGAACAGAATACCTGCTATGCATGCAGAGAGTCCCCAGTTCCACCATAGTCATCTCCACTTAAAACGGATCTCAGGTAGGATGAGGTGTGCATGAATGGTCTCCTGCCCGAAGAGCCCCTGCCAGTCAGACAAGAGAGTTTTGAAGCGGGGCAGACCAATGCTCGATAAAAGGCAGCGTCATGTGAATAGGACCTTAGTGCTCCTACATGTGGCACAGGTGGCCCTACCCTGAAAGATTATATGAGGAGTCTTTAATGGTGGTAGATCAGACTATGGCACAATACAGTGGAAAGTTTTAAAGTTATGTATCCTTTCTCTCAGATCAAAGAATAGGGAGATGGTTTAGACTCAGAGGATGGCATTTAATAATTCGTTTTGTACAATCTTCCTTCACTAGTTTTTAGCCTAGTTTTCTCATGTGTTTTCCCCCCTTTTAAAACCAGTGGCTGTAATTCCACCTTCTTTTAACAAGATGGGTGATTTATTGGGGGTCTGTCTGCTCCACCAGCACCTAAACTGGGCATAATACTGGCCAGCATAATGATTCCAGAGGGATAGCTGTGTTGAGTCTACTGCTGTGTTAGTCTATGCCCCCTTTCCCTTCCGCTTCCCCTTTTTCCTTCCCCTTTTCCTTTCCCTTCCCCTTGTTATGATATATGGATGAATCTTGGTATGGGGGGATTGGGGCATAGTCAATATTTTGACCCCTTGGGCTGGTATTAATGACACAGAGAAGTTGACTAGACTCTATTGCTACTGATTTTATTGTTTCATTGTAATGGATTGTTGTAGCCACCCTGAGCCTATATGGGGAAGGATGGTCTATAAATCAAAACAAACAGAAGTGTGGCAGCACCTTAAAGACTGACAATATTTATTGCAGTGTAAACTTTCCTGAGTCCAACTTGAATTGTAACTCAGTTATCAAGGTGTCTGCAAAAAGATTATACACTCTCCCTGCATCTGAAGAAGTGAGGTGTGACTTATGAACGCTTCTGCTGGAATGAATTTTTAACATTTCCTTACAGTCCGCCTCTCTCACTAAGACTCAGAATGGATTACATAATGTAAAACTGCAACCAAATAGCACAAGGCAGTCAATAAACAATGCAATTGGGCTAAGAGTACAAAAATTAGAAACAGTGCAAAAAAGTTTCAGACATATGTAATAATTTTTTCAGAGTACATTACTTTGCTGGCCATAAACTGGTCTTAGTTTGATTGGTGCCTAGATGCAAAGCTGCCTGGAATCCTCCTGACCTGTACCTTAGCTCGATCTCCAAGCTCCAACTAGATTACTGGTTAGTTGTGAACTCTATGGAACATGGTTGCTTATCAGTAGTATCTAATAAGGACACTTAGTTTTCAATGGTAAAGTTTTGGTTTCCTGATAAGGCAGCCAGTTGGAGTACTTTTCAAGTCGGTTTTGAAAAGGAACATTCTTTTTAAGCTCTTGTGCAGTCTTCTGCACAGAAGAAACAAAGGTTTTTCAGGAAGCTGGACGTGGTATGATAGCAAAATCTCGAAGAAGTGCAGCCCGCCCACCCCCTGCTTTAACACCAGATCTCCTTTCTCCTCCAAAGTATGAAGAGAAGGCCAGTCAGAACTCCACGGTGGAGCAGCGAGTCCAGGATCTGGAGCAGCAATCCCAAGAGGCCATTACCATGCAGCACAAGCAAGCCACATTGCTATACAACGTCCAGGCCCAGGTGCACAACATCTCTCTGCTGATGGAATGGGTGCGGCACAACCCCGGCTGCCTGGTCCCTGCACAGATGCGGCTGCAGCAGGAGCTGCACCGTCCAGGTGAGATTTCTGACCCCGGTCTCTCTCATAGGGAGGGGCCACAGCACACTGGTAGAGCAGCACTCAGCATGCTGATGCTCCCAGGCGCAATAACCCATTGAAGGCTTTCCTCTAAGGGGCAGGAAAGAGCTCACCCTGCCAAGACCCTTGAGATTACTGCCAACCACAGCAGACAATGCTGTGCTAAATAGACAAGTGATATGGTTTAGTAAGCCCTGACCTGGATAGCCCAGGCTAGTCAGACCCCAGAAGTTGAACAGGGTTGGCCCTGGTCAGTATTTGGATGGGAGACCATCAAGAAAGTCCAGGGTTGCTACACGCAGGCAGGCAATGGGAAACCACCTCTAGTGGTGATGGCCACTAACCTGGATAGCTTTAAAAAGGGCTTGGACAGATTTATGGAGGAGAAGTTGATGCATGGCTACCAATCTTGATCCTCCTTGATCTCAGATTGCAAATGCCTTAGCAGACCAGGTGCTCAGGAGCAGCAGCAGCAGAGGGCCGTTGCTTTCACATCCTGCACGTGATCTCCCAAAGGCACCTGGTGGGCCACTGCGAGTAGCAGAGTGCTGGACTAGATGGACTCTGGTCTGATCCAGCAGGCTAGTTCTTAAATGTTCCTTGCCATTTAAAAAGCCCACAGGGCTGCCATAATTTGATTGTGACTCGATGGCAGGGGGGTGGGGAAATTCATAGAAACTGTATTGTCGAAGGCTTTCACAGCCGGAATCACTGGGGTGCTGTGTGGTTTCCATAAACCACACAGCACCCCATTCATAGAAACTGTTTCCTCCCTCCCCCACTTTGGATTTTTATTGATCCTATCCAAAAGATTCCAGGTCAGGCATCTGCTACCTTTTAAAATTGAAAGTTCCAAACTGTGTCATAACTCGGAGCCAGCGTTCTGCAACGAGCTGGTCCAATGATAGCCCACGTGCATGACTTGAAACTGTACATCTTAACACTACTGATAAGTGATGTGTTGACTATTACTTTCCTTTGTTTATTTACATTCTTTATAGTCCACCTTTCTCTTTGGGACTCAAGGTGGATTACACAGTCAGTCAGTACAATGGGACATCCAGTAAACAATGCAGTAGGATTTAGATGTAGTTGTTCTACATCCTCCCTTCACTGTACAAGGCTTCCAGTTCAATTACGGCATTTCCCCCCTCCCCATTATCTTATAGCTCAGGGTTCTCCTCTTTATTCTCCCCTTGAGACAACACTACTCCCAGCCCCAGGGCAGGAAGCATCAGTCTGCAATATGAAAGGCTGAGAGGGATCCGGGATCCTCAACACTGGATCTCTGGTCAGGGCTTCTTGTAGTACTTGAAAATCCTGCTCAGACTCTGGGGACCACTGAAGGCTATCGGGCTACCACTTCTAGGTCATTTCTGTCCAGGGGGTGGTTAAGGTCAGAAAATCAGGAGAAAAATTGGCAGTAGCAACTCACCAACCTGAGAAACCACAGCAGGGCCCTTTTCAACACAGGGTAACGCCATTGCCATAATACTCCACCTTGACCTCTGTGAACCAAATGTAACCCCATTCTACCTTGAACCCCAAGTATTTCACCTGTCTACTCCCAATATGGAATTTGAAGGGTGTGTGATCCGGAGTGTGGGGTGTGGGCATGGAAGGGCTCAGGATGCAGTGTGGCCCCTGCACCAGCGTAGATGCTCCTCAATGCAGCGTAAGTGGCACCCATGCCAGTGCAGGGGCACTTTCAGCCTGGGAATGCCCCCTTATGCTGGGGTAGCACAGATCCTTGGGCTGCATACAGGACTTCCAATGCGGTCAGTGATTTCTCTCTCTTTTCTAATTTGCCACACCTCTACAAACCTCTTTGGAGGTGGCAGGGCTGCACCGTGCCCAGGCGCTCCCCCCTCCCCTGCTCAGGAACGGGCTGCCAGAGGTCAACCCATTCTCCTGCAATTGCAATTGCAATAGGACTAGGGCTGGGCGATACAAATGCTTTCCCCAGGATTGGCCAGGAATGTCTTCCCCAGATAAGACCATCCTTGCCCACAGGGACCAGCCCATGGCCTCGTAGCCAGCCCTATGCAGTGGATCTAATTAGGTTTCCCATGCTCTGCTTCCCACGACTCTGCTCTCCAGTATCCAGGTGCCCCAGTGTGCATGGCTTTCATTTGGATCCCTGGCTCTTGTTTGTCTCTCTGATTTCTCTTTCAGTAAAGCACATCTTAGAAGCCCTCTAGTCCCATAACAATCGTTGCCTGCTATTCCCTTCAAATACTGGTTCTTCCAGCAGCCCACCTACCCCCCAGGTGCTTCCATATGTGCAGCTTACTGAATCATACCCCACCCCCACACCGAGCCACAACTCCCACAGGTAATCTCCTTCAGACCAAGCTAGGCACCTCCTCCTCCTCCTCCTCCTCCTGAGTCCAACCAGTCCAAATTAAGTCAGAATGACACACTAAGAATTTCGTGTCCAGAAAAGCAGGATTACAAATCTGTTAGAAATGATACCTATTAAGCAAAGGTGCTTAAATGTGCGTCAGTCTTCATCCAGCAAGGATCTCTGCAGGGGGCGGAAAACCCTCGTCCCTGACTGCTGGGAATCCTGCTGAGCTCTCCCTCCTGCCTCCACCCTTGTCAAACTTCAAATGTCTCCTTCTCATGGAGCTCCGGGCTTTAGGGTTATTAGGCCCCTGCCCCGAAGTCTCCACGGGAAGGAGCAAAATCTCAGGGTTAGAGGTCAGAACCAGAGGGGTGGGCAAGGGATTGGCTGCTTGGCTTAACAGGAGCTTTTGCAGCTAGCTGCCTCTCATTAGATCTCAGGCGCTTAACAAAGTCAGCCCTGATTAATCCTTGAGACCACCAAGGGTGTCCAGCGTTGTCGCGCAGAGGCAGGCAAGGACAACCCCACTCTGTTTGTCTCTTGCCTGGAAAACCCAATGAGAATATTGTTAAGTCGGCTCCAACCTGACCCCACTTTCCACCCCCATCCCCACCATATCCATCAGCTTTCACCCCAAAGCCAGCTCAACCAGGTTCCATTCAGCCCTGCCCTGTCTCACTGGGCTCCATCCAGACAGCATCCTGTCGAGTCTCCCAGACTTTGGGCGTTTCCCCATTTGCCACGACCCCCCTATGCCATGCGCTGCTCTCAGCGTGCATCATTTCTGGTGCGTGCCCGGGCTTCCCCACGACCCCGTGCTCTGCGCAGGGTCATCAAAAGGCGTCATTTGGAAGAGCGCCAGGAATGACGTGCACTGAGGGGGCGCGGCGGCGGCGGGGCGGCTGCATTGTCGCCGCCCCTGTAGTGGGGAGTGCCGGGCGACCCCGCACTGCTTGCCTACAGTAGCGCGCAGCTACTGGTAAGTGGGAAAAACGCCATGTGTTTCCTGAGTTTCGGAATCAGAGCAACTCCACATCTAGCAACTCCACCCATCTGTGCACCACAAAAAAATACCCTGCTTACTCTTCAGTGATCCACACAGTATAACCTATACAGTGGGATGAGTGGGCTGGAGATCCAACCAGCGTTCCCATTCAAGCCCACCTAATCCCCCTCCTCAGTTTACTTGCTGTTGCACAGCAGCCTGTTTGGTGGACAAAGGGGATTTCTCTTTTCTCCCTTTCTACCGTGGAAAAGCTGGCTGGAGACACCTTGTGGTCTGTGCTAATGCAACCAAAACAAAGATGGGGTGGTGGATTTATCCCTCTAACCTATCAATACGATGCATAACTGGAGATGCAAAAACCTAGCAAAATACTAGGGACATTGCGGGGGGGGGGGGATATTTTCTACATAGCGTCAACATTTCCAGAAGGTTCACATCTTTATATATGACATAAACTTTCTGCAGTTTCAGACCCAAACATTCATGAGGTTCACAGTCTAAAACTTCTAGAGCTTCAAAGTATGAAGACTAATGATTAAATAAAATCAAAAGTCACCTTTATTAAGAGCAACCAAAATGACACTACAAAGCGTGCACTAGGACTCTTCATCAGTCTGAGTGTTCTAAAAAAAGATGATCAGCAAGAGAGAGGAAAGGTTCCTGCTGCCGAGTAAAGGCCTCTTGTTTGCATCCTGTGTAGAAGAGTAGGCAGGTTTGAATAGTCATTTCTCTGAACACAGCACTTTACAGCACTTTGCCAGGAAAGGCGTGAGGTAAAAATATAACAAAATGACATAATAACATCATCAAAACTGCTGGGACTCTGCCTCAAGGAGCTTCCAGGAGACACCTCCAAAGCAAAACAACAGATGAGGGAAGGGAAGGGAAGGCAATGGTGCATATTTAGGCTGTGTCACAACTGGAGATGGGGACTATGACAAGCCTCCTCCAGTGGTACCACACCCTGCTATGGGGTGCTGCCAAAGGGAGGGCCGAGGGAAAAAAATTTATTCTTGGGGTTTTTGCCCACTCTTAATTATTAATGGCACACAAAAGAGGCTTTTCTTTTAGAAACAACAAAACAAGAATTTATTTACAGAAAGGAGTTAAATCTGTTCTTTTGTTTTAAAGTTTACTGTAAAACTTAGGCTATGCACATTAAGTTGTACTTTGAACCGTCCCTACCCTCTTTAGAGAGACTTTTGGATTATCATTTCCCCTCAGGAAATTAAGTTTCCCCTAGGTTATACACAGGTTTCACATACAGGCAGTCTCCCCTCTGGAGTGTCTGTCACACACTGGGCAGTACAGAGAAAGCCTCAGGATTTTCTGCCTAAAATAACAGAAATGCCCTCCTTCCTCTAAATTGCCACATCCTCAGGAGCTTCACTGCATCCATATCTGGGCAGCTCTCTCTCTCTGTCTCTCTCTGTCTCTCTCTCTCTCGGTAGACCTTTGTGTGTTTTGCTAGTGTGACTGGTCTGGTAAATTTTCAAGCCTCCTAGCCTTTTGAGAATGAACTGTAACAGTTCCCTCTTCAATGGTCACCTTCCAAACTTCAACGGTCACCTTCCAAACTGCTCCCTCCCTGTCTGCAACCTTCCTCTTGGCTATACAGCCACAACAATTTCCAGTCAGCTCTCTCCCAACCCTTTATGGGTCTGAAGTTTCTAAAGCTTTTTGGAGTCCAAGTCCCTTAATCCATTACAACGGACCAAGGAGGGAAAGTTAAATACTTCATGGATAAGGTAGCCTCTCAGGAGGGATTTGACGAGGAAGAGAAGGACAGAGGAGGTTAGCATGGGAGAGGGTCCTGGTCAGTGGTGGGATTCAAATAATTTAAAAACTGGTTGTTTACAAGCACCATTTTAACAACCGGTTCTGCCGAAGTGGTGCGAACTGGCTGAATCCCACCACTGGTCCTGGTCTTGTGAATGAGTGCCTATTTCCACTTTGCGGACGATTCCCACCTTTTGATGCACTGAAAAGCTTCGCATTCATTCCATCCCTGGTCTTCTCCAGCAAAAGATTCCCATGGGACCCTCTTCCCAGATGCACAGAGCCCTTGACACCGATTCACAAAACAGGATAAGCTCCTCAAGACTTTCACCCACTAACCCAAATCCAGCCTAAATCTCTGACAGAGGCAGAAAGGAAAACACATCCCTTTGGCCGCCAATCCCTTTAAGCCAGCTGGTTCTTGGCCTCTCCAGGCTGCCTTTCGAAGAGCCTTCCCCCTGGCTTTCTCTGCTTGAGCCCCTAGAGGATTGCTGCCAGGCAAGACTAGTCTGAATGGAGCGATGCTCTGATTCGAGGTAGGGCAGCTTCACATGCGCCGCGTGGGTTTTGTTAGTTAAGGGAAGAGCAAACGACCCCCGAATCTCTGCCTCTGGCCTGGTTTCATGGGGCTGGTTTCTTCCTCAGATGTGAGGCATGCCAAGAACTGCCCCATTGACTGTGCCTCCATATACTACAATGGAGTCCGCCGCTCCGGTGTCTACAGCATTATGCCGTCCGTGGAGGGGCTGCCAATCGAAGTACTGTGTGAGATGGATGTGGAAGGTACGGTCAGAGGCCCTGGGACTTCCTGAGTGAGAATCCTGACAGGTGCTTTCCTGGGAGGTTGGTCAAACATTTATGCTCAGAGGGACTCCACGTAGCTTTGGAGTGGTTTGCAAATGCTTGGAGCCCCCAGTCTGGGACCTGGGTGTGAATGAGGGAAGAGCTGTATCTCTTGCTCTCCCCTTTTTACCTGAAAACCTATCTTGGGTTAGGTCATTCCCATGAGCAGCAGCTGAAGGTTTGGATGGATTAGAAGGAAAGAGAGAATACTCACAATACTAGAACCAGGGGGCATACATTGAAAATTCTGGGGGGAAGAATTAGGACGAATAAAAGGAAACACTTCTTCACGCAACGTGTGATTGGTGTTTGGAATATTCTGCCATAGGAGGTGGTGATGGCCACTAACCTGGATAGCTTTAAAAGGGGCTTGGATAGATTTATGAAGGAGAAGTGGATTTATGGCTACCAATCTTGATCCTCCTTGCAAATGCCTTAGCAGACCAGGTGCTCAGGAGCAGCAGCAGCAGCAGAAGGCCATTGCTTTCACATCCTGCATGTGAGCTTCCAAAGGCACCTGGTGGGCCACTGCGAGTAGCAGAGTGCTGGACTAGATGAACTCTGGTCTGATCCAGCTGGCTTGTTCTTATGTTCTTATGAGAAATGCACAAAGCCATCACATGAGAAAATGGATCCAGTCAAAGGTGGGGGAGGGCAGAGAATGAGAAATGCGGCCGGTTTTTGAGCAGTGTCTGTCCTGGCCAGACAGCTAGTCCTTCTCTGGTTCCAAAATTTTCCATGGCTTTCCTTTAATACCTTGATCCAAACGTATCAAATTTAAATCCCAGACTTTCTCCAAAGAGGCCAGGATGAAATCTGGCCCAGTTTTAGTCCTGTGGGATGGGCTGAGAGATGAAAAGAGCCCATTATTTAGCGGTGGGGGCCATATGTCTTGCATTCAAGTGGACTCAATCCATGGCATCCCTGCTGAACTGGATCTCTATAGCAGCTCCTGGCAAAGAAGACAAGTCTAGATCAGGCAAAGACTGGACTCGGTTAAAAGGGCCAAGAAAGTCACTGGCCTAAGGCCACCAGTTGCCAACTCTGGGTTGTGAAATAACTGGAGATTGTAGGGGTGAAGTCTGGAGACAGTGGAGTTTTGGTAGGGGAGGGACTTTAGTGCGGTATAATGCCATAGAGTCCATTCATCAAAGTTGCCCTTTCTCCAGGGAAACGAATCTATGTAATCTGTAGATAATGTCTAATTCAGGGAGATCTCCAGGCCCCACCTGGAGGTTGGCAACCCTATGACCCAGTGAGGATTTTAGCCCAGATCTCCCTGGTGCTGGTCTTATATTTGAACTCTGAGCCAATGTGGTATAGTCATTATAGTTGGACTAGTATCTGGCAGACCGAGGTTTGAATCCCCACTTGTGTTTCAGCCTAACCTTCCTCACAAGGTTGTTGTGTGAATAAAACAGAGGTGAGAAGAATGATCTAAGCCAGTTTGGCTCCCTGTTGGGGGAAAAGCAGGGTGTACATGAATTAAAATAAATAAATCACTACACTCATATCGGCTCTGGGGTTCTGTGATGTTCCTGTCCCGTGTGCTTGGGGTGGTAGCAAGTTAGAAATTCCACAAACTGACTAAATTCTTGGCAGGTGGAGGTTGGACAGTCATCCAGCGACGGCAGGACGGCACAGTCAACTTTAACCGGACATGGAATGAGTATAAGGATGGGTTTGGCGATTTAAACGGTGAATTCTGGATGGGCAATGAAAACATTCACAAGATCACCAACCAAGGGGACTACTCCCTCCGCATCGACCTGGAAGACTGGAATAACAAGCACAAGCATGCCTTCTACCAGCTCTTCAGGTATGGAAGGACAAGGCTGGATCACCTGCGTGGGGCACCTGTGGGAGACCAACCATTACAGTACCTTTCTGGTCTCCAGAAAAGTCTTTCCACAAAGTTAACTAAGGCAGTAGCGCCACCTGCTGTGAGCTACGGAAATCAAATATCCATTTATTTGACATGGGGACTTATATTCCAGACACTGGAGATGCGTCTGCATGTTCAAAATGTTTATTTACTGTATTTATAGTTCACTTTTCTCAATGAGACTCAAGGTGGGTTATAAAATTTAAAACAATGCAGTAGGAATGTATAAGTGAGCCTGATTTCAGCCAGGAATAGGGCGAGGTATAGATGTAATACAATAAAATAAGTATATGACATTGGCGGGGGTAAACTGCCATCAAGGTGTAGCTGACTTAGGTGACTCCATAGAGTTTTCAAGGCAGGTGATGTTCAGAGTTGATCTGAAGGCCATTGCCTTCCTCTTTGTAGTGACCCTGGACTTTCTTGGCTGTCTCTCATTCAAATACTAGCCAGGGCAGTCAAGATTTGGCAACAGCCTGGACCATCCAGGTCACATGTTACACCAGAAATATGAAAACTGGATTTCAAATAATTATAAAACAATGCAATAAATGCAATAAATGCAATAAATGCATACAGATAATGCATACAATAAACAGTGCCCTCTAGATCCAGCCACAACAGAGAATGGAATATCCTCAGTTTGCATGAGCACCACTCAAAATAAGACAGGGCCTTATATTAATTTTTGCTGCAAAAGATGCATTAGGCCTTATTTTCAGGAGATGTCTTACTTTTTTGTGCCCCAGGGGTGCCCAGGGGGTGGGGGGGTTTCAGGGGCGTTCTGGGAGCATGGTGGGGGCGTTCCGGGGGCAGGTAGGGGCATTCTGGGGTGGGAGGAGGAAGGAGGGGCGTGGCAGGTCAGGGGCGCAGGGCAGGGGCTGTGCCAGGGAATCTGTAACTAGGGCTTGTTTTTGGAGTAGGACTTATATTTCAAGCATCCTCCAAAAATACCAAAAAATCATGCTAGGGCTTATTTTCGGGATAGGTCTTATTTTCGGGGAAACACGGTTGGAACAGGGTGCTGCTCTTACAGTCTCCTGGCACAAGACTTTCCTCCTGTTATTATGACATCATTCAAAGGATAAGATCAGGAGTTCTAGTCATGCATATGATTGTTTTTGGGACGTTTGCTTCACTGGGAATGGTTTTAAAGGTGATCCGAATGCAAAGTACCTGTCCTAACTCAACACAGAATTTTGACACTTGCTGAGCCTGGGGAACAAAAATACAATCTCCCACTCCCCTCTTTCCACCTCATTTCCAAAGCTGCTTTGTCTTGGGAATGCTTGAGAATCCCATCCGAAGACCCATTCCTGACATGCTCCGTATTGTTTCACAGCATTGAGGACGAAGCCAACTATTACCGCTTGCATGTCGAAAGCTTCAGCGGGACAGTGGAGGATTCCTTTGCCTGGTACCATAACAAAAGGAGTTTCAGCACACCCGATTCCGGGAACATCTGTGCTGCCATTTCACACGGTGGCTGGTGGTATCACCAGTGCTTCTTCTCCAACCTCAATGGAGTTTATTACAAGGTAAGGTCCAGCGGTTGACCCTGACCCACAAAACTTGTACAGCGTTCTCTCAAAATGAAGCTGAGCAACATGTATCTATTACAGTTTTATCTCCACCAGAGGTGTAGCTCCAAGGGGACAGGGGGGCACGACGCACTGGGGGCGGAGGATGCACCAGTGCACCAGGTGCCTTTCCCCCTGCTACGCCTTTGATCATCACCCTTCCTCTAGGACAGTGATGGCGAACCTTTTTGAGACCGAGTGCCCAAATTGCAACCCAAAACCCACTTATTTATCACAAAGTGCCAACACTGCAATTTAACCTGAATACTGAGGTTTTAGTTTAGAAAAAACAGTTGACTCCGAGGTGTGCGTTACTCAGGAGTAAGTTTGGTAGTAGTCGTTGGCTTTGCTTTGAAGCAACCATGCAACTCCCCAGGCATAGTCCAACACCTAAACCCAGTGATGCCCAACATGGTGCCAATGGGTGCCATTGTGGTCACTGATGTGTTTTTAGATGCCCACTTGCTTCTTCCCTCAAGTGTCTCCTTTTCTCGGTTTGTTGGTCACAAGTTATGTAGGGCAGAAATCTAGGCCGGCACTTGTTGGCGACCTTGCGGTTCTTGGGATCTGTAGGAAGAAGTGTTACCTAAGAATGAGATCCAGCCTACGTAGGTAGCAGAAGGAGGATCATGTTGAGCTAAAAGGCTGGACTGAACCACTTTGAGATTATTTGTAATTTACTCCTTGTTTTCTCCTCTCAACCCCAACTCCCTTCACAGGGTGGCAGATACTCCTTGAAAAATCGCAGGATCCTGGGACCTGATGGGGTGGTTTGGTACACGTGGAAAGACACAGATTATTATTCTCTCCGTAAGGTTACTATGATGATCCGGCCTCGCACGTTCCGTCCACATCTCTCCCCATGAAGAAATCAGGATTTTAAAAAATGTGTATGTTTCACCTGAGCTGGATTAAAAGCTCCAGCCACAGCCAATGACTGCGTTCTGATCTGTCAGATCTCTGAGATATGGCATCTCTTGCCAGCCCAGCCATGTGAACCAAGTGGAGATCAGTGGACAGACCATGGCCCATAAAAGTTCTCACAGATGTTATCTTCTCTCCAATGTCACTTGGAGGAAGAGATGCATGAGTGACTGGAACTCTCTGAGAAACTGGAATTTTGATGGATGTGAATGGTCCATCTGAGACCCTGAGAAAATTATGGTTTCTTGGAAAACGTTTCTTCCGGTTCTGTCTGGTATGGCCTGCTGGTTGGAAAACAAGAAGCTGCAAAAATATATATATATTGCTGCCCTCTGCTGGAAGAAGGCTGAAATTGACTGTAATGCTGGATTCAGAAATCGTGTTTTTAGATTAGCAAATGTGTGTATGCAGTAATGCTTGTTTGTCTAGCTCTGAGGATTTGCCAGCACCATCAGCTGGCAGGCAAGAGGAACTGTTGTATCAGTGGAAAAGAGATACCACTTATTGCTGTGGGCAGTTCCCCCCCCCCCCGGGTTTTGATTGCCCCCTTGCTATACAGACCTGGTTAGTATTTTGACGGGTAATCATTTGGAAATACAAGGTGCTGAAGGACAGATCTGCTTCTGCCTAGGAGGAATGAAGAAAAGAACTATAAGACCCTGGACTTATTCCAGATGTGTTGAAAGGAACAGCAGCTGCTGTTTTTGGAATCATCAGAGCAGCAAGCTGTCCGTGACAGGAACATCTTCAGAGCAAAAAGTTGTTGGTATAGTTGGATTCCGACCTGTAGGTTCTGTTCCTCCATCTCTTTGGCTGCAATTGGTGCTACTATTTCTGCAACTGTAAAACTCTTTCAATGTCTCCCATAAATGTTGTACATGGGGAAACAACTTCAGAAAATCAGGGCCACAGAAAAGGGAGTGTAGAAGGCAGAATTTAGGCATCATGATCACCCAGAAAGCCTATAATCTGGCTAAATCATATAATCTGTTTTCATCTGATGTGGGGCTAGGACCCCCCCAGTACCTTTTGGCAGTCTTGCAGTAAGTTCAAACATCGTAAAGAGGCTAAAATGGCTCAGATTCACTTGCGCTGGGCACGACTCACCAGTCCATTCACACGGATTTGAAAGACTAATGTGAAATGTTTGTTCACATTTTTTTCTCTAGCCTAATAAAATTGATTGGGTGCTTTTATTTTGATTCTTTTATTTTATTTGAGTTTTTTGCTATCCTCCCCCACACCAAGGTCAGGCTCATGGAAGTTGGGAAGCATATAAACATGTCATCGAAATTGATCACAAACAAAATACATTAATAATTGAACCCCAGAGTAGTTAAAGCTATCAAAGGATACTTAAAAGATGGCCTCTAAATTTCTCTTTTGGGTGAGCAAGAACCCACAAGGGACATAGCAGACTGCAGGAGAGGATACAATGCCAGATCTAAGCAGAGGGTAACTACTTTGTAAGTTATAACCTCCAGATTTGGTTTGCCAGTTTTATTCCTCTCAAGCTGCGCTTGTCAAAAATAGCTAAACTGGTGATATTTTCCCCCAAACCCAGGTTGAAGACATTTCCTGCCTATGGAGCGAACAAAAAGCAGGCAGGAAACACTTTATTTCTACAGCCCAAATCTCTTATTTTCATTTTCACCGCTCGTGTTTACCATTTTGTGGGCTACAGCAGATTCTCTGTGAAGATTCCCCACAGAGGTTTCCTCTGCTTTGCAGCTTATCTGTGCACGATTTTGCTGCAAAAAGTAGATGAATAAAGTTTGTGTTGCCTAGCAATCCTGCACGTGTGTGGTTTTTCTTTTTTTTCAGGGGGATGTCTGCAAAGCCAAGGCAACACAAATATTGCAGCTTCTCTAATCATGCTGCCATAGCTTTGCAGACGTCCCCCTCAAAACAAAAAAATAAAAGGGAAACAGACACATATGCAGGATCGCCAGGCAACACAAATTTTATTTACCTACTATTTACAATAAAATAGCATGCAGATGAGCTATAAGCAGAGAAAACCTCATGGGGAATCTTCACAGAGAATCTGCTGCAGAACACAAAATGGCGTCCGTAATTGTGAAACTGACAAGAGCTCCGTGCAGCAGGCAAGAAAAAAAGATCAGTTTTGTTTGGCAACACTTGTGTTCTCCCGTGCTATGGGAACACAAAATGCCAAAACAGATCTTTTAAAAATGTCCCAAATATGCTTTTTGTCTACTGTGCGAAATCCACCATTTTGTAGGATTCTGGGAATACACGAGCCAGTTACTGTTCTTCAACCTAAATTACCTTAGGAGGTTCTTGGATTGATGAAATGGAGGTAGGGGCAACGACATTGGAGTTCAGGCTCCCCATCAGGTATAATCAAATCAATCTTCAACATTGGGAAGAACTTCCTGACAATCAGAGCTGTTCAACAGTGGAATTCACTGCCTCGGAGAATTGTGGAGTTGCCTTCTTTGAAGGTTTTTAAACAGAGGCTGGATGAACATGTGTCAGGAGTGCGTTGAGTGCGTTCCTGCATTGCAGGGGGTTGACATGAGGGTCTCTTCCAACTCTATGATTCAATGATTCAGAAGGTAGAAGGGCACTTGGGCCTGAATGAAGTGATACACTCCTGAGGTTCTATAATGGGCCTTCAGTAGAAACAGTCACATTTTTAATGCTCCCCTGATGTAAAAGCTCACTGCAAATGAAACTTAATTAGCACATCAAGGAGAGAAAGGTTTGATTTTAGGTCTTCACATGCTGTGCTAAGTTTCCACAATTTTCAGTTGTTCAGCTTCATGACACATCAGGGTCTCTATCTGCTTCTGAGAGGAGAGTGTCAGTTGAGACCCAGGGATAGTTCCCTCTCCCATTCTGCTGCTCTTAATATCCCTCAAGCTGGTTAACTGTGTTTCAGGAACTAACCCTCCCAAGGAATTAAGCAGTCTGAAGACTAGGTGAAAAGCTTCCATAGGGCGGATGTAAATCCAGGTGTTCACCCACCTGCGACTTACAGGGAATTATTCAAAGGAACATCTCCCAAAATCTGCTTACCTTGCAGTAAGAAATAGTAATATCCATTCTACCATCTCAGCACTTGTTTAGCTCATTACTGCCTCGTTCTGCTACATTGCTAGAGCAGGCCTCTTCCCAGGATAAGGTTCCCAACTCCAGACTCAGAAATACCTGGAAATTTGTGGGCAGAGCCTGGGGAAGATGGGCTTTAGGGAAGAGAAGGAGCTCAGTAAGGTATAATGTCATACAGGAAGGCGGCCATTTTCTCCAGAAGAAGTGGAATGGATGTTTTAACCTGTCTTTCATCAGCTGCATTGGCTGCAGGTGAAATATCGAATCAGGTTCAAGGTTTTGGTACTAACTTTTGAAACCCCAAATGGTCTAGCACAGGGGTAGGGAACCTGCGGCTCTCCAGATGTTCAGGAACTACAATTCCCATCAGCCTCTGTCAGCATGGCCAATTGGCCATGCTGGTAGGGGCTGATGGGAATTGTAGTTCCTGAACATCTGGAGAGCCGCAGGTTCCCTACCCCTGGTCTAGCACCTTCATACCTATGAGACCACCCAGTGGTGGAATTCAACCAGTTCGGCCCTGTTCAGGTGAACCAGTTGTTAAGCCTACTTTTTGGTTCTGGCCCTGGCCTGGTGGAACGCTCTGACAATGAGAACTGGGCCCGGCAGGATCTATCTCAGTTCTGCCGTGCATGTAAAATGGCATTGTTTCACCAGGCCTTGGGTTGAAATCAGCAACAGTATTTATCCATCTCCTCTGGCCTCCCTTCCCTTCCCTTTTTTCTTCCCTTCACTGTTTTGTAGTCCCAAGACCAAGGATGTGTCTGATTGCCCCTCCTCACTAGGTCTTTATTGTAAGGGGCCATGTAATGTCTATTGCAAAGGGAGAGCGGTCAAGAAATGTAACAACAACAACAACACTAAATGTGTTATCTGTATAGGCAGTGGTAATTCCAGGAGATCCCCAACTCTCACCTGGAGGCTGGCAGCTCTCCCCCAGGAGGCAGAGAGGGTCAGGATGATGGGTGGGGTGAAGGCAATATTGGCTGCTGTTGAAGCAAAGAACAGCTAAATAACACCAGAGTCTGCAGAATGGCAAAAGACTCTCTAGACCACCTTCCTGGTTTCCTATGACAACAGCCCTGTCCTCCTGATCCCTTCTTTATTTCAGGCATTCTGACAGCTGAGGCCTTTCTGCCGCTGCGAAGCAACAAGCTTAAAGACCTGGGAAGTCCCAGCCCTTGTATTTGGTTGACAGGTATGAGCCGCGTGAAGCCATTACTTACTATGAAAGGGGAGTTGGTGCTACATGTGATCTGCTTGGCATGCAGGGTCACCGTTACATGCAAACAGGGCAACATGTCTGTTTTTCAGTTTTCGTCACCTGCTGTCCAAAAACTAGTTTTTTGAAGGTATGTGTACCTAATGTATCGAAACTGGAAAATACACACCTGAGACCCAATGTGGTGTAGAATGTCAGACTAGCATCTGGGAGAGCCAAGTTCACTCTTGCCCATTCTGCACGGGCCGAGAAATACGGGTGTAGGACGCTATCTAACCCGTTTTTTGGGGGGGAGGGGCTTCACACAGGTCTGCCCCATTTTATTTCCCCCAACCCATTTTTTTAAATTGCTAAAGACAATATCCTTTGGAAAAAATCCTGGATTGGAGCTGTTCCCAAGCAAACTGCCAGGCAGGAGGCGCTTTATTTCCCTCCCTTCCACCCCGCCCGCCACAGGCAGGGAGAAGCCGGCCGCCATTGCCCAGTTGTTGCAGGGAGGCCCCTTTTGGTTTTTTAAAAAATTGTGGCTCACATCTGCTTAGCTACACAGTTGCAGCTGGTCATATCATGAGGCATTGGTATGGCTGTGGGGGTTCATTTCTGAATGCCTGCGTAGCTACCCATGTGTAGCAATTAAATAAAAAAACCCAGAAGCGTCTCCATGCAAAGATGCGTCAGCAACCAGGATTGTTTCTGTGGCCTCCAATCACTGCATGTGAACAGGAAAACAAGAAAACGGGTTCCTTTACCATGATTGCAACCCCTTATACATTTGCTGTGTGGAATGGGCCTCTGTTGTGCAAACTCATTGGGTGACACTGGGCCTGTCACACTCTATTATCTTAACTTACAGGCAGTGGTGGGATTCAGCAGGTTTGCACCACTTCAGCAGAGCCTGTTGTTAAAATGGTGCTTGTAAACAACCAGTTGTTAAATTATTTGAATCCCACCACCGGAACCGGTTGTTAAATTATTTGAATCCCACCACTACTTACAGGTTGTTATTTTTGATATGAGGTGGAGGAGGAAAGAACAGTGGAATCCATTTTGGTCCTCACTGAGGAGATATGTAGGGTGACTGGGTGTACTGACAGAATTGTAAGCATTGAGCTGTCCTGCTACATGAAGTTAGAATGCCAAAGCTGCTTTTTAGAAGTGTAGCAAGACACTGTTAGCATTTGAAAGCTGGGATACCCTGACACAAGATGATTGGGAGGGTGTGAAGCAAACATTTGGCATGCTTTTGAAGGTTTCCACTTTATTTTAGCAAGGCATTTTAATCCTTCCTGGATTTTTTGATGCGTGATGAGTTGCAAATGGAGATGCATCAGTAGATTAATCAGTCCCTATATGATCATCCATCTCTGTGGGATGTGTGATTGGATCTCTACCAGAACTGTGGTAAAATGTCCTACCTTCATTTTAGAATCAAAACTATTGATTTTATTGGAATAAATTCCCTATCCCTAAAATGTCTTACAGTGCAGTCCTAAGCAGAATGACACCCTTTCTGAATCCATGTTCTTAAAAGGGTGTGCCATGCTAGACTGTACTAGCATTACCTGTGTAATGATCTATAGCATCATTTATTGATCCAATGGCATCTGCTTTCTCCTTCTTGGATTATTAGTCAAATGGGTGATCCCACTCACACATGGATGATTCTGTGAATGGAACAGCATCGCATTGCCACTGAGCAGCCAATCACGTCTTTCTGAGCGAGGGCATTGTTGAAAGCAAGAGATTGAGGGCGAATGAGGGCAGTTCATATGATTTTTTTCCCAAGGAAGCCATTGGGAAAAGGAATCTCAGCATTGCCAAAAATGTTCATGTGTGTGTGTGCACATGCACATACTCACACAGAATTAGTAGGTTTCAACTCATCATTAACAATATTAACTACCGTATCTAACATGTAATGGCGTTCCTAGAGGGGATTAATCCTGAGATTTGTGTAAAAAAAAATACACATGCTGTAATCCCTCATATAGTCTTGAATCAAACAACTGGGCTTCTTGCCTTCCCCACGACGGGTGCTGGCCCAGGACAGCCGGCTGCAGGCCCAGCGGGCTATGCGGAAGGACCACAAGGTGGTGGACGAAGAGGGGAACCTCCTGTACAGGATCCCCCCCCCCAGGAGCTGAGGCCCGGGGCGCTCTCAGGGGGGCTCCTCTGGCAGAACAGGCTGGACCCCCCCAACCACCCCAACCCCCATGGCTGGCTGCTTTGACCTGCGGCCTCCCTGCCACTGGGGCATTTGACTTGGCATTTGCAGGCTTCCCCCACTGAGCCACTGCAGGGGGTAAGCACTTGCACACATGGGGGTGGGCTCAGATTCTCCGTCCAGTGGTCTTCCTTAAAATTCTCTGGCCTGGAGGGCAGGAAGATCCTGAGAGGCCCACTTTGGGGGCGGGGGGGCACTGACAAGCACTCCTATAGGGTGGAGGAGAAGATTTGAAATGAATCTGTGGGAATTTATGTTTGTAGAAGTCCAACTTCCGGTCATTTGTGGGCCTGCCACTGCAAGAGTGGGCGCCTGCTGCTGCTTAATAAAGGATCTTGAATCAAACAACCCAAATACTAGCTTCCTGACACACAATGCCCTCTCACCCACAGGACCAGGCAACAGCAGAGAAGTTACATAAAATAAACTAATTGTTTTCTGTGGGCTTAATTGTGCATGATTGTGACAAGGATGCTCAATTTCTGTTTTCAAAAGACTTGAGCTCAATCTTTCTGGCATTTGCACAAGCTTTCACCTGGAAACTTGCTCTCACAATTCCACATAAGGAGACAGACAGACTGTTCTTACTTAGCTGTGAGGCAAATATCTCCCTTGCTGTTTATGGGGAAACTGGATCATCGGGGCAAGAGAAGAGAAGACAGCAGGGCATTTGTAATGCAGATGATCATTCTGACCAGTGTAAACAATATATTTGCACTATAAAGCTGATGGAACAGCCATGTTTGACAAGGATCACCAACCTCTATGTGGGGCCTGGAGATTCCCAGAATTACCACTGATTTCCAGACTACAGAGATCAGTTCTTCCCCTGGGGAAAATGGCAGCTTGGGGGGCGGGGGCGGGGGCGGGGGGGGGGGCTCAATGACATTTCATTCCTGTTGAACTCCCTTCTCTCCCCAAACTTTACCTTCTTGGACTCCATCCCTGAATCTCCAGCAATTTCCCAAAACGGAGTTTACAAACCTACCGGCCTGTGAAAAGACTCTAAGGCCCCTTCCGCACATGCGGAATAATGCACTTTCAATCCACTTTCAGTGCACTTTGCAGCTGTGTGGAATAGCAAAATCCCCTTGTAAACAATTGTGAAAGTGGACTGAAAGTTCATTATTCTTTATGTAGACTTGTCATTGGTTCTGAGGGTGGTTCTTCACATACATGCACACGCCAAAATAGAATTTAAATTCAAATCTACCATGTGTCTGCTAAATGCCACCCGTTTGCAGCTGACTTATAACAACCCAGGTGCAGTTTTTACGGCAAGGAATGAAACAGAGGTGGTTTGCCATGACCTTCCTTTGAAAAGCCTTCCTTGGCAGTCTCCCATCCATGTACTGACCCTGCTTAGCTTCTGCTCGCTCATGAGATCGGACTATATCATGCCACGAAAGACATCCAATCAACCAAATTGTCAGAAAGAAAAAGAATGCTGGCAGTTTTATTTACATCCATCAGATACAAAAAAAAGACAGCTTATTGCCACAGCCGGAACAGCTACAAAGGTGTTCTTTTCCCTTCCCTTCCCCCTTCCTGTTGTTTACCCGGATTCCTCAGCATTTCCATGTCAAGAAGGAACCAGCCCGTGATGAATGACCCTCATCATAGCAATCTCTGGAGAAGCTGTTTTGCTTTGCCGCTCCTTCCCCAATCAATGGCTTCAATGCCTCCTCAGGAAGTAGGGGAGCCAAAGGGCCCGGTGTGATTTCCAGTCAATACTGAGCATGACAGAACTCTGCAGCAGGAAGCTGGGAATGGCACCTCTCCCCTCTAACAGCTGAAAAGCCCCACATTGTGCTTTCTAGTCACCCACTCTAGCCCAACATCCCCACCACATGCCTCTGGGCCTTGCTGCTTGCTGATCTTTACTTGTGTTTCCAGCTTGAGATATCTTGACTGCAATGATACCCTCCCCCACCCCCGCCCCCCGGAATCCTGTAATTTCATCCATCCAAGTTGAAGGTCTTGCTGGGATTTTAACATGTCCATACAATTTTTGCCTTAAGAATTTATTAGCAACCACATGTTTATCGTGCACAGCTAGAACTGTGGCTAGCTTGCCATGTATGCAGATATCATAATGAAACATTCATATGTGCCTTCTGAAATATGTGGCTGAACCTCATTTGTTGAGTTACCCATTTTACCTATTACTACTGAAAATGTTTTTGTTTTGTAGAATTCAGAGAAGGCATTTCAACCTTAATTAGATTATCATTTTATTGTTTGGAATCATTTGTGTTTTCTGCAAGAAAGAGGCACACTGCACATTCTCTCAGGCATTTCTGAAGGTTATTTCATCAGCCTCAAAGCTGAGCTACGCAAGACATTTTGCCATCCCAAATAGCTGCGCTGCATGATCAGAAAAGTACATCCCTGGATCCTTAGAGATGGCAGAGAAGATGTCATTTTCACATCATGCACAGCTTTGATAAAATACATGTTTGATATAGGCATACATGGCTGGAAGATCTTGACAGTGGCCCCTTGCAGAAGAAGACTCCAAGAGTGTCCTGGGGCATGACCTTCAAAGTTGAAATCTAGCCACAAATTCCATTGGCTCACAATTGTTCTTATTGGTTGCATGGACTGCTGCTGAAGTCGAGACCTGCAAGGCCAGGGCTGACCAGACAGCATTAATGACTAAACAGTCATGTGGGGTGGCAATCAATCTCACAGTCTGTGAACCCACAAGTTTTACCTGGAAATCCTGAGCAATGTTTTGGAGAGTGTTGACCCTATCAGAATATCGTATTTGCCTAGCACAGAACCATACATACACAAGGGTTGTTCCCTGGGCGTCCTCTGCAAGAGGGCACATGCATATCCAGAACTCTCACAGGATGAAGAAATGAAGTGTGCCAGGGGATTTAGAGCAAGATGACAGGCAAAGAAAGAGACTGATGCTTCTGCCACTTGCTATTGCCTGTCTGCTCTAAATAACATCCTCCTAAAAGTTTGTGTCCCCCCATAAACAAAGCACTATTGGGATTTAAAAGCATATACTCACATGCAACATCTAGTTCGGCATGACAAATGTTTAAGTAAATTTGTTAAATTTGATCTTGCCAAATCTAATATTTTACATGCAGGTCTTTCCCCCTCTTTCTAAGAGTCTAACATTCTTTTTAGATGGGGATGTTATAAGAAGGAGAATTCTAAACAGGAGAAAGAATATCAATCTGGATTTAGGCAAATTCTGCGGAGTTGCTTAGGAAAGCTTTTACTCAAATTCTTAGCGTTGGTGGCTTTCTAACCTGAAGTCAGGTGCACCGATAAACTGAGTTCTTCCCATGTTTAGAATTCATTTTTGTATTTGTTTTATCACAAGGTGATATGGCCTTTTGGGGGCGGTAACCCATCTGCACCAGCTCCGTTTACTGCCATAAGGAATTTTATATAAAATTGTATATATCAAGGGTTTTCAGATTTGACTATAACTTAACAAGATTGTGCTATATCGACAGTATTTAGGGAATTCACCATCCTGGCTTTGATTTCAAGAGGGCAGGATTGGCTCATATCTGACAATACTGACTCTCTGGCAAAAGTTATTTATTATCATCTTTGAAACAAAGGAACTGTGGGTTCAAAATCACCACAACCAACCGCTTCAGGTTGAGCAACACCAGGCTGAAAGTACCTGGGGGTTAAAGATGAGAGGAACAATTATGAAGGAGGCACATAAACGAGGATTTTTTTTTACACCAGTGACTGACATTAATGGCAACAACATACAAGACAACACTCACCCCAGAGGTGACTTTCCTTCCACCTTTGTCTCCTGGCTTATCACCAAGTTTAGTTTACACACCTGTCCACTCCCACCCCTGCCTTGACACATTCCCACCACCCCTATGTTAGTTTGGGTTCCTTATCAGACACTACCTGTATGTGTGGGGGGAAATGACAGAACTTGGTTTAAAACTTTGCTGCCATTTTGGGCGTGTCTACTCATCCCCCCCACCCATTATCCCTCCCCCAAATGCTCACGCTTCTTTCAGCTTTCGCTTCCCCTTATGCCTCCCTCCCTCCCTGAAACACACAAGATGGCTTCACCAATCAATTTCTTTACATTCACAAACAACGAAAGCAGAGGACAATCCCGATTTGTCAGTCAACACTTTTGCGCTGAGGTAGCTGCCGCCATGACCGCTGCCTGCCGCCGTCCTTCCTTGGAGCTGTCAGTCCAAACTGTCACTGTTCCCAGGAGCCTCTTTACCTCGAGGCTTCTTCCTTTAGCTCCTTGTTCTTTCGAACCTCCTCAGCATGTTTGTCCTGTGAAGGGAGGTAGAAAAAGAAGGGACCTCCTTCATGGCGCGTCTCAACTAAACACTGAAACAAGTTTCAATCCTGTTTTAACGATCCCACAAAATTGGCTACTGATCTTGGTTGAGCTCAAAATGGCAGCTTCATATTCAAATGCAAACACTATCACTGAACAGAGCTCCCTCTTGCCTCCCACCCACTGTGGCCTAAGCGTTTGCCCCTCTCTCCTCTATGTCAGGCAGCTCACCTTCTCCTGCAGGCGTTCCAACATGGCAGCTAAATGGGCCTCTCGGTTCTCTTTGTTGGATTCCATTTTCTGGATCAGCCTCTCCTTGGCCATCTTGATGAAATTGTTGTTCTCTTCAACGGCTTTCTGGATGACTTCCCGTTCATGCTCCCGCTTTCCCGCCAGCTGCTTTAGGAGCTCAGCTTCCTGGTACTAATCCAAACAATGTGAGGGGAAAAAATTGTTACTATCAGTAAAGGAAAACTATGCAGAGGTCAGCCACTGTAGCCTCAACCCTACTCAAAAAATCTGATCTAGTTAATTCATGCCCCGCATACTGCCGTCTCACTCTCTAGCTCCCATCTATGTGTCAAATTATACATGATGGCATCATTGAGTCCACCACAGTGACACCACCACTATTTTGAAGCCTAAAATGGGCAGTTTAAAAATGTCACACAGCAGGATGAGGTGTTTTGTTCCCTTCTTGCATCTTTAAAAGTGCTGAAACAGCCACACAGGAGAAGAATGAGTGTAGGGCTGTCAGTTCCGGGTTGGGAAATACCTGAAGGTTTTGGTGGTGGAACCTGTCGGAGCATGGGGTTTGGGGAGGGGAAGGACTTAAATAGGGTATTATGCCATAGAGTCCACCTTCCAAAGCAACCATTTTCTCCAGGCGAACTTATCTCTATCATCTGGAGATCAGTCGTAATCTCAGGAGACCCCAACAACCACCTGGATGGGAGGCTTCCTGCTCTCCTCAGAGAGGCCATTTCACCAGGTCACCATAAAAAATGTACATGCACAGGCAGATGTTGGTCTTGCCCACTTGCAGGTTGGCCCTTTCCAAAGTTTTTATGGTGGACCATCAAGGACAGGTGATTCTGCAGATATGAGGGTCTCAGACCATGAAGGCCTTTGTAAGTGATGGGTAATACCTTGTTCTCTTCTGCACTAACTAGCAACAGTGGTAATATGATTTAAGGAGCAGCAGTGGCATAGGAGGTTAAGAATTTGTGTATCTAATCTGGAGGAACCGGGTTTGATTCCCAGCTCTGCCGCCTGAGCTGTGGAGGTTTATCTGGGGAATTCAGATTAGCCTGTGCACTCCCACACACTCCAGCTGGGTGACCTTGGGCTAGTCACAGCTCTTTGGAGCTCTCTCAGCCCCACCTACCTCACAGGGTGTTTATTATGAGGGGGGAAGGGCAAGGAGATTGTAAGCACCTTTGAATCTCCTGCAGGAGAGAAGGGGGGGGGATATAAATCCAAACTCCTCCTCTTCTTCTTCTTCTTCTTCTAAGTGGAATGGAGGAAGATTCCCAAGGGACAGCAAAGTATTTTTAAAAAATAAGGGTTGCCAACCTCCAAATGGGCCCTGGAGACCTCCTGGAGTTAGAACTGGTCTCCAGACAATAGAGATCCATTCCCCTGAAGGAAATGGCTGCTTTGGAGGGTGGATTCCATGGCGTTATACCCTGTAGAGTTCCCTCCTGAAACTCCACCCCCAAATGTCCAGGGATTTTCCAATCCAGATTTGGTAACCCTATTTAAAAACCTGTGCACAATTTTAGACACAGTAAGTGGGATTAAGGTAATTTTTTTAACCTCAATGCTGACAGTGTAGTTCAAAATCTGTTTTCAGGTAAAAACGTATATTCTTCTGTATAGCAGAGGGTTAACAGTGGGTCAGGTTTCTCTGGATGAAGGGAAAACTGAGCCGAAGACAGGAATTCATTCATCTTTTGCTTCCTGCCACTGTGGTTAGTAAAGCCCATTCATGCCTGCAAGGTCAGGTAGGGACAACAATGAACGAGAGATTCTACCTAATGGCTAATCAATTATTCACATGTTGGCAAACCACACAAACTGGCTTGTGATGGGAATTTCCTTAGATCAGCACTTGGTGCCTTGTTTCATTTGAAAATGCTTTTCAAGCAGTATTGTATTTGGATCCCTTTAAATTTTTCTGATTCCTCTCTGTCCCACTGGACAGGAAATGTAAGGTTTTGCTGATCTGCAGTATAAGGACAGGATCCTGTAACAACAGCATCATGCCATGTTTTGTTAAGCTGTTGTGTTGCCAGTGTACAAATCCTAAGAGCCACATAGCACCAGGGTGGAGGTAGGGTTTCCAACAACCCTGAGAAAAAAAAGTCCTGACCCTTTATCAGATACTTAATTTGTAGAAATGGGCAGCCAGCATAATCATATTGTCAGGATACTGCCCTGCAACATGTGCCTCTCGGTTCTCTTTGTTGGATTCCGAACAAAATATGATAGTTCTGACCTGATGCTTTTCCCATTACATTGTTCACGCAACAGGTCTAGCACTAGAACTATCACAAAGGTGCACTTCATTCAACCTTTTCCTGATATGTGAAAGTCAGGACAGAGGCAGCATTGCAATAGCCATCTGGGCCTAAGATGCAAAAGACCTGGGCTGAAATCTCAATTTTTGCATGAAGATTGCTGAGTGACTTTGGGCAAGTCATTGTCTCTCATCCTAAGTCTACTTCAAAAGGTTGTCATAAAGACAAAGCACAGCACAGAAGAATAATGTACTCCGCCCCTGCTCCCTTGGAGGAAGACTAGATTAAAAATGCTCTAAAACAGGGGTGTCCAACTCTGGCCCTCTAGATGTTCATGGACTACGATTTCCATCAGCCCTAATGCTGGCAGGTTCCCTTCCTGTCCCCTTGCATGAGCAAACCATTGTCCTGAAACAACTTCCCCTCTCTGCGTGCTGATCTGGTTCTCACCTTACGCCGCTCCTCAGCAGCCTCCAACTTCTTCTGGATCTCCTCCAGTGAAGGGTCACGTCGTCGGGGCAGGGAGGCATTGAATTCAGGGATTCCATCAAAGGATGGCGGCTTGAGGATGACTTCAAAAGACTGTCCCGAGGTACGCTTGTTGAGTTCGATGACCTCCATGTCAGAAATGACGCACCAGGTGAGGTCTACCGTGTCTACTGGGAGGAAACGAGATGTTCAGATGTAACTATGCTAGGAAGCAGTTGGAAAGGGATGAACCCTCTGAGTCTGCACAGAAATAATTCAGAGGAACCAGATGGAGTGCTGAACGTCCTCTAGACATTTGGCTGTGTAATAGAAGAGGGTAGCCTCTTAGGATCTTTAGGATCTTTCTTACAGGGTTGAGTTGTTTTCACACATGTTGGATAATGTACTCTAGCTATTGTTTCCACAGGAAATTCCACTTGCAAATGATCACTAAAGTGCATTATCCAGCAAGCACGAAATCAGCCTTGGTTGGATGTGGCCCCATTTAGTGGGGCAAGGTAGGTTGCCATAAGAAACAGTGCCTTCTCTGTAGTCACTGCTTGCCTCTGAAATTCCCTCTACTAGAAACTCTGACACATTCTCTGTTATATTTCAGATATCCACTCAAAACATTTTAATTGGCCCAGGAATTTGACCTGAATGTGTTTCTCTCTTGAGTAATCTCTTATCATTGAACTCGCAGGCATTGCTATTTGTTTTTAAACTGTTTGTTTCTGTATCTTCTACTAAATGTTATGATTTTGCCTGATGCATCTGTTACATTTTCCATTGTTTTCCAAAAGCCTGTCCTCTGCTTCTCCCATCTGTGGGAAAAAACAGGCAAGGCAAGAAAGCTCTGACTTCCTTCCAGAGGTGTAGCAAGGGGGGAAAGCGCCCGGTGCACTGGCGTGTCCTCCGCCCCGGAACGCCACGCCACACCCCTACCACACCCCCACAGGAGCACACGCCCAGTGCATAATGCACCCCCCTGCCCCCTTGGAGTTATGCCTCTGCTTCCTTCTCCTTTTTTAGCTCAAGAAAGACCAGACAGTGTCTGGAGGGAGTCCAGGTAGTGGTGACTTTCTCTTTGACAAAACCATGGAAAAAAGAGACAGGTAATGAAGCCCAGATGCTTACAGCAGCTGTTACAACTGATCCACTACAGGTATGTGGCGTCTTTAGAAGCTAAGGTATGATTTGGACCTAATTTTGAAAGCACAGTCGATAGCAGATAGTCACGTTAGTCACCAGGTAATGTCTTGACCACCCGTTAGCAAAAGCTTTGACAACAACAGGCATCTTCCGTATCATCTGTATTGAAAACGAAGGACTGTACAATGCCTCCTTGCACTAAGCACACTAGTACTTCAGGGAAGGCAGCAGAATTAGTAAGGTTTGTCCACCTACCTTCATATTTGTAAGACGGTTTGTTTAAGTGGTCTGAGAGGAAGCATGAGCAGAAGAGAGACACCAGGGGGAGCTCCTTCATTTTTTCTTTGTATGCTGTAGAAGACACCAACGGGGAAAGTTGTAACTCCTTCAATAAAAGAGGAGCCCACATCTTTAAACCCAAATTATGCACTACCAAAGGGCTTACCACTCCACCCCACACACACACAAACCCCCAAAGGATCCTTACTTGCACAGGGATTTCCCCTGTTCTTCCTATTTGCCATTTCTTGAGTAAATCAGTAGATCATGAGCCCTGACATAGTTAGAGAAAAGAAGCGACTAAAGGAATATAAAACTTCCTTTATAGGGAAATGCTGTGGTGTACCCTCTTTGCTCCCTTCTTTATCTTGCAGTAGGTGCAGTTTTTGGGATAGGGGAGTGACCCTTGAGTCTCCCTCAAGGTGTGAGAGGCCCTCAATTTGATTTGATTTTTGTAAATGGAATGCTTTGGTCAAATCTCAGCAGCAGAGTGAAGGGTTTTGGACACATTCTCCTGCTCTAAACAGGTCCCAGTTTCCATATCCAAGTCACAATAATACCAGGATCTCCCAGGAGAAAGGAAAAGGTAGCTTGCCTTTCCCCAGAATAATTCCCTTTTTCTTGCAGCAATTAGGACCAAACATGGGAAGCTATTCTCTCCACATGTGACCACCAGTTTGGCCCATGTCCGCACAACGGAGCAAAAGGCATTGGCACGATTTCCTAGGTGTGGGGTCAGGTTCGTACATGGGCTGAGCCCCAGTTTCTTCACTGTAGTAGCCAGCAGAGTTACACGAGAGCTCTTTGCTTATCTAGTTGATAACCTGATTCGTCTCCATACCAGCTAGAGTCATGATGCGCAACGTTCTAGGCCTCCTGTAGAATGCGTAGGTCGGCGGGGATTCTGTCCAACAGAGGAGGTCCTCCTTGCAAACTGTAGAAACAAGCAAGCCAAAAAGGGGAAAGCATGTTTAACTAGATCAGGGTTTGTACTAGGATTGTTCAGAAGAACGTGGAGAAAACGGTTGCCGGCTTTGGATGTGGAACTACCTGGAGATTTTGGGGGTGGAGCCCAGGGAAGGTGGGGTTTTGAAGGGGAGGGACTTTAGCAGGGTACAGTGCAATTCACAGCCCCTGTGGCATGGGAGACCAGTCTTCAGCAAATTCCCGATTTCCATCCTCTTAACTTAACATAGCCACATTTTTCATCATAAAGAAAGGCTCATTTATTTTTCAGGCTGTGGTTTGCAAATGTGACAACTCATAGCAAGAACGTAACTATTCCATCACAGTCTAATTCAGCAGACTTTTTCTGGTTCATTTAATTAAATTACAGTGTTTATATCCCATTTTTCTGCTTGCTATGTTTCAAGTGGAGCACCCCCCCAAGTTGGCCTCTAGCCTAAAAACTGCGCCCCCTGAAGGCCAAAAATGGAAAACCACTAAAAATACCCAAAAACGAACCCTGCATTTTGATGCCCCCCCACAAGGTGGTGCCCTGGGCAGCTGCCCACCTTGCCCAATGGGCATTACGTCCCTGGCTGATTCACTTATGCAGAAGGTCTAACCCAGTGGTTCCCAAACTTATTTGGCCTACCGCCCCCTTCCCAGAAAAAATATTACTTAGCGCCCCCTGGAAATTAATTTTTTTAAATTTTTTAATAGCAATTAAACAGAAAGATATATGTATTAATGTTTCTACCTGTGGCCATCACCGCCCCCCTGGATCGCTGCAGCACCCACCAGGGGCAGTGGCGCCCACTTTGGGAATCACTGGTCTAACCTATTGAGAAAGAGAAACTCTGCCTTTTGACATGGAAACTATGCCAATTCATTTCAGATGTACCCGGGTGGGCTTGTATCGGCAGTGGGGCATATAATATTCTTGTCACATGCTTTGAGGCAGGAGTCACCATTTGCTTACATGCTCTGGGGAGGGTTCCTGGGAATCAAGTTAAGAAGTTTTAGCCATATGAAAAAATGGATACAAGCACCTGCCACCAAGTCAAGTATCTTTGCTTTATTCAGTCACAATCAAAGCTCTGAAGAGTCCAAATGGCACTCCAACAATGGTGGCTGGTGCACATCGGTCAGTCAAAAGCAGCACTTGGACACAACAGGAACCAAGTCTCTCATGACTCCAGTGTCAACAAAAACAGACAAAAGGCTTCTCAGTAGGGAAGGAAAGCCTAAAGAATGGAAACTATTCAACCCAGACACAATGGGATGAAAGTGCCCAGTGTAGTGGATATGCAGTTCATTGTGCTCTAAGACATTAGGGGGCATTTGGGGACATGGGTCAGTGAAATAAACCAAAAGGATAGAACCAAAATGGAACAGGGGTAGGGAAGCAGAGGCATAGCAAGGGGGGAAAGCGCCCAGTGCACTGGTGTGTCCTCTGCCCCATTCCGCCCCATCCCACCCCGGAATGCCCCTGCCACGCCCCCGGAACGCCCTCACCACACCCCTACAGGGGTGCGCACCAGGTGCGTCGTGCCCCCTCCCCCCCGGAGCTACGCCTCTGTAGGGGAGGCACAGAAAGGATTACCAAGAGAGGGCAAAAACTTGGTCAACAGAGTCAGACCTGTCCAATCCCACTGCTACCAAACAGCACAGTTCTGTGCAAGGTATACAAGAGAAGACCGTAAGTTTGCTCCACTGGAACCAACCAAAACCCCATCTACTCCAGGAATCCTATTTCAAATTGTGGATACTCAGATATCTCTGTGAAACTCAGAATATAAGGGCAACACCTGTCCCCGCAATGCATCTTCCAGCATGGCCTCTGAACCTGGACATTTCGTGTATTTATCATCTATCTACCATCTATCTGTCATATTGTGTGAGTAGTTACAGATTTACTGGGGAAAATGAAAGAAGCTTGTGAGGCAACAAAGAATTGCTGGCTGTATTAATCAGGAGAAGGGGAAAATGCCATAAAAACGTATATATCCAAACTCTCACTTTATTTACCATGCAATACTCCCTCTCCTTACCCTGGCATTTGATATACGGCATTCAAGCATGGACACATGGACACACGAACCTGCCACCTACTGAGGCCAGGCCATTAATCTATCAAGATCAGTATTGTCTGTGGTGTCTCAGGCAGGGATTTTGAATTACCAACTGCCTGATTCTTTCAGCTGCTCTGAGCTGCGTTAGGTGCTTTGAATCCTGTTGGATAAAGGGGGGTGGGGAATAAATTATGTTCAATAGGTAAATTAGAGATACCAGAGATTTAACCTGGGAACTTTTTACCAGGTTGGTGCTATACCACTTTGGGGATCGAACGACCCTTTCACAGGGGTCGCCTAAGACTCTCTGCATCAGTGTTCTCCATCTGTAAAATGGATAAATGTTAGGGTTGGGGGTCACCACAACATGAGGAACTGTATTAAAGGGTCGCAACGTTAGGAAGGTTGAGAACCACTGCTCAAAAGGAAGGGTTGGGTTGGATGACTGCTATGAAACACTTCCCATGGGGACAAAAGGAAGGACCAGGCACGAGAATGAGGGGAGCCCAGAGGCGTATCTAGGAAAAATTGAGACAAATGCTCCTGGGGACATGGGTTACCTCATGTCTCCATAGGCGGTACGCCACTGGGGGAGCCAGACCTCTAAACCGACTTCTGAGCAGGCTCAAATCCATATATAGCAGCAGCAGCAGGTGCTGTGGCAACAAGCGGTGCAGAGAATTGGGCTGTTAGCGCATTCATTCCCTTCCCATCCGACACTGCTTCTGTCGAGCCGCCAGGATCATCTCATTCCCTGGTTATATAAGCCCTTGCAAGCTGCAGCCACACAGAAACTTCCTGGTGGATAGGAAACGGGGGTGGTGGTAAATTTTGCTAATCCATTTTCACACGCTTGGATCAGGTTTTGCATCCGCCGCAGCTATAAAGATGGTGGGAAATGTACAGCAGGGACTGAGCAGATTTCAATTTTAAGGGGCTTTCTTTTGGGCTCGGCTGTGGTGGGTTTTCCGGGGTGCATGGCCGTGGTCTGGTAGTTTTAGCTGCTAACATTTTGCCCACATTTATGGCTGGCATCTTCAGAGGCATGACACGGTAAGATGCGTGTCTCTCCATGGCACAGTGTGGAGTGTTTTGGCAGCCTTGATAGCCTTCAACAATGCAGCGCTTTCAACAAAACAGTGCTTTGCTTTCATGACTGCATTAGTAAAGTGTCCCAGTTTAAAGAGTGTTCTCTTTGCAGTGTGGGAATGTGGGGCTGGGGGTATTTTCACAGAGGACTAGTGTCCAAGAGGAAGGGATGCTTGCTCATTCCCTCACATCCCAGGCTTGTGTGTAGGTTGCCCATGGTTACACTGATGCAGAGAACTCCCTGCCACTTCCAGCAACTCTTAATCTAGCATGTGCTATGTGGGAAATAGTCTGCATGTGCTCAAAAGCATTGCATTTTTAGTTCATATGTTCCTAGGTTGCACTTTAACAATAAACACTAGGAAGCTGATTTATGTTTTCGTAAGAATGGTGATAAATACGGTACTCTGTGCACGCTCAGAGGAGATTATTTTGCTGTCACAGTTTGCTCTGTGGGTTATACAGAAGCTGGCTTTACCCCTTTGCCCCCACATCTATGCAAGCCGCGCACTCCTTTCTTCTTGCTCTCCCTGATTCTTTGGAAGGTTTCCTCCCCTCATCCTGAATTTCTAAAATTAAAGCCATTAGTACATCCTTCCATGTGGTTCTAGATACGCTGGAGGAAGGAGGGGAGGATGCTATTTGTGAACCACCCCTTCCTCCTTTGTTAGGACTTTACAGGCTCAACAGCTTTTGCCGGCAGCCGCTGGGGCTTAGCTCTGTTTCAGACAGGGATTCGCCGCATCTGCTGAGCCATCTCCGCAGATGGTTTCTCCGAAAATCTACCTCCCACCCACTCCTAATAGCGATGCGAGGGTTGAATGAAAAAGGAGCAAACCGAAGAAGCAGGGAGGAAACGCTGCTTTGGGGCCAGTGGTTTCACGAGGGATGCTCTGGCACTTAATCATAGGGAGTGGGGAGGAACCCACGGCTCTGTATAATACACGATGAGCTCATTCTAGCTGAAAACAGGCAAAGAGGAGGAGGGCCGGCATGCCAGGAGACCTTGCGTTGCAGACACCTACAAAGAGGATGCTCTGGTAATGTTTGCATGCATAAATACTTGTGCATTTCTTTATTTACCTCATATGCATGCCGTTTTCTGAAGCTAATGGCTCAAAGCAGCATCAGCAATTAAAAAACACACACACACAATAGCATACAGTAATGAAACAAGCAAGCACAAAACTATACTTTGTCGTGGTACCAGGCCTTGTCATTTCTTCTCCAGCGATAACTATTCCCTCCACCTACCTACACATCTTTTCTCCCCACATGTGGCACAAAAGCAGTGGGCGGGGTGGTTTCAGCCACGTTTCCCCCCTTAGATGGCAGTCAAGGGACAGGCAAAGAACGCCCTCCCCTTTAAAACCTCAGCTTCAGATGGCAGATAAAGACGACCCCACTTAAGTGCCTTTGTTAATTACTGGGCCTGTCATCATCTCTCTACCCTCAGCTTGGAGGACCTGCCTCATCCATCAGCCCACCCTTGGTAAGTCGTGGGAGATTTTGCTCAATGTTTAAGGGTATTGGCTCAAAGGGAGAAGGCTATGGGCCTCCTCCCAGCTGCCTTTCTTGGGGTATCTCTGGTGGAAACAAAATAAAAGATTCAGCGACTTAAGAAAACCTGTTTCTCCACCAAGAGCTCTCCTTTTAGCTCATTTATTTCCAAGCCCTGAAATGTTTCAACTGCCCATTTCTGCACAGCAGCTTACATAATTCTCCTCTGTTTTTTATTATCACAACAATCCTGTGAAGTAGGTTTAGGTTGAGAGCACGGGAATGGTGCAAGGGCAGCTAAGAAGCTTCTGTGATAGAGTGAAGATTCAGACCTGGATTTCCCCCAGCCTAGGATGACACTTGAATTACTACACTACACTGGCTCTAGGACAGGGGTGTCCAACTCTAGCCCTCTAGATGTTCATGGTCAACGACTCCCATTATGCTGGCAGGGGCTGATGGGAATGTGTATCAAATGAAGAGGGGAGATCCACAGTTCCTGGGAGGAAGGCAAGGATAAAATGTAAGGCAGATAATTACTCCATCGCATGTGCTATGACTAAACAGTGGGTATTTAAATTGGGTCGCATTTCCTCCCTCCTGGAAACGAACGGCTGTAAGTGTCAGGCCAAAGTAGCTGCTGAAGAAAACGATATACATTTCTTGCCACTGCTCCCCTTTGCAGGAGTAGCTTTCTTCTAAAAGGGCAGCCAAAAAAAAGTGAAATTGGCTGAAGCTGAACCGATTTCCATCTGTGCAAATGAGCAATAAAGCAATAAAGAAGAACATGGCAGGAACAGAGAGACGCCAATCTAAGAAACAGATTGGGTGAAAACCATCACTGGGTGTGCCTGTTGCCACTGGAAACCAAAGAAAGCGCTTTTTCTTAAGGGAGCAGGAAAGTGGGGGGAAAAGTTCCAGTTGCTAATTGGACCACGTATTTTGGCACCGTCTGATGATAAGAAGTTCCTTAGCAGGACCAGTTTCTTACCCACCTTGTCAGACACTAAAAATAAAACACCTTTCCCTCCCCAGTAAAAGTGTCCACTTGGGCAATCCAGATTTTGCAGCAAAATAACTAAGTGTACAAATGAAGTATACAGAGCACATTTGCACGTGCATATACACACACGCCAATTTTGCATCGTTTATTCTCATGCAGCTAATCCTAAACAGGGTTAAGGAGTTCTGCAGGACAGGGAAGCCACGCCCCTCCTGGCTTCTGAGATTACCCACCTATTCCTTTCAAGCATCTCTAGGGTCATAAGGGCTATTTTTAAGGCGGGGGGGGGGGGAGGAGCTGAGATTTTCACAAAGTTGAATCCTGGGCATAATTAATATTATCTGTGCCTTTCCTGCACTTGCTGCAGATCTGCAGACACTGTAGATGCCTTGGTTATTGTGTCTTACCAGTGGGGAGTTCACTGCAGGCAACGCAAAAATGCCAGAATCAAAGCAGGAACTATTTGGGACAAGGGGAGCCAAAGATGCCTCCCTTTCCCCTCAAAAAGTACCTATATCCACCGAAAATTGATCGGACTACAGAGCAGCATGGACTCCTTGAACCTATGTGTTGCTTTCCATAATGATATCTAACAAGAATTTCTCCTGCACACAAGTGCCACAATGCTCCCCTGATTAATTTTAATGCATTGTGAGAAACAAAATAAACCCTGTGAACAATGAAGCATGAATTATTATACAAATGTGAATGAATCATTGCAATACATAATGAATGAATGTAATTCATCAGGGATTTTGTTGGGCAGAAAATTGAAAAATACAATAATCCCCCACCCCAATGCACAACTGGTAAGAGAAAAGACAGAGAATGGGGGATGGAGGAAGGGGTAGAGGACTTTGTGAAAGAAAGGAAGAATCCATGAGGACTGAGCACATGGTCAGGACAAGAAAAGATGAGAATGAAACAAAAGGCTTTAGCTAGGGCATTAAATAATAGACAGATGAAAAATCTTTGATTAAAAAACAAGAATGATGGGAGAACAGGCAAGGAAAATGTAGACAGGTGGAGTGACTTTACAATAGTGTGCTTTGAGAAAATGGTATGTACCAGAAGGTGCAGGAAACTCCATGCTGGCCCCAACTGCCAGGAGACACCCAGTTATTCCAGGGGTGTACGGCGTGCCCCTCCCTATACTTAGCATCTCCACTCTGCCCCTCCTGCTTTTCAGAGTCTAGCACTTGCTCTGCTCCTACAGGAGGCAACTTCTATAATAGGCAGAAAGAGCAGGATTCTTTTCCACCTTGAAAGTTTCTGCCACTTCCCTGGTCTTTCTCAGCCCCAGCTCTCACCTTGTGGCTCTCTCTACTCACCCCTTGCAAGCCCAGTTCGTGGTCCAGCCGCTCCCAGCCTCTCACTTGCCTCCTTCCAGGGAGAGATGCTAAAAGATCCACTTAGCATCAGCCAGGCTGCCAAGCTCTCACCATGACATCACCTCTGAGCCAGCCGATTGGCTGTGCTCAGAAAGCCTACTGATTGGGCAGCATCTTCTTGGGAAGAAGGAATTGCCTGAGTAATTCCTTGGCTAGCCTGATGGGCTGGGGGATGATGTCACACAAAAAAAGCTATTTTCAAGGATGAGTCTTCAGATATGGAAGAAACACAGAAAGCATCCTGGCATCAGAGAACAGGGAGGGATGCTCCAGAGGCAATTGGGATCACCCACAGAGGTCTGGCCAGGACAAATAAAAGCTATTCCAACCACAGCAAGCCATCAAATGTTATCCAACCAAAGGGGAAAATGAATTATTTTCTGGGACAGAAAACAATACTTGGTACATCTTTATTTACCCAGGAATAATTTTCTAGGAAGAACTGTTCAAAGAATGTCAGGATTTAAAATTCAGATCTTGGGGGGAGGGGGGACTTGGTTTCAATAGCCAAAATCAAGCTGAAAGCTCACCAGTGTTTCAGGGGGAGTGTGGGCTTTCCTAGCTCTTGCTATGAACACATATAAAGTGGCTTTCTTCTTCACACCAGGTATTAGAGGGAAGTGACAACAAATTAACTCAGAAGGGGGGCAGGAAAGGAGAACGTAGAGGGGAGAAGGAGGCCTGCTGTGGAATACCATTGCTACCTCAACTGTAAACCTGGCAAAACAGCTCTGTCATACAGAGGGATTTCAGCAGATGCTATATTACTGATCCATGACTGTTCCCTACCCTTATACATTTAGCTGGAGATGCAAGGATTAGAGGTGGGGCTTCTGCCTGCCAACCACAATTGACTTTTATTAGCTCTGATTTATTTGTTTGTTTATTAGACTTATAGGCCACCCTTCCCTGCAAGCAGGCTCTAGGCAGCTTATAACAATCAATAAAATAGCAATATCCATACAATATCCTATAGACTACAAAGGTATATGATCTGATGGTTTTATATGATCTGATGGTTTTCTTTGGTCAGAGCTGTATGCCAATTTCACAAGTGCCTAGTGTAGAGACAGAACGTATGCCTTATTATATTGAATTGTTGTATTATCCTATTTTTAAGTAGTGTACTGCCTAGCTGAATAAAGAGACCTTCAGGTTACAAAAATGTAATATATATACACATTATCTATCTCTGTCCTTGGGAATCTGGATATCGAAGCTGCTCTTTCCACCAAGGGAAGAACCCAACAGGGAAGAATCGGGGCTGCTTTCCAGAATACCCCTGACAGTTAAAAAAAAAAGAATGCCAGTATTCATGAAAAATGTGGACAAATTTTTTCTGATTGCCCCCTCAAGACTTGGGAGACCCCCATCACCAACCCTTCCCCCCTTAAGATGCTGGTATTCAGTGAGTTCTGATAAAAGATTAGCCCCAGGGGCGTAACGAGGCAAACTGGAGCCCTGGGCAAAACCTGAGTTTGATGCCTCCCATGGGCGGCGGAGCTCCCCCGTCCTCGTCCCCTGGTGGCTTGTGGCTTCCCCCCTCCCTGCCGGCTGAACTTAGGCGCCCCCCTTACCGGAGAAAGGGTGCGAGATGCGGGCAGGCGGCAGCAGGCAGCGGTGGCATCCAGGGGAGAGCGGCACAGTCAGTGGGTCGGCCAGGTGCACGTGCACCCCTGACTGCTAGTCCTGCCACCCCACCAAGATTCATCTGAGGATGCAGCAGGGCTAGCAAGAGGCGGAGCACAGGCAGCAAGGCTTGGCAGTTCGGCTTAGCCCGATCCACAGATCGGGCCGAGATGAGCTGATTTGGAGGAACTCGGAGGCCCACCCCTTCCGAATTCTGTGCGATCCGAACTTGCAGTAACATCTGAGAATCTTGGATGCGTTTTTATTTGTTGGTGTTTTTTGCGTTTTGGCCTGCAGGGGGCACATTTTTAGATATCGGCACCAACGTTTCAGAATATCATTAGGAGACTGTCCTGATGATACCTCCGAAGTTTGGTGCAGATTGGTTCAGGGGTCCAAAGTTATGGACCCTTAAAGGTGCAGCCCCCATCTCCTTAGCTCCCATTGGAAACAATGGGGGATAGAGGCTACCTCTTTGGGGGTCCATAACTTTGGACCCCCTGAACCAAACTTCACCAAACTTGGGGGGCATCATCAGGATAGTCTCCTGATGATACTCTGAAATTGTGGTGCCGATATCTCTAAAAATGCACTCCCTGTAGGCCAAAACATGAAAAAACACCAAAAAAATAAAAACACAGGAGCATGTCCTGCAAAATTCCTGAGCCCTGGGCAGCTGCCCACATTGCCCAATGGACATTATGCTACTGATTAGCCCTGCTTGTCTTCGTCAGGTTTCACAAAACGTTAGAATTTCCAGCAATTTGGCTTGCAAATGTCCAGATCTATGAGGAAATTAATTACATTTCAAACATTTTTCTGGTATATAATTATGATTTCTCTCAAGTTATGGCAGTTATACCATTGGAGACCCAAGCAACTCTCCAGTTCCCTGACTCTGAGGTCAGCAATGGACCCACCCTCAATGGCCACGAGCCTAAGTGGCAACACATGAGGCCCCTTTAAGGAAAAGCCTACTGCTCCTCTGCTTGAGAGGAACTGGTCCTTTAACAGCACACCATCTGATGAGTGCCTGGGCTGCAGCCTTGAGCCAGGGGTGGGGAAAACAGGGAGGTGAGTTGCAGCAGGGGTGTGTGAGTGTGGCAACAACTTCCCATAGGAACTGTTCAGATCTTGTGAAAGTTCCAGAGGGGTGGAGCCTCCAGAGGATCTGACCCAAACCAGGCCCTCCATAAGGCAAAGGGAAATAGGTCAGAGAGGACACACTGGCTCCTGTGCGTGAAAGGAGCAAGGTTAGGAAAAGACTGAAGAACTAGTGTGACAGAAACATCATTCCCTCGGGGTCAGAGGCCTGAAGGAGGTGTGCAAGTGGTCCTGCTGGCCAGGATCTGTCAGACCCAGAAGACCTACATATACTAATCAACAAAACTTATTCAAAAAAAATAATGGCAAAAAAAAAATTTAAATTGTTTTTTAAATTGCTGAAATCCAAATTTAATCATTAACCTGGAAATGTGAGTAGTTTATTCTGGTTTGCATCTCTGGGTTGCTTAACGGGCAGCAAATATAAGACTCAGTAAGTTACAGTACCCAAATACTAGCCCATACTAAAGGCCAAACTGGATATGATTCCAGTTACAATTATTATTAGTACCCAAGAACTTATGTCAAGTTGGAATTTAAACAAGTTCTTGCCTGTCCCCCAGCATTTCAAGCTGTAAACTCTTCTAGACTCCAAGTCAACAAATAGCTCAGAAGTTGTCGAATGCTTTCACGGCCGAATTCAACTGGTTGTTGTGGGTTTTCCGGCTGTGTGGCCATGGTCTGGTAAATCTTGTTCCTAACGTTTCGCTGGCATCTGTGGCCGGCATCTTTAGAGGTATAGCACAGAGAGAAGTCTGTTTTACACTGTGCCCAGTTCTCTCTGTGATATACCTTTCAAGATGCCAGCCAATTTCAAGAAGGCTGGCAACCCCAATCAAAAATGAAATGGGCACAACATTAAATAGATGTGATTTATCACAAAGAATGAAAATGAAAAGGCTAAATAAGGAGACAATGCCTTTATTAAACTTTCAAGCTGCTGGTTTTCTTCAGCCAGGAGATTGGTACAACCGAGCTAGCAGAAATATCCAGGTTTTGCTTTTACTTAACAGCACACAAATTCCTGCATGCATGTATAAAATTATTTGTATACCAGATGTATACATATTTATGTACACTTTCCATCAGTCATACGCATCGCTGCATATTCAGAGGAACACATACTCATGAATTCCTTTGTTTGCATGCAGAGCCATACCTATGGATGCTCAAGGCGTGACTTTTTGAACTACCATCCCCAATATATGCATGAGAACATGAAATGCTGAAATGATTCATCCCCAGTCCTATAGCTTCCCTGGCTATAGCCTTGTCCTCACAACCCCAGCAACGTGATTTGTTCTTTATCTTTTTGTAAAGTACATCATAATACCGTGTGCAAACCCTACAGAGCAGGATACAGACAGGGAGGCATGCTTTGACTGACCTTTGTCAATTTAATAGCAAATTGACATAAAGAGAAACTGACAGGGTCACCTGAATTTAAAAGGCTTGTTTTTTTCTTGTGCTGACAGATACACAGACAAAAGACCTTTTGCCATGCTCCCCTGATATCGTTTCTCGCCCACACTGTTTCTTGAAAGTATCATTCTACCCAAAGTGATTTGTAAGGAAATATCCCAGTGTCCTGACAGGATAGTAGTAATAGGGGAAGGCTAACAAGGAATACATTTTAGGCTACTGTTGTGGAATAAGCCTCCCTAACTAATTTGTGTTTTGTTATTGATTTAAGTGCTTGTTAAAACAATTTTAAAGGTATTCTAGGCAAGACCTGTCACTTGCCATTCTGACAATCTATGACTAGACAGAATTTCAGCCTCAGGCCATGAAATGTTTAACTGATAAAGAGACACTGGCGGAGTCTACAGTTTAATCTAGGACATTCTGACCATCTGTATGCTGCGTGTAAACTTGATGTCCAATGCTTTAAAAGGCTTCAGAGGTTTTGCTTTGACTTCAGAGATGCAATAAAGCTTGGCAATCCAGAACACCTAGCCATTCCAGTTCATGATAGAATATAAATATTTCTTGCTTTTTATCAATTCTGAATGATTAGGAAATACATATATCCACATTCACAGGAAGCAAGTAGATTCCTTTGAAACACAGCGTTGGAGGAGAGTTTTGTGGATACTGTGGATTGCAAACAAACAAACAAACAATTGAGTTCTAGATCAAATCAAGCCTGAACTATCTGTAGCAGCTAAAATGGCTAAACTGAGACTATCATACGTTGGTCACATAATGACAAGGCAAGAGTCTCTTGAAAAAGCTATAGTGCTAGGAAAAGAGGCAGACCCAGCATGAGATAGAGTGACTCAAGAAAGGAAACCAAGGCCCTCAGTTTACAAGACCTGAGCAATATTGTTAACAAGAGGATGTTTTGCTGAACAATGACTCATAGGGTCCCCATGAGTGGAAGTGGCCTGAAGGCTTTTTGTAAAGATACTGATGGGAACAACACTTTGCACTTTAAGTCATTTAATCCCAGGCACCTTAGGTCCAATTTACCATTTAGCCAACTGGTGAGACTGAAGAGAATTTCTACCTCAGAACAGGATTTTAATAGAGAGGCAAGGAAAACCTTGTGCGAATTTAAAGCCTGAGGTTATCCCAAACAGGTGTTGCTTGGAGCTTGGAATAAAACAGGTCAATGTAGCAGAGAGGCACTGTTTAATAAGCCTAGTATAAATGGAAGTGTTTCCACCACCTTTACTATGGGCCAGGGACGTAGGTATAGATTTTTTATGGGGGGGGGTTCGGGGGGCCCACACCCCCACCCGCCCCTAGGGCGTGGCCATGCCTCCCCAAGCCCCGCCCCCAGCCTAGTGCTTATAAAAGCAGCTCTCCAAGGCCAGGGATGGCAGACTCCCCCACCCTGCCCTCCCCTGCCCCCCACCAGCTGGGATCCCAGCCGGCAGCTGGCAGTTCCTTCTGCCCTTCCCTCTGGGAAGAGGCGTAGAGGGAAAATGGAGCCCGGTGCAACCTGAGTCCCACCCCACGGGCCCCCCGGTCAGCCAGATGCTAGCAGAATCCACCCCCAAACAGCATCACTTTTCACGGTAAGCTTGGTATCCAGAGAGCCCAAATTCTCCTTTTAAATCCACCTTAAAGGGAGAATCTGGGGTCCTAGTTAATGGTCATTGAAAGTGATGCTGTTTTGTGGTGGATTATCCCCCACCGTGAAACAGCATCACTTTCAATGTGGAGTAGTGGTTAAGAGCAGGTGCTTTCTAATTTGGAGGAACAGGGTTTGATTCCCTGCTCTGCTGCTTGAGCTGTGGAGGCTTATCTGGGGAATTCAGATTAGCCTGTACACTCCCACACACGCCAGTTGGGTGACCTTGAGCTAGTCACAGCTTTTCGGAGCTCTCTCAGCGCCACCCACCTCACAGGGTGTTTGTTGTGAGGGGGAAAGGGCAAGGAGATTGTAAGCTCCTTTGGGTCTCCTACAGGAGAGAAAGGGAGGATATAAATCCAAACTCTTCTTTTTCTTCTTCTAAACTGAGGACCTCAGATTCTCCCTTTAAATCCATGCTGAAGGGGGTGGATTTAAAAGGAAATTTGGGGGGTGCCTGCTGTCAGGGGTGCAATTGTTAAGCTACCAGCACCAAACTTTTAGGGTATCTTTAGGAGACTCTCCTAATGATACCACCCAGGTTTGGTGAAGTTTGGTTCAGGGGGTCCAAAGTTATGGACCCTCAAAGGTGTAGCCCCATCTCCTATTACCTCCCATCGGAAACAATGGGGGACGGGGCACCCCCTTTGGAAGTCTATACTTTGGACCTCCTGGGTGGTATCACCTGGGTGGTATCACCTGGGTGGTATCAGTAAGAGACTCTCCTGATGTTACCTCCCAGGTTTGGTGAAATTTAGTTCCGGGTGTCCAAAGTTATGGACCCTCAAAGGTGTAGCCCCCATCTTCTATTCTATTAGCTCCCATTGGAAACAATGGAAGATGGGGGCACCCCCTTTGGGAGTCCATAACTTTGGACCCCCTAAAGCAAACCTCACCAAACCTGGCTAGTATCATCAGGAGAGTCCCCCAAACAATCCCTGAAAGTTTGGTGCTGCTAGCCCAAACAATGTGCCCCCTGCAGGCCAAGAACCAAAAAACACTAAAAATGTTTTTAAAACCCACAAACGGGTGGGCAGAGCTTCAGACATGAATGTGGGGGTTCAAACCCGAGAACCCCCCTCTTACCTACGTGCTTGGTATGGGCGGTTTGCTGCTGCGATGCAGCAGCGCCGTCCTGGCTCCCCTGAAGTGGCGCGAAGACGCCGCTTCTGAAACTCGCTGGGCGGTGAGTTTGTTGGAATACACCAGTTGCCACCCGTTGCCAAGCGAACAGCAGCGGGTGGCAGCCGTTGTATTCCCGTGGCGCTCCTGAACAGCTGCCTGCCTTTTCCCTGCCTTTCGTCGCTCCAAGGAGGGAAGGGGACATGCCTCCTTGCCTCCGTCGCTTCAGCCATCGCTCTGGCCAGGGGGCGTGTCCCCTTCCCTCCTCGGAGCGACGAAAAGCAGGGAAAAGGTAGGCAGCTGTTTGGGGCGCTGCGCAGCCACGCAGCCTGTGGGGCCATTTGTGCGAACGCCCCCTGGGCTTGCATCAGCATCAATCATGCTGATGCAAGCCTGCAAGCCTGAATGTGTGGAACTGCCATGGAACATAGCCACTCAAATTAGACACATTACAGATAAACATTAGCACATTGTATCTGAGGCCGTTTTTGCATGGCCAGCGAGCGGGGGTGCATCAGCATAAATTATGCTGATGCACCCCGCCCTGGACAGTTTGCACAGATGGTCCTGGTAGGGGTGCAGGCGAAGGCACAGCCTTTGCACAGACTGCGCCTTCCCCAGCCGGCTTACCTTCTCCTGCTGGCTGCCGTCGCGTTGCAGAGGCCAGGGGACACACCCCTCAGCTCGATACCAGGGGGCGTGTCCCCTGGCCTCCACAACGCAACGGCAGCCAGCAGGAGAAGGTAAGCTGGCTGGGGAAGGCAGGAAGGAAATGCCTCCTCCCATCTGCTGCCGTTCGCATGGCAGCAGGTGGAAGGAGCCACATTTGAAAAACCTCGCTCATGGAGCGAGGTTCAAAAGTGGCATTTCTGCGCCACTTGGGCGGCACGAGCACGACGCTGCTGCCTGCTGTGTGAACTCCTCCCCAGGGAGAGCGTTTTTGCTGTCCCTGGGGCGCTGTATTCCGCCTGTGCAGAAACAGCCTTAGTTTCCTGATTGTGAAACTATACCTAGTTGGCTACAGGACAATAAATTTAGGAGAAAAGTTGACCCAATTAGATTATTTACAGATACCACATCTTAGATTTTCTACAATAGGTATGCAGAGGCATTCCTCCCATTGGGCAAAGTGGGCAGTTGCCCTGGGCGCAGCCCTGTGGGGGGCGCAGGTTTGTTTGTGGGATTTTTTGTATTTTCAGTGTTTTTCCATTTTTGGCCTGCAGAGGGCGCACTTTTTAGGCTAGCAGCAGCAAAATTTCAGGGATGTTTTGGGTGACTCTCCTGATGCTATCACCCAGGTTTGGTGAGGTTTGGTTCAGGGAGTCCAAAGTTATGGACTCCCAAAGGGGGTGCCCCCATCCCCCATTGTTTCGAATGGGAGCTAATAGGAGATGAGGCTACACCTTTGAGGGTCGATAACTTTGGACCCCCTGAACCAAACTTCACCAAACCTGGGAGGTATCATCAGGAGAATCTTTTACTGATACCACCCAGGTTTTGTGAAGTTTGGTCCAGGGGGTCCAAAGCTATGGACTCCCAAAGGGGGTGCCCCATCATCCATTGTTTCCAATGGGAGCTAACAGAAGATGGGGGCTACACCTTTGAGGGTCCATAACTTTGGATCCCCTGAACCAAACTTCACAAAACCTGGGTCAAAATATTAGGGAAGTCTCCTAAAGGTACCCTGAAAGTTTGGTGCTGCTATCTTAACAATTGCACCCCTGACAGCAGGCACCTCCCAAATTTCCCCAGATTTTCCTTTTAAATCCCCCTGCCTTTGACATGGATTTAAAGGGAGAATCTTGAGGTTCTGGAAGTTTAAAACATTGAAAGTGATGTTAATTCAGGGTGGAGGAGAATCAACTCCAAAATAAGATGATTACCTTCCAATGTTGTTTAAACTGGGAACCCCAGATTCTCCCTTTAAGGTGGATTTAAAAGGAGAATCTGGGCTCCCTAGTTTAACCACCATTGAAAATGATGCTGTTTGGGGGTGGATTCCAGCATCACTTGTTTAAGCTAGGGAGCCCAGATGCTCCTTTGAAACATTGAAAGTGATGTCCCCCAATTGGGGGTACTGGATACAACACCATAAAATGTTTTCATAGCAGTAATAAAACATTTTGAAAGCATTTTGAAAATGTTTTCAAAAAATTATTTCTGCTGTGTGGCATGGCTTATTGCTGTGCTCAGATTTGTGAGTTGGGGCATGTTCTATAATGTGATGGTGACTTTGAAACAACCTGGTGTAAAAAATCATTGCTTGGTCACAGTGGGGGAGGGTGGCTGCCCATGGGGGGCGACAAACTCCAGTTTGCCTAGATACGCCACTGGGCGTAGCTACAAGGGGGGTGTGCACGTTGCATTGGGCACGCGCCTGGGGGGGGCATCAAACTCAGGTTTTGCCCAGGGCTCCAGTTTGCCTAGTTACACCACTGTAGGTATGCACAGATATGGACATCGTAGTGTATGTCAAATGGTCATGAAAACTGAGACTTTTAAACATCTGTTTACCAACTTTGTTTGGCACTTTACGGAATTCTTTTCATGTTCTATATCTAAGTGCATCTGTCTTCTTCAATGTAAGTGCTTGTATCTTTATATTGGAGGGAACCTCTCCCTACAACTGGTTCTTCATTTTTCAATCTCTGTCTGCTCTCACCCATCTCCTCCAGACTCTTACGTTACTACTGTGTTCTCTCACTGCCTCTTTCCTGCCTCATCTCTGTCTCTTTCTTGAACATACACCACCATGGTGTAGTTTTGTTTGTATGGGTTACTAGGCAACCTCCAAAATAGCAGTTGAGGCCTCATAACAGTATTGTGAGAGCTCAGCTTCAACCATATGGGGAGTTTTTAAAGTCCCCCCGCCCTTTTTTTTAAAATTTATCTGCAAATGTGGGGCTGTCCCAGGTTTGTAGAAACCCATGATGCTCCTTTTCATACATGACCTCATTGGGCATATTTTTAATCTGCATTCTGAGGCTATGTTCAGAATTAGATATGGGGGGGGGGGGGTCCAGAAGGACTCAGATTTCATTTCCCCTTTCCCTCTTGCTTTGTCTCTTTCCCTCTCCTAAGCAATGCTGACAGCATCTTCCCTTGCATCCTTTCCCACCTACTCATCTACCTTTCCGCATTTCCCTCCACCTTCAGCTTTCTCTTTTTAACTCTTCCTCTATATAGCTTTGCCTTCCCTTACTCATTTGTTTCAACTGTTTTTATTTTCTCTGCCCCTCCCCTGTGACACTAATGGAGGCAAAGAAGCCTCAGGAATTTTGGCTGGGGTTGCCTAGCAATCCTCCAAAAAACACTGAGACCCCAGTGGGATTATTTACTTTAAAAATCAAACAATGCTTCTTTGATTTTAGGGCAGTGGTGGTGAACCTACGGCACGGGTGCCAGAGGTGGCACTCAGAGCCCTCTCTGTGGGCACGCGCAAACAGAGTGCCCCCCCACCACACATCTAGCCTGGCCTGGAACAGCTGGGCTTGATTATTAGCATTAAACCTAGTTTTGGAAAAGCAGTGTAGGTAACCCTGTTAAAACCCACTGATTTTCATGCAAAGAACTAAAGCGCGATCCTCTGAGGACCTGAGTTTCCAGTACTGCATCCTGCAAAAGGAACCAAACTATGTAAAGGTCTACCCTTGGAACTTTTCACTGGGATGGAGGTAATATTGATTGGCTAATCCTATTAGCTGAAATAAGATTTCTACTTAGGAGTGAGATAAGTTACATCTGTTGTCTCCCTTGTAGAAGAGTTTGCAGAAAAAGGGAAGCATGACTGCTTGGGATCTTTTTTTATCCATCCAGCCCAGACTTTTATGGAGACATCAAGCATGTTTATTTTGGTTTATTGCCTGAAGTTACAGGGGAAGATGTCAGTAGCAGACAATATTTTTCTCATCAGAATCAAAAATTCAGCAGAGTTTATGCGGCTAGTCTCATGTGATCAGAACTTTCTGTGCCATGAAGATGCTGCTTAGAGACGTTTGCTTTGGTCTTCCCAGTTATTGCTGATGGGTTCTGCTGGCAGACTGGGGCCTAGGAGAGAAAATACCGCCTTAGTTGCATCAGTTACTCTACTAGTATACAGTCGATTTTTAGATACTTAATGGCAGATTGAGAATTGCAAACTGTGTTTGAGACTGTTCATCCTTAAATACATATATGGGATGTCTGCAACAAACTGTCACTGTCTCAAGCTGTTCTCAGAAGTATGTTGAAGACAGAAGTTCATCTAAGAAGAAAAAATAATGACCTTCACATTACTAGCCTTTTCTTATCCCGCACAGAAAAATATTCCTGAAACTTAGGATAAACAGCACAAATATTCTGTAGTTTTTCAGTCAGTCTCCATATGCTCTGTGTTTCTTCAACTATTGTTAGATGCAACCATGGTGATGAGACCATAGTGGTTGAACCAGGTAGGCTCTTGTTTACTTATTCAGATTATAGTTAGCCTGCCTTTCTCTGTAACCAAACTCAAGGTAAGTTTATGCACTTACCTGCTCTGAAACGATGGTATAGAGAGGAGAGTAAATCTCAACTGGGAATGAGATAGAGAGAGAAAGTTAATTATTCGGGTAAACCAGCAAATTTGTGTTCAGACCTCACATTCACATTGTCTCTCTCACCTGTTCAGGGCGTAGCCTTTCACCGTTGTGATGTTCTGACAGAGGGACTGCACCTCTCTGAACTATAAACCAAAGCCAATAAAGAACATTGGTAGGAATCTAAAACAAGTCCCCAGGAACTGAAGAACGTTCTCCACTAGACTGCCTGCAACAAGTTACCTTGGAGCGGAGAAGTCAGCAAAGCTGGATTTGAATAAAGAGAGGAAACATGGAATGGAGGGGATACAAGGTAGCAGTAGGCTACCCCCTTACTCACCACTGAAAATGTTGAGGTTGGAGTTTGGGGTTTCCTGTTGCTGCCGATTATTGCTAGCACTGGACCTTGTGGGAGGATGTAGAGTGAAGTCATTCAAGCCAGGAGTAAGGGAAGAGGAGAAAGAGCTCCTGAAAGAAATTGTTGGGGGTGGGAGGGGACAGAGAGTGAGAGAAGTGTAAGCCAGGGAGCATGGCTGATTGACAGAACATTTACTTGGCATACAAGTAATTGTATTCATTAATAGTGAAAATTACAAATAATGCTAGTTTGATGACGTATTTCATGGTGATGCAACAGTAGCATCATATCATGGTGAATATGGCAGCACAACTCACCTTAGAACTTACCTATAGAATAAGCTTTGATTGGAAGCTGCAGAAGGACTTACTGGAAAATAGAAGTAACAGTATTATATTATACATGGCATGGATGGTAGAAGTCAATTAAAAAGACATGAGAAGAAGGCACATGGTATCTCATGCAGGATGTCTAATTCTGGATACAAATGAGAGGAAGATGATCCACTGGACAGCTGGAATCATTTTTCCCTCTCTATGGAAGCAAGAAACTTCTATTCCATTATAAGCCACAGTGTGATCCTTGGATTGAAAGCCAGGGTTTTGGTCCAGGAAAGCTGTATTTGAAATCCTGGGGCAAGGAGGGGCAAATATTCTATTAGTTTTGGCCCTGTGTTGGCAGGTTGTCTCAAATAATCTTTGAAAAAAGTAAACATGTCTGAAATTCACTTTATGCCTCCAATATTTCTTACCATTTCTAGAGCTAGCTGTGGTTGTCCTTCCATCATTCATCCTGGTGCCCCCTGTAGCATACTGGATAAAAACAAGAGCCTCACCAAAACTCCATAAGGAACAAAGGATGGCACTCATCCTCCCTCTTCCTTTTCTGGCAACAGTGATGGTTGTAGTGGAGTGGCAACTCACATGCCAGCTTTGTAGATGGCTACCTACCATGGAGGAGATGGAGTCCATAGAAGAAGAACGGCTATGAGAGACAGAGGCACAAAATATCAAGACATTCTTGATGAAGACTGGATACTAACAGCCAATTGTCTTAAAGGTTTCTTTGTGTAATGGCAGATTATAAATGCTTTTATTAAATAAACATTATCCACTTTGTATTAAACCCAAAGAAAATGAAGTCCCTTCTGTACCTACCTGACCACTTCACTGGAGAGCCGGAAACTGGGCCTTGGTGTAACTGTCAATTACGAGACAAAGAGTCATTATGAAGAGGAAGCATGGAACTGAATCCAGTGGTAACAATGTATGCTTTGAACATCAAAGTTCAATTCCTGGCATATTTTACTGAAGGAATCCAGGGCAAAAAGACAAAGGAAAAATTTTCTATCTCAGGCTCTGGAAAGCCCAATTGGGCTACACAAGACTATCTAGAGAAATAATATTTACTGAGTGGCTTTGAAGCCATGTGTGGCTCTTTGAAATACCCTTGTGGCCTTTCTGAGCACTGTTCACCAATATGGAATTTAGTCCATGCTTCAGGAAAGAGGAAAAAACCTTTGTTCAATGGTCTTGCAGTTAGCAGTTGGCTCCCTGTGGTGAGGCCACATACTACAAGGATAAAAGTAAATGTGGCTCTTTTGGTTGGTGGTGATTGTCAGTGTGTACCTCTGTGAGTGGCACTGATTCATTGGTCTGACATGGAGTAAAGTAGATTCTTATACATCCAAAGGGGAAGCAATACTCATTTGCTTTCAGACAAACAGATGTATTTCATGGCTTTCATACCTGAGCATATTATATCATATTCCTGTAAGAAAAATACACAGGACTCCATGTGTCCAGTGTGTGGGGGTGGAGGGGGGATGTTCTGACTCTATACATTATCAAGAACAGATTTGCTCTCAGATGTAAAAAGGCAGGTACTTGTGTTAACTATGCTATCACAAGCACATTTCCCCAAAACATATGAACATAAGAAAAGCCATTCTGGATCAGATCAAGGTCCATCAAGTCCAGCAATCTGTCCACACAGTGGCCAACCAGGTGCCTCTAGGAAGCACACTGCAGCAGCATTATCCTGCCTTTGTTCCACAGCTCCTAATATAATAGGCATAGTTCTCTGATCCTGGAGAGAAGGCCCCCATTATCCTACCTGACTGCAGTGGAGGTGTGACAGCAACTGGTCTTGGAGTGCTGTTTCTGTATGAAATGAAAAGGAGTTATGTTCAGTCATGTCTCTTTTGTCTCAGATGTTCAAATGACCTTTAGCTCCAAGCCCAGCATTCTCATTCAGGAGAGGCCCTAGGGCATGGATTTCCAATGTGCGGGCCATGGGCACCATGGCACCTGCCTACACCTTTTCTGGTGTTCACCAAGTGTTTTTCAGAAGTGGATGGGGCCAGGTAGGACTTTTGCCCAACAAGGCTTCTGATTGACTCTTGGAGATTTGATTGGTTGTGAAGATTTTTAAAAAACAAGTTTCAGTCGCAGCTGCAACCACAGCACAAAGGAAGGTTGTGGCAAACATTTGGAGGCTGACTCCACCTCCACCTGTGGCAGCCATTCTGTTGCTGTGCCCACCTTGCTGTATCAGAATTCCAAATGTGTCTGCAGATTCAAAAAGGGACCCATGCATTGGGGTATCAGTAGGCATGTTAACAGTGCTACATCAGACCATTTTGTTGGCATGGGCTCAAATAACCTAGGCACTGGCAGCGTGATTGGGGCCAAAGGTGCATGAGTAGGCAACAGTCATGGGCTCATTCCGCACATGCAGAATAATGCACTTTCAAACTGCTTTCAGTGCTCTTTGAAGCTGTGCGCAATAGCAAAATCCACTTGCAAACAGTTGTGAAAGTGGTTTGAAAATGCATTATTTTGCGTGTGCGGAAGGGGCCATGGTTTATGTCTGCCATCACCAACCAGACCTGCGCAGCATCATGCCTATTCAAAATGCTATCAGTACTCCTGGCTCTCCTTGGTCAATGCATGTTTGGTTAAGTGCAACCTGCATCCAACCCCATTTCCATAGGTATGCACTGGGTGGGGCATTTGGGCCCCAAAAGATGCCTGTCCTTGTCACATGGCATAGTCATTGTCAAGGATGAGAGCAGGAGAAACTGTGTCATCTTAGGAAGGACTGGCATTTATGGTTGTGAGCTGGTATTGATAGAAACAGTCAGGTTGGAAAAAACCTAATTACTATCAGACCTATATGTTTTTGCATAACGACGACTCCTTCTAATAAGAGTAGTAACTAATTATTTGCTACAGAGTTCTGGTGGGATGTAGCAATCAGGATTCCAGAACTCAGAATGGCCAGAATCCTCTATGCTGGGGGGTGGGGGAGAGCTGGTTTTCCTGTCTTTCTTGAGTTTCCGTATGTGACAGTTAGAGAGCATCTTTCAGCAGGCCCCCATCTGCTCCCCCCCAGAAGGTGGAGGGAGAGAAAGCAAATAATCAGTTTAATAGGTTAGAAATCCTTCTTTCCTATAATCTCCACCTTCACTTCTATAGCCTGTATACTTTCTCTAGATGTTGGTAGTAGAATAAAGTTTTTTAATTGTTCAAAATATAAAGGGACTGACTTGATTCCTCCTTGTAAGCCTTGCCCTTGCCCACGTTAACAGCCCTAATTGTCCTTCTAGCTTCAAATTGTTGAGAGGGGTCAATAGTGGGAGATGGTGGAAGCTACTGAACAAAAAACACCTCAGCTCTTAAGAGAGTTGAGAAAAAGTGAGGGATTTCTACAGGGGAGATTTCTACAAGGGTTTCCCTTGGACAAAATGAACTCCTCCTGACTTTTGGGCATCTGCCTTCTGTCTGGTTGCACAAATAAAATGAGAAATAACCTGACAGACACTGGTTTTGGAAATGTTACATCATTATATTTGAAAAGCTGCAGCACCTAACAATTGTCCAAATTAAGTAAAAGACATACTAACCTACTACCATGGAGATACTGGGGAGAATGATGCTGAAAGAGAAAGAGGGGAGTGGAGGGGATCTCAGGATTAAGTATATACAGGCAGAGATTCCCCTTCCTTACAAAGACAAATGCACAGAAAAAGACGAAGTGACCCCTTTCAGTAGATGGGAGTCAGAAACCAAAACATACAGAAGTGAGCCTGCCCTCAGCAAATAATTCCTACCTTTAAACAGCTGAGAGTCTTCTTTAGTTCATCGTTTTCCTTCTGCAGAGCTTTCAGCTCCCTAAATATTTGGTGAAGGGGATACAAGATAAGGGTAATCTGATAAAGCAGTCCTATGACTCTCTTCTGCTAAGTCTTCCTTCAAGGGAGAAGGACCATGGAGAATGTTGTTCTTTTCTGATGGAGAAAGGCTTCCTCTTTGTTGAAGAAAATCTTTCTCTGTTAGAGGAGGTTATCTCGGCAAAGGGGAGCCCACTGGGATCCCAGTACCACCACACAATTGTCTCTCACACCCTCGGAGTACCCACTGGGAACATGTTGGCAATGACAGAGAGCAACAGCAAGATATCTGAAAAGTTACCTTCAGATTATTAAATCATGTTAATGTTATCATGACGAATCTTATATCCACGGATCTCGTATCCTAGACCAAGTGTCTCTGTCCAGCAAAAAGAGATTAAATACTTCCTTTCACATAGCTGGAAAAGAATCTGGAGTTTTTCACTGGCATGACTTCTGTATACATACAAGAAATGCACATAAAATTTTGAAGAGGAAAAAAAGGAATATCAGTGCAGAACAGTGCTGAATTGCCCTTACAGATAGGATAAATATTGCTATATGAATACACCCTGTGAATAAAAAGTACATATGCCTAAGAATAAAATAGGAACATTTCTAATTTATCCCTGGTTTTTAGGTCATTGTTTTCATAGGAATATTACTTTCTGTACATCTTGAACTGCAAAGAAAATATTTTATGTAAAATAAATAGAGATAAATGGCTCACTTTTCCTGGGTAGTTAGCTTCTGTTGAGCCTGTTGAAGAGCAGCCTTGGCCTTGGAAGCCCGGTGTTTGTAAAAAGAGGCCAACAGCTCCATCTGGCCTTTTTGAAACGTCCATACCTAGGAAAAGAACCAAGAATCTTCCAGCCAGAGAGCCACACAGAGCTCTAAGATGTTTTGATATGACCCAAATAATTATCAATGCAATCTTTAAACAGAGTAACATCTTTCTAAGTGCAATGACTGTGATGGACGTAGAAGGAATTTCTTTCTATTTGTTAGGAGCTAATAGGAGATGGGGGCTACAGTTTTGAGGGTCCATAACTTTGGCCCCCCTAAACCAAACTGCACCAAACCTGCATTAGGGCAGTCTCCTGATGAGACCATGAAAGTTTTGAGAATGTGCCTTCAGAAATGTGCCCCCCCCCCCCCAGCCTCCAACCCCCATTGATAGCAATGCAGAAAACTCAATGCAGAACAAAGTTCCTCGGGCAAATTTCTGGGATGTTCCTGCAGGGGGTGCATTTTTGGATGTATCAGCACCAAAATTTCTGGTTATCATCTGGGGACTGTCCTGATGGGACCCCCCCAAGTTTGGTGCAGTTTGGTTTAGGGGGTCCAAAGTTATGGATCCTCAAAAGGGTAGCCCCCATCTCCTTAGCAAAGAATGGGGATGGGCACCAAACTTTTATGTACCTCAGATTGGTTATTAACTAGTTATTTAACTGAAGTTGGTTTATACATATACAAACATGTGTGCACAATAATAGCCTTTCAGTCATTAGAAATCAGGTTAAATGTTTCACATTAAGGGAAATGGCTGGATCATTGGACAGGGAATCAGCTACAAGGCCTCTGCTTTCTTGGAGAAGAAGACTTTAAGCAACCCTAAAGCAGCTTGAATATATCTCAAGCACCCTTTTGTATGCCACTTTTCTCTCTTTCTTTCTGCTGTCTTCTCTTTCCTCACTATTTGCAAAACTCTACAAACTTATTATTTCCTTGCTTCATTAAATTATCTAGAATCAGGAAGAGCTCAGCTCCCTTGTAGTGCTCAATGCTAGGGCTTTGTAACATGAAAGAAATATGGTAGCATAAACAAAGTACTCTGCTTATATGAACATATGCAGAGTACCTTTCACATCCTGCTCATCTAAAACAATCATGCAGACATCAGCCATGGCCCTCTTTTTAAAAGTTTTTTGTATCCTACATAATTCACTCTTATTAAATCTGCAAAATATCCTGCACTCCATTTTAAAACTGCTGGCCTGTGGCTTTTCTATCAAGCTGTAAAACATCTTTTTAAAAGCATAAGACTCTTGCTTGATCATATCAGAGGTCCATCTAATCCAGTATCTTCTTTATCATTTAGAGAACAACTCACAGGCAGGATTGCAAAGATGAAAGCCTCTGCCCTGTTCCTGCTCTCAGCAACTGGTATTCAGAAATGGTACACCCTGAGATTCCATTTAAACTTCACAGTTAATAGCCATAGACTGAGCAATTCTCCACAGTTTTTCCAGTATTCCAGAAATGGCCACATCACAGATCTAAGCAGAGGCAGGGGCGTACCTAGGCAAACTGGCGCCCGGGGACAAAACCTGAGTTTGGCCCCCCCCCCCCCCGGCCTGGCGTATGGGCGGCCACCCTCCCCCACCGTGACCAATTTGGGCATTTGGGGTTATTTTTGGTGTTTTTTCGGCCTGCAGGAGATTTAGCTAGTTGGCACTATGATTGGTGTGGGTACCATCCAGATCGTCTTGATGATACCACTCCGTGATGTTTGGTTCAGGGGGAAGCGTTATGGACTCCCAAAGGTCCCTCCCATTGTTTTCAATGGGAGCTAACCTGAGATGGGGGCTACCCATTTGAGGGACAATAACTTTGGTCCTCCTGAACATAACTTCACCAAACTTGGGTGGCATCATAAGAATAGTTAACAGATGATACCCCTGAAATTTTGGTGTCACTAGCTGTAAAAAATATCCCTTCCAGGCACCCCAAAATTTGCCCAAGATTCTTTGTTTTGCAGTGACTTTGCTCCACTGCAGCCACGAGGAATTTCTGAGGTGGCTGCACATTTTTTGAAGATAGAGGCACCAGACTTTCAAGGTGGCTCCAGGAGGGCATCCTGCTAATTGCATCCAGGCTTAGGAGACCTTTGCTTGTCCAATTTTTTATGGGCCCCCCAAAGGCTTATTTTGTTTCCGCCCTGCACATGAAGCCTGCTGGGTGAGTTTTCCCAGAACTTCAGCCTCCCACCCACCCCCCCAAAAAAGCAAAGCTCACTGCTTGATGCTACATCTCAAAGGCCTCTTAGATTACTCTTGAAAGTTCAGCTTTTGTCTTCAAAATGTGGAAACACAGCACATCTCAGAAATTCCCAGAATCTGCCCGCCATCAAGCCTGCATGATGTGTAGACAGTCTGTGGTGGGAAAGGTTTCCCACTATACTTCACTGGTTGTTATGTGCCCAGTTGGTTTCTAGAGGGCTGTCAGGGAGGCACTGTGGTAGTGGTTTTTCTCTGGCTGGCATTATTTTCTGGTTGCTACAGGGTCTCGAGGAACCCAGCCAACTTTGCTAAAGTTTGCTCAGGATGGCTCTAATGCTGTGGGCATCAGGTTCACCTTCAACTCGGTGCCCACAGCATTTTCCTCTTCCACAATAATATTTTAGCAAATTCTGCTGGTTCCTTTCAGGAGACTCTCACACCAGCAGCCCTACAGGAAATGCCCCACTCAGAGCAACATCCCTACCACAGTGCCTCCTGTTGAAACCTTCACCACAGAGCCATCTTGGGCATAAATAGATAGCCCCATTGAAGTCTATGGTGGGGAAAGTAATTTTTCCCACCACAGAACTTGCTGAAGAGCCTGGCAAATTCTGGGAATTTCTGAGTGTGTAAGCTGGCTGCACATTTTGAAGATAGAGGCACCAGACTTCTCAAGGTGGCTCCAAGAGACCTTGAGTAATAGCATCCAAGCTTGGTGAGCTTTGCTTCTGGAGTGGGAGTTGAGAGAGTTCTGGGAGAACTCAGCCCACAGGCTTTCATGCAGGAGCAAGGAAACAAAAATAGCCTTTGGGGCCCCATAAAATTGAACCCCATAAGCAAAGTCTCCAAGTAAACCTGATGCAATTAGCAGGATGCTCCCTCCTGAGCCACCCCTGAAAGTCTGGTGCCTCTATCTTCAAAATGTGCAGCCTGCCTACACACTCAGAAGCCCCATTGGCTACAATGTAGCAGTGTCACAAAAACAAAGAATCTTGGGTAAATTCCTGGGGTGCCTGTAAGGGTGTATTTTTTTCAGTGACCCAAATTTCAGGGTATCATCTGTTAATACTCTATGATGCCACCTTGCCAGGAAGTTATGTTCAGAGGTTATTGTCCTCAAATGGGTAGCCCTTATCTCAGGTTAGCTCCCATTGAAAACAATGGGATAACCCTTTGGGGGTCCATAACTTTGCTTCCCCTGAACCAAACATCACCAAATTTGGGTGGTATCATCAGGACAGTCTCTGGGTGGTACCCCGAAATTTTGGTGCCGCTAGCCTTAAAACTGCGCCCCCTGCAGGCCGGAACGTGAAAAAACACTTTAAAATGTAAAACATACAACTAATTCTGGAAAATGTTGGCTTCACTGTGGACTCAATGGGGGGCCGGGGACAAAGGGTACCCCATGTCCCTAGGTAGGAACGCCACTGAGCAGAGGTAACTGCCTCCCTCATCCTTTTGTTTAATACCAAACATATAACCTGCCAACAAGCTCTGGGGAATTTGAAATTCACATATTGTGCAACTGCAGGCCTGACTCTTTCCAAACCAGGACCACTAACTCCCTGGCCCTGGCCTCTTTTTCTCATCTCTCGAACACACACACACTTCCAGTTGTTTCCAATTGAGCTGGAGTTGATATATTGCCTGTGCAATATTTTGATTTTTGCCACCTCCTTTCTCTCCCTTTCTCTCTTTTGTTTGTCAGCCAGTGTCACACACTTTAGAATTCAGAATAAAGGAGTTAGTTCCCAAACAGTATCTTATTGGTTAAATAGTATTTGATATACCGCCCAGAGCCCTTAGGGGATGGGGCAGTATATCAAAGCTAATCAACAAACAAACAAACAAACAAATAAATACCTGTGAAATATGGGCAAAAAACTTGAGTGCAGTTTCAATAGGACTTGTAAAAAACTTTTTTTCTTTGCCTTGAATCTGCAGGGCAGGAAGGAAAAGAAAGCTAGATGGGATATTACGGATTGATAAGTGGCCCCCTCCCCAATATTTCCCAGATAGGTTAACACATTTCAGATATTATGTTGTCTATCTAGATTTAAATTCCTCTTTTGCCATGAACACAGTGGTGTGTGGTGAGCCACTCAATTGCTGTGCATTTAATTGCTGTATGTTGGTTGAATCTGACCAGCTCTTTCACTGCTGAAAGAGTGAAGAGGGCATCCCCATAGACCACTCCAAAGCTGTGCTGGGAATTATGGGACCTGCATCAACAACAGGAATGTGAGATGGGAGTTGAATTAAGAGTTGTTGTTAGATGAAATGGAGAAAAAATCTGGCTGGATCCAACCCTATATCTGTTTTGGGAATGCGCAAAATGTCCAAACCTATATCCTTTGTGGGAATGTATAAGATGCAAAATATTTTTTGAATTGAAATTGCAGCATAAAAGGTTGATGCTTGTATCTGCTTATGAGAAGAGCTTGTATATACTGATCCCCTTCCCCAGTTCTCCAGGGGACCTGATGTTCCTTCAGGCCTCAGAGAAGTATTTTGTCTGGTAGCCCCCCTCCCCCACTCCCTGCTCAACTGAAGACCAGGCTGCCTTTTTCAAAAGAACAGCAAAAGGAACATTTCTATCATTATCATATGCTCAGAAGACCAACACTGGCAACCCAGAATCTCACTAATGATGACGATGAAAATATGAACACCATACAAATATAATTTATGTGTTGCAAAGAGCTGAAAGGAAGCAGGCAAGTTCTTGTCTTAGAGAAGTTCCAACTTACTTTATCATTAAGAAGCAAATACTTGCAGTTTGTTCCACAAAATGAGCATTTATCTGCCGAGATTTAAACGTAAAAGTTAGTGAACACTGCCATTAATAATACTAATAATCTTCCAAATATATAAGATGGGTCAGTGCAAAATCAGAATGCAGTCTTTAAACTAACTAAAATAGCATTTAAAAACTGCATTTATTAAGAATCCAGTAGAACCACTAATAGTGTAAGGGGGGGGGGGCAAAACCACTCAGGAGGCACCGTGACCCTGCATCAGCGTAAATAGTACTCGCACCTGCATAAGGGCCATTTATGCTTGCGCAGAGGCACTTATACTGGTTCTATGGAGCCAAACAGCAAAGTGCCACCATGGCGCCACTGCTCCCAGAGTGTAGCAGCTTGCACCGAAGGGGGCATTTCCAGGTGCAGGGCTGGCTTTAGTCAGCTTTCTGCCTGGGAACACCCCTATTTTCTGGCTCAGACGTATGCTGGCAAAATTAGTTGCACAGCCCATTGAACTGCATAGGCTAGTTTCATGGCGCCACTTTGGCCTTGCTGTCCATGACTTAACAAGCCTCTTTAGAGGCATCGTGGCTGCACTTTCCTGACGGCGGCGCAACTACACTCCCCCCACCCACAGCAAATCAGAATTGCCCAAATCTAAGTCACAGACTGTAGTTTTCCAGTTTAGCGCTTTTAGGTCACAATGATTTCAGTGAAAAAATTTTTTAATGTACAGTTTCTGACATCTTAGTTTTTGATCCATTACTAGTAGGATTGCAATTCTAGCATATTTCTTTCCTCCTGAAGTCTTAACAGAACCAAAGAATGATGGCATTATTTACTATCTGAACCATCTGCTCATCTAGCTAGCTAAAAGTGCAACCCTGACGAGGGCAAAAGCAAACAGGGAGGTGGCAAAGTACTACACTCTCTGAGTTACGTCAGCAAAGCACCCTGATGGCACTGCACCTCAGCAGGGCAGTTTTATGGCAATGGTACAGTGTAGTGCTGGTTCACGCTGCTGCTCTTGGGGGAAAGGGGCAGACTCAGGAGTGTGGCAGAAATTAGCCAGCTCTCTAAAGTGCCCTAGCTTGGTAATGGCCCCAGAACCAGTGTAAAGTTACACCTGTGAAAACTATGATATAGGCCACATATGCTTATATAGAATGGAAAAACGTTTCTCACTCACAAGCCACAGCATAGCAAAGGATTCTGACAACAGCTGCAGTCAACCCCTTCCCCAGCAACAACCAAAAGCCCTCATTGCACCCAGACACCGCAGCTATACATGATATACAGTCATGGAGAGATTGTGAAGGAGCATCCCCGCAGAAATGATGCATATTCAGGGTAGCTCATCAACTGGGTCATCCGATTTTCCCTTTTGCTGTTTGCAAAATATCAACTTCAAGGTTTTTTGCTGCCTCTTGACTCTCACCATGTGAGGCTCAAACCAAGTGCCCTGGCCTTGCTATTCCAGAGCCTTCCTACTGATTCATGCCTATCTTTCCAATGTTCTATGCCTGCTCCCATGTGGTTGGTGGTGATGTCAGGGTTGCAGTGGATTGCCTACTATCTTATGGCATGACTCCTTTCCCTCTGCCTTCTTGGCCCTGTGACTAGAATGCTGGGCTTGGGTGTGTGGGGTGTCAGGGTCAACAGCCAGTGACTGGATGCACCTGAGTGTGACACTCAGAGGGAAATCATCAGGCGCATCCAGTCACTTGTTAGTAGGTTCTGTCAGGTTGCTATGGTCAGGTTTCTATGCAGTCTGTGCCCTCTGTATCATTATTTCCCCTGCAGAATATCCATAGGGAACAGACCACTAGCATCTCAGGTGCACTGGTAGCCAGCTGCTTCTACAATGGCAACCCTCAGGCTTGCTCTGCTCATGTGCTCATATTACTTGTCATTGCATTCACTTCTTGAACTTCATTTATACCCCACATTTCTTCCCTATAGGAACCCCAAATAGTATACATCATTCTCTCCTCCATTCTTCCCTCACAGCAACCCTGTGAGGTAGGTTAGGCTGATGAGACAGTGTGATTGACCCAAGGTCACCCAGCGAGCTTCTATGGTAGAGTGGGGTTTGGTACCTGGATGTCCCAGATCCTAATCCAACACTCCAACTACTGCAGCGCACTGGCTCTCTCATAGCTGTAAAACTCTGACAACTCAACTAAAGTACAAGATTTTGTGAAAATTTTAACTATCACCCACACAGGCAACACAATTTTATATAGGTATATGCAGTGTCCAGTGAATGTTTCTTTTTCATTCATCATGGAGAATGGGAAGGAAGCATTCACAAGTGCTTAGGTATTCATTCTCAGACACAGCACACGTATCTTGTCACTCATACCTGTGCCAACACATTTTTTGCAAAATATGTGTCCACAGCTAGCAGCATAAAAGTCAGATCCTTTCTGGGTGAAGCACTGATTGCAATGAAACCAATCCATGTTGCAAGTGGTGCAGATGAGGCAGTTCTCACTGAGGTCCTTTCTGTAAAAGTGGACAGGAGAAGATGCTAGTATTTACTGAGAAACAATCAAAATGCAGAGGTGGATGGATATAAATCTATGACGATATATGGATGGCTATTTACTTTTTAAAAAATAGATAGTTGTTAAAAGATGGATGGGCACGTGGATTTATATATGTGGAGGAAATGGATAACTGGAGCATTTCTCCATAGCAAGGAATTGATGGGTGGCATGAAAGCACACAAAAAGAGATAGATACCTACATCAGTGACTTATATAGTGCTGTCTTAAATAGTCTTTTCTAAATTTACTGAATTTTCTGGGCTGAGAAGATTTTAATTCTGCTTCGACTGGCACTATGAGTGAAGGAACTATTACCTACTCCAACTATTCACAACTAGTTAATTAGCTAATTGGTATTTATAGTATGGTTGAGATCACTGACTGTTTCCAGAAATCTCATAAACTTTGGTGCATCATCGAGTCAAGGTTAAGTTCTTCCATTCCATTTTATTGCCATCAGCTAAACAAGCATGCACTTAAGATCTTTCCCGTTGCAAGAGGGCAACAGTGGAACAGAGAAAGTCTCTAAATATTAGAGTTCCATTTCTGCTGCATGCTAAGAACATGATCCATCCAGTTCACCCCTTTTTAGTTGCATTTGATTTGTAGGAATTAATCCCATACTCAGATTTCTCCTAATGAATTCAATGACTACATTATGCTGATTAGATCATGCTCTTGGTCTTTTAGCATTGCTGCAGTACTTTTTGGAGTGTTCTGTATTATGGAAAGATAATAAATCAGATGTTCCTGCTCTAATGTCTACTATATGGCTAGATAACTTTTGGGGGCTTTGGAGACAACCAAAACAATACTAAGCCATTTGTTGGTGAATTATTTATAATGTAAATGTTTTGTGAAGGAAAAAAGTTTAATTTATTACATATTATTGTGTATTTAATGCCAATTAATCATATATTTGTGGCTTTTTATTCTGATTAGTGTAGCTATTCACTACCAAAAGTGCTCATTATCATTTATTGTTACCTGTGGCTTCTAATCTAATTAATCTGTAAGGGACTCCATTGCCCTTTTTTCTATTAGTATTTTATTCAATCCTTCCATCTTGACTGAAATAAACTTGTAGAAACAATTTGGCATCATTCCTTCATCCAGAAACTTAAAAAAAATAATTTTGATACTATTAACATGCCTAGTGTCCTGAATTCCATGAAGGAAAAATGAGATGAAGCATAATAGTCATATTCCTGAATGTTGATGCTGTTAAAATGTGGCGCATAAGAACTTTATTTGATGCTCTGATTCATGGATATTAATATTTTTGGTATCCAATTGGGGGGGGGGGGGAGATGTCAGGTAAACATAAATTCTGAAATTAAAATTTCCAAACATGTTAATGGGGTGAGGGGTTTGCCCCTTCCAAGATAGGGCGGTATATAAAACTAAACAATAAATAAATACATAAATAAAATAAAAGTTTGTTCAGTAACGTTCCCCATACCCCATTTATGAGAAACTACAACCCTCTAATTCAGAGCACCAGTTTGCTGTGCTAGGTTATAAATTCATAAGATCAATAATAATTTATGATTGATAACTATATTTATATACTTTATAACTGTATATTTATATAATAATGTATAACTGTATGTTTATCTTGTGAAAGGGTTGCCTCCTTCTTGACACGCAATGTTTCTTCGTTCATCCCTTCTCTCTCGAGGCCTTTTCCATGCTATTTTGCTGCTTTGCTGCTGAGGGGGGTGACAGTTAAAAATGGCGGGAAAAGAGGCTTGTTTTGAAAGCCAGAAGGAGCCTTAATTTGGCGAAAAGCGCTAAAGGAAGAGCTCTGAGGGTGGGACATAGATTGTGGCAGGAAAAATAGATTATAAAATAGAAAAGGAGTGGAATTATACAGAGGGCTTCTGGGGTGGATTTGAGATGGTCTCTTATCCTTTTCTTAAGGTTACTGTGCACCTCAACTGTGAGGAAAATGGCAGGAAAACAGACTTGCTTAAAATGTAGTGTAAGGCATCAGGAGAGAATAAGGATGAAGGAACTGTTTTGAGAGAGAAAATAAGGAGAGATGGGACTATGGGGAAAGGAGTTCAAAAGACATTTGAGTTGTATTGTGGAATGATACTTGTTGGTTTTAGCATCCTTTCTGTTTTTATTACATTAAATTATTGCTGTTTCAACTGTAATTTATACCATTGTAAAAAATTTATTGGCAACCTCCTGGGGTGGATTTTTGGCCAAAAGGACACAAATAAGAATGCTGAAATAAAATTAATATGGGGAGAAAAATTGCAATTTAGGAATGGGAGGACTTAAGTCAAATGTATAGCTTCTGAAGTGATTTACACCTGCCCACATTTAACAACCCCCCCCCCCTGCAAAAAAAAAAAAACTTTACAGGTCAATAAATTCCAAATTTGCAGGAGTTTCCCAGTCTGGATCTGGTACCTCTATCACCCCCATTCTTCACCCACGGACAGGGAATGGTGGTGGTTGAGGTGCCAGACCCAGACCTGGAGATGGTGCCTGGAAAGATCAGGGACCTCAGTGGGGTGCAATGCCTTCAAGTCCACTCTCCAAAGCATCCTTATTTTCTATGGGAACAGATCTATGTAGATTGGAGATGATCAGGACATTTTTCGTCCCTAGTGCACACAATGATACATCTAGCCTGGTACGGTGACTCTACCACTGAGACAACCTTCAGCCAGCTACCTGAAACTGACTTCTGTTGGGATTGAAATCAGGCAGTGAGCAGAACTTTGACTGCAGTACAGCAGCTTACCACTCTGCGCCATGGGGCTCCTCCACTCAAGCATGGATGCATGCTAATACAGTGTTTAAAAGACAGTCACTACTAGAAGAAAAATAAACTGGAAAATAGGAAGAGTGGAGGACCTCCAGCAAAGGTCTGGAAGAATCAAACAAGCAGGGCACTGGGCGGTTGGAGTTCTGAGGTAGTAACAGTGCCAATCTGTGCCAATGTGCTTATCCTCCTTGGACAAGTCATCACATTGGCAACTCTAGATTGGAAAATTCCTGGAGATTTGGGGGTGGAGTTTGGGAAGGGCAGGGAGATTAGAAGGAATGGGATGCTTATATTAGTTTGATGCTCCAGGAGATGGTCCTTATATCTCCAGGATTCGCTACTTCTGATTAAAGTTTCTTCCAGCATGGCCAATTGGCCATGCTGGAAGGGGCTGATGGGAATTGTAGTCCATAACATCTGGAGCGCCAAAGGTTCGCCACCACTGGTCTACCCTATGAAAGCTGCCATTTTCTCCAAGGGAATGAATCCCTACTAGAGAGATTGGTCATAATTCTGGAAGAACTCCATGCTGCACATTACGTGGACATCCTTAATCTGGAATAGGTGATGTGGGGGTCCATGCTAAGAATTGCAATGCTATTGGGGCAGTGGGTAGCCAGACCCCAGACCTCACTATGCTTTGGTACTAGACTTCTGTAAGCCAATGGAAGTAGTAAAACTACTGGGTTTTGTTAGGTGTGTGGGTATGATAGGTTACCATCTCCAGCTTGAACATTTCTGGAGATTTGGGGTGGTGGTAGTACCAGGGGCAGAGTCTGTGAGGGTGATATCACATCCTGTGGTGTCATGTTCAGGACAAAGGTCAGTTTCCCCCCACCAATTGAAAAATTAAATTTCCTAGCACATATCACTTTCTTCTATAATTGCTTCCCACTTCACATTACTTTGTAGACTTCTGTATAGAATGCTAACCCTTGTATTGTTAATACTGCTGTTGGAGTAACTGACTACAATCCAGTTATGTTCCATTCAACCTAAAAATATTTCAAAGCTTTCTTCAGATTTTCCTCAGTATTAAGGAGAAAAATCTAGTGCATGTCAGCAAACTCAGTCCCATCCCGGTGTCAGTCCCCAACCTGTCTCTGAAATTTGGTAGCTTTACACAGAACTATCTGTTTCTCCTAGTCTGTAATATATAAATAGGAGAAGTCCTAGAGTATCCACTTTCTGGTAGCTACACTAGGACTTCCATTTCTCCTGACAATGGTATACTATCAACATTAATTGGGTCAGATCTGCAGTTTTTCCTGTGGTGGAAAAGGGAGGAAAAGTTCTCCACCAAAAGGAAAAAAAGCCAAAAGAATCTTGGCCAGTGGTTATGCATCAGGTGGATATAGAACCAATGGATATAGGACCAACCTAGGTGTTTGCATTCTTTGTTCATTTTTCCTGGATTTGGATCTCCAAGTAAGAGACAAGCAGCAAATGAACGCAGGCTAAATGAATAAAATATATAGAAGTTGCTATTTGTACATATTGCCTATATATTTATGAGGCATTTGTAACCCTTGGAAGCAACAAATTCTGGAGGCAGTTAAGAAATGTAATCCTTTTAATAGCAATAAAATGACCATAAAAATAAGTATCCAAAACATTAAATATGTTCTCAGCACTAAACAGCAATAACTAGAAACTAATCGTGAAGCAGTGTAAAAGTGTAAAGGTTTAAAACCTATCGCTGCATAAACAAATATAAAGACAATGCAAAATTTTGGATTAAGTCTCAGCTGGGGATAACAAAACTAGGTAGACAAAATATTAATTTTGAGGAGTGATTTGAAGAAAAGAATTCACACCTTTAGCATAATCCTTTAGTTTCCTTTTCCTTCCTGAAACTATACATAATAGAAATAAATACATATTCTAGCATTGTTTATTTTCAAACCTCACTCTCCACTCTTTGCAGCAGACTGTCTCAAATTTTAATCTTTAAGTTTTTTCTGAGTAGGGACCTACCTTGTATTCTGTTGAAAAAAAAAACCCCATGCATTTTGATGGCACTATTTCAGAAAAATAATGACAGTATTTTTCAACATCAAAGCTTCTGAAGTTTTAAAGTGGGGTGTTTCTAATCATGCACAGAGTACATTTACTTTTATCATTTGAGTAATACTATCATATTCACGTATCTGGCATTTGGAAAAACAGCCAAGCATAAGGCAGTAAAAGAGAGCTGACTTTGTGTCTTTCAAAAGACAGAACAGTTTTTCTCCTCCCCATATGACACTCTGCAGTTCCAAGAATTTGCTTTTCAATGTACAGGAGTTATTTGCAACTGGCCATCAGGGTTTGGCGGGGTGGGGGAGTGGAGGAAAGATACATTCCTCCAGTCCTACTACAAGTTCTTATCAGAATTCAGCACTGATTACTACCCATTGTCAGTCTCAGCGGCTAGCCTGCAGCATGTGCTTCAGTTTCCTTTGTTGGAGTTTTATGTCATAGGGCCCTTGTGTCACTGAGAAACGCAGGGAGGGGCACTGCAGTAAACCATGTGGCAAGATACTTTTCCAGGGAAGATCTCAGATTCTCTTATTCATGAAGGAAAAGGCAATGCTTCACTAATTTTTAACAATGGACACAATTTTTTCATTTAACAAAAATCAATACCAAATAATTGAAATAGAAGGCTTTGGGTGACATTTTGCTCAAAAACTACAGCAAAATAAAAGCAGAAATATTATGTAGTAGAGGCAATTCAGGAGCAGGAACTGGAACAGCTTGTTAAAAGGCTATGGATAGAAAAACCAACAGCAACAAATTGGCCATTAATATGAAATTAAGAAATTAAGTCTGTGAAGAATTTGTAGGTATAAATTGCCGGGGGGGGGGGGGGGGGGGACACAATGCTTACCAGCAGAAGAACCTCACTAAATGCAAGATAGCTGGACAAACTTAAGTAGATAGCTGGCAATTTGTTTCCTCTTTCTGGCATAGTATCTGGGTTCCTAATACTCCTTATAATGTGTACAGACTTTAGGGCATATATATTATTGTATATATATTATATATTATAGTAGGATTAATGAAACATGCAGAAGAATGAGGTGATGTACCATGTCAGGAATTAAAATCAAAGATCCCACTTTCTAGTGCTCAGCCTACAATAGAAAATCAGCACAGCCACAAAGCAAGTGAGCAAGCTTGTTCCCTGTTATCCTAGTTTTCCATTTTAATTTTTTTTAATTTCAAAGGAGCATTAAGACCCAGAATCTCCCACTTGGTAGCCTGCAGTCCTTTCTACCACTACACTCTCCTGAATGTGCAAACCTGGCCTCGGTAATCAATGCCTGTATTGTGTTCATACTGTAGATGTGGGAGTGAGCAACAATGGCATGCCAAAGGGCACTGAGCACATTGATGGCAAAGATGACATTTGAATGGAAGAGTTGCTGGTAAACACGTTACTCTCTTTGTCACTGCACTTCCAGCGCAGGTTAAAACAGGCACTCTAAGTTGTTCACAATACAGAGGGGTCAAAATAAGCAACATATTTTTGCAATATTTAAAGCTTCTGTCTTTTCATTCCAAATGCTCCCCAAGAAGATTAAAGCCCAACAATCCAGGTTATCTTAAGTAAGACCACCTGGTGACATAATGAACCGGCCTGAGCTGTTAAATGTTTATCAGGCCCTGCTCCATGACCCCTCTACCTACAGTAACTAGATGGAGGACCATAAAAGATAAAAGCTTTTCTATTACAGCCCTGTTTTGGAACACCTTCCCGAACCCCTCACTTAGGCCCTTTCCACACGGGCACTGAGTGGGGGTGCATCGGCATAAACAATGCCGATGCACCCCCCCACACACACTGGGACCATTTGCATGGATGGTCCCAGTAGGGGTGCAGGCGACGGTTGGTCATACCTTACCTTTGTCTCCTGGCTTCCGGCGCATCGCAGAGGCCAGGGGACACACACCCCTGGCCTGAGTGACGGCTCTGGAGTCGCAGGCCAGGGTGTGTTTCCCCTGGCCTCTCCAATGCGCCGGAAGCCAGGAGACGAAGGTAAGGCGTTTGGGGAAGGCGGGGGGTGGCGCCTTCCACCCGCTGCCGTTCGCACAGCAGCGGATGGAAGACGCCACTGTTGAAAAACCTCACTCCTGGACTGAGGTTCAGCAGTGGCATCTTCACACTGCTTGGGCGCTGCAGCAGCACCTGCTGTGCAAACGCCACCCCAGGGACGGCATTTTTAGCGTCCCTGGGGCACTGTTATCCGCCTGTGCGAAAACAGCCTTAGCACTAAACCTACTAACCCTATGATATCCAGCTGAAACTTTGTTTTGGCATGCATTTTATATTGCAATTTTTAAATTTCCCTGGTGCCTTATTTTTGTACTTTGTCAAATACTGTTGTCAATTCAGAACCAGGATTCTGTCAAATTTGTACTTTGTTAAACTGTTATTTTTACATTTGTTATATTTTATGCAGTTGGATTTTAAGATTTTATGCTTGCCTAGGCTGCTTTTATTGATTTGTTTTAGAAAATGCTCATTTTCCTATTAAAGGCACTTGAGAATGGTGAACAAGATGCATGAGTTTTCTGTACCCACTTTCGGAACTTTGGTAGGAATGAATTCAAACATTATCTATTTGGTTAGGATAGCCAGCAACCGATACTTCAAGTTCATGTATTTTTAAGATTTGCTTCCAAGGAGTGTGCCAAAGTTTCACACAATGAATAGAAATAATTTATATTTAAAATAAGAGGCAGAAATCATGTAAGAGTCAGGGATGGGCAGGTTTAAGTTTAACAATTTTCTGATATGGGATGTTTAATTTACATATTTCCCTCCTTCTCTGATACCATGAAGATGCCTCCTGACCCAATCTCAAAAGAAAGAAAATAAACTAGCAGTATACATTCTTATTGTCACCCCATCAGATTAGTGATTTCAATGAGATTTATTTCTCAAGATTCAGAATTCAAATGTAGGGTCTGTATTTGAGGTTTATCTTTCTGTGAGGAAGCATTGCTAAATAAACTTTTTTAACAAACACTGACAGAGAAGATCAAATCTTTTCAAGGAAAGTTTTAGAAGTTGTGTTTATAGTGAATGCTTCCATAAGCTTGCAGCTGATGTCTCCCAGAACTGAGATCTGCTTGATTTCACTACTGATTGAACTCTTTGGTCCTTTCAAGGTTACATGTGGTTTTCTTAGGCCGTTTCAATACGGGCCTCCCTGTTAAGCTCTCCACGCATACGGCAAGAATTCGGCCGGTAGCGTGGAGGCGAAAGGCCGACTTCGCGTAATGCACGCTTTTATCGCGGGCGGCTCCTCAGCAGAGGCCGACAAGCAGCAGGCGACTCCATGGAGTTGCCTCGCTTCACCCGTCCCACTCACCTTGTCCCCGTCGTCGCCTGCTGGCCGTCGAAGCCCCGGCCATGCTGTCCTCCGACCTCCAGGGGTCGGGGGACAGTGTGGGCGGGGCTTCGATGGCCAGCAGGCGACGACGGGGACAAGGTGAGCGGGACGGGCCAGGAGTTTTAGACAGCGATGTTCCCCGCGTGATGCGGTTCCCGCACGCTACCGCCGGGAAGACGCTTCCAACAACAACCCTTTAAAAAAAGGGTTTGTTGTTTAGGGCGGCTAATGACAGCAGCCCTGGGGGAGGGGGAGCGCAGTCAGGTTGCGTTGCAGCAGCGCCGCCTGTGCGAACGGCGGCCTGGGGGCGGCGTTTTTACCGCCCCCAGGCCGTCGTTTTTGGCCCATGCGGAAAGGGCCTTAGTTACCAAATGCTAATCTGGGGGGTGGGGGGATTACTTTTGAATATAAGCAACAAGGATCTGCATAATACATTGCAAGACAGGCCCATCTCATGCTGTCTTCCCCATCTATCAAAGTATATTACACAAACGCATGCCTCAGAAAGCAGCTGTATTGCAAAATGGTGGTCACAAATCTCTGGGTAGTGCACAGAGACAAGCTAAACCATTGTGCAGGACAGGTAGAATTGATAGCTCATTTGTCCTGGAACAGAATTTTTCCCAGACATAGCAGGGAATCAGCAAGACCCTAAAAATGAAGAAAACCTGGCCTTTGATATGAACATAAGAACATAAGAACATAAGAACTAGCCTGCTGGATCAGACCAGAGTCCATCTAGTCCAGCATTCTGCTACTCGCAGTGGCCCACCAGGTGCCTTTGGGAGCTCACATGCAGGATGTGAAAGCAATGGCCTTCTGCTGCTGCTGCTCCTGAGCACCTGGTCTGCTAAGGCATTAGCAATCTGAGATCAAGGAGGATCAAGATTGGTAGCCATAGATTGACTTCTCCTCCATAAATCTGTCCAAGCCCTTTTTAAAGCTATCCAGGTTAGTGGCCATCACCACCTCCTGTGGCAGCATATTCCAAACACCAATCACACGTTGCGTGAAGAAGTGTTTCCTTTTATTAGTCCTAATTCTTCCCCCCAGCATTTTCAATGAATGCCCTATGCTAAGAATCTATCCTATCCTGCTCCTGTATCTCTAACAGCAATTTAGTGTACAGCTAGCCCTTATAGGTTGAGCTGCTGCTAAAAATGCAAGGCATTCCCAAGGGGAATTTAATCTGTTGCATCTTTATGCTACTCAGTTTCCTTCTCCAGGCTGTAGCATTTCCTGACATCACAAAGAAACTACATGAGAGCTTTTTCTACTCTGAATAGTTTAGAGCTCAGCTTTTCTTAGGACTGACGGGGAAAGCTATCCCTATCACACCTGGAATAGGGTCTACACTGTAAAGAGAGTAAGGGGTCATCCTCAGAGTAGAACAGAGCACGACTCAGTCTCTTAAGACAAGGACAGAAAAGCAGCTAAAAACTTTGTGAGAACCTTCTCCTTTTGATGAGGTACAAGGGGTTAATTCTCTGCTAGCGTGTAACACATTCTGTTAATGGAGAAGAGGTTGCTTCTGATTGGATAACTGTGACATAATGCTATCAGATAAAAGCTAATCAGAAACCATCTCATCTATTTCCAGTCCTCTGTCTTGTCTTTATTAATCATTTGCTTATACAGTAGAAGATTTGATTAGACTTTAATTGCAATGTAGTCTACTGTTCTAGAGAAAAAGGATGGTTCCGACCAGATGTTTAAACACCAAAAAAGCCTCTTGCGATATCCCTGTCAGTGAAATAACAGTCTGTTTCCTCCATTCATCATATCCGCCAGCTCACAATTACATCATGATGTTATAATATGCTCACGTCGGGAATGAATTTATTGGAAGTGGACTGTAGTGTCATAACAAAAGCCGTACAACATATGCAAAGAATGAGAACAGGATCAGTTCAAGGCATTTGAATACTAGTAGTCAGCAAACCCAAAGGCCCCTTCCTGCCCTCAAATACCACCCTGCTCTTGGGCAATTTCCATTCGTAGCTGATCTAGAATAGGTTCTGAGCCAACTGTCCCCACTAAGTTGGAACTATCCATCTCCAGCCACCCATATCACCCCAAATTCACTCCTTGAGGCGATCACCTCACCTTGCCTTGCCGGCAAAAAAATCCTCTAGATTCCAACTTCTGTATATAAACTAGCTGAAGTGATAGTGTTACAGCATCAACATATGTTTGTTTAAGTATATATAAACTATCATAACAGTTCTGGGGGCAAGTACATAGATGGAGATAAATAAGAGCAGTTTTCTCAGTTAGGATAATCCTCCTTGATTTGAACCTGAAGTGGGCAAAGCTTCAGTGACTCAGATGAAGACTCAACAGCATCTATACCACAGATGCAGAAGTATGGGACAACTTCCCCAAAATTGTCGTGAAAAGTATAAATATGGCTTTTCTGCTCTGCGCTGTAGAATGATAGCTCCCCTTCATCACAGTCCAGCTCTACTCTGACTCTCTTGAGGTCCTTCCAGTTCTCAGCACCCAGCAGGATCGACTTGGATGACTGGCATTGCTTGCTGCTGGCACCCTGCATACGATAGATGTATGTATACCCAAGATAGGAATCGCTGCCAAAGCTCCACTGGTAGCCGCAATGCTTTCTGGCAACTCCGATGCACCAGTTACCAATGCTGCCAATATCTACTTCCCAAGCATGAGATCCTCTGGAGAAGCTCTTGGAGCCCAAGACGCACGGTAATCCAGCAGAGAAGCGTTCTGGGACATCCACCAACAGCTTGTAGTTACCGGTGGAAATACTGGTGAGGTCACTGGAGACAGACAGCCTTCCTGCAGATGTGTTGGGATCAAAGCTGAATGGAACTACAAAGAGGAGGCAAGTCATTGAGCACAGGGGAAAATCAATTAGAAGACTTTTAAATAAACTGAATTCCAAATCATTTTAAAACAGACGTTAAACCTTGCTTATGTACAGGAGACAAGGCTAACATGTCAGTTCCACGTCAGTGGTGTACCGCTAATGGGGACATGGGGTATCCCATGTCCCCAGGTGCATGCCACCAAGCCCCCCCCCCCCCGCCCGCCCTCCCTGCAGGCTGGCTCCTGTCCTTGGGACGGCAAGAGCTGGCCTACAGGGAGGCTCGAGGGGCGGGACTCGGCGGTGGGCAGCCCAGCTGGCTCCCTAGCTCCCGTAAGTGGGGCATGGGGAGCTGGGGGACTCGTGCGGGGAAGTGGTGATGCCCTCAGGTGCTGCTCCATGTACAGAGATCATATGCCTCTAAATACTATGCACTGGAGGAAAACAGGTGAATCAGCGCCACAATACCCCAAGAGTGCCCATGTACAGGTAACAGCTTACCACAGCATCCCCCAATACAGAATTTCTCATGCTTTCTTTTTAGTTCTCTTGGTGACAGCTGTTTAATTCTGGGCACACAGTTTAATTACAGCAAATGAATAAATGAAGATTTTTTTAAAAAACATGAACATGTTAACAACTTGGGATTCTTTTCTCAAATCCTTCACATTCTCTCTAATTTTCTGGGGACGAAATAATAGATCAAAAGAAAATCCCATTACTTTTTAAGGTAGTATTGACCCCATTGTTAGCATATAGTCCAAATGGCTGATTCCCCCCACCCTGCTCCAAATTGTAAATCTATATACAAACAGGTCAATGTCTTTAATAAATCAAAAGTCCTCAACAGCTATATGCTTTTTTCCACAAGTAGAAATCCATCCCTGTACATTGTGCATACATGCAAACAGGAAAAAAACAGGAGTGATGGTCCCTTGTTACAATAGTGGTGCTTCCTCATGAGTAGACATACTAACCTACTCATCACAACATGCTATGGGCACTTAACCAGCAAATATATACATATCATCTGATGTTTCTACAGCGGGGACTACATTCACCATAGTAAGAAGCACTGAAAAATTAGCATCTCAAAAAGGAACACCATCCACCTCACCCATCTTCCTTGGAACAAAACTAGCCAACAGTGTCTTACTTCATGACACCAGTTGGGACTAGATGTGGCTTGTACCAGTTCTGAGGTCTTGAGAGGGGACACCTCCCACCCCCCCTTAAACCTCAGTCCAACTAGTTCTCTGCCAACTTAGTTTGGGATCCCCAAATCCAGACGTGGTCATAAGAGGTGACAACAGTTCATCCCAAAAAAGAATGCCCAAAGGATGTACTGTATACATATATGTCTGCAGCAATACACTGCTGTCCTCTAGTGGCTGCAAAGAACATCCGCTTATCCAAGCAAAGCCCAGAAACACTTAAAAAAAAAATTAAAAGGACCAGAAAATAGCCTCTGCTACTCCTTTTTTGGGAAGGGTGGGGGGAGAAATTTGGGGAAACAGCTTCTGATTCATGTTCTCTTAAACTGATTTTTCCCTCTGCAAGACTTAGTTATCTTCTCACATCATCTCCCTCTACCCCAACTTTTCTACATTCCCCCCCCCCCCCCCAGGCTGCTTTTCCTAGAGAGGTAGCACTACTGGTCCGAAAGGCACATATGACTTAAATGTGCTATTAACACTTGCCTGCACGACCCTGTCCCCCTTTTTTTTTAACATCCAGAGCAATGGGTACAACTCTTCCTTGCTTCCATTGCATCTTATTCCTAACAGGGAGCAGAACAACTACTGTGCAAGTAAGCATGCATTGAAGGAGTATGTGGGAAGCAACATATCTTTCTTTCATCCTGTTTAAGCGTGTGATGGCAGGGCTGAAATTTAAGAACTAGATAACTGTATATATAGTTCCGAGTAAGGATAATCTCCAAATATGGTTGTAACTCTGTACTGCTTTACACGCTACATATTTGGCAACCATTTTCCAACAAAGCACTTTTTATAGCCTATGCTTGCCAACCCACCGGGGGTCTGCAACCTGTGGCTCTCCAGATGTTCATGGACTACAATTCCCATAATCCTCTGCCAGCATGGCCAATTGGCCATGCTGGCAGGGGATTATGGGATTTGTAGTCTGTGAACATTTGGAGAGCCACAGGTTGCAGACCCCTGTACTATAAGGTCAAGGATCTGCCTCAGAACAAAGGATGCAAACTGAGCAGCTTAAGATAAAAGCTATGGTTCAATTCTCTAGGTAGTCTTAGGCATGGCATTCTTTCAGCCCCAGCCGCCACTTTCAAGGTGCAGTAGAGTTATTCCTATCTTTCAGGGTTTTATGGATTATATAAAGACAATCAACACCAAAAGCACTATAAAAATGCTTAGACCCAGTGTGGTGTAGTGGTTAAGAGAAGATGGATTCTAATCTGGAGAGCTGGGTTTGATTCCCCACTCGTCCACCTGAGTAGCTGAGGCTTGTCTGGTGAACCAAATGTGTTTCTGCACTTGCACATTCCTGCTGGATGACCTTGGGCAAGTCACAGTTCTTCAGGAACTCTCTCAGCCCCACCTACCTCACAAGATGTCTGGTTTGGGGTGAGGAGGGGAAAGGAGCTTGGAAGCCACCTTGGGTCTCCTTACAGGAAAGAAAGTATAAATCCAAAACTCTTCTCCTTAAATATTAAAGAAACCCAGTCTAGCCCAATCTGCTTTCACCAATATGTATGATACTCTTTTGGGAGCAGTTCAGGTTCCTGGGTTGAGTTGGTTTTATACTGTGTTTTAAAGGTATGTTTTATATTGCTGTTGTTCACCGCCCTGAGCTCTCTGGGGAACAGCGGTCTATAAGCCAAATGAATGAATGAATGAATATGTGCAGATATTTGATTAGTGAAGAGCATGGTGCTTAAATTGCCCAGGGGAAGGTTTTTAAAAAGGCCACTATTGCAGATTCAGACATCTTACCTGGTAATTCCACCAGAGTTTTGCCAGTATTGCACCCACAGAATTAGCTAAGTCAAATTATGAAATTCAGCATCACATCCTACTGTCCCCTTGAGACTGATAGATCATAATGTTGCAGAAAAGCAAGATAGCAGATTATATCCCCATGTTTTTGGTTCTTTCTGATTTGGGTTACTTCACTAAATTCTTGCGACTTGAGACCTCCTCCAGTTCTACAGAATTTAGGATGCCCTACTCAGCTCTCATAAAGCCTGCAAAAAGTTGTAATCCCAATTAAACTAAGACCTGTTCCTTCTCACAAAAGCTGGTGAGCTTTTCCATTGTAGATGCCCTTGGTCTGTGATGCTCCACAATCTGTCACTTCAAGTCATTTCCTAGCACATGCTTCACTGCTATAAGTAATATGGCTAATTCTCACCCACCTGCCTATTTACATGATTAGCCCTTCAGTTTCCAAAGTTTAGGTAGATTATAATCTCATACTTCTATTTCACATTGTTTCCACACATAAGTTTCTCTAGTTCTGCATACACGGGATGGGTGCGCGGGGGGGGGGGGGGGGGGGTTGGGGTCAAGTACCTTCCTGCTGCCACCAGCCTGGTGCTATCATGTATGAAAAGTTGTCTGCCTTAAAGAAAACACATATACCCGTGTGAATACCACCATAAAACCCTTGAACTACACTCAGATGATATTGTGACTGATCAGTTGAGAAACCAAAACCATCTTCCATGATATGCCTGACTTGGGCTAGGATGGAGTAAGTGACTGCAATAAATTCATCAGGACCAAAGCCTGAATGGCACTTTGTATCTCAATGTGTTCTGTTTGATGCCGGTTGATTGATTTGCACACTGACGGATATATAGAAGGGGCTCTTCCTTTTCTTCCTGTATCTTTCTCCTTGATGTTTACAGCTTCACACCGATCAGATAACTAAGTGTGACCCTGGGAAGCCTCCTGGCCTTGGACAACAGGATAGCATTGAACCGCAGGGGGGAGGCTTAGCAGGTGGAATATCTGTCTCTCTTGTGACCTTGAGGTGCCTATGCCTTCAGAAAACAAGTCTTTTCACGCTTTTGCTGGGAAAGGGGGGGGGGGTTGAATGGAGATATAACAAGCTAGGAAAGCCAGATTCCCCCAGAACTGGCTTTCTCAAGCTAGGGACATGCTGCCTTCAATAAACCATTCTGATCAAGTATCCAGAGACTGTTCAAGGTCCGAGACCTAACAATACTCAGCTTGGAGTCCTAAAAATTAGTGATGCAGAACATTATGAGATCTGGTGGGAGTTGGAGACCCAGCTCCCCTCCTCCCCCAAGGACTGGTTCCACAGAGATCCTCCCAGCTCAGAAATGAAGAGTTGTCTGAAGAATTCACTACAAGAAAAGGCAGGGGATGCTTTGCCAAGCTTCTGCTGTTTCAAATTCATTTTTCAGAGGAGAAGACTGCCAAGGTAACATCATACTAATTACAAGCTAGTTTAGCAATTCTCTTTTGGGTTTGTCTCTTAGATTTTGCAACAGATCTCTTTGTTAGCTGATGAACTCCCATTTCATCTATATTGGTTCTTTGTGTAGGATGTAAGTTAGTTAATAAAAGCCTCTTTATTAAGAACTGTTTTGACTGCACTGAATCCTAGCCCACTTGCCTGGCTGCTCAGATAGGTTTATACACACTGAGTCACACACACAAACACGACCTTTCCAGAGATTCAAGGCACTGGAAAGATTTTGAAGATTCAGAGATACTTTGAATAGGGGCAGATTCTACCCAAGGACCCCAAAATTAAGAAGGGAGTTTGAAAAGGAAAAGGTTTACCCAAGAGAGTTGGGATCCCTCATAAGCACGCACCTCAGGCAACCAAGCTCCCTTGGCCACTTACTGTCTTAAAGTAAGTGATGATCAGGGTGGGAGGAAAGTCTGAAGAACCCCAGGCCATCATAATAGAAGCCGTTTCCCAGAAAGGTAGTCCCTTCTATTACTCTTCTACCACCCCTCATTTTTCTCAGCTACCAGAGTCTCTCTAAAGGGGGCAGAGATCAGGCATTTGCCAGCTCCCAGAGGCCAACGGGCTCATAATCCAAAACAGCCCCACTATTTTCACTTGGCACGATGCACCCAAGAACACCAAAGCACAACATTCTCCATTTGCATGCCTTGCCTCTTCCGGAAGAGAGAGGGTTTTCGAAGAAAGTCTCACCGATTCTTCGAGCAGTTAAGGCAAAATGAAATACAAATCCAGGAGTGTTTCTCATGCATTCTCATGCATTAAGACAGCAACACCGTTCTAGGAAAGGGTATTACAGAGTCTCAGCATTACCTGTCGTGGTTACCTTTAGCATTGTCCCTACAAACGTCACCAGGCACTTTCAGAAACATACCTACTTTGATGATATTCAACATTTTCTTCCACATGTTGTATTGCAAGGAATCCAGGTATTTTGTAATTTCTATCAGCATCCCTGGAGGAATAGCTTCTGGCTCTTCTGCAGTCCAGGCAATTCTGAAGAGCACAATCCAGATAAGGCAGGGTGTGAAAATACGTGGTTAGGAAGCAACCAGCATGTTGCAAATTATCCAAAAGCTCTCCCTTGAACTTGCGATAACTACAACATGCATATTGTCTGTCTCCTGTATGAGCATACATAATCTTGCCTTTTTATAAAAAGAAAGACTTCCAGTCTTCATACTTAGGAAACACAAAGCAATCCGTTCTGGGTGTTTAAATACACACACAGCTCCAATATAAGCACCAAGCTCTAGAAATAGTTTTTATATCAAATTCAGAAGAGGAAGCCAATCCATGCACATGATTTCTGTTTGCACATGGATTAGATTCCTCAGCTGCCTAGAAAGACACAACCCAAAGGGCAGTCAATTGCCTGGCCAGAAATCGAATGAGAGTGACAGTTCATGTGCTGCTTTGGGCATGTTCCCCCTGGCATAAGAACAGGATGTTGAATTTTTGGGGAGCCCAGGGTAAAACAAACCTCTGAGCAGTCACTTCACATAGGCAGAATACTGCAGAGCTATGGCCCCTCTACCCACACACTGATAGATTGCTCAAGTCATAACAGGAAAAACTTACCTGCGTTTCCGGTTTTTGTGTTTCTGAAAGAAAGAAAGCCATGATAAGAAGTTATATTGCAACTGAACACAGGAGCAATTTCCACACAGGTTATCAGTTATACTGTTATAACAATAAGAATAATGTTTTTTTTTTATTTCCCAGGTTTCATTTTTCAAAAGGGTGTAGCCCCTCCCATTGCTGAAATATAATTGAAAAGGCAAGGCCCTACAACAGAAGGAACTAGAGACTTTAAAAAATTTAAAGCTGGGAAGTCAAATAACTTGTTATATGCAGTGATATAGTGGTTAAGAGCAGGTACACTCTAATTTGAAGAACCAGGTTTGATTCCCCGCTTTGCCACTTGAACTGTGGAGGCTTATCTGGTGAACTAAATTAGTGTGTGCACTCCAGCACATGCCAACTGGGTGACCTTAGGCTAGTCACAGCTCTTTCGAGCTCTCTCAGCCCCACCCACTTCAAAGACTGTTTGTTTTGGGGGGGTGAGGGAAAGTAAAGGAGATTGTAAAGCCCCTTTGAGTCTCCTTACAGGAGAGAAAGGGGGGATATAAATCCAAACCTTCTTCTTGTTATAACAGTATTGTTTGCACCATCAAGTCACAGCTGATTTAGGCAAACCCACATGGTTTTCAAAGCAAGCTATGTTCAGAAGTGGTTTGCCGTTACTGGCCTTCATGTCGCAACCTGGCATTCCTTGGAGGCCCATCCAAATACTAACCAGGGGCAACTTCTGAGTTCTGATGAGACAAGCCTAACCTGGGGCTACCCAGGTCAGAGCTATAACAGTATATCAACATAATAATATTCAATTGCCAATTCTGTAACAAATTGGAAAAGCCCCAGTAACCTGAGGGAGGCACATCTACTGAGAGACTGGGGCAGGGAATTCCATCATGAGGAAGCCCTGTTGCCTCTATGCTGTATTAGCAGCTGTACTAGCAATGGAGAAACCCTCTAATTAGAGTCTTGTTTATATTATTTATAGTCTGCTTTACTGACTGAGACTCAAGGTAAATGACAAAATTAAATATCAATGGAATAAAAACAGAACAACGAGTACACAATGCAATAAAAACTGCCTAATTTTTCCCCATCGACATTAAAAACTAGAATCTCCTTCCATCAAGGAGAAAAATGGGATAAAAATAAACCGAATTGAAATTCTAGTAAAAATATACAAGACTGTCAAGGCCACCCTTACAATAAAACCACCGAGCATAATTAAATGACAAAACCAAGAGCTCTGTAAGGTTCTGTTTTGCCTGAATATGCAGTGCTGTGCATACCATAGCAACCAGTAAACAAATAAAAGTCCCACCAATAGCTCCCAGGGTGTTCTGGAGATGAAATCTTGCTATTTTGGGGTATAGGTAGATGTCTCCCAATCTCACCTGGAGGAAGGAGACATCATCTTCTTTCTGGTCGGCCTGCAACTGGTCGACCTCCTGTTGCAAGGTTTTGCTTTCTTCTGACAACTTTTGGACCTTGTCCTCAATCAGGTCCTCTTTCTGTCGGGTTTCTGCCTGCAGCTCCTCCAGTATGGCCGCCTCTTCACTCCACAAGAACTCATGCAGTTGTTCAAACTGCTTTTTGATATCTTTCTCCAGCCTGGCACTTTCTACCTGTTGGCAAGTGGTGATCACAGGAAGATGAATGAAAAAGCAAGATACAAAACCAGACAGGGATGTTACTCCACCAATGAACAAACCTAGGATTTATCATTGTACTGGAAGGTAAGGGAACACGCCTGCATCCTTCAGAACTAGAGAACTTGCTAGGAACAGGCAGGGGCCAATCTTTGGAAGGCTTGGCTTTAAAAATAAGCTGTCAATTCTTTTAAAATACCTGCCCTGATGTTCAAGAGATGTTCTCAGGCATTCTCTGGAGTGGAGGGTGACATGTTACCAGATCCCACAACTCAAAAGAATTTGGAAGCAAGGCTGCTCCTATTTACTCCCTCTCATTAAGCTGTTTGTTTCCGGATGAACACACAGGAATTTGGCTACTAGAACAGGAGAGACTGGGCAAGCATATGACTTCACGATCCTAAGTGGCATCCAAGTGTCCTGACACAAGCCCAGGAGACTAGCGGACGTATGGCCATATACACTTGCTTTTGTTCTTCAGCCAAAGGTACTGTTAGAACATGAACAAGAGGGCTGATAAACTAGAAGCTGATCATATCTAATCCCTTCCCCATGGCAGGACTCTATCGCACACCTGGTGATCCATTACAGATTAAACACCATAATCCAAATCACCATAAGCCATAGGTAAAATGGGTACTACACCAAGATCACCTGGACTTGAAACACAGAGGACTCCCTTCTATCTCAACTACATTCCACCTGGAGCCAGCCAAACACACACCCACATCCAGCAGAAGAAAGTAATCTGTTTGATACTCGCAGGTACCTTGTTGTGGTTAGCAATCTGTTTGAAAGCAGACTGCGCTCTTGCAAATTCTTGCTTCTTATCCCACAGAGAGGTTTCCATGTCTTTGCATTTGGCCTAGATAATTAGAGAAGGAACACAAGGTATAGCTCTTACATAAAATGTTTTCTATCATGTTCATACAAAGGGGAAGCCTCCATTTCAAACAGTGTTAATTCTATATCGAAGTTTAACAAATTGAATATTATATTATATATTGTCAACATTTGGGCTCAAGGTTGATTTCACAGTGTAAGTCAGCACAATTAATAGGATGAAGAGACATCTAATAATGTAATCAAAGAAAAGGAAGAAGAGTTTAAGTGTATACCCCCCTTTCTCTCCTGTTAGGAGTCTCCAAGTGGCTTCCTCTCCCCACAACAGACACCTTGTGAGGTGGGGGGGTGGGTGAGAGAGTTCTGAAACACTGTGACTAGCAGGCTTCATGCGCAGGAGTGGGGAAACAAATCCAGTTCACCATATAAAAGTCCACCATTCATGGTGGAGGAGTGGGTATTAGCATCCACCTGCTCCTAACCACTGAACCATGCTGGCTCTCGAAATGGCCTCCTGTGGAAATCCAAAAGTGCGGGAGCCATGAATTGCTTTGTATGTGATGGTAGAGCAGCCGGTAGCAATGATTGGCTGAATTGCTATGATATCACAGAACTGCTATTATCACAGAACATTCACTAAGATTCTAACTTCTTAGAACATTCAAAACATCCAGAGCTTCCATATAGCTGAGGTTACTTTAAAAAGTACAAAGTCAGTGTTGGTTGAAAACCTTCCCTCTCACAAGCCTTAACAACAGGATGGGGTGGAAAGCTGACTGCGGCCTAGAAAGTAGAATGGGAAGAGCTCTCACTAAGTAAAAGAGCAAAGAGATGGTGAATTCAAAAGCATAAGAGAACAGCTGAGGAAACTGAATGGTTAATGAGAGGAAATAGAGCAGAACTGAGAAGAAATATCTGAAAAGCTACAACCCGACAGTTTGGCATCTGGGTTGGTACAAGTCTATGCTTTTTCACTTAAGAACTGAACAAAGAATATTCAAGGTGTTCAGTTTTTCATATCCTTGGATGGTTTAAACCAAAGGCAAACTCCATATCCTTGGGGAGGACTCATAAAGTCACATCACCTAGTCCAGTGTACTGTTTTACACTGCAGCCAACCAGTTGCTATGGAGGGCCAAACAAACAAGGCATAGAGGCCAAGACACTCCGCTGCTGATTCCCAACATGGTGTAGTGGTTAAGAGTAGGTGGACTCTAATCTGGAGAACCGGGATTAAGTCCCCAATCCTCCACATGAGCGGCAGTCTCTTATCTGGTGATCTGGATTTTTCCCCCTGCTTGTGCACATGAAGCCTGCTGGGTCACCTTGGCCTACTCACAACTCTCTCAGTCCCACCTTAACCTCACAAGGTTTCTGTTGTGAAAAGAGGCAGGGAAAGGAGACTCCTTACAGGAGAGAAAGGTAAAGTATAAATCCAAACGTCTCTTCTTCTATTCAATGTTTGCTGGTGATGGATATGGAAACTCTCTTCAGCCACTGCAGCTAGTAGTCATTGTTGGATCTTTCCTCAATGAATCTGCCCAAACTATCAATGCTTGTGGCCCTGAGTACCTCCACGAGCGGTGAGTTAATTGCTCTCTGAGTAAAGTAGTATACCCTTTTATCTGTCCTTAGCATATTTACGAAACATTTCAATGGATGCCCCCTTTTCTTATTGATGAGAGGAGAAAAAGCTCCTTCTAACCACTTTCTTCACTACATCTACACTTTTCTAAAACTCTTATCATGCCCCCCGCTTTAGCAGCAGTGGCGTAGTGGTTAAGAGCAGGTGCATTCTAATCTGGAGGAACCAGGTTTGATTCCCCGCTCTGCCTCCTAAACTGTGGAGGCTTATCTGGGGAATTCAGATTAGCCTGTACACTCCAACACATGTCAGCTGGGTGACCTTGAGCTAGTCAGTTCTTTTGAGCTCTCTTAACCCACCTGACAGGGTGTTTGCTGTGAGGGGGGAAGGGAAAGGAAATTGTAAGCCCCTCTGAGTCTCCTACAGGAGAGAAAGGGGGGGGGGATATAAATCCAAACTCTTCTTCTTTTTTAAACTGTTCCAGGCTCTCCGGTCTTTCCTCATAAGAAAGGGCCTCCCAATTCCCTAATCATCTTGCTTGCCCCTCCTTTGGGCTTTTTCCAGCTCTGCAACACCCTTTTTGAGAGAAGGTACTCAGAATTGCATGCAGCATTCCAAATGAGGGGCTGCCCCATAGCTTTATACAATCCACCTCTCAGGGGGCAGTCCAGGTCTCAGAGCTACATTGTGCCTAACACGCTGACCCCCTTCACAAGGTTTCATACCTCACACAACAGCTAGCATCCCAGGGCTCCTCAGTTACAGACCACATGCACTCAGGCATAGCAATACATCCCAGCATGAACATCTACACTCACAGGATATAGAGAGGCAACGCTTACAAGCACAGAACCTTTTTATTTTGCGCAATTTGCAAATGCATTTCATTAGGAATAAAATCGTGGGAAAACTTTTACTGCATCTTGATTAAAGCTTGCTAAACTGTTGGGCAGAACGAACAGCTTGGGGAGGAGTTAACAGCTGGTCCGGACACCCCAGCTTCTTCAAACTACTGTGTGCTGCCTGATTTATATCCCTGCCATTATTTCATACTGAATCCCACATCCTGCATCTTCCTCGTAGAAGACAGGAACCAGCATGAGATTAAGTGACTCACAGCAGCTCATGTTGTGTCAGAGGCAGACAGAGATTCAAGTCTGGAAAGGGTGACTCAAGCTCTCGCAACTGCCTTTCCGCCTCCTCCCCACCCCTAGTCACTGGGAGTTCATGCAAATGCTTTCTCAAACTCTTCCCAGTACCGTGTGCTGTTTTCATTAAAATAGTAAGCCATGCCAGGGCCCCAGTTCCTCTTCAAATAACAGTTCTGCAAGGTTAGTTTAGTGCTCTCGGAAGGAATCCCAAAGCAGCAAGAGCCTTCGCCCAAGACATTTTGGGAGTCTATGCAAGGGTAGGGCCATGTCAGGATCTCACCAGCATTTTCGAAGGCTTTCACGGCCGGATTCAACTGGTTGTGGTGGGTTTTCCGGGCTGAGTGGTCGTGGTCTGGTGGATCTTGTTCCTAACGTTTCGCCTGCATCTGTGGCTGGCATCTTCAGAGGTGTATCACAGAGCAAAGTTTGTTACACACTGCAATACACCTCTGAACAGATACACCTCTGAAGATGCCAGCCATAGATGCAGGCAAAACGTTACGAACAAGATCCACCAGACCACGGCCACATAGCCCAGAAAACCCACCACAATAACCAGCATTTCATCTACACAGCAGTGGCTTCCAGCGCATTACCACCTTTCCTTGCTCCTCATCATTGTCCTACAAATAGCAGTTCTTTGAAATTCTGCTTTTTATTATGCAAATGCTGCCCAATGGCCATTTGTTTTTTTTAAATCCCTACTCCTTACCTTTAAGTTAGCTCAACAAGGGCCTTTCAAGCCAGAGGCGACATTATTATGCACAGCAAAGTTAACAGGATTACTGCGAGATCCCCGTCATCTGCCTAATCAAACAGTAGCCCAATTGACTTCTTATAATTTTCTTTTGCTTGCGGGTCCCGCTGCAAAGGATTCACCTTTTTGTACCCCTACACAATTAACAGCCAAGTCTGACAAAGAACACCTGTTCAGATTGAGAGACTCCAGCCCATTTAGCAAATCCAATAAAGCCACCACCTGTGTCTCCCGAGGTATGCTTCTCATGCTACTGCATGCTTAGATGCTCAATTTCACCCATCGCTTGCCATTATAGCATACCTTCTCCAGCACACTGGACAAAGCAAGTTAACTGAAGGGGACTGTGTGTGTGGTTTCTTAGAGGAGACACAAGACAGCAGGCAAGTTGATTACAATGACTCAGCATACACTAGCAGCTCCTAAGGGGTTCTATTATTTGATCCATCACCCAAGATGCTGAGGCTCAAGGAAGAACTACTCTTAGGCTGATTCCGCATGGGCCAAAAACAGCAGTGTGAAAACGGTGTGAAAACAGTATAAACCCTTTTACACCATTTTAAACCCATTTACACCATTTTCACACTGCTGTTTTTGGCCCATGGGGAATCAGCCTTATTGTAAAAAAAATTCCAAATATCCAGCTGATACATTTCCACCCTTAATTTAAACCCATTATTGCAAATCTTATCCTCTGCTCCCAACAGAATAGCTCCCTGCCCTCCTGTGAATAACAGCCTTTCAAATACTTAAGAGGGTGCAATCATGCCTCCCCTCAATCTCCTCTTTTCTGGACTGAACATTCCCAGGTCCCTCAGTCTTTCCTCAAAGGGCCTGGTCTACAGGTCCATGATCATCCCTGTCACTCTTCTCGGCACCTGCTCCATTCTGTCCATATCCTTTTTGAAGTGAAGCTACCTGAACTGCACACAGTACTCCAGGTGTAACCAGACCAATGTAGTGTACAGTAGGACTATGACCTTTTGCTATTTTAATGTTATACCTCTGATGATACACCTTACAATTGCATTCGTCATTTTTGCTGCCGTATCACACTGGCTGCTCATTTATTATTATAATTATTAATATTATTATTAATATTTGATAGACTGCCCAATCCCCAAGGGATATAGCTGACAGTCCCCCTGTACCCCAGGATCTTGTCATACACACTGCTGCCCAGAAGTGTATCCCCCATTCAGTATACATGCTTCCCATTTTTGGTACCTAGATGTAGAACTCAGTACCCTTGTTGAATTGAAACTTGAAACATTTCTTCCCCAAGACCCTGCAGAGTTACTGCCCATCAAAGTAGACAATACCAACCTTAGCAAACCAAGGGTCTGCCTCAGTTTAAGACAGCTTCAGGTGAAGCTGAAAATCAGTACAATGTCACATGGTGGTGTATCTTCATGGTAGGTCCAGAGCACAAGTGATATTCACTACAGATCTCAAATGGACCAGAACCACCACGCATCCAGGTTCCTGTCATCTCTGGTGGTAGCATGCCAGCAATATCTATGACAGGACCCCAATACCAGTGCATTTCACAACATATTTAAAAAAGGACAAAATTGCAGTGGGAATAAATGTTCCTTGTTACTTCCAAGGCATAAAAAAAAGTCGTTTAGCCTAAAATAAGGCACAAAGACAGAAATGAGGGGGAGGGAAGGCTGCTCAAAGTAATTCAGACTCTGGTTTTGCTAATTAACGGAGAAAATATTTCTGCAGACAGGTGGAACATACAGGCCGAACCTAACTTGAATACAGACCCTGCATGAATGCTTACCCTATAATCTTTGGCAACCTCCCCGACAGGCCTCATCTTGTGGTCAGCATGTTGCTTGGAGTTTTGGCACACAAAGCAGACCAGCTCCTTGTCTTCCAGGCAGAAAAGCCGGGCCTCCTCCCGGTGCAAGGAGCAGAGGGTGGAAGTCTCCTCAGCCCGCCGCTGCTGTTCCTGCTGCTTCTCCTGCTTGAGGAACATCTCCACGATGTTGGCCAGCGTGTGGTTGGTGCGCAGGTCCTCCGGAGAAGACGTCGCTTTGCACACCGGGCAGATGTGATGGGCTTGAATATCCCAGGAACGGCCAACGCATCCTTTGCAGAAATTATGGCCGCAGCGGAGGGTGACGGCATCCTTGAAGGGCTCATAACAGATTGGGCAGAGCAGCTCCTCCTTGATAGTGGTGGTGGGCAAAGAGGGGGCCACAGAAGAAGCGGCAGAAGGCTCTTTGGCCATCGTTCTGTCAAGGAGAAGAGGAGGGGAAAAAAGAACAGAAAGAAATGGCAAAGTCTCTCTAGAAACCACCCAGCTGCAGTCAGTGACTCACAGCTGTTTGCCACCAACTTTTGCTCCGCCTTTTCTCTTCCGCTCTTAAATTTAATTCGAAAAGGGTGTGACTGACAGATTTGAGCACCAATGGAAGAAAAGATCCTGAATCCCATTTGTAGAACAACTGCCTCCCTATTCAGTAGAATTCCAGTCTAGAACAAAGCAATAGAATAGACCAAGGGGAGGGAATTAAAGTAACATGCCAGGAACTTATTGCAAACAGAGGAATAGAGCGGTTTTTTCCTAATGTTGGAGGAGGGAGATCGGATAACAGAAGCGGGAATTGACACCCCTAGCTTCCAATGGGATTCCATGCACAGGAAATGGAGCGCAAGTTCCATTTCCCGCCTTTAGCAAGGCGGTTCCGATCCAAGCCGCGGGAATGAATGAACTCCACTTCCAGCGAAACCGAGGCAGCTGCCACTCAAACGCTCCCTTGGAAGGAGTAAGCCCGTGCCCCATTTGCAATCGGGGTGTGTGTGTGAAGATTTACTCGCGAGAAACCCTATGAACCGTATCAATTGAGCACAAGTCCTGAGTAATGAGTACACTGAATCTTCTGACATATCAAGGGCATGAGGTTTCGATTTCCTTTAAATGAAAATTAGCAGGAGGGTTCCCCCTCCCCCGCCCGTCTTTGCAAAAGCCAGAACATGACGGAAAACCCCGCATGCAATCCGATGTGTGGGATCTGTCCTTTTTTAGTATTGCTCAACTGGGGGTAAGGAAGCGGAAAAGAGCTCATTGCCAGGGGAGGGGAGATTCCCGGCCACGCGGTTTGAGCTCCAGGGACTCGGGCACGGAAACCCAAAAGCGAGAGTAGCATAAATAGCAATTAAGGACCTATTTGGAAATTTCAAAACGAGGCTTCTGGGCAGTTCCAGCTTTGCAGTCAACTAGATCGGCCAGTGTGATGATCGGAAAAGACCAAGACACGTGGATCCCGGGACTGGCCCTCAGATCCCTTGCACGCGCAGTTCTTTCTCAAGCCCAGCACTTCCGTTTACACCCCCCACTCCCTTTCTTACTTTGTTGTGTTGCTGGGGGTAGGCAGGCATCTTTGGCAGCAAATCTTAGAGCTCCTTCGCCTGGGACTCCTGGCGAGATTTCCCGGGAAAAAAGCCATCAGCAGCGGCCCTGGATCACCAGATTCCGGTCGCTTCCCCCCCACTTCGCAGAAAGAGGCTTGGAGATCTCCGCCTTGCCTTTTATGTCTCAGAGCCGAGTTGGCGCCTAACTCCGCCCCGCAGTCCGGGGCCAGACAGCTTGTGCCTGGGCCGGGTGGTGCTCCGAAGGAGGAGGGAAAGTTGTCGAGCTCCCTTAGCCAGTCTAGTTGCTCTTCCCTACCTGTCCTGGGAGCGTTCCAGGTTAGCAAGGCAAGTAGGTCAAGGGAGTCAAGGGGTGTGCCGAGCCCTGGCAACGCTAGCTTTCTTGTTCCACTTCTGGAAAGGAAGCTGCTTGGGAGGGAGGGGTCGCAAAGGCTTTGGAGGACACGGGTGCAAATTAGTTGGATAGATTAACGCCTGAAAAAGCAAAGCATTGAGGAGATGGGGGAAGCCCTGCTGAGGAAGAAAGGGAGTGATTTCCCATGGGGAATCCAGATTGGCCCACCTTTTACTATTCTTCCGTGCACTGTGCAGCAGGATTTTACTGTGTGGAATAGCAAAATCCACTTGCAAACAATTATGAAAGTGGATTGAAAGTGCATTATTCTGAAGTGTGCTGAAGGAGCCTGTCAGCTAAATCCCCTCTAAAGGCCTTGTTACCTACTTGTACTTCGAAAACCTTTTGACAAGATCACTTACACCTGTGTTATGTGGCTCTGCTTGCGCCTCTTTGGAAAACAGGTTTTTCCCCTAGGCTGTTGTGGGTTTTCTGGGTTGTATGGCTATGTTCCAGTAGCATTTTTTTCTTCTTCCCCGCAGCATCATGGTGCTTTGGTACACCACCCATTCTCATCTTTTCTGCAATCTTTCCCAAACCTGCTTTTCTGCGAAGTTTTGGGAAAGATCACAGCGCAGTTTGGATGGCTGCCAAGTGGAGAGGAAAGTCTAGATTTTCTTGATGACTACTGTATTCCTTCTGTCTGCCTCTGCTACCCTGACCCTGTGGGGGCCATACCTCTCCTCACTCCTCACCACTATGGAAATTTTTTTACTTCTTGTTTCTGAGAAATTTATCTGCCCCCCTGGATCGTTGCCTTCTGCCAACAGTTAAGACTTTTCTGTTTCATCCGGCCTACTCTTGCTGACCCTCCTTCTTGTTTCTTTTTAATTGCTGATCTTATATAAATATACTGCTTGGGAGAGTTGATTTTAATGTCTCTTTAATTGTTTGCTACCCTGAAAGCCCTAACTGGTAGAATGTTTTGAATAAACAAATGGAAGAAGTAAATAATTGACATAGCAATATGTTGATATAACACATATTAGTATGACAATTACTGCTTTGAAAAAACTTCCAAGAAAAGCCCCCCTGGTAGTGTGTGGCTGGTGGAGGGTGGGGGAAAATGGCTACTTAGAGGAAATGTGGTGAAACCCGTCTCATACAACACAGTGGCAACTGGTCTTAAATGGAAAAGTGTTTGCTCGTGGGAAAAGTAAAAATCCATCATTTTTTGCCATCATTTTTTCGCATAAAATCACTGCTGACTTATGGTGACCCCCTAGGGCAGTGGCGGCGAACCTATGGCACTCCAGTTGTTCATGGACTACAATTCCCATCAGCCCCTGCCATGATTTGCCGCCATGGCCCTAGGGGTTTCAAGGTGAGAGTTATTTGGAAGTGGTTTGCTACTCCCAGCATCTGCCTGGGTATTCCTTGGAGGTCTCCCATCCAAATACTACCCAGTGTCAGGGCAGCAATTGTGTGACTGGCCCAAGGTCACCCAGAAAGATTCCAAGGCAGAGGCCCTTTCTGCACATGCAGAATAATGCACTTTCAATCCATTTTCAATGCACTGTGCAGCTGGATTTTACTGTGCAGAATAGCAAAATCCACTTGCAAACCATTGTGAAAGTGGATTGAAAGCGTATTATTCTGCATGTGCGGAAGGGGATTGAGTTAACCTGGATTTCCTGGGTCTTAGTTCAGCATCTGAACCACTACATCCCACTGGCTCTTGCTGAGTACACTGGCCAGTTAGATAACTTTTGCAGTGGAAGAAGTAAGCTGTGGGGTCTGCCAAGATCTTATGGGTCTATTATTTAACATCACTAGAACTGATGAGCAGCGATAGGAAAATCAGCCAATGATACCAAATTATTTAGAATGATGGACGCTGATGGTAAAGAACACCAAATGCCAACAGTGGGCAACAATATGACAAGTGATGTTCAGTGTAAGTGTGAAGTATTGTATATTGGGACAAACCCTGTAACTTCACATTTATTCAGGCTTTTTTATGTTTTGTAAGTCTTCTCAACCCACTAAAGAATGTACAAGAAAATAATTACTGATTCAATTTTTATCCTACCCTTCACCAAGTATCTCAGTTCTATGTCTAGGATTTATTTATTTTTAGCAATCCTGAGAAGGAATGCTGAGAGAAAGGGACCGGCCAGCAATATCTCAGCAGGCTTCAAGATGAAGGGCTTTTATGCACTTGTAGACTCCGTTGCATTGAGTATACATTCCCTTCAGGTTGGATTCTTGGTTATGCGCACTTTTCTCCTTCTCTGAACTCTCTGCGCTCTCAGATCTGAGAATGTCTGCAATTTCCGAAAGCTCCCAAAGTGTGACTTTTCAGGGAAAGTGAAGGGAATCAACATGAATCCCCCAGGTTTTCTTGCTCCTCCCAGTTTTCTCTGCCCAAGAGCATTTTCTTCCGTAAGGATTGAACAAGGAAATGGGGGGCAGGCCAAATGGTGGATTGGCTCAACTCTGGATGCTTCACAATGATTTTTTCCTGTTTAAACAAAACACCACGGGAAACACCCACTGTAAACTGAACAGCTGCAAGTTAAGCACTGAATGCATAAATGGCCTGAATCTTTCCAGGACTTTAACCACTACAGTACACTGACAATAAAACCAAACACCTGAGTAAATACAACAGGTTTAAAGTTAATGAAATACCTCCTAACTACCTAAAAGGCTTTGAAATGCTAGTACACATACAAAATTACAGGCTGGATGACTGCCTGCCTAAATATTAATAGATTCCAGTGTGTTCCTGTGTTGGTCTGAAGCAGAAGATTAAAAAGTTTGAATCCACTGGCACTTTTAAGACCCACAAAGTTTTATTATTAGTATAAGCTTTCGAGTGCATGCGCATTGTATCTATAGAAGTGTGCATGCACACGAAAGCTTATACCAAAAATAAAACTTTGTTGGTCTCAAAGGTGCCACTGGACTCAAATACTAGTAGTGATGGTACCAGGTGAACATTCCTAGGGAGGAAGTTCCTAGATTTTCACACCACAGAAAAGGCCCTTCTTGTGGGTACCCCCCTCCCCCTCCCACACACGCATTACTTCTGAAGGCTGAGGTTCTGAGAAAGGCCTCAGGTGATTATGTTACCTGACGATCATGCATATATTAAATAGTAGCTGGAGGCTAGTTTTGGTGAAAAAGCAAATATACTGTTAGAAATTATTTTAAAAACAGCAATAAAACACTATTGCTGGTTCTTCTGTGGCCACATTCAGAATACTAATGTGAAGTTGTACTATCCTTGAGCAGATACATTTGAAAGGCCACTCCCCTCCAACAGAGGAGTGTTTTTCTCTGACACTTTCTGCCAGCACCTGAATTTCAGAGCCATGCTACTTCTGAAGTCCATTGGCACGTTCAAGACTAACCACATTTATTTCCATATGAGTTTTTATGAGTCACTTCTTCAGATACATGTCCCACATATCTGATTTGTGACTCACAAATGAGATCCATGTGGTTAGTCTTGAACGTGTCATCAAGCTGAAGCCAGCTTGTGGTGACCATGGGGTTTTCTACTCAATGGACATACAGTGGTGGTTTGCCCTTGCCTGCAACTGTAAGGCAATCTTGGATTTCCTTGGCATTATCCCACCCAAATACTACCCAGGGCCAGTGGCGTAGCACCAAGGGTAAGTGGGGGTGTGACGCACCGGGCACGCGCCCCTGCGAGGATGTGGTGAGGGCGTGGCAGGGGCATTCTGGGGTGGGGGCGGGGCAGGGGTGCAGAGCGCACGCGTGCCCCGGGCACAGTTCCCCCTCGTTCCGCCCCTGCCCAGGGCTGACCCTCCTTAGCTTCTGAGATCTGATGAGATCAAGCTAGCCTGGGCCATCCACTGGCACAGTCACGTTTTGTGACTGGCTCTGCCTTCTGTGGCAGCCATTTTGCAGCTGTCCCCATCACACTCTGTCAGAATTCCAGGCTGCAGGCTGAAAAGGTTTGAGGATCCCTGCACAAAACAGATGTGTGCATCCTGAGTGGAAGAGAATGAAGAAAAAAGGGCTGAGGGACAATGGAAGAGAGAGCCACATATGACATCCCTGAGCTACCTGTAGGAAGGGCAGGATAAAAATGTTAGACAATGAAGTTAGTGGGCTTAGGAGGGTTAATAGTGCTGTGATAGGGGTTTACCCCAAGTATGTCAGTTTCCCCAGAATCAGAGGAGGGGATGGCTGTGAAAGAAATTTACAGCAATGAAACTGGCCAAGATTTTCCACCTGGTTTTAGTTCAGGCACGAAAGGTTAAAGTGCTGAGAGAAAACAAAACAACTGTGTACTACTCTGGAAAAAAATGGTAGGCGGACGACTGAAACTGTGATTTAGATAGTGCGTTTCTGTTCAGATGTTTAGCGTCTGCACAGCGCTTCTAGGGTTTAAAGCCCTTCACATATTTTTAAGACTATAATCTGTCTCTTGCTTGCTCTTTTTAGCTAGCTATCCTGGCATCTAGGCTCAGCCTGAGGTAGCTCCTCCATATCAGATGGAGACTGCTATGTGGTAATAGTGCCATCCTAGATCTCTGGTGGCAGGGCTCAAAAACACCCGAGACTAGAAAACTTTTTCTTTTCATGGTGATATAAGGGCTGCAACCTGAGAACTTCTTCCAAGATGGGCACTTCGTTGCTGTGTTGCGTTTCCCTAGCAAAGCCAGCATAATCGTTCAATCTGCAGGCTTCACTTCTCAGCAGAAGGTCAGGAAAGGAGGGAAAACCTGACATTGACCAGAATGCTCACGTACATTGTTTATTTATTTGATTTATATCCCGCCCTATCCCCTCAGGGCTCAGGGTGGGTACACAACATAAAAACTTAATAATTAAACTTTAAAATATAACATTCTAGTATAAACATTAAAACAATTAAACAGGAATACTAACCATTAACACCAACAATAAAAATTAAAACCGATAGCGCTAAGTGATCCTTTCCTATCTCTTCCCCCTCCTCCCCCAGAGGCCGAAAGAATGATCTACTTCCTTTGATCTGGCTGGCTAGTTGGAAAGGCCTGGTGGAAGAGCCATGTCTTGCAGGCCCTGCGAAATTGCCACAACCCCCGCAGGGCCCTGACATCACTAGGTAGCTTGTTCCACCAGCCGGAGCCAGGGCTGTAAAAGCCCTGGTTCTCATTGAAGCCAGCTGGATTTCTCTTGGACCGGGGATCGCCAGGAAGTTCCCCTCCAATGAACAGAGAGGCCTTGTCAGGCAGTATGGGGAGATGCAGTCCTTATATCTCTCTGCTTTCTAACCCTCGTGAGGGACAGCTGCACACTTGTCTCAGTAGTGCATTTCTAGTTAATGAATGTTTATTTTCCCGAAACAAAAATGGGGGGAAAGGAAAACAAAAATACCTATTCCACTATGCACCTCCACATCCACAGTTACATTAATACAAAACAGAAATAAAGAATACAAAAACCACAGAAAATAACAAAACATAAATTTGACAATATCTAAACACGACCACATCCATAAAGTGACTTCCAGTTATCTCATTGTTGAATTCTAATCCATTCTAGGTTCGGGCTGATATTTAAAATAAAACAATTCATCAAATACAGTCTGTGTCATTACTAATATTCTAATTTCTCATGAGTGAAATTGACAGAGAAGTTGATTGGCAACACGTGTCAAAACCTTCCAAGTCATCCCTGTTGGTCCAGTTTTCCGAGCCCTAAATGAGAACCGAACTGACCTACATTCCTTGCAGGATGCTAGCGTGTAAGGGTGGAGGAAGCAACCAGAAAGACATGTTACAGACTCAGCACCGACATCCCTTCTGGCTCTGGAAGGTTTGTTACAAGTGACAGAGAGATTGATGACTCCATTACGATGATCCTCTGTTGCTGTATAAGTCCCCTTGTAGCATTCAGACTGGCCGTAGGATAATCAGATGGATGGTGTAGAAACCTAAAAACATAGAGCTGGAAGTGACCTAAAGGGCCATCTAGTCCAGCCAGATATTCTTATGCTAACCATTTCAATGCCAGAGTCAATTAGAAAGCTGATTTCACAGCTCTTTAATCTTTGCAAACTGATTAGAGTAGGCAAACCTGATCCTTTTTTGGGGGGGGGCCAAGGTCATTTCACTCACATTAAGCAACAGGGTTTACCATTGAGTGTATACTCACTAGGGGCTGCTTCCACACAGATGGTTTGGTCCTCTCTGGCTACCTAATGGCAGCAGGGTTTTTCAGAACATCCACATACCTCCCATTCTCCTTTGGCAGTTCCATCTCCTTGGATCTGAGGTGTGTGCAACATGTTTTGTGTTCTCATGTTTCCAGAAACATCAGAGTGAAAACAAGTTAGGCAATAGGTGGATGAGAAAGTGCAGATTTCCAAACTCCCCAATCATCTCTGGCAGCATTTTCCTTCCCCGTTCCTTGCATCCACTATTCTTCTCCCACTGCTACCAGTATGCTTTTCGCTAGCTTTAAAAATAGAACATCAGTAAATATATTAACAAGCCTAGGGATAAGGGTAGCCCAGACGTCAGCGGTAGCCCCAGCGTCTCTGTACTTACCAGAGATAAAGAGGAGAAAACCAGATGAAGCAGCCTACCTGGCCATGGACCGCATACAGAAGAGATCAGCCTGCTTCTTGCTAGTTGTCACAGAAGAACTGTCTGCCCTCCAGGTGCCAGGCTAGCCCAAGAGACCAGCAGAACATCTAACTCAGGTGGGAAAGAGAGGCTGCCACACAGCACAGGGTCACCCTGAGCCCTTAAATGGCTCCAAGGAGGAGACAGGGCAGCCATTTCAAGGAGGTAGTGTTACCCACATTAGTGGGGGTCTCTCCTGTTTAGGATGGAGAATTTGTGGAGACGGACCTTGCAATGTGAAAGGCCAGGCTACTGGGACGGTTACCACCTCTAGAAACCTGCAGGGAACCAGAATTTGAGTGAAGTTTTAACAATTTTATTAGAGCAAAAAATAATAAAAGGGACACACAGTTTGGTAAACACACACACGCACACAGAGTTTCAAGAAGTCTAGGATTTAGATAGAGTTAAAGATAGGTTTGGATAGCAGAGGTCATTGCAGGGAGGGTGATATTTACCTCATCCAGAAAAAGAAGGTCCAGTGAGGCAGGAGAGAGAGGCAACATCAGGCACAGTGCAACAAAACCAAAGGTAGTTCGGAGATCACTGGGCTAGGGACTCTAGTTTGGGCAGACAGTCACTGTGACCTAATGCTTGGACTTCCTGAAAAGAACCTCATTAAAGACTCCTGAGAAAAATTAGCAGTCATAGATTGAGAGAAGTTTTACAATGGATTGAAAACTTGGTAAATGACAGGGAGGAGAGAGCAGGAATAAATGGACGGGTCTCATCACAGAGGGAAACGAGCTATGGGGTCCTAGGATAATTGGCACTGGGGCCAGGACTATTTAATTTGTTTGTAAATGATATCATCCAGTAAATTATTTATTTAAGACATTTTGATGCTGCCTTTAGGCCCATTACATACAATGTGCTTGTTGTGTGATGGGGTGGTGAATATCCATCACAGCTTCAAACACCCCCCCCCCCCCCAAATCCCTAATTCCACATGTTAAACCTCTATTCAAGAGTCAGGACGCTTTTCTTCATAACCCTATTTGCAATACCTGTATAGAGTGGCCACAAGGTGGCAGCGTTGTCACAAGTATTTACATTTGGCCCAGTTTTATGTGTGTAGGGGGGGGTGGGGAGAGAGATGTAATCAGGGTTGCTTGGTAGTTGAATCTTTCTTTAACAAGGGAATCATTCCAAGCCTTCTGCCACATCTCTTGTCTCCTTGCACGTTTATTTGCTTGGTGTTCCCATTTGTCTGTTGGAGCAACCACTGCTTTTACATGTAAGTTCATGCTTCTTTCTGAGTGGGGAGAAATCCTGTCTCTCCCCCTCCTATGCTCCCGAACTGTCTGGTGTGCATGCTCCACTTCCTATTTTAATTTTCTAGCAGAAGAAGTTGTAGTATTAATGCACACAGACGTTTACTGGAAAGCTTCTTGATGTCCAGGAAGGAGGAAGGAGCTACAGACTGAGCATCTTCATTTGGAGCAATGAGGTTGGTAGTTTCCAGAAGGCTGTGACGGGAAAACAGCAGCTGTTGTCGCTTGGGACTTTCTGCAGTTTGAAGTGCAGCCGGACTGGAAGTGAGAACCATTTCAACAAAACTTGGTGCCCTGCTTCCCACTGTCTAAAAGCTGAGCCTGCTTTGTAAGGGTGGGAATTGTGGTGAATCCAAAGTTTTCATTCAGAGCAGGTGAGTGATCAAGTTCAACGCTGCAAAACTTAACAAGTAACAGTCGTCTTTGTCCCATCAGGGCCATTTCAAAATACACGTGCGTTCTTTGGGAGGCTTCCAACCTGAAAATACAAGCTGCAAACATCAATCGCTACCTTGTGTCCTCTAGACATGATGACCACTGTTGGAATCAAGAATTCTGGATTGTGGATAGAGCCTGAGCTGGAGGGGGGGGGGGGGGGGGGGGGTTGACTTTTCCTGTTGGTCCAGTCTCCAGTTCAAAAATCTGCCTATCTAGTATGTGGTGTAAGGAGGCAAGGCAGAAACAAGCCAGTTATTTCCTTTTCTGGCAACTGACCCCAAATCAGGCATTTTTTGTTAGTTTGTTTTCTGGACCACCGGCAATCTTACTGTGGGCTGGTTAGTGCATACCTCCCTGTGCCTGTCTTGTCAAACAGATGCATGTGCTTGGAGGGGGGGGGCGTGTTATGGTGGGTCCTCTGAATGCATTTATTAAAAGAGGAGATTGGACAAAGAACAGGCAATTCAACAAGCCCATTGAAGATCCATTCTGAGCCCTGGTTGTCTTATGTTTTTCATTCACACCAGTATTCTTTATCTTTCCACTGGTGGATCTAGCACCGTGGGACTCCCCCTCTGCCTTCCTCTTGCCCTCTATATCCAATGCCAGAGCAGACTGGGAGAGGCAGACAGAAGGCAGACCTGCAAGGGCTCTGTTGTGGCAACTCAGATGCCACGTGGCAAGGCAACGGAATACACCAGGATGGCAGGGCCAGGCTGGGAGGTGGGGGTTTCCCGTGGCATAGAAACCTGTCTACTCTCTAATACTGTGCCACTGCACTCTGTTTCCAGCTCAGCAGATCATGAGCAAAATCTCACCAAGGTCTGGGACAACTGTACAGATTTTGCCTTGAACTTCCAGAGGAACTGGGTGGCCACTACTGTGTGAGACAGGATGCTGGGCTAGATGGACCATTGGTTTGATCCAGGAAGTCTGCTCTTATGCCTTATACAGCAGAGAGGCCCTGCCTGATGCCTAAGACATAACTTTTGGTGTCGTTTATCACTGCCATGGCAATCAGAAAATCCCACTGGTTTTCATCTGCTCACGGGCAGAAATTTCTAATGCAAAGATGTGCTTGCCTGTGCACAACTCTCTTCTGCTACTTTAAAAATAAAAGAATCTGTCCTGGTGAAAAAATTACATTTTTCTATTAATTGTCAAGGGGAGATTGCATACCATTTCCCCCATTAAAGCTGTATGTTCTGCCTCATTTGAGCATACGTAATGTAGTGGTTAAAAGTGGTGGACTCTAATATGGAGAACTGGGTTTGATTCCCCATTTCTCCACATGAGCGATGGACTGTAATCTCAAGAAGTGGATTTGTTTCCCTGCTCCTCCACATGAAGCCTGCTGGGTGACCTCGGGCTAGTTACAGTTCCCTGATAACTCTCTCAGCCCCACCTACCTCACAAGGGGTCTGCTGTGTGGAGGGGAAAAGAAGGAGTTTGTAAGCCTCTTTGTCACTCCTTATGGCTGAGAAAAGCGGAGTATAAATCCAAACTCTTCTTCCTCTTCTTCATAAATCCAAACTCTTCTTCCTCCTCTTCTCATAAGAGCAGATGCACTCTGATCTGGAGGAACCAGGTTTGATTCCCAGCTCTGCTGCCTGAGTTGTGGAGGCTTATCTGGGGAATTCAGATTAGCCTATGCACTCCCACACATGCCAGCTGGGTGACCTTGGGCTCATCACAGCTTTCCGGAGCTCTCTAAGCCCCACTTACCTCACAGAGTGTTTGTTGTGAGGGGGGAAGGGCAAGGAGATTGTAAGCCCCTTTGAGTCTCCTATAGGAGAGAAAGGGGGGGATATAAATCCAAACTCTTCTTCTTCTTCATTCAATAGAGGAATGCCAGTTTTCCATGCTCTTAATGCTAACACTTGCTACTCATTTTTTCAGGGCTTAAGATTCTTAGTTGAACAACAGCTTTTTAATCTCCATGATTTGATTTTATTGCCCCCAAATGAATCTCATGTAGGGTATTTTCAGAAGGTCTTAGAAGACGATTGAAATACTGATGTTTGACATACTAATGTCTGAGAGTGTGAGCGTTTGTATCAGACATAATTCTTCATCTGGCAGTCAAAGTCTTCACTGCAGCTTGGCTATTTCATATTAACCGAAGCTAGCTTCACACATAAGATATCCTGTTAGTGCTTCTGTCTCTCATCTTTCCTGGAGCAACATCACAATTTTTTAAAAAGTTGTGCCAAACCAAGAGGATCGGCGTTGTGTTTTGTTCCTGCTTCCTGGGTGGCAGAGATGACGGAAGTCCCCGCTTGCAGAATATGTACAGTTGAGGTTCGCACACGCTCTCTCCTCCTTTCCGAGCTCTTTAAGGAAGTGGGCAGCCTGAAGTAGGGGAGTGGTTACATAAAAATAAGTGTGAGGGGGAGAGAGGGAAGAAAAACCACCTCCCGACCAAATCATTCCTCCCACTCAGTTCAGGCATTCGCTTAGGCAGGCGGCTCAAAGTTCTGTTCACCTGCTCTTCTCACAGGAGGAAAAGCAACCTCGGAGGAGTAGTGAGGAAGAAAGAGGGAGACTGCTCAAAGGAACCTGCCTGGATCAGTCTCTGGTGAGTCTCTCTGACCCTCACAGACGGGGGGGGCAAGGTGTGTGTTTCTTGTCAAGGCAAGTTTCCTTCCTGCTCAGAGGAATGTCACAGCTCTCTCACTGGTCTGACACACATAGCCTGCAGGCAAACAGAACTGCAGGCGAAACCAGGAAGTAGGCAAGGGGAAATTTCACAGACGGGGCCTCCAGGGCAACGGGGTCCGTTTGGAAGTGACCTCTCACCCGTTCTTTGCCTTGTGAACTGGTCCAGCAGTAGAAGAGGGACTTCCATATGGCTCCTTCTGTCCCTTCTCAACAGCCCTTCGCTTCAGAGGTAAGGACAATAATGGCCCAGGTGGTGGTGCTTTCTGAGGGGCTGTTTTTCCCCCCAGATGTGATAGCCCCTGGGAAATGTAGGTCAGACCTCTCAGACCGAGCTTGGCTCTTGAGGCAAAGGCAAGGTTTATTGCCACAGCGCGAAGGAGCATCTCACAGAACGCCTGAGAACCGGAACATATGAAACTCATTGCCACGGGGTGTCTCTTTTAGAGTTTGTTCTGACAGCTCATGTTTTGGGTGCCAGCTTGAAGGCCAAGGACGTTTCTGGGGAAAAGACAGATGTGCATGTGTGAAAAACGTAAAGTTTCTCATTTTAAAAAAAATCTGAAATTCCACTAACTCTTGGCGTCTGGTTGCTGCTCAGTGATAGTTGTCTGAATGGTGTTTCACACTGGCAGAACTTGGAGTTTTCTGGCCAGAGCGCTTGCAGAATTTACTGGTCAGAAACAGGGAACTTGTGAGCGATTGTCCCACTGTTGCTGTGTCTAATCATCAGATTTGCACTAAGTTTGCCAGGAATGGACTAGCATGAGGGAAAGAAGCAAAATTCTGCTGGACTTCTGTGAACCAGACCCTAAAAGTGCGATCTCAAGCAAAGTTGCACCTTTCTAAGTCCAGTGGAAACAATGGACTTAGAAGGCTGTTGTTCTGCTTAGGATAGTACTGTAAATATATCACATTTTCTAAAATTAGCATAAATAAATAAACCTGCGAAGAATCTTGTGGCTCCTCTACATTTATTAAGAGACATTTTTTCATGGGTTAGAGCTGAATTTGTGTAATGCATCTGATGAAGTGAGCCGTGAGCCACAAAAGCATCTGCTACAATATTATTTAGTCATCTCTTAAAGATGCCATAAGACAGTGGATTGCAGTAAGAAGCAAGAACATGAAGGTTATCACGAATGTTAGCGGTGTCTTAATTGCGTGCTTTGCACAGTGTTTACAGAGTTGTTTCTTTTTCTGCAAGTGTGAAAAAATATAATTATGTTGACTTTTCGGCAGTCTGGAACCATGGATTCATGCCATGTAACAAGAGAAATGAATTTGAACATTTTTCTAAAAAATCCCAAATTTTGAATGCAAGCACTAGTATAATGCCAAAGAAAACTGCCTGCTTAAATTAACGCCTGCATCTTAAAGTTGCTTGCTTTTGCAGAGCATTCATTTCATTTTCAAATTGGCAGAATTTTAGAAAATGGACTCTCCTGATTGTCGCACGTACCAGATAGAAATTACACAACTGTCATTTGGGGACTCGGGAGCTGTAGGTTTTCAGGGGTGGGAACTGGGGTAGCCCTTGATTTCTACGAAATGTCAAAAGTGCAGGCTTAAAACCTCCTCATCCTGCTGTTCTCTGTCTCTGAAACCATTTCCCCTGTTCCCGGATGCAGGAGGTGGGTTAGCTGTGGGGAAGGCACCCTGTGGGTGGTCTTTGTTTTTCCATCGCATGTTCCAGTACAGAGTGCCCCCTTTGAAAATAAGCTCCCTACTTAACCCCCACTTTAATGAAATTCAACTGGCACCATGTTTACTTGCTGCCTTCCTGCGATTGTTTCATAGAAAAGTTGAGATGGGTATACAAGCTAGGTTTTTTGGATGTGTTTTATTTTAGTATTAGAGGAGTGTCTGACTTCAGGTCATGCTAAAGCATCTCATGTGCAACTCTGTGCAAAGATCTCTCTCTCCCTCCCTCTCTCTGACTTACCCTCAGATATGTGTAAAACAGCTCTCAACCTGTTTCATTTTCTTACCCTCCCCCCCAGGGGAATTTTATTTTTTGCATATTTTCAATGCTGTCTTTTGTATGGGAAGATTCTCCTACTGATTTGGTATATTTGTGTATTGGGGGAGGGGGGATTCACCTACTGATTCCAGGTACTGGTTGCATTCCCATAGAGCGTACCCCCTCCCCACCACCCCGAACTGTAGTTTAGAAGCATTACCCTCCTGTTTGGGTCTTTACAGGTGATTTTTTTTCCCTAACTGTACTGGAAATGTGCATTTTGGGGTTGGGGGGGGGGGTGTTGTCTCATGATCTGTATGCATTTTCTCCAGCTCTCACATCTAATAGGACATGGAGAAGCTACAGCAGGGACAATTCAAGTGTTCCAGGTCAAGAAAAGGTTATAAATTCTGCAGTCATTAAAAAATGATGTAAAGTATGGACGTTTGTAAATGTATACCCTTGCTTGCCTGCAGAGCCTCAAAACCATGGTGCAGATTTATGTATCTCACCCAATCCACCCCAACTCTGACAAGGCAGGGGGCTCTAGAATCTTACAAACAGGGCATGAAGACAATGGCCATCTCCTAATAGTTCCCTCTAACATCTGATACTTAGGGGTATACTGTCTCTGAACATGGAAGTTTTAAATAGTTGTCATGCCTAACAGCTGATATACCACTCCTCCTTACATTTGTCTACAGCTTTGTTAATGCCACCCTCAGCCTTGTGGTGATGAAAAGAGTAATAGGAGAGAGAAATAGTCCGCTGATGGGTTTCTGAAGGCCCAAAGCGATGAGATGAGGGTTTTGGGGAGAACAGCCCTGCCACAACAACCATAAACATGTGAATCATGCAGGGAAACAATGACCGCATGCGAACTCAAGTGTCTGGCAATGGCTGGTTGCTAGCTGACACCAGGAGGTCTCTATGCGCTATCGAGTTGTATTGATTTAATAATCAGTGAGATTTCTGTAGCTGTGACTCAGTGGCTTAATACGGTGCATCAAACTATCACTCTCAAACAAACTGCAGCTCGTTTGGGACAAGCAGAAACCCGGTTTATTGTGTGGCTCTCTGAAACAGATTGGCAATTTGTTGGTTTAGCAAGTCTTTGAAATGCATTTTCTTGTGTCTTTTGAAGGAGGGTGACTGAATCATTTGTTTGCTGTTTTTTTCTCTCTCCCAGTAATCAGTATTCTAAATCATTATTTAGTTCACATGTTACATCAAACTTCCTTCCTAAATCAGGAAGATATTTGTCACCTCTTCAAATACAGGAAGAGGGGGCCAGTGAGCCTACAAGCCAAGTAAATGCTCATCATGAACAAACTCAGGTTTAATGTATTGTCGAAGGCTTTCGCGGCCGGATTCAACTGGTTGTGGTGGGTTTTCCGGGCTGTGTGGCCGTGGTCTAGTAGATCTTGTTCCTAACATTACGCCTGCATCTGTGGCTGGCATCTTCAGAGGTGTATCACAGAGAGACGTCTGTTACACACTGTGTCTAGCGAGAAGGGAAAGTTTAGTGGGGTTTATTTGTCCATGTCCCAGGGTGGGGAACCAATCAGTAAGTGTTTGGGTGAAACTTGCTATGCAAACTCAGGTTTGTTCACAACATCTGAATGTAGCTTCAGAGGTGCAGCAAGTCTCAGCATCTTTTCATGCTGTCTGTCTGTATTGTGACAGAGAGGTTGAGATGTGCTCTGTGGGTGTTGATTCAGTAGACTTTGCCTGAGAGAGGATGAAAAATGAGCATTTGGAGAATATGTGCGGTGGGGGGTGAAGAGGCACAGTTTGCAACTTAAACTGGAAATATAGAAATATACTTGTGTTCTTGCGCTTTCTTTCTGTAGCATCTGCTAATGTGGTATAAAGGTCAGAGTATCAAGCTAGGATGAGGGAGGCCCTGTTTCAAATACCTACTGAGGGCCTATCTCCAAAGTCAAGTCACCGTGAGGACTTCCAGTCTCACGTCAGCTGTGAATCCCTCCTGGGAATTCAGTGCCCAGATGCATGGGGGCTCAGTTTGCTTTGGGATGGTGGCACAGGGGGAGATGGTACTTGTGCCTTCCCTCCATGGCGTCCTCCAACCTGAAATGGGGGGGGGGGGTGCTATTTGCTCTAGAGCTTAAAGTGGTTCTAATTAAATCTCGTTTTCTCCTGCAAATGTAAACCTGTATAATGTTCTCTGCCATCACAAATGTCTTTTCTCTGCTTTCTTTTTCACGTAAACAAGAAACAGTTTCATAAAAAGCATAAGAAAAGGGATGTGGAAAATGGTCTGAATGTTTAAGGACCCCCAGGATATGTGATGGGGGCAGGACAGGAGGAGATTCCCAGATGGAAGTGTTGCCTAACATTCCACCTGCCTCTGTAGCTGTGCTACAGGTCAAAGTTTCATAGAGTCTGCATGGAGATCAAGGTCACCTCATTGGCCAGTTGCCACAGATGAGACCTTTACGGCACAGGAGCAGCCACAAATTGGCATCCCATTTCCCCAAACAGCCATCTTTGGAAGCCAGCTACACCACGTGCCTGTATGGTTTCACCATAAATCACAGTGGACTCATGGTGACCCCATGGGGTTTTCAAGGCAAGAGACATTCGGAAGTGGTTGCCATTGCCTGCTTCTATGTGGGGTGAGAGGTTCTAAAAAAACTGTGACTGGCCCAAGGTCACCCAGCAGGCTTCATGTGGAGGAGTAGGGAATCGAACCTGGTTCTCCAGAATAGAGTCATGCAGACTCTCCACTAACCTCACACTGATCATGTAAACATAAAAAGCTGTCTTGCACTGAATCGTCCCAGTGGTTCCTCTAGTCTGGTGTGGTCTACTTTGATGAGCAACAGTTCTCCAAGGCTTCTGTGCACGTCTTCTGCTTATTTATTCATTTGCTGCATTTATAGTCCACCTGTCTGATTAGAAAAAAAAGGAAAAAATCAATAAAGAGGAAAAAGAGTAGAAGAAACAGCATAAATAAGGCAACACCCAGATTACAAAAATGAGCAGAGAAAATGCTATAAAAAGAAAATAGAAGAGGAGGAGTTTGGATTTATACTCTACTTTTCTCACCTGTAAGGACCCTTGAAGCAACTTACAATCACATTCCCTTCTCCTCCCCACCACAGACACCTTGTGAGGTAGGTGGAGCTGATAGAGTTCAGACAAAACTGACGAGCCAAAGGTCACCCAGCAGGCTTCTTGTGTAGGAGGGGGGGAAACAAATGCAGTTCACCAGCTAAGAGTCTGCTGCTTGTGTGGAGGAGTGGGGAATCCACCCAGTTCTCCAGATTAGCGTCCACCGCTCGTAACCACTGCATCATGATGGCTCTACATGCAATAAAGAATGCAGTAAACTATAATCTGCTTCCCTTTATAAAAAAACCCCAGCTGAACAATTCCATTTCACCTGTTCTGCAGAACAATAGAAGTGGGGGAGCTCTTCAGCAGCATCCCTGGAACAAGAGTGAGGAGTGCCCTAAAGATGGCTTGGGAGGCTCCATCCACATGAGAGTGCGTTCAGTGGCGGGATTCAAATAATTTGACACCTGGTTGTTTACAAGCACCGTTTTAACCACTGGCTCTGCCGAAGTGGTGCCAACCGGCTGAATCCCAGCACTGTATGTGTTCCTGTTCTTGGAATCTTGGGCTGATTTCATCTCTTTGCAATGTTCTAGCAGAACAGCTGCTGTTGGTGAACATCGTGTTCTCTCTCCTCTTTCTTCCGGGAGATAGAAAGACTCCCACCTCTTCCTTTCTTTTTCTATCTTTTTAACCATCCTTGATGATAACTACTAGGGCTAAAAGAATGGAGGCCAGGGTGGGGTGGGGTGGGGTGGAGGGTGAGAACTCCATCCTTCATCAGCTTGAGAAAAGGATCTTGTTTTGAGATGATATCTGCCAACCAGAGGCGTACCGCCCAGGGGGACATATGGTGTCAAATGTCCCTGGGTTGCAGCCATTTAGTCACATGGGGGGGGGTGGAAAATTGCCCCCAATACTCCTCGTCCTTCCCCCTGGGTTTATACACTGACTTCAAGACCTAGTGCAAAAAAAGTTGTTTGGTCGTGGTGGGGAGGGCAGCCGCCCATATTGGGTGTGCAGGGCGGGTGGAGCAGAAAGCTCAGATTTTGCACTAGGCTACATTTTCCCTAGATACGCTTCTGCTGCCAACATTCTTCCTTGCTTGTCGATGTCGATCAACACAAGTTCCATAACGAAGCAAACACTGGCCATCCAGTAGGTGGGATCTGGTGGGATCTTTTGTACCAGCATTTGTTCAGAGAGCTTCTAGTGAGCCCACACTGAACACTGTCTTTCCTCCCATACCTTTTTATAAGGAGCCCAACACATGGAAATTCAGCTGGTAAAGATTTTTTAAAGGAAAACACCCAAAGCTGCCTTGTACTGAATGAGACCATCGGTCTATCACAAGTCAGTATTGGCAGCAGCAATCCAGGAACGTAGGCTGAGGTCTTTTTGTTCACCTTCTACATAGTACTTTCATCTGGAGATGTCTGGGTTTGAATGGGCAACCTTCTGCATGTAAAGTAAATGCTCCTTCACCGAGCCAGGATCTCTCCTATGAATCTTATGTCACCTCTCGATCCTCCCCCAAGCCATAGTGTTCAGTTTTCCATACCTTCAATCAGTGTGCAGATTTTCTTTTCTTTGTAGGATGGAACAGCCGATGGAGCAGGGGAAAGGAAATATTTAACATGATGGCTTTAGGTCATGTAGTAAAATGATCTGTATGTTATAGAAGAGGAGGAAGTGGAATTTTTAGCGGCAGTCCTGTAGTGTTTTGTAACATCTACATCTGCCCTGAGTTGGCCTTAGACATTGGGTTGAGATCTTCCAGACTGCGTGACGCCAAGCATGCGACCTGTTGTAGATTCTTCTGGGTAACTTCACAGCATCCAAATCAGCCTTGATCTGCTCACAGATCTGGGAGTTGAATCCCAGCAATTTCTGAAACATTGCAACATGTCTCTGGACAAGAGTCTTAGCTCAGTGGTAGCACATGGCTTGCATGCTGAAGGTCTCTAATTCACACCCTGCCCACTTTCTTTGAAAAGTACTCTGGTAGAAACTACTGGGACTTTACTGCTGCCGGTTGGGGTAGACCAGGGGTCTGCAACCTGTGGCTCTCCAGATGTTCACGGACTACCAATCCCATCAGCCCCTGTCAGCATGGCCAATTGGCCATGGTGGCGGGGGCTGATGGGAATTGTAGTCCATGAACATGTGGAGAGCCGCAGGTTGCAAACCCCTGGGGTAGATCAATATTGGTCCCAACTGTCTGACTCACTGTACAACAACTCGAGAGATTTATGTTTTCAAACTTTGTGGATCATGCGAGTCAGACACCTGAGGTTGCCCAGTGATTTCCATCCCTGGTTCGCTTGGCTAAATTGGTGTGCTGAGAACATGGGTTTGGCAGCTGTACCCAGAGGTCATCGTGTGTCAGGCCTCGCTGTGTGTGATTGCTTCTCTGCATGGCCAGCTTGCAACACAGCCCACAAGTTCTCGAGTCCTATTCCAGAATGCTTTTGCAAAATCCCACAACCACACCCCTGACCTGTGAATTTATAAAAGCGACTGCTCTCCAAAGTACGGGTCACTTGATTGCTGCACGGTGGAGCCTCTTTCCTGCTGCTGAGACAGCCAGTACCTTTCAGAACTGGGAAAGGTCCACACATCTCCCCCCCCCCCCTAATATGCTTATGTGCTCCCAGCAAGAACAGATGTGTGGGGAAAGAACTTGCTGAGTTAGCAACTGTGAACTACTAGGAAATGACACCAATGTTGCTGCATTCACATGAGCAGAGGCAGATGAGGAATGTCTGTCTATTTGTTTAATTTGTATCCCATCACTCCTCCCGGAAGCTTAAACATACGTGGTTTTCTCTTCCTTACTATATATCTTCACAATAACCCTGAGAGGTGGGTTAGGCTGATAGTGTCTGACCCGAAGTCACCATATTCAGGGTGGTATGTGTGTGTGGGGGGGTGAACCTGGGTCTTCCAGATGCTAGTCCAGGACTCTAACCACTGCACCATAGAAGTTCTCCAGGATGATTGAATAAAAAATGGACTAAAACCCCTGGTCTGTACAAACGTTTGGGTCAGTTGACAGCTGTGATCTGGACGTTCCCTTCTTGGGACAAGTTTCTCAAGCATGTAGGGGGCTCAGTTTGAACTGGAATTGCAGTGCCCAGGGAGAGAGGACTTCCAGCTTTCCCATGCCATTTTCCTATCCTGGTGAGTTGCTGTCTGCTTTCCACCTAGTAGTCCCTACTCATAGCAAAATAGAACTGGAAGGGACCTCAAGGGTCATCTAGTCTGACAATCTGCACAATGTAGAAAACTCACAACTACCTTCCCCCACTACTTCCCAGTAATCCCTGTGGCATGCCCAGAGGATAAAACAACAAGCCTCTCTGCTGCTGCTATGGAACAGCCTCCCAGAAAATGGGCCATCTGGCAGAGGTGTAAAACAGAACTACTCAGAAGAGCTTATGGGGCTGCATGAACATAATATTCACACCAACAAGGGTTTCTTCCTTTCTTTGCTGGTTCTTCCCCTGTACTTGGAGAAGCAGACAGACACAGAAATTAAGCAGGGAAATGCTTCATGCCAGAACAAGCTTGAAGCATTGGAATGCCACTGTAATACGTGTGTGGATGACGAAAGAAGGGTCTGAACCTGTCCTCCTCAGCCCCGTCATCAAACATAAGATGTTTCCCCTAAAGCGTGGAATCAGCAAGCACAGGTGTCATGCAGGTACACTCATCCGGATATCAGGATTGGCTGTCGCTCACTATTCAGCTAACGTTTGGGAACAAACCCTCTGCCTGGCACTGTGTAATGTGTGAAGCAGTTCTTGGCAAGCTTGCCAAACGTTTGCGGCGCTAATTATAACTGATGAAACAGGAAAAGGAGTCAGACCAAACGAGATGGTGGAATATCAGTGGATGGATCCCTGGTGTGCTCTCTGTTGCCAAACAGGGCCTGGGGCAGAGGAGGAAGCCCAAGATTCATGCTTACAACCACACAACACCCCAATACTGACCTTGCTAAATATATATTTATGGTACATGATTGTTTTATTTTAAATATATGCATGAAGCTAGAATGGATTAGAATTCAACAGAGACATAACTGGAAGTCACTTTTCGGGGGGGGGGGGAGCGGGGTTCTGGTGGAGGGAGGCACTGAACTGAGGCAAAAGTATAGCAAAAAGTCCTAGGTTCCCTCTGAATTGACTCTGTGCCATTATCATGCACTTACATTTGATTGGTTATGTGAAACTGTGAGATCGTCTCTTTAATTCCATCAAGCAGAAAAAAATTCCATCAAGCAGGGAAAATATTAAAATAGGGTACCAAAGCAGCTCCTGGAAGAAGAGGAAGAGGAAGAGGAAGAAGAGGAAGAAGAAGAGGAAGAAGAAGAAGAAGAAGAAGAAGAGGAGGAGGAGGAGCAGGAGGAGTTTGGATTTATACCCCCCCTTTCTTTCCTATAGGAGACTCAAAGGGGCTTACAATCTCCTTTCCCTTCCTCCTCACAACAAACACCTTGTGTTGGAGTGCACAAGCTAATCTGGTTCCCCAGATAAGCCTCCACAGCTCAAGCGGCAGAGCTGGGAATCAAACCCAGTTCCTCCAGATCAGAGCCACTTTGCCACTGCTGCTCCTCCTGGGAAGAGCAATGAATGTGTACCAAAAGAAAGACAGAGATTAGTCTTTGGGGAGCTGCTTTTCAGAGCTACCTGCAGAGACAATAAACCTCTAAACACCAGTTAAGGAGGCCACATCAGGCCTCAGCCTCTATGCCACAGGTGTCAAACTCGCAGCCCTCCAGATGTTCATGAACTACAATTCCCATCAGCCCTTGCCAATATAGCCAATGCTCATGTTGGGTGGGACTGATGGGAATTGTAGTTCATGAACATCTGGAGGGCTGTGAGTTTTACACCCCTGCTCTATTCCGGTGCCATATCTTTAGAGAAACTGATTGACACCCAAGTAAAACAAAAGGCTAGACTAGATGCACCACTGGTCTGATCCAGCAGAGCTTCTCTTTGTTCTTACCTACACGATCTCATCACATGACCGCAACATAACTGGATCCTCCTACAAAAGCTGTAAAGAGTAAATTAACTGCCAGTGAGACATATAAGCTCTCGGCATCACTGCCTCCACCTGTGAGTTGTACACAAACAGTTCAGAAACTTGAAAAGGTGGAAAGACTGTGGGTACAGGGATGCTGCGAAGGAACATCAGCACCTTCTGTTAGGCAGCTGCAGGAAGAGCTCTGTGCCTTCTTTCACCACTTTTTAGGTTTCTAGTACTGTGCTAAACCAGAAGGGAAGAGAATGAAGGCAGAGGTTTTGGATTTCCAGGTATCTTGGAAACAGTTTGTGCACACATGCTACTTTGAAAGGAAATACCCCAAATGTTATATGCCTTTGCTAAACAATGCTTCTAAGCTAAGATCTTGTATATCTTGACCTAGAGTGCTTTCTCGATGCTAAAATTTTATTAGCTACAACTGCAACAAACTGAAGCCGAAACCTTATGCAAAAATTAAACCATGGGAAACCATCAGAGATCCTATTTAAAGTAACCTAACTAGGCAAGTATTGATGATAATATCCTTTATGTTTTTGTTTCCCCCTGCCCAGTCAGTCATGGCTCTTTTCTGTTCTGACTTTCCCAGAGCAGGTTAAGTGTTTAAAAGCACCAGGAAAAGCCTTCTTCCAAAGGCACCAAACTGAAACTGAAGTTTTGGAATTGCAAAAGTTAAAGGTCTGGATTTAAATTATGAAAATCAATGCAAATTTGAAATATGCCTCTGTTTCATTTCTGTGTTAGACAGATGGATTGCTTGATTGATAGATGCTACACTGAAAACTGTCTCACTGGATTATATAAATATGCCTTCTCAGTATGTAGAAGCAATGGAGCTGAACTATCTGCAACAGTTATTTTTGCAGTTCTAAAAGGGCTGATCCATATTCTAAGTTTCACTTGTTTGATTTCATTTGTGTGACTTCAGCAATATATTTACTTAGTTCATGCTTGTACCGTCCTTTTCCCGAGGAGCTCAGGGGACTATGCATTATTCTTTTGTCCTCTGCACAACAACCCTCAGAGGAAGGTACAGCTGAGACAAAATGACCACTCCAAGGTTACCAAACGAGCTTAATGGCAAAGTGGGAGTGTGAACCTGCGATTGCCCAAGTCTACTCTAACATCTTAACCACTACACTGTGCTTCCCAAAATGTACACCTCTTCTTTGCTTAGTTAGCAGCTGTGGTGGCTGGTTTACAGCGGTCCGCCGTGCTAGCAATAGTGACTTCCTGCAGGCGGAAAAGAAAAATGTACTCTCCTTAGCACTATATATTTATTCTCTAGCCCCCTGCCCCAGCCAGAGGCAGCTTACAAAACAGCAAACAAATTAATCAGAAAACAAAATCCATCTAGAACCAGTTATGACAGAATATTTTGCATTACCAAAACTAAAAAGTTATCGCAGTGCAAATGCCACCGATAAACAGCCTTGCTGTGGGGTTTTTTTTTCTAGAAGAAACTTTGCTGAGCTCCAGAAAGGGTAGCCAACATCCAAATGGGATCTAAAGATTACCCAGAATTACATATGCTGTCTAGACCCCCCAGATGAGTAGATAATGGTCACTTTGGAACATGGACTTTGCAGTATTGCACACTGGTGAGGCCCCTCCCCAAATCTCTCCAACCCCCCCCCCCCAAATTGTGAGGAGTTTTCCAACCCAGGCAACCCCAGCTACAGCCAAGGGAAGCCAATTCCACAGAATGGAGCGCTCTGGAAACAGCCTAGGAACAGGTTCAGACAATGGTAAGCAAAGAAGATGAACTGCAAAGAAGATGAACTGCTAGCTGAACAGATTTCAGCTCAGCCCCCAGCCAGAGTAAATTCTTGTTTTCAGAAATGACCAGAGGGTTTAAAAAAAACACGTGAACATATGGAATATTATATTAAATCAAATTGCTGCTCCCTCTTCTAGCCAATTGCTTAACGTTTTGATTGGCAGCTGCCCATCTTAGCTCTCCGGCTTGAGATCCTTTTTAGTCAGAAATGTCAGGGATGGAGCCAAGGACTTCCTGTTTGCAACAGGCCTTTTGAAAGTACTTTCCCCAGGTTGTTCAGAAATCTCTTGCCCCCTAGACCACATTCACAAAAATATACTACCGTCACTGGAGAAAACACCCTCAAAGTTTAATCATCTTGAGCTATCCCTGGTACTTTACGACCAAGTGTCACTCTCCCCATTATCCCTGTCCTGAAAAACAATAACAATCTGAAGAGACCATCAGCTAGTTCCTTGTTAGCTCAGCAGCCACCGTAAAGTGAGAAACACACCCTCCCCCCCCCCCGCCCAATAAAGCTGAGCATCCCATTGCAAAGCAGAGAAGGCTGTGTTTCAAAACCTGGGTACCATTTTTTTAAAAAATGTAACAACAAATCCCTTTGCTTACATCTGGGTAGGGGAGGGTTGCTTGGTGTGGTGTAGTGAGAGCAAGCATGGTGTAGTGGTTAAGAGCAGTAGCTGCTAATCAGGGTTTGATTCCCACTCCTTCACATGAGCAGTGGTTTGTTTCCCTGCTCCTACACCAAAAGCCAGCTGGGTGACTTTGGGCTGGTCACAGTTCTCTCAGAACTCTCTCGGCCCCACCTATCTCACAAGGTGTCTGTTGTGAGGAGAGGAAGGGAAAAGGAGTTTGCAAGCCTCTTTGAGACTCCTTACAGGAGAGAAAGGCAGGACAGAAGTCAAAACTCTTCTTCTGCTTCAACTAGAGTTGATCTAGGATGGAAAATTCCTGAAGCCTGGACAGGGTGGTAGGCAGTGGTGGGATTCAGCAGGTTCACACCGCTTCGGCAGAATCAGTTGTTCAAATGGTGCTTGTAAACAACCATTTGTTAAATTATTTGAATCCCACCACTGGTGGTCGGGTTGCCAGTCCCCAGGAAAAGCCAGGAATAGCCTTGCAGGCTGCATTCCACTAACACCCCAAGCCCCATTCTCCCCAGGCTCCCCCTCCCCAGTCAAGGAATTTTCCGGTCTGAAGTTGACAACCCTACAGGGAGGGTTTGAGAAGGGAAGGGATTGTAGTGAAGTATAATGTCAGAATTCAAAATGACCTGGGCCGTTTCCGCACGGGCGAAATATGACGTCATGGAAACGGTAAAAGAACCGCCATAGCGAGAAGTTACTTGCAGCGGCTTATTGCCGCAGTCTTGACCGGCGCCCGTGTGAAACGCAAACCCGGTAGCGAAGACGCCCGGTATTCAGCGCTTTAAAACCCACTCTTTTTTCCCCTGCTTGGCCTTGTCGGCCGCCGCACTGCGTGCGAGAACAACCGCATGAGAGCCGTCTTCAAAATGAGACTGCCGGACGGTAAGCTAGGTCACCTTCCCCCACACACACACCGCGTTTGTCCCTGGTGCTTTTCCTGCATGGCCAAAGCACCTTTCCCAGACTTCCATGCACTGGGACTGGCCAGTAGCTGGGAGGGGAGGCACTGACAGATGGGGGGCAGGCGGGACATCAGAGCAGTCACGTTGTCCATCGCACTGCTCTTGATGGGCATGGCGATAGAGACACCTGCACGGCCCCGCCAGAGTCGCATGGTATAGCGATCATGAGACGCCCGCTTCCGCAGCGCTGCAGTCGCCGAACCGTCCGCCGGGAGACTGCGGACGCCCGCAGCTCCGCCTGTCTGTGTGAACGCTTTTTTCGTATGCGTCGCAATTTGCGACGTCATCGCGTCGCTGCTTTTGGCCGTGCGGAAACGGCCCTGGACAGATTAGAGAGCTGGGCCAAAACAAACAAAATGAATTTCAACAGAAATAAACGTAAGATGCCACACTTAGGCAGAAAAAGTGAAATGCACAGATATAGGATGTGGGACACCTGGCTTGACAACAGTACATGCAAAAGGGATCTGGGAGTAGACCACAAACTGAACATGAGTCAGCAGTGTGATGCAGCGGCCAAGAAAGCCAATGGATTCTGGGCTGTATCAATACTAGTATAATGTCTGGATCGAGGGATATGATTGTACCTCTCTATTCTGCATTGGTTAGACCTCACCTGGAATATTGTGTACAGTTCTGGGCACCGCAATTCAAGGAGGATATTGACAAGCTGGAACAGGTCCAGAGGAGGGCAACCAAAATGGTAAAAGGTCTGGAATCCATGCCCTTTGAGGAGAGACTGAGGGAGCTAGGTATGTTTGGTGAAGAGAAGGTTAACATGATTGCCATGTTTAGATATTTGAAGGGATGTCATGTTGGTGAGGGAGTAATGTTGGTGATATTTGAAGGGATGTCATGCTGGTGAGGGAGGACCAGGAGTAATGGGTTCAAGGTGAAGGAAAAGGGATACATCAGGAAAACCTCCTGACAGTAAGGGCGACAGTGGCATGCACTACCTTGGAGAGTGGTGGAGTCCCCTTTTTTAGAGGTTTTTAAAGAGAGGCTGGACGGCCATCTGTCAGGAGTGCTTTGATTGTGTGTTCCTGCATTTCAGGGGGTTGGACTTGATGGCCCTTGGGGTCTCTTCCAACTCTGAGTCTAACCCTAAAAACAGCAATTTTCTCCCAGAGAACTGATCTCTGCTGTTTAGGAACTGTTTGTAATTCTGAGAGATCTCCTGACTTCACACGGATATTGGCAACACTGGGCCCAGCCCACAACTAGAATTCCAGGTGTAAGGTCTTGGCCTGGTAGTAAAGTTCCTCTTTTTCACAGGGGTCTTGTCTGTAATGGACAAGGAATGGAAGGCCACGTTCGATGGTCAGTCGTTCTGATCTTGCTGGGGGAGTTCAGAAAGGATTCTCAGTCCCTCAAAGCATCTTCTCAAAACTGCTTGCTGTTGTTTCAGTGGCTGTTTGATATGTACGAGTGCCCGTGATTAAAAAAAGAAAGCGGAAAAAAAAGCAGGAATAAGCGAAGGCAGAACTGCTTGTACCGGAAACAGCAAAATCCTTTTTTATTTGGAGACTGTGAAAGGACAAAATCGGGGACCATCTGTGGCAGAGTGAATCATGGCTGCTAGGGATGGCTGAGGGAGCAAAGAGAAGAAGGAAATGCTGAAGGGGGCTGAGAGGGGTTTTTTTTTGGGGGGGGGGAGAAGTGCCATGCTAGATCTACACCTCCTCACATACCAGTAGCTACAGTTTCTGAGATTCCCTAGGAATGACAATTAAATCATCTTTGCCTATGGTATGTATATGTCATAAGGCACTTGGAATTGGTACGTTCTATGTCAGGGGTCTGCAACCTGCGGCTCTCCAGATGTTCATGGACTACAAATCCCACCAGCCCCTGCCAGGCAATTGGCCATGCTGGCAGGGGCTGATGGCAATTGTAGTCCATGAACATCTAGAGAGCCACAGGTTGCAGACCCCTGTTCTATGTGTTTGCTTTGGAATCAATTATGAGTCCTAGGGTTGCCAGGCTGTTCACAGCCAGCAGGAATTTATGGTGTGGGGACATGGAGGGTATTGTCATCCTGTGTACCAGAAGTGATGTCATGCTGCTCTAGGGGCCCTTCCGCACCTGCAGAATAATGTACTTTCAATGGTCGGTCAGCTGGATTTTACTGTGAGGAATAGCAAAATCCACTTTCAAACAATTGTGAAAGTGGATTGAAAGTGCATTAATCTGCAGTGTGGAAGGGGCCCAGGAATTGCTGGCAAGTCCTACATGTGATGTCACTTCTGGGTTTTCACTGGAAGTGATGCTACACCATACACAAGGCACAGATCTTTCACTTAAATTCTCTAGTCACTGATTTGAGTGGCAGCTGGCAACAAGCATTGCCAGCAGAGGCGACTCATCACAGCAGGAGCCCTGACCATCTTAGGCAGGACACATGGGTTGGGCAACATGCCTGACTTCTACAACGTTTCAGAGACCACAGTTCCACTGATCCTGATTTGCAGTTGCTTCTGTGAAGAAATGCCCTCCACCCTGACATTGATCTCAGTATTTCAGCCATCGTGACTACATTCTGTTTGTGAATTGGACCTAACTGCAAACTTGTATCTGTCAGAAGGGAGAGGGGTGAGGCATGAAAATCAGTCATAGGCCCCTTCCACACATGCAAAATAATGCACTTTCAGTGCACTTTGAAGCTGAATTTTACTGTGCAGAATAGCAAAATCCACTTTCAAACAATTGTGAAAGTGGATTGAATGTGCATTATTCTGCATGTGTGGAAGGGGCCATAGAGTACTTTAGTGTTTACATGTGCTAATGGCTCTGGCTAAAGCAAGACCATGGGTTTGTCACCTCACCCCTTGCTAGAATGGTGCACCCCAAGGGACAGAGAGGAAACTGCCAAATGGCAGGAATATATTCTTTTCCCCTTGAGGCGGGAAGAACACAGCAACCTTACAATGCGGTTTTGTTTTGAATGCTTTAAGCCTGATCTCTGTAAATGCACCATGCCCATTAGTTCTTGTTTTCTGAAGTGCGGTAATACGGAATAGCAGTGAGTGAGCTGACCATCCCTGATAGCTTGAAATTGTGAAGTTGCAATAGATTGTCCTCACAACTAGCTTGTAGAAATGAAGTGGGACATGTGGCAACTAGGTGGAGACTAACTAGCGATGCTGATCCACAGTCCAAGATGCATAATTCTCTAGCAGGAAATACTCTCAGAGCTGCTGGTGGCAGCAGGTGATATCTAGTTAGTTTTTGGGTACTCTTAAAGAGTGAGAGAAAAGGGCAGTGTTACCGAGCAAAGGCTTGGGATGGCCACAGAGTTTTCCTGACTTTCCAGAGATCCATCTGAAGGGACAAGAAGGGTTTGCAAGTCTGTTTCTTCACAGTTTCAAAGGCATATGTAGAGCACATGACAATGATCAGACCTGGAAGTAACGTATGAAAGGAGAAGGAGTTCCTTTCTGAGAAAGGATACAACTGGCAAATCGGAATAAGGTGGCCACTGGTGGCACCCAGACCGCTAACTCCCATTCCCAAGCTTCAGGGGACATACTCCATTTTGTGCCAACTCCCATGCCCAAGTTTCAGGGGGCATACTCCACCAGCTGCATTAAAATAAATGCCAAGAGTGCTTGCTTTCTGATAGATTGTACCCCGAAGCTTTACAATGGCATCCTTTGCAGCTATTGAATGCAATGGATTTAGGATTGCATAATAAATTAAGTACCGGTAGTGGAGGGAGCTAATTTTGAGCAGCAGGCTCAGACCGAAGGGCGTACTTGTTTTGTGTGTGTGTGTCTTCTCTGTCCCACTGTGATGTAGTGATTAGACCATCCGATTAGGAGATCCAGGTCCAAATACTCTCTCTGCCATGGAAGCTTGCTGGTTGACCATCAGCCAATCATTGTCTTTCAGCATAATCTACTTTACAGGGCTGTTGTTATGCTGATAAAATGGAGAAGAGAATAATTTTGTAAGCAACATGTAAGCAATTTATGCACTTGAGGTCTCCTTTGCATTGAGTGTACATTCCCTGCAGGTTGGATTCCCAGTTATGCACATGTTTTCCCCTCTAAGGAGTTCGCCGTGCTCTCAGATCAGAGATTTGCTGTGGTTTCCGAAACCTGTTAAAATATGACTTTTGCAGGGAAAGCAAAGGAGATCACAGTGTGTTAAGTTTTCTTTGGATTTTCTCATTCCTCTCCCTTCCTCCATCCACAGCAAAACAGTTCCTCCCACTTTTCAAGCCACCATTTCAAAATGATCAGAAGGGATTTCTGTTTTTTTTAATTTCATTTTAATGCTAAAGGCCCATCACTGGAGTAATAGACTCTTGAAATTTACATGAAATTTACATAATCTAGCAAAGCAATGCTAGACCAAAGATGGCATATGCACACACAAAAAGGTGGCAGGCAAATGGATGTTGCATGGGGAGAAAAACAAGGAAACAAAGGGCAAACAAAATGGTGGATCAGCTCAGCTAGGGACACTTTTTAGGGGGAGAATCCTTGTGTAAATAAAAAAATCCAAATGGCCACATGATAAGTAGTGCAGGCATAAGTGGCCGTGGGGTCCCCACTGAGGAGAAAAGCAAGATATGAATATATATATATAAATTATAACAGTGAATTAAAAGGAAGGCCTGAGACAAGTGCGATGTAATATTTCCATTGTCTGCTTAGGATCCTTCTCAGCTCACTTTTGGGCCAGTAACCTACCTCATAGAGCTGTTGTGAAGATAAAATGTAGAGAACCATGCATGCTGCTTTGAGCTCCTTGGAAGAGGGGTGGAATAATAATGTGATGGATAAGGAATGGTGGCTTGTGCTTTTAACAGCAAGTTGTTCCCTTTCTTTACCCAATTGTAAATCTTTTCCCACTTCCTATAATACCCTCAAATGGACACATTATGTAGCATGCACATTTTTCTTTTGTTTAGTTGATCCAAAGCTGGGGTTCTAAATCAACCATAATTTTTAAATTGGAACACAAGCCTTGATATATCTAGATCCAGCCATGCCATTCTTGGCAGCATTTTTGGATTGGCGAAGATGCCAGTCGTCTTTCTGTCATGTTTCTGCCTCTGGATGCAGTTTCTCTCGCCTTAAAGCTATCTGTTTTGAACACTGGAATGGCAGCAGAGCAAACTCTCCAATGAATCTCAGCTGCAAAAGGCATCCCTGCAAACACCTCCGTGTGTGCTCAAACAAACACACACACACACCTTTCTCTTTCCTTCCTACTTCCACCCCCACACCTGGAATGCAAAGAGACTGTCAAAGAAACTCCCCTTTGCCAGAGCTGGAAGTGAGTCTTGCACAAAGCAGCAGCATCGTCAGGGGTTATAGCGACAGGAGGGTGGTGACTCACTGCCAGCCATTAAGAAGCTGTTTGTGTGCTTGTGTTCCTTTTAAAACAAATTAATGGGTTTGCAACTGCATGCTGCCTTCGAAAAAGAAGAAAGGAGAAAAGAAAAACCTGGGAAACAAGATAAGCTTTCTTAAAATGTACATGGGGCACATGTACATTGTGCCTAATCCAATGTTCACATGTGCTGTGGTGGCACATTCTTTTGCCTGTGTGCCTGGGAATGCAGGCTGTGTAAGAGCCTAACTATACATCATACTACTTACGTATCCATCCTAAGTTCTGCCCACCTTGGCCCTATCAGATATGTGCTGGAGACTCCATAGGGAAACCGTTCCCAGGCATGCGGTGCTCCAGTTAAGGTCAGGACCACAGCTACAGGGGGACTGGGCTTAACCCACCTCCTACCATGTTTTTTTCAGAGCAGAAACAGCCCCCAGAAGCCACTAGTTGCCCCATTAGAGAGACTTACCTGAGCATAAGTTTCCACAGCAAGACAAATAGGGGCTCCCTGGGGGCTTTTCAGGATACAAAAATTGCATTGGCCTGTGTGTGGGAGAGTCTTTCATCTCCATACCCTGCTTGCTGCAATCTTGATTCAGGTTGGGCACCAAATGCTGGGAATTAAGTGTGGAACTACCAGCTTACATCTGACAGGAGACAGAAGGACCAGAGTGTATGGGTGAACACAGTAAAATAGAGCTAGACCCTGAATTCTTGTGGTGTAAGCTCTGGGCACTCTCACCTGGATGGCCCAGACCAGCATGATCTCGTCAGATCTTAGAAGCTAAGCAGGGTTGGTCCCAGTTAGTACTTGAATGGGTGGCCACCAAGGAACACCAGGTAAGAAAGCAGAGGAAGGGAATGGCAAGCCACCTCAGAAACTTGACAGCACTTTCACATACACCAGAGGAGTAGCTCCAAGGGGGCCAGGGGATACGCAACGCACCAGGCGCGCACCCCTGTGGGGGCGTGGTGGGGCAGGGGCGTTCCAGGGCAGGATGGGGGTGGAGGACGCACCAGTGCACTGGGCGCTTTCCCCCCTTGCTATGCCTCTGACATGCGCACACACACACAGGACTGATATGCCAGGGTGCTTCCAGTGTGAGCATGCTGTTGTCCTAGGAGAAAAGGGTATTTTGTTTTAAGCTAAAGATGGCTTTGGCAAATCTGGTAGCGTTCTCATGTCCATAGGAAACACTCACACTAATCCAGTCTACGACTAGCGCTTAACACATCACTGTCATCTGTAAAAGATAGGATGTTTGTGAGAATCCAAACTTGTATGGACTCAGGGTTGGACTATGCGAAATGCAAATATTCATATACGAAATAGCCCGAACATCAACCTCGGCCCAACCAGAACTTTTTTTCCTTCAGGTTAAGTCCCAACTTCTGTGTTTCTCACCCTCTGAAATTCACTTCCAGGGGAAGTTTAAAAGAGCCAGTTCCCTTGCATTTTTTTTCACCAGCGCCAAATGTTTCTTTTTTGTTTTCACTTTGGCTTTTAAACTGAGTTGTGTTATGCACCCTGCTGAGATGAGCTTTTTATTAGGCTGAACATATTGTACTGGGGCTTGTATCATGCCGTTCTATTGTTAGAACTGTACTGGTTATTTATCGTTTTTATATTTTTGTAAGTTGCCTTGATCTTAAGCAAGTACGTAGGTAAATGCCTAAATAAAAAATAAAGTGATGGGAAGCTCTCCTGCACAGGCCCTACTGAAAGGAATGGGAGCTGTGAATGAGAAGTACCCAGTGCCAGAAAAGTGTATCTTTGGACGCGTGAAGCTCCTTATACTGAATCAAATAACTGATCAGTATTGTCTATTCTGACTGTCAGCAGCTGTGTAGAGTGTCAAGGGACAGGTCTTTCACTTTAACTATTAACATCAAGTTTTTAACTGGAAATGATGGGGATTGAACTTAGTGACCCAATGGGTGGACCTCCCAGGGCTTTCCCTTGAAATTGAATCAGAAGAAAGCCTTTAAACTGGTTCAAAGGAGGAACTGTGAGCTCCCAAAGGCACCTGGTGGGCCACTGCAAGTAGCAGAGTGCTGGACTAGATGGACTCTGGTCTGATCCAGCAGGCTAGTTCTTATGTTCTTATGTTCTTATATGGGTCCTCCACACATAGCCTCTGTAGGAAGAGTTCTAATCCAAGCTCTGCTTTCAAAATGGTAGAGCTAAGCTCTGTCCAGCCCTTAACGACAAGTCAGCAGCTATGGGTTTTGCTTAAGTCCAGATCTGATTCTCTCAAACCCAGTGTTCTTTCAAGTTTCCATCTGGGAAGCCCAGTTAAAGTTTCCATCTGGGAAGCCCAGTGCAGGAGGGTAGGTAGGAGATGATATTGCGACAGGAGGGAAAATTAAATCTGAGATGGGGTTTTATGTTTTCTCAGCTGCGCTGCTCTGTAGCTTTACAACTGAGAAAGAGAAGGACAAATGATGGCGGCGGTGGGGGGGGGAGGATTCCCTGGGCCATGTGGGGAGAGGCTTGTGCAATTTCCAATATGTCTGTTTTAGCACAGGTACAATTGAGAAAAAGGGGGAGGGGAGGGGAGGGTGCAACCCTTTGATGAAGAAGTGTTTGGATTGATGCCCCGCTTTTCTCAACTGTAAGGACACTCAAACACCTTCTTTTCCACCACCCATAACACACACCTTGCGAGGTAGCTGAGGCTGAGAGAGTTCTGAGAGAACTGCGATGAGCAGGGATGGGGCATGTGGATACCATACTCACCAGCTCCCATGCTCCTTGCTGCTGATTATGAGTGAAAGCAGCTATCATCTGTTGCAGCAAAACTGAATGCGGTAAGTTTCTTGTGGCACTTTGAAGATGTTTTTAAGCTGCCATAAGCTTTTGTGTTCTACAGGACACTTTATCAGATACATGTATGGATCCAAGCTAGGTAAATCTATCTATCTATCCACCCTATGAGAAAATTGCAGATTGTGAAATTCATTATCCGTTGCATGAAGAAGAACAGTCTGGCTTGAGCCAACTGCCTATCAACTTCATTGGCCTGTTCACAGATAAGGTGGTTGGAGGCCTGTAAATTTACTTACAGTTTTGCTTGCAGTGGGTGGCATTTGGCTTCATGGAACATATTTTATCAGCCGAGTCATCCAATGCCCAAACATATTGCAAGCCGCCCCCCCCCCCCCCCGCTTTTGCTCTCTTTCCTGCGAAGCATAAAAGCCTCAAAAACCTAACAAACCCAGGGTTAAAATAAGCACTTATCTGCCATAAAGCCTCCTCCGCAAGGTGGAGAACACGGTTTTTCTCGCAGCCAGGTGTGGGCGTGTTCCCCGGTAACCTTTACATCCAGAAGAATGCAAGCAAGCTGTTTGGGGCTAAGGGGAAGGTTTTTCACCACAGAAAACCCTACAGGAGGCGGGATTGGGATCACAGGCCCTTCATCGGTCGCTAGGCACTTTGGTCGTTAGGCATAATGGTCGCTAAGCAACTGGATTTTTTTTTTTTTGCTAAAGTTTCATGTGCTGATACTCCATTTGGAAGGGAAAGGAAAATAATGCACTAATATGCGTGTGTGTTGTGGCTTCTGCTAAAGGAGGGGATGGAACTGAATATTCCAATAGCAGCATGAAATTAATACTGCGAGGTGAGAAGGGAACTGGCAGCTTGATGCGGTCGTGAGTCACTCAGCTATCTAAATAAGCATGCTATCACTCACCCCACCCCCACGCCTTGCCCCCGTTCACAAGCTGCACCTTCTTGTCAAGCCGCGAGACTGGGGTCAGAACACGGGGATTCTCATCAGATGGCAAGTCCAACCAAAAACAAAATTAGTAGTGCCAATTCACATGCATTGTGTTTGTAGGAGTACAGTGAAGATTTTTTTCTTTAGCTGAACAGCTAAAAATGTAACGTGTGAACTGAGAGAAAGATCCAGGATTGGGCGCTGCTCCCTCGTCTTGAACAAGTGTGAAATGTCCCCTAAGTCGTGTGACATTTGGTAGGCTGGCTGCTGTAGAAGGAATGACATGGCCCACAGAATTAGGTAACATCACCATCATGTTTTCACGGACAGGTTGGTGATGAGCGGCTCAAACTGCAGGGGTGTGGTTCACTGCTTTGCATAGAGACGGTCCCAGGTTCAATCCTCGGCATCTGCAGCTAAAAGGATCAAGTAGGAGGAAATGTAAAAGACCTCTGTAGACAATGCTGAATAAACTCAGAATGTGACTCAAGTGTTTACCATGCAAGACAAAAATGTGTTTTCTCTGTTGTTGCTGTAGCTGCTGACACAATGCAGTGCCAGTGGGCCACCCACGTGGCAGATTTCACCATGATTCCCAGCTCTAGTACCTCAGCATTAACTATTCCCCTCCGTACCACCAAGCTTTTCCAGCTTTTTCTCAATGGCAATTTCCAATTGGCAATTGAATATCGTCATATCATTATAATCATTATAATGGCCACTAAGCTGGATGGCTTTAAAAAGGGCTTGGACAGATTTATGGAGGAGAAGTCGATCTATGGCTCCCAATCTTGATCTGCCTTGATCTCAGATTGCAAATGCCTTAGCAGACCAGGTGCTCGGGAGCAGCAGCAGCAGCAGAAGGTCATTGCTTTCACATCCTGCACGTGAGCTCCCAAAGGCACCTGGTGGGCCACTGCGAGTAGCGTAGTGCTGGACTAGATGTACTCTGGTCTGATCCAGCAGGCTAGTTTTTATGTTCTTATGTTCTTATGTTATAGCAATCTGTATATCTATGTATTGTCGAAGGCTTTCACGGCCGGAATCACTGGGGTTCTGTGTGGTTTCTGGGCTGTATGGCCGTGTTCTAGCAGCATTTTCTCCTGAAGTTTCGCCTGCATCTGTGGCTGGCATCTTCAGATCCTCTGAAGATGCCAGCTACAGATGCAGGCGAAACGTCAGGAGAGAATGCTGCTAGAACACGGCCATACAGCCCGGAAACCACACAGCACCCCAATCTGTATATCTGGTTCTCTGAATTACCAGAATTTATTAAAAAAATATTTTAAAACAGTAAGTCTCTAGGCCTTTTCGTGGCAGATATATAATGGGACGGCCTTATCTGTGCAACCAAAGTTGCTACTCGTTTTTATAAATGAAAGCTGAGGTGAAGTAGGTATAGATTTTTTATGGGGTGGGTTCGGTGACTGAGGACTTTCCGGCCGTTCCATACCATGCATTGTTTCAAACAAGCCGGACATGTAATGGGAAGGGTTTGAACCTGAGGAACCCCCCCCCCCCTTACCCACATCTCTGGCTGAGAATCCAGAGAATGTGATGCAAAGATGGCTATAACATCATAATGATATTCTATTGCTGATTTTAAAAACAAAGCAGCTCTCTGGTGGTGATGGGGAATAGCTTCTGTGGGGGAACTGGGGCAGGGAAAATGGCACAGTATGGGTAGGACTGAGAAGATCTAGTTTTTCCATCTATGGGGGTGCTGTCTCAGCTTTCCTGCAATCTTTCTTAAAAGATCTTAGCAAACTAGGTTTGGGCAAGATTGCAGGAACAATGAGGAAAACCACACTGATTTGAGGAAGAAGGAAAAAAAGACACACACCCTTCTCCTCAACAGCACCCAAGCCGGGGACAAACAACCTATGTCTAAGTGACTTCAGAATAAATTAGATTCAATATCAGGCAGTACATGGCATCTGTGAGCTGAACTGAACCTATAAAACTGCCTTATCCCAGGTCAGACCCCCCTAGTCCATATAGCTCAGTATTGTCCCCTCTGGCAGATACCGCATGGGCCAAAAACAGTGGTGTGAAAATAGTGTAAACCTTACACTGTTTTCACACCGCTGTTTTTGGCCCATGTGGAATCCGCCTCCGACTTCAGACTGATGCCTTGCCTACCTGGGATCTTTTAACTGGAGGTGCCAGGGATTAAACCCAGTGGTGGGATCCAAAAATTTTAGTAACAGGTCCCCATGGTGGTGGGATTCAAACTGTGGTGTAGCGCCAGTGGGGCTGGGCGGGGCACAACGGGGGCGTGGCTGGGCATTCCGGGGGCGTGGCATTCCTGGGCGGGGCTGTGACAAGGACAAAGCCGCTGTGCCAGTCCTTGGGCGGGAAATGAATGCACACAGGCGCAGGCTGCCATGCACGCCGGTGCACCTCCTGCTAGACTGCTTCAAGTTCTGCGTGCTACTGCTGAGAGGAGGGGCGTAACTAAGGCAAAAATCACGTGGCAAAATCACCAATTAGTAACCCCCTCTCGGCACACACAAATAATTAGTAACCTACTCTCGGGAACCTGTGAGAATCTGCTGGATCCCACCTCTGATTAAACCTGTGGCCTTATGCATTCAAGGAAGGGGCTGTACCACTGAGCCACTGGGCTGGATTTGTGATAAAAAATTCACACATACACTTCTCCACATTCCAAACTCTTTCTTGTTCTATGGTGCCCACATTGCTTTTTCATGATCAACCAGATCTGTGAATCTGCTTGCTAAAATTTTATCTCCACCTGCCATTCCACATCTTTTCACTGGCGCCTGCTGCCTCTTCTGTTTTGAATTTCTTTCCTTTCCTGACATTAATCTTTCCCTTCCAGAGGTGTGTTTGGTCTCTAGACATAAACGATAAGTTTGGTCTCTAGACATAAACGATAAGTGATAAAGTGGCCCTAATATTGGCCCAGATTTGAGGTTTGGCAGACTCCTCGACGTCAAGTGCATATATGCCCATTTCAGAAATCAGAGCTTGGATTTCACCCAGTATGAACGCAAGATCATGGGTGATGAACCTTTGGGTTGTGGCTCGCTTCAAAAAATTAATTTACTTCGTTTAGAGTCTTGCCTGCCTGGCTGATACTCGGAGCAGATTACACAATTAGAAATGTTTCAGTTGGAATGGTGTAATGTGCACAACAATCCATGTAATAAAAACTGGATTATGAAATTAGATTATGCACTGGAAAACTGTGTAATACGTACAATACAGAAAGAGGACAGAATTGCTTAGCAGTGCAACAACAGCACTGCTGTGGATTCCTGCCCCTGCCTATCACTCCACTGAGTAAAGTTTGAAGCCTTCCCCCAAGCTAAAGAGCTTTCCTCCAGCTTGTTTCTCTTCTGTTGGAGGAAAGATCCCTGAAGTTGGAGAAGGGCTCCTTTGGCTGGAGGGAAACTCCCTGGAGGTTGGTTGGATCTTCCCACCCTGGTATAATTTATGCAATGAAAACCACTTAAATTTTTGAGCAAGACTCAAAATGTGGGCCAAACTCCATGAAGCAATGGCAAAACTATTTTCATGGGATTCAGTGAATAAGAAAAGGGGGTACAATTTGTCATTCTATCATTCCTGACTCCCATTGGTGCAGGTCAGCATATGGCAAAGAAAGGGCAGGACTTGGTGTCAGTGTACTTTAGATCCCCCTGCACGCAGCAGCAGCAACCTGCTTACGGGTTGGTCTTTGTGTGTTCACAGGGCTGTACCAAAGTAATGTGGACTATGCACAGAAAAAACATGAATCTGACAAAAAAAATGCAAAATTTAAAGGGAATTGAAAAGGAAAAGAACTGGAGCTGTCATCCCAGGATGACAGCGATTCTCTGGCATCTGACAACCTGGATCAAGGTTCATTATGCAGAACAAGACAATGTTTGCAAAAGTGCTTAGAAATTCCCTTTTTTAAATATAGGGGTGTGGTGTTGAATGTTAGTATATTATTGATGAATTTAAGTGCATTGTTCTTTATTGGTAGCTGGCGATTATCTGTTTCATTTGACGTTCTCTCACTTGCCCTTGTAAGAACATAAATGCTCTGCTGGATCAGACCAGTAGTCCATTTAGTTTGGCATCCTGTCTTCTGAAATGGCCAAACAATTATTCTGGAGGGCCAGTAAGACAGCACAGAGGCTGACCTTCTCCAATGTTACCTCCTGGCACAGGTATTCAGACATTTACATGGAGATTCCCTATATTCATCATGACTATGAGCCACTGAGAGACATTGTCTTCCATGAGTTTGGCTAATCTTCCTTTAAAGCTGTCTATGCCTTTGACCATGCCTTCGAATTCTAGTATTTTGGGAGAGGGAGAAAAAATTCTCTGTGTCCACCCTTTCTATTCCATTCATAACCTCTGTCACGTCATCCTTTAGTTGCCTCTTTTCTAAACTAAAAAATTTAAAACTCTTCAGCCTTTCCTCATAGGAAGGTTGCTTGAATCCCTCCATCATCTTGATTAACTTCTTTCGTACTTTTTCTAGCTCTGTGATGTCCTTCTTGAGATGTAGTGACCAAAACTGCACACAGTATTATAAGTAAAGTCAAACTATAAATCTGAACAGGGACATTACAGTAATGATCATATTATTTTCAATCCCTTTTCTAATAATTCCTCAACTTAGAGTTTGCCTTTTTCACTGCTGCAACACATTGGGTTAACACCTTCATAGAATCATAGAATCATACAGCTGGAAGAGACCTTAAGGGCCATCAAGTCCAACCCCTTGCCATGCAGGAACACACAATCAAAGCACTCCTGACAGATGGCCATCCAGCCTCTCTTTAAAAACCTCCAAAGAAGGAGACTCCACCACTCTCCGAGGCAGTGAATTCCACTATTGAACAGCCCTGATGGTCAGAAAGTTCTTCCTAATGTTTAGGTGGAATCTCTTTTCCTGCACCTTGAATCCATTACTCTGTGTCCTAGTCTCTGAGGCAGGAGAAAACAAGCTTGCTCCCTCTTCGACATGGCATCCCTTCAAATATTTAAACACAGCTATCATATCCCCTCTTAACCTTCACTTTTCTGGACTCTTCATTATGCCATCAAGATCTCTTTCTTCTCTATCTCAGCATTTTGTGATTCCCTTAGAATATGTTTTAAGTTGGAATTTTTAACATTCTAATGCACATCACCCAGCGTCCGCTTCTTTCTCCCATCCGCCGGCCTGCCTCTTCCTAGCAGCCTTCAGAGCATGCAAGGGCCTCCTCCCTAGCCTCTGCCTGCTGCCACACCCACCCAGCACCTGCTTTCCCCCCCCCCCCCCCCCCGCTTCCCTCTTCCCAGCAGCACATTCAGTGCTTGCCCCAGGTGCCGTTTTCTTCAGGTACGCCAGTGTTCCCCTCTTCTATTTTGGCCTCATAATAACTCTAAGATCTTGGTTAGTCTGAGGGAGAGTGACTGATTCAGAGTTGCCCAGGTGTTCTATTGCTAAACCACAGCCCCTTCCCTTTAATTATAATTTGGAGCACCGTTCTGAGACTAGTGACGGCAGAGATGCCTTCTGCAATGCTTTCTACTAGCAGTAACATCTTTTGTTCCTATTGTACCTTTTAGACCTTTTTTTTCACACACGACTCACCCCATATTTTAGGTGTTATCGATCTAATGATTTTTGTCTACATGCCTCCCTTCAAAATGCTGGTTCCTGTTTATTTTAACCTGTTTTATCTTGTCCTCACTGGAAGAGATAGGAGCATCACATCATTTGTGCCATCGTGGATGATTATGCTGGACACAATCCCCCTTAGTTTTGCATATGCATAGTTTTGCATATGCACCCTAGCAATGGTGCGATAAATTACTAACTCGCTAATGCGCTTGCATAGCTCTCATTTAGTCCACTGAATGGTCACCTTGGCTATGATTCTCTTTTTGAAAACCTGCCTCCCATGTTTCCCTGGGCCCCTTCCGCACACGCAAAATAATGCGTTTTCAAACCACTTTCACAACTGTTTGCAAGTGGATTTTGCCATTCCGCACAGCTTCAAAGAGCACTGAAAGCAGTTTGAAAGTGCCTTATTCTGGATGTGCGGAATGAGCCCTAGATTCTCTGATCTGAACTTTTATTTGCGGAGGCGGGGCAGTCTTCAAAGTATCTAGTAGATGAGGAGTATACAAGGCAGCATGAGGCTGTGAAGCTTTGAAGCATTGATTCAACACAGAACTACAAAGGGAAGGGGGGAGGAGATCAAAGTGGTGGCCAGAAATCATTTCCAGGGGGTGAGACTGAAAATGTTTTACAAACATTTTACAAACACTCTAAGAGATTTTTGCAGAAAAGGCCCATGTCTGCAAGCCAGGGATACTGACAGGCAGAGAAATCTGGGCTTAGCCTGACAGAGTCTTCAGGAATGTGCCAGGGGCAGTGACTAGAACTCAATGAGAAGTCAAGGTGATACGGAGTTCATAGAGTTGTCTCCCAGAACCAATGTACTCGAAACAGATTGCAACACCCAGAAACCAGGAGCTGCCTGCCACATATCTATAGTGCCGAGGGATCAAGGTGGCATCACAGGGAAGAATAGCTAGTAGCAGCTGTGGAAGACCTGGGCCCTTTCCCCACTTACCCTTGTCGCAGGGTTGCTGTGCGCAATTTACAGCTCGCGCAATTCCTGGTGCGCGCCCCGGCTTCCCCACGACCCCGCGCTCTGCGCGGGGTCATCAAAAAGCGCCATTTGAAAAGGCGCCAGGAATCTCACCGCTCCTGAAGTGGGGAGTGCAGCTGGACCCCGCGCTACTTTAGGAGAGTAGCGTGGGGCTTAAGGTAAGTGGGGAAAGGGCCATAGTTGAGTTTGTTTCTCCTCTGCTGCAGGTACTTAAGAGGGAAGGTGACATGGAATAGCCCAATCTTGTCAGATCTCAGAACCTAAGCAGTTGGATGGGAGATAGCCAAGGGAGGCTCTGCAGAGGAAGGCAACAGCAAACGGCTTCTGCTTGTCACTTGCCTTGGAAGCCCCTTGCTAGGTTGCCGTAAGTCAACTTAATGGCACTCATGTGTGTACAGGTATTTAAATATGAGAGTGCCCAAGATATGAGCTAGCTTCAGGGTTGTAGCCAAGAGCTGAGTGGAAGATCCGCTAGCCAGGGAGGGGGCGGGGGGCTTGCTCTGTCTTTTCAGAAGTCTCTTCTTCTTTTCTCCTGTTTGTCCCTATTGTACTGTAAGCTTGGGATATTTGATGGCAGCAGAAAAGTCCTGTGAACCAAAGAACCTCTAGCTGCAGCAATTCCTGTCAGCCCAGCAGCCCCTTGCTTTCCCTCGACCTCCATTTTGAAAGCACCTATAAGGGGAGAGAGGAGGCTGTCAGCAAGAACTTCCCATCTGATATCCCAAAGTGCAGGCAAGGGAAACAAGGAGGGAAAGATCACATTTTTACCAGTGATAGGGTAGTTCCATATTTTTAAAAGTTCTCGGGTGCACATACTCAAACCTTCCTGGTTACACGGTACAATGGGAGGCTTTTCTATGCACTCAGTTATGTGAGGAGAGTTTCTGGCCTCAACAGTGATATTTAATTCACATTCACATGTTTCAGAGCTTGGGTGTGGACACATAAAATAGCTGGAGCTGGCTGATTCAAACCTCAGTAACTAGATTAGTGGTTTGTGTCCTTCCAATATACTCTACTTATATATATACATACATAATCAAGACCAATATGACAAATCTCCCTTCTAAAGGAAGCTGCTAAACAAAGCTTTGCAAAGTTTGGAAGGAATGATGCAGATGGAAAGAAAGAGGAGAGAGCTCTGCATGTTGCCCTTCCCCAGGAAAATTTGGATCAGGCCATTCTTGGTTATACAGCACTTGCTCCAGATGGCAAACTTTAGTCGGGAGAGGCAGCTGGTTAGAGCCCGAAATAAATAGAGCTGTGAAACTAGGGGAGAAAGCAAGACGTTTCTCTCTCTTCCACCATCAATCCCACTTCCTGCTACAGCTGATGGCCCGTGATGGTTCCACCCACTCACCATTTTCTGGGAGATTTAGATTTGCCCCTGAAATCAAATGTGTGCTCTTAAGTCATATATTTGCCACAAACTAGCTTTTGCAGTTGCTTCTTTCCCCCAGTGGATACTGGGAACTCTGGTTCTGAGGTAGAAGGCCCTGGTTCACTAAAAGAATTTCTCAAATTATTTCAATCTGCACAATTTCTTTCAGTTTTCAGTATATTTGCATATTATTGATTTGGACAAGCACATTTATAAAATGGAACACAAAAGGAAACATTATGTTCTTTTGCTTCTGGTTGCTCCAAGATATATATATCTATAATTTGTGTGTGTGTGTGTGTGTGTGTGTGTGTGTGTGTGTGTGTGTGTGTGTGTGTGTGTGTGTGTGTGTGTGTGTGTGTGTGTACACACGTAAAAATACTGACATGACCACATCAATTTTTTTTTTGCTATAACCTGTCCATGCACATTAGCAACGTTGGTAATAGAAAGGAGGGGAGAAGTTGAAAGCTGTGGTCAATTTTGCATGCACAGCAGTCTGTGCAACAATTAATAATCAAAGAACATATATTAATATGTCAGTTCTGTGGCATAGAGGTTAAGAGCAATTGCACTCTAAACTGGAGAACCAGGTTTGATTCCCCGCTCTGCCACTTGAGCTGTGGAGGCTTATCTGGGGAATCAGATTAGCTTGTGCACTCCAACACACACCAGCTGGGTGACCTTGGGCTAGTCTCAGTTCTTCAGAGTTCTCATCCCCACCTACCTTTTAGGGTGTTTGTTGTGGGGGGGGGGGGAAGGGAAAGGAGATTGTTAGCCTCTTTGAGTCTCCTACAGGAGAGAAAGGGGAGGGTATAAATCCAAATTCTTCTTCTGCTGCTTTGGAAAGAAGACCAGGTAATCCCAGAAAGAGATAGTCAGGTGAAAAGAATTTTGGAAACATCCCTAACAGAGATGAATCAGAAGCAACAACTGCTTTCTGGTGCCATTTTTAACACTCTGGGGGAAAAAAATCTTATCTGACTTCAGTTCAAGAGCTGCAAAAAAATTCAGAATGGCAAATGATCAAAATTCCAAATGCAAGGGAGGGAATTCCTGAACTCCTTCAGACTAACAAATCTTCTTTCAAGGTGTGTTTCTATTGGGAAACTGAACATCGTTCCATCCTCCCTTCCCAGCTGCTAAATTTAACCTGGCACCTTCTCACTTTTTCTTTCTTCCTACCCCATAGCAATCTTTAACAGTCGAAAATTCCCAATGGCAACTGGAGACTCAGTGCTGACTCCTGGAGTTGGAAAGTATTTATTTTTCAGCTATGTGCAGTGCAGTCTCTGGAAAAAAATGTGAAGCATTCTGTTTATTTACTTGCACCTTTGATTAGCTCAGGACGGCTAATGCTTTGTTCTCCTTCTGCAGCCACCACCATTGAAGTGAAAGGGCAGCAGATTACCAGCAAAGACACTGTATCCCCAGAATGAACATGCTTCTTGCCAGACCAGGAGCCTTTGGCTCTTATGGCTAGAAAGCTCAAAGAGAGGATCAATTTAGAAGGCTACAAGCTGGTTCACAGAGCTTTGGGTCTGTGCATAGGTCCAAATAGGATGGGCCCAGAGGCATAGCTAGGGAAAATGCCGCCAGGGGTTCCTCTCCACACACCCCGCCCCCGATATGGGCAGCCACCCTCCCCCATCAGTCTGGTGGGGTTGGGCCAAGGGGGGAAGGAGGAGGGGTGTGGGGGCGATCTTCCGCCCCCACGTGACCCAACGGAGGTATGGCCGCATGTCCCCACCCCGCCCCGTTATAGCTCCGCCTCTGTCACTTGGAGAATGTCTCACTCAAGCAAAGGTCTTAATCTGTGTCTTCTTGGTGAGGAGGGTCAGAGATTGCTGAATACTGCATCACAATAATTGTGGAAAGCCAGTGTCAAAGTAAGATCAGAGAAATCCAGGTTCAGATCTCTGCTATGGAAGATTAGTGGTGAAGAAGGAGAAGGAGAAGGAGAAGAAGAAGAGTTGGATTTATATCCCCCCCTTTCTCTCCTTTAGAAGACTCAAAGTGGCATTACTGCAGCAAGAGCTTCATTTTGTGCTCCAGGCATTTAGGGAAATCTGGCGCTGCCAAGTCAAGCCCTTTAAAGATATGGTCCTTCTCTAACCTCCGAGGCAAATTCAGTTAAGTCAGAGCCCTTTCACCCAGGAACGGAAGAAGGCATCGAGGGCCAGCACTATAATTATATATATTTCAAGGCCATAATTAAGTGGCTCTGCTGGAGAAGGAAGAGCCCTGTGGCATCCCGACTGAGTCCAAGGACTGAGGGAAAGGAACACAAAGAAGAAAAACCACACGCACTCGCAGTGCTGAGCGATCAGGATTTTTCAGTACACTACTGCAGACCAACACAACCTGTAATTAAGACTGTGCCTCCTCTTGCATCAGAAGACAGCAAGTCAGCTGGGTGAGGGCAAGATAATGGAAAATGCCTCGCTCAGGGCGCACTGGGCCAGCCCATCCTAAATTCCTTTTGGTGCTGTGAATGGTGCCTGCTGCTGACTCCATTGCTGGGTCGACATGACAAAAGATCCGTGCCCTATGATAAGAATACAGCTACACAGCAGTTCATGAGATTACAGGAGAAATACTGATGCAGAGCCTAAACTAGACTATACACGTCCCCTGACCTGACTTGCAAGCATATAGGACTGTGGTGGCGAACCTGTGGCATTCCAGATGTTCATGGACTACAATTCCCATCAGCCCAGGGAGTGCCACAGGTTCCCATCAGCCATCCAGAGTGCCACAGGTTCGCCACCACTGATACAGGACGTTGGGGAACTAATGTTCCTAAGCATGCTGGAGCCCAGTTTGGCTCAGGAACACAGCATGAGGTGGGGGCAATAAGTGGAGGAGAAAAGTCTTCAAGGGTGTAACTAGGGTGAGGCAAGCGTGGACTCATGCCCCAGGCAGCCCAGAGCTCCCCGCAAGCCCTCCCTCCCACTGCTGAACTGCATCCAACCCCAAATTATAAATGGGAGTTTGGGTGCAGTGCACAGTTCAAAGCTGAGCTCAGCTGGATCTAGACCAGCCTCCAGCCTCCACCCGCAGTTTAAAACTGGACCTGGCCAGGCAGGGGCCAGCCTTGAACTGCAGGCTCTACCTTGGCCAGGTCCAGCTTTATGCTGCTGGTTCTGCCTCCAAAATCCACATGACTTCGGAGGTGGAGCTTTGGATGGGGAGCCAGCAGTATGAAGCAGGTCCCGACCAGGGCAGACCCTGCAGTTTAAGATTGGGCTTAGCCTGGCTGGCTCCAGCTTTGAACTTCAGTATGAGGGTTCAGAGATGGATCCTGCACTTTAAAGTTAGACCCAGCCAAGCCCAGCCTTGAACTCTTAGACGGAACAGCTACAAAGACCTGGCAACCTGACATAATAACTCCTTCAGATGGCCCTTGAAGCCTGAGGGTTTCCTCTATTATATGGACCGTTTGACTTCGAGTGTGTGAGAATGATATTGTAGGGTTGCATTGGGTTTCCCCCTTGCTGGGCTGTTATTATCTTGGTAGAATTATACTGGTAGTGTTGTTAGGCTATTGTTTATTCCACTAGTGTTAGGTGCAGTTTGTTAGTTTAGCTTAGATGTAGATTTAGTTTAGTGGTACTCTATAGTACTTAGATTGTTGTTAAATTAGGTTTTGTACTATAGTAGTTAGATTGTTGCTAAACTAGATTTTGTGCTAACGTAGCTGTAGTAGAGAGCGTAAGTTAGTTCTTGGGTCTTAGGTGATTGTATGGGAGGGTAGTATGCTATTGAGATGTAAGTCGCCATCTCCTCCTTCTTGTTCTTAGGCTCATAGGAATGTCATCATATGAGTATTGTTGTTTATAATTGGTGATGTTATTTTATGATTATTGTTGGTTATTATGCGATGTTATGGGATGTAGTGATGTATTATGTTGATGCTGTACTATTATAAATCCAATGTCGGAAAGCTGTATGTATTATAGCTAGAATGTTGGGTACTATGTTATTTATTTATTCATGCCATGTTATTCACTTCCTGTTTATTAATGTTATGCTTTGTTGGTTACTATTGAATGTTATGATTATTGTTGATTTTATCCTGCAGCTGTTGTTCACCGCCCTGAGCCCTTCAGGGGTAGGGCGGTATACAAATCTAATAAACCAAACCAAACTGCGGCCCCCTGAACTCCATGTGGAGTTGGGGTGTGTAGGTGGTGCACAGTTCAGTGCTTGACCTGGGTGCCATCTTGAGAAGATATACCCCTGCCCCAGTGGCCATTTTGGTTCTGGAAAAATCCCACCACCACCCCTCTCAAAATCTCTCCCTCCCACGTTTTGCTTAACTGACACACACTCAGATGATTCCATTACTTGGGCATGTTTGGTCTTCATCAGGCCCACATTTGTAGGGGGGAGATTCCTCTTTTTCTTTGAGTTAATTTACAACATCACATTGTTCTGCCAGCTTGCCTATAGAATCCCCTCTGTCTGGACTTTGCCGTTTCCTTCATCTACAGAGGAATGCCTGTTTATGATTAGAAATAATGAGGACGGTCCATTCACATGGTCAAGTCCTCACTTGAATGCTTACTGAGGTATAACTTACACCAGTTTAGCTAGTACAGTTTTGGCACTTCAACCCCACATCAAGGGCCAGTTTACTACCTATGAGCCTACCAGTACACATGGCTGCCATTTTGTGCAAACAGCACAGGGCAGTGTCAGTTTGTATGGATACAGAAACTCACAACTCTGGGTTCCTGAGCGCATGTAACAAAGCTGGACAATAGCACACTGGACTCTTCACACAAAATGGTGACCACAAGTATCAAGAAGATTGCGGGATAGTTCACTCTGCCTATATGGGAAATTAGAGTGTTAAAATCATGATGATATTTAAAATCATGATGATATTTAATAGGGCTCTTCAGCCACGCATGAGGGTACCAGTTTAAAATATCTGGGGAAAGAACTAGCAAGGCTGGGTACAGGTGCTGTTCTTTAGCAAGCCATACAAACTAGCTGTATCCTGCACTTCATTTGGCCGACTTAATGCATTTTGCTCCTCCCACGGTCTCAAGTCGTTCATTCACTCAGCTGTGCCCTTGAATGGGTCTCCAAGGGAACCAATTGCCCCTCACGGTGCCTCTGAGCTGCATTCCCTCTGTGTGGGCTGGAGATGGCTTTGTACTGTGACTTGGCACTGAGACCAGTAAAGTGATGGAGATATGACTAATATCAGTCATGCTTAGGAAAAGGGCTGCATAAATATGAAGATATTGAGGCCCTTTCATGTGAAGCTGCCCGACTTTCAGTGCAGCATGCAAAGGCAAACAGCAGCTCTCAGGGTCTCGGGAGAAGAGACCCTTCTCTGCTTCTTGTCTGAAGACCTTTTAACCAGAGATATCACCAGCTTTACTTGGGGCTTGGTGCATATTAACTCTTGCCAAATGCTCCCAGAGCAAGATGTGAAGCATGTCGAATGGAGTCACTAAGCCCTTGGCGGAAGGCAGTTTTTCCATAAATTCAGGAATGGTCTTAGTAGTTTTGGGGCCATAAGGCCAAAGGCAGGAGGGTCCCAGATTCCCTACAATACCTGAGTTGGCTTCAGGGCAGGGGCTGGCAAAGGGTCATCAAAGCCCCCCCCCCTTTGCCCCAGCTCTGTAGGGCCATGGGAACCAAACCACTCCAAAACAGCTCCCCCCCACCACTACTGCCCTAAAGATGCTGCAGCTCCAGAGGCTGCAAGAAAGAAAGGGTCCATTTCCCGCTGTAATCTACCCTGAAGCTGTGGCTTCAGGACAGCAAGCTGTAAAATGGAGAGGTGCTCCCCCACCCTATGCCCTCCACTTGCCGGGAGGGCCCAACCACCAGATGGCCCCAAGCAATAACTGTTGGTGCTGCAAGTAAGTGACCCATGAGTGTCAGTGGCAGCAGCATCCCTCCTGTGTGATACAGAGGCAGGAGCCCCACTGCTGGAAATCAGCCCCACCCCTGGAGGGTTAGCAAGCAAGAACAGGCAGCACACACACCCCTGCACGTATTAGGTGGTAGCTGCTACAATCCTATTTGCTGGCCAGCCCAAGCACATGGCCGGCACAAAGGCTGGCCTGGTCCTTTATAGGACATGCCAGCCTCTTTCCTGATGACATCACGGGGTAAGCGCCATGACGCCTGTCTGCCCTGCCATGGCAGCCGCAGTGCACGCTGATTCACAGCTGCTCTTTCCCCTCAGTCATGAAGCTCACCGGATGACCTTGGTCTATTTCTTCCCTCTTAGCCTAACCCCCTCACGGGCAAAAATGGAGGAGGGGAAGCCTGCCCTGATCTCTCAGGTGCAAGGATAAGATGACTGTTAGGTGGACAGATTCATATCAAGAACTGAACAGATTGCTCCAAAGAAGACCGATGCTGCTGCTCTTTTTTAATTTTTATTGTGTTGTCAAAGTCTTTCATGGCCAGAATCACTGGGGTGTTGTGGGGTTTTCAGGCTGTATGGCCATGTTCCAGTAGCATTTTCTCCTGACGTTTCACCTGCATCTGTGGCTGACATCTTCAGAGGATCTGATGGTAGTAAAGCAAGTGGAGTATTCTCTGAAGATGCCAGCCACAGATGCAGGTGAAATGTTAGGAGAAAACGCTACTGGAACACAGCCAGACATCCCAGAAACCCACAACACCCCATTTAATTTTTATTGTTTTTAAACTTGAAATGCTGCTTTTGGATTCTTATTTTTTATTTAAATTACTGTATTGATCATCTGAACTGTATCGAAGGCTCAAAGTGATTTTACAAAATTTCAATAAATGATGGAATAAAAAAGATAGAGAAGATGCCATTAAGTAGGGTTGCCAGGTCCTCCCTGGCCACCGGGAAGGGATGCAGGGTGGGTAGGGTAGGTTTGCCAGCTCCAGACTGGGAAACCTCTGGATAATTGGGAATTGAGCCTGGGGAAGACAGAGATCACAATGCTACAATGCCATAGAGTCCACCCTTCCAACCATCAATTTTCTCTTAGGAAACTGATCTCTGCAGTCTGGAGATGAACTGCTGCTGCTGCTGCTGTTATTTATTCAATTTAACAACAAAAACAGTGCATAGCTACAATACATAATAAATAAAACAAAATATACACATGATATTAAAACCTTAAAAAACACAGCACATTAGCACAACCACCATTGGCTGAGCACAGTTCATTGATGGTGCTCGATCCCAAGGCCGGGGGGGGGGGGGGGGGCAGTGCCAAAGATCTTACATTGGCAGTGCCGGAGATGGCACAATAGAGGGCACGGGGGCATCCGAGGGGGCAGGCAACCCGCGGCTGGCCTTCCCAAAGGCCCAGCGGAACAATTCGGTTTTACAAGCCCTGCGGAACTCACCAAGGTCCCGCAGAGCCCGAACAGCTGATGGAAGAGTGTTCCACCAGGCCAGGGCTGTAAAGGCCCTGGCCCAGGTAGAGGCCAGCCACAACATAGAAGGGCGCGGGACTGTCAAATCGCAGAGGCCTACCTGAGACAAATGGGGTTTGACTGTCACGAAGGTATGGGGAACCCTAGGGGTTAATTGCTGGGGAACCCTAGGTCCCACCTAGAAGCTGGCATCCCTAGCTGTAGGCAATGTAGCAATTGGACTACAAAATTTGAGACCAATGCAGTACATAAACTGTGCAGTTAATTATAAGTCTTGTTCCTATGAAGTAGCAAAGAAGGGAAGGGTTCAACCAGGGGTGTAGCTATGGTAAATGGAGCCTGGGGCAAAATCTGAGTTTTGCGCGGCAGCGTCCCTCCCCACCACAACATCTTTTGCACCAGGTCATCTCAAAGTCACCATCGCATTATAGAACATGCCCCAACACACAAATCTGAACATACCCAGGGTTCCCTAGTTTAAACAACATTGAAAGTGATGCTATTTTTGAAGGCGGGGAATCCACCTTGAAACAGCATCACTTTTAATGTTGTTTAAACTACAGAGCCCAGATTCTCCTTTTAAATCCACCTTAAGGGGATACTCTGGGCTCCCTAGTTTAAACAACATTGGTGATGCTGTTTCAGGGTAGATTCCCCACCCCAAACAGCATCATTTTCAATGTTGGTTATTGTGTGTTTTCTGGGTTGCATGGCCGTGGTCTGGTATATCTTGTTCCTAATGTTTCACCTGCATCTGAGGCTGAGGTATTTTCAGAGGTGTATCACAGAGAGAGAGTCTATTATACACTGTGTCCAGCCTCTCTCTTATAACAGACTTCTCTCTGTGATACACCTCTGAAGATGCCAGTCACAGATGCAGGCAAAACGTTAGGAACAAGATCTACTCAGACCACTGGCCCACTACAACTCCGTAAAACTCACAACTACCAGTTGAATCTGGTTTTGAAAGCCTTCAACAATGCTTTCAATGTTTTTTTTTTTTAAATCTAGGGAGCCCAAGATTCTCCACTTTAAATCCACTCAAAAAGAGGTGGATTTAAAGAGAGAACCTGGAGGAAAATTTGAGGGTGCCTGTCAGGGGGGATCAATGTTTAAGCTTAACAGTTGCACCAAAATTTTAGGCTATCTTCAGGAGATTCTCTCCTGATGGGAAATCTCACCCTTGGAGTTTAGTGAAGTTTGGTTCAGGAAAGGCGCAAAGGGATTATGACCACCTCAAAAAGGGTAGCCCCATCTACCAGTAGCTCCCATTGGAAACAATGGGGGGGATGGGGCAGCCTGCACGGGGTCCATAACTTTGGACAAGCCCCCTGAACCAACCTTCACCAAACCTGGAAGTGAGTATCAACTGTGAGACTATCCTTATGATACCACCTAGGTTTAGTGAAGTTTGATTCAGAGGGTCCAAAGTTATGGACCCTCAAAATGATAGCCCCATCTACTATTAGCTCCCATTGGAAACAATGGAGGATAGGGTCACCCCCTTTGGAGGTCCATAACTTTGGACCCCCCGAACCAAACTGCACCAAACCTGGCTGGTATCATCAGGAGAGTCACCTGACAATAGCCTGAAATTTTGGTGCCGCTAGCCTAAAAACTGCGCCCCCTGCAGGCCAAAAATGGAAAAAACCCTGAAAAACAGAAAAAGCCACAAACGAACCTGCAACGAACCTGCAAAAGCCACAAACGAACCAGCACTTGTCCCCGGATGTCCCCATGGTAGCTACGCCTCTGGGTTCAACACTTCTGCCACACCTGCCTTTTCCTTGTTTTAGTTTGAATCCTCATAATTTTCCTCTTGCAAGGTTTATTCTTGTCAAGGATGGAAACAGATGCACACGCCTTGGATGTTATGTAGCATGAATGGAGTTATGCTTGAAGAAAACATCTTCCTTGCTTTCCCTCTGCCGTTGTAGCCTTCTGTGCCACCCCACTCCCCCAAATGGGGTCAGGAGAGCCTTGGGAAGAGGGGAAAACTGAGGCTGTGGCAGAAGGAAGAATTTTTTTGCAGAAATCAAACAAAAATGCCATTCTGTCTGAGGTACTGTTGTTGCACTGAGGGAACAGCACCTTAGGATCCAAGCCCATATGTTCTCCATTTTAAAAATGTCCACATTTTTTAAAAGGGCAACTAAAATAATCAAGGATTTGGAGCATCTTCCCTTCAAAGAAAAGCTAAAGATATCTGTACTTTTTATTTTGAAAAGAGACAGTGAATGCCGGGTTTGGGGGGGGGGGGGAAGGATACAGTTGTCATTTACAGAACAATGAATGTACATAAATTAGAAATAATTTTATCACTCTCTCCCTTTTTTTGGGTACACTGTGTGGTGTAAAACATGCCAAAATGGTTCATCGAATGATCTATGGCAGGGGTAGGGAACCTGTGGCTCTCCAGATGTTCAGGAACTACAATTCCCATCAGCCCCTACCAGCATGGCCAATTGGCCATGCTGACAGAGGCTGATGGGAATTGTAGTTCCTGAACATCTGGAGAGCTGCAGGTTCCCTACCCCTGATCTTTGGGAAATATATTAGAGAGGTGCGTTTTCACCTCGAAGAAGACACGATTCCCCATGGTCAATTAATCATTTGATACTCACACGAAATAACCAGGCTTCAGCAAGAACTCCCCACTGCCTGATCGCCGAACGCAGATTCATCCCGGTTCTGGTGCTCCCTTTCCCCCTTATCGCGTGTTTTTTCAGAACCTGCATGAAAGTGCACCTTTAAAAAAAACACGCACCAAATCCAGATTGGTGGGGAGGATTGGGGTTTGAATCTAGATTTGTTTTTCCCGCCATAGGGAGTGACACGGAGCCTTCCAGCCAATTAGAGTGCGGTGGGTTGTGCGCAAAGTGTGTGTAGCCCCTTTTTTTGTTTTACGCCAGTGGAGGCTACGTTGAAATGTGGCTGCGTGGTACATGATTTCTGTGCCAACTGTGAACTGCTGGGTGACCTTGGGCTACTCACAGTTTGCTCTGAACTCTCTCAGCCCCACCCACCTCACAAAGTGTTGTAGGGAGAGGAAGGGAAAGGAGTTTGGAATCCACCTGGAATCTCCTTCCATGATTTACAACCCACCTAATTCTTTTGGGGAAATTATTGCAATTAAATATTACAAAACCAACACGGCTTTGCAGTGCAGATAAATCCGTAAAATTGCAAATGTGGATCCTATCCTTTCACAATCTTGTTGCCAATTTTATTTGTTTGATTGATTTAATACCCCCGTTCTTTCCCACCAAAGTGGGTTCAGAGTGGCTCACAGCGTGCAACTACATAAAATGTCATATAAAATAGCTGGAAGTCAGAACAACTGTTGAAGATAATAGGCAGGTTAGAACAGTACATTTCAGCAGCTGCAAACTATAGATTTAACATTTTGGAAACATCAAAGGTGCAAGGAAAAAAAACCAAAGTAAATAAACAGTCTGCCCTGAAATTATCATTCAAACCCAAAAGAGCCCTGAGTCTGTAGAGGTGAGGTTAGGAAAGCAATGAAATTGTGGAAGAACCCCCCCCCCCCCCCCGTCACACTAGCCCTGTTCATGTTATTGTTGCGTACAACATGCATGTATCTCTTTGTGTGTGTGCCTGTCTGTCTGTTTGTATCCCTGAATAAATATCATGGGTTGACTGTAACATGAGAATTACTCAAGAAACACATAAAGAAAAATCAAGTGGAGGTTGTACACAGAATGTGCTTGGGTTCACTATAACTATAACTTACAAACAAGTCTAACAAAATGAATGAGAAGTGGGCAAGAGCGGCTGGATGTATCATCACTATTATGCCAATAGTGAAAACTGTCTTTCTATGTTTTCCCCCCACTAAGAATTATATTACATAGTTTTAAAAGAAAGATTGAAACTAAATTGTTCAAAAACAACCTGCTTTTATCCTTCTAAATGTTTCCAGCCTTGATTTTAATAGATGCTCTTATTCCTGATTGTTGAAGCTGCTCCTAAAGAGTCACACATGGACTCCCTAAGGACTGTTACCATTCCTCCAACTCCTTTCTGCCATATTGTTAGTTTGCCTATATTTTGATAGATCATGGGAGCAGCTGGATAGACCTCTGGCTTGACGTCATACAAGGTAGCTGTGTACATTCAGAAGATAGGCAGTCTCTTTGCCTGTCTTTGGGCCCCACCCTATGTTTTCACCATGTTGAACAGATGTGGTCTAGGAGTTCAACACTGAAAACTTAATTCTCAGGCAACTCTGAATTAGCCAGTAAACCAGGGAAGTGGCTGGTGTTATAAACTAAGGAAAAAACAGGAAAAGAACATAATTTTGAAAATATAAGAAGGAAACAATATTCTGATGGACAATAGGTCAATAGAAAAAGTATTTTTCAATTACTATCAGAATCTATACAAAGGTCAGGGGATTTCAGTGTCTAAAATAGAAGAATATCTCAGAGTATGTAACCTGATTTAAGATCACAGAGGAACAAAGGTGTTTAATGAATAGCTATGTAATGATAGGAGAGGTGGTGGATGCAATAAAAATTTTAATTAGAAAAGGCTCCTGGACCAAATGGACTTTTGGTTTTGTATTATAAATGTTTTGAAGATGAGATTCTACAACCATTATAAAACACGATGGATTATATTTTACCGGGGGGATGGGGGTGGGATGCTAACATAGCATTAATAACTAAAGAAGGGCAAGATATATCCTTGACCAAAAAAACCCTGTAAGCTAATATTGTTATTGAATAATGATTGTAAGGTATTTACAACAGTTTTAGCAGATAGACTGAAAATTGTGTTACAGCAACTTATTCATGAAGACTAATGTTGTTTACCTAAAAGACAACTGAATGATGTTAGAACTATGATGGATGTCCTAGAACAGGGGTCTGCAACCTGCAACTCTCCAGCTGTTCATGGACAATAAATCCCATCAGCCGAAGTGGTGCGAACCTGCTGAATCCCACCACTGGTCTTATAGATTTATATAGCACTAGATGATGGGATGAGAAGATTGAAGGTATAAAAAATTAAGAAAGAGAATTATAAATTGAAAGTATTTGCTGGCAACTTGATGTTAATTTTGGAAAACCCTGTAAAGGGAGCTGAACATTGATGTCTAGACTGAGAGAGTTTGGTGCTATGGCAAATTAATAAAGGATGAAGGTTATGACTACAAATATGACCCTACAAGATCAAATAGCACTGATGAATAAAACAGGATTTAAAACTGAGGAAAAGATGAAGTATTTTGGTGTGGTTATATCAAATAAAAACTTTATGCTACTTCAAAATAACTACTGTATCTTAAAATGTGTAATGAAATTTAAAAGGATTTGACAAAACCAAGTAAATTACAGTTATCACTCCTGGGAAGAATTTCAGTGATTAAGGTGAACATTTTGCCAAGAATTATTTCAAACAATACCCATTTTGCTTTATGCAAGCAATGGAAAAAATATAACAAATTTTATCTGGCAAGGGAAAAAATGCAAATTAGGTATAAATTACTCCAAGATGTGAAAGAAAAGGAAGGGGGTCTGGCTGTACCAGATTTGAAGTTATTTTGCTTCCTGCTAGTTTGGATGAAATACTGGATAACATTAAGAAATAGAAGATTAGTGGATGGGCAGCCAAATCCAGATGCGGGGTCCCAAATGGCCTGTGGAGGGTGGTGCTAACATCTTTGCCCCCTCCACCAGCGCAAGGGTAAAATACCTCCATTAAGCCCTGTAGAGGGCTTCCAGGTGGAGGGGTGTTTTTTTTTTTAGCTGCCTCACTACGCCATCTGGAAGCCTTCTAGAGGCGACACCACGGTGATGCCATCCCTGGCCACCCAAAGGATCTGGATGGGGTGCTAGAAGGATTTGGTTGGCATGCCTATTTATTATATGATAAAATTAAAGTTAGCAAGGATTTTAACAATCATTGCAGTAGACTCACCATAGCAGCAGTGGCGTATTGGCTAAGAGCAGGTGCACTCTGATCTGGAGGAACCGGGTTTGATTCCCTGCTCTGCTGCTTGAGTTGTGGAGGCTTATCTGGGGAATTCAGATTAGCCTGTACACTCCCACACACGCCAGCTGGGTGACCTTGGCCTAGTCACAGCTCTTCTAAGCTCTCTCAGCCCCACTCACCTCACAGGGTGTTTGTTTTGAGGGAGGAAGGGCAAGGAGATTGTAAGCCCCTTTGAGTCTCCTGCAGGAGAGAAAGAGGGGGATATAAAACTGATGAGTACACATGTAGTCTAAGTTTTCCCATTATGGCAAACAGCAGCTCCCTGGGGCCATTTTAGGTCAGGGAAACGGTGCAGTGGGGAGGCTGAATCCCCTTCTCTACATGCACTACAATCCTGATCCAAATCAGACCAACACATGTCTTGGAATTAAGTTCCAACTACACAACTGCCAGAGCTGGTCTAGTAAACAGGATCAGAGGAAACACTTGGCAGAGGGGCAAGGACTCCAAAACAGTAATTAGGCTATTGGCATACCCGTCATTCTCTTCCAGGGTGATAAACAACTGGGGAAAGGGATTTCAGTTTCAACACACAAAACTTTTTGGGCAGCAGCAGTTAAACCCCCCTCCCCATACCACAGCCTCTACAGCCACAGTTTGCTAGACAGTCCAGGATTATAGGATTTTAAAACAAAGGTCCAGTGGTAGCTTACAGACTCACATTTATTTCCACATGAGCTTTCAAGAGCAGACTAATATGGCTACTCCTCTGCAAATGTAACCTCCTTCTGTGGGTTCTGTGGGGCAGAACCTGGAATGAGTTGCAAAGAACCAAATTTAAACAACAAAATGGTTTACTTTTCTTTACAATTAACACTTCTAAAACATCAACATTTAACGTTACAATTCAAGGTCCTGTTCAGGTTGCATTTCAAGTCCTTCTATTTACAGTCTACTGATATTGCCAAGTCCAAATCTTCTTTGCAAGTTGGCTGGCTCCTGAAGACTCCAAGGGCTTGATGAACAGGTTGCAACATGATGAAGGTCTCCAGGAGAACTCTCACCCATTACAACCACAAAAGAAACCCTGAAACAATAAACTCCAACATTTACAACACAGCAAAACAACAACTACCTTCCCAGTAGTTCCCAACAATATTGAAATTACCTTAACAAGGTGTTAAGGGCTTATAGAAATCAAGGTCCGAGTCTGGTAGCCTTGTTCTTCTGCAAAAGAGCTCTTTCAGCCTCTCTGCTGCTCCGAGTCTCCACCCCTTACTGGGTCAACCCATTCTGGGCCAACCCATTCTGGGCATGGGGGTTACACAAACATTTAGGATTTTGTCTGGGTTTGCCCCTAGAGTTCCAATTTTAATGTGGCTTACAGCCCAGAGCTGAGCTCCAGGTGGCCAGGGATGGCACCACTGCTGCACTGCTGTGCCACCTTCAAAGGGCATTCAGGTGGCATGGGAAGATAGTGAAAAGAGAGAAAAACCTGGCCACCAGAGAATTCCCCATAGTGACTCCTCTGGCTGCGGCATATCTGGGCCAAACAGGCGGTGGAAGTCAACCCCTGGGAATGCTTCTGGAACACCCCCAGCCCCACTGAAGTACTGTCCTGAGCAGACGGGATTAGAAAATGGTTGTTGCTTTGGGGGTTGGGTGCCATGGAGCTGCACAGCTCCTGGCTGCCCATGTATCTGCCCCCTTTGCCAGCGCATTTACCACTTGCACTGGCAAGGTGGGCACCCACATTGGCACAAGGCTGCACCAGTTCCAGTTTGCCAGTGGCACAGTGCCAAGGAGGCGTGTTGGGGGTGTTCCGGGGCGTGGGTGTGGCAGGGGCGCAGGGCACACACATGTCCTGGGCTCAGTTCTCCCTCACTCCGGCCCTGCAGTTTGCCCCCCTTCAAATGGATTGTGCTGTTAGTGTATGTAAGGCTCAAATGACGAGACAGTAAAATTATTAATCAGTGCAGAATAGCAAAAGAGTGATTCTGGGAACACCTCCGTAGATCCTTCATGCTCAGATAACACCTGCAGGCAGTTCTGCTTTGGATACTCAAGACAGCAGAGAGGGGTTCCTATTTTTGTGTTTCTCACATTATCTCACCAGTGACTCAGAAGGAGAGCAACCGAGTCAGCAAGCCTGAGATACTAAAACTAGTTTCTGAAACTTGTGCAAGCTTGTCACTACTATTTCCTCTTCTGAGGCAAAATGCAAATAAGCAAAAAAAATTAAAAATGGACTAAATAAATAATAAATGGAGCCCATTTATAAGTTATATTGATGGGGGGAGCCCCTCGGGCGAGGGCAGTCTATAAGCCCAATAAATAAATAATTTTTATGTTGACAAAGTCTGCTTAGTAAGTAAACTGGGCTGATGCTACAGTTCCACAGTTGCAGGTTGGTGATGGTAAAGATCATGGCACTGGAAACTGTGTGTTGATTTTAAAATAGAAATCAAGTTTCTAGTTCTTGTGGAGGCAAAGAAGTTTGAAGAATGTACAGAAAGTGCTTGGTTAATGACTCAGAAGCCAGAGGGGCTCCCAAATAAGATTTCCAAGGGTGAAAAGGAGGAGCTTTAGATCTGCAAAGCCCCTAGGTCTTGACTAACAGAAGTGAAATAAATTATGGGGGGAAATTTCAGAGTAAATTGTAAAAATAATCAAGTACAGTTTTCAAAGTAAAATTTGGGCTGCTTGGTCCCGAGTTTCTGCTGGATGAACTTGAGTCCAGTGGCATAACGCCAAGGGGACGGGATGGGGGCATGACACCCCGGATGCACATATGGGGGCGTGGCAGGGGCGTTTTGGGGCGTGGCGTGGCAGGGGCGTTCCGGGGCGTGGCGGGGGCGCAGGGCGCACATGTGCCCCGGGCACCGTTCCCCCTCGCTCCAGCCCTGCTTGGGTCAGTCACTCTTTCTCAGTCTGATCTACTTTGCAGGGTTGTTTCTGCGGGGATAAAACAGAGAAGGGAATATGATGATATAAACCACTTTAGAATCCCATTGAGGAGAAAACCAGGGTATAAATTAAGTTTTCATTGGTTGATTTTCATGCAGAACAATCCCAGCTCCAGCTGGCACAGGGTTCCATCACGAGCCTGTGTGGTACAGCGGGTACAGTGGTGGACTAGGGCTGAGGAGATTGGTACTCAAGTCTCTAACCAGATGTGAAATTTATATTTAATTTGATTGATAGATTTAATTCAATTTTTGCGCCACCCTCCCCACAAGGGCTCAGAGCCACTTACCCATTTTCTCAGCCCCATCTACCCAGATTGTTATGATTCTAAAATGAAGAAGGTGAGAACCATGTTAAGTCACCCAGAACTCCTTAACAGTACTATGATCCCCAACACATGTTTTCTGGTTCCCCTTCCTTCTTCCCTATAGCAAAGAGCCAATACTGGCTTCTTCGAGCCAGAGGAGCTTTGAAAGAGCTCAGGAGGCATCACCTAATGTCTATAGGGAGCATCCATTAGAAAAGTGGCCTCTTATCATAATTGGAGTTCCAACATTTCCTAACTGGCACCAGCCCTCCAGGGCAGACATTTTGCTTGTGTGGAGCTCAACATTGTATGTATTAAGCACCATCAAGTCATTTCTGACTTATGACGAGCATGTGACTGGATGACCTCCTAAACTCCCAATTGTACTGAAGAAGAAGAAGAAGAAGAAGAAGAAGAAGAAGAAGAAGAAGAAGAAGAAGAAGAAGAAGAAGAAGAAGAAGAAGAAGAAGAAGAAGAAGAAGAAGAAGAAGAAGAAGAAGAAGAAGAAGAAGAAGAAGAAGAAGAAGAAGAAGAAGAAGAAGAAGAAGAAGAAGTTTGGATTTATATCCCCCCTTTCTCTCCTGTAGGAGACTCAAAGGGGCTTACAATCTCCTTGCCTTCCCCCCTCACAACAAACTACCCTGTGAGGTAGGTGGGGCTGAGAGAGCCCCGAGAAGCTGTGACTAGCCCAAGGTCACCCAGCTGGCATGTGTGGGAGTGTACAGGCTAATCTGAAATCCCCAGATAAGCCTCCACAGCTCAGGCGGAAGAGCTGGGAATCAAACCCGGTTCCTCCAGATCAGAATGCACCTGCTCTTAGCCACTGCTCTTAGCCACTACGCTACTGCTGCTCCTTTAACAGCTTTACTCAAGTCAAACTGAGGGCCACGGCTTCTTTAATTGAGCCCCACTGATTGTTCTAAAAATCCCAGAAGTGCCCACAGCTTCATTTAGCTTTGAAGGCTTATAGGGAGGAATTTAAAAAGTGGTGGTAGGAAACCATGGCCAGGCAGTCAGGAAACAGTGTGGTCTAGTGAGTGGTGGACTCTAATCTGGTGAGTCAGGTTTGTTTTCCCACTCCTCCACTTGAAGCCTGCTGAGTGACTTTGGGCCAGTCACAGTTCTCTCAGAACTCTCTCAGCCCATGCAGAGGCACGTAGTGGACAGCCTCCAGTCTCTTGCCTTGAAAACTCATACTAAGGTTGTCTTATTGGAGTGTACTGTGATTTAATAGTTATCCGCCAATGTTATTGTTCCCTTATTATGCCTTGTTTCCTTTTAATATTATCCCATCCTTTTTATGTTCCCATACCGCTTTTGTATTCCCAATTTTCTTCTGCCAGTAGATTAATGGATATAATTATACTTTGATATATTTTAGCATTTTAATTGTATCTTGTCTGCACTGGAGAGCCAGCATGGTGCAGTGGTGAAGAGCAGGTGGATTCTAATCTGGAGAACAGGGTTTGATTCCCCACTCCTCCAACTAAGTGGCAGAGGCTTATGTGATGAACCAGATTTGTCCCTGCACTCCTACATTCCTGCTGGGTGACCTTAGGCTAGTCACAGTTCTTTCTGAAATCTCTCAGCCCCTCCAACCTCACAAGGTATCTGTTGTGGGGAGAGGAAGGGAAAGGAGCTTGTAACCCTTGAGTCTCCTTACAGGAGAGAAAGGTGGGGTATAAATCCAAACTCTTCCTCCTCTTCTTCTTGTCTATGCTGGTCTATGACCATAATATGACTGACTGACTGACTGACTGACTGATTGTCTTGAAAACCCTGCAGAGTCACCATAATGTTACCGCTGCTGCTCGGGTAACAATAAGTGATTTCAGCTCAGCAACGTAATGAGGTGCAGGAAGCTGACATTCTTCAAAGCAAAAGGATTTTATTTGCAGATGGTGGTCACAGCTTGGTCAGGAGAATTGCGCTCTTGCAACCCTGTGCAACAACTTTTATTCCCAAACTTCAAAGGGGCAAAGGGGCGGGGCAAAGGGGCAGGGAAAAGGGGAGGTGAAGTGGCGAGTCCCTCACCAAACACCAATGAAAACAAACAACACGAAAACAGGATACAGTTACAACTTCTGAAAGAGATTACAAATCCCGCTGTCAAACATCTTCCCGCGATATCTCGCAATGGTGCTGAATGGAGAGCAGATAAGGTCCATTCATAAAATCCAGGTGGGCTAGCTACTGCACCCAGCTATCTCCTTTATCAGATGGCTGTTTCCTTTAGCAATAGCCAGAGGCTCCCGCCTCACATCGCTACAACAAAGAAAAGTTCAAACTGTCCAATGGTGGTCCCTGCACGTCTTCCAACGGCTGGGGACCTCTGGGTGCTGGCAACAGATTCGATTTGCAAGTCCAAAGAGGGTCTTTGTCTTCGTTAAGGTGTCGGCTGGGTGTTGGTCTAAGCTGCATTCCAGAGCCAACTTTCTTGTCCCTTAATATCAAACCTTTCAGGCCACTGCTTTGGCCATCAGACACAAATTTCAAAAATAACATTTCTAAACTTAAACATTAGGGAAACCTTAACGGGATAAACACATATACTTATAGGCAAGACTTTCCTAAACCTAGCAATAACAGAACCTTAAACTTAACTGGAGAACCTAGTCAAACTAAATTCCTAAACAGCGGGAACATCATAAATTCGACTAAAGAGTGGCTTTTATTACATCTTGAAAGGACATAAGCAAGAGGGAAACCATATAACATTGGCACAATCCTACATATACGTTCTCTGTGAGCCTTATGGAGGCTCCTGAACCACACAAGTCGCCGCGTCCGGGCATGGAGCCAGTGTAGCCAGGCAACCTGACTCAGGAAAATATTTTGTTTATTTTCCTGGCGGTAACAATAAGACAGCTGTGAATGATGGCACTTCCCACCTGTCAGGAGCTGAAAGTATAACAGCTGCATGGCAAAACCCTTGATTGCCTTAATGGACTGCTGAAGGACTAACAGCATTCACCTGTTAGCAGTCAGCCAAAGGGAATGACTAAGCATGATTGCATCAGCTATATAAGAGTCATGTGACCTTTGACTGTACTAGCCATAGGCTAATTAATGTATCATAGTGTATATAAGTAAGCTAACTCAGTTAAGCATGTTCCTTGCTGGGGACAGGACCTAAGCCGAAGGCTCTGTCCGTTTAAACTGTATATATTGTATCAATGCCAATACATTCTTTCTTTGCGTGAACTCCCTGGCTCCAGTGGTTATTGCCGCACTCTGTATATGCTCAGTTGCGCCTACGCTGTCAACTCGTGTCAGGTTATGGGCCCAGTTGCCGCTAAATGCGTACCTGTACTGGTGAAGTAACATTGCCTAGTGAAGTGAAAATTAATGGTGTGATCATGGCGGGTCCCTACACATGGGCTGCTGTTTGAAAGGCTCAATGAGTCCAATTACGTCTCATGGGCGGAGAAAATGAAATGCTTCCTCATCCGGGAAGGACTCTGGAAAGCTGCACAGAAAGCTCCAGATATGGATGATGATGAGGTGGAAGGCTGATAGAAAGCCCGAGCAGCCATTGTTCTAGCAGTGGAAAACAGCCAATTAGTGTTCCTCTTGAGAGATAAAACAACAGCTTTGAGGGGTTGGACTGCCCTGAAGAGTTGTACCAGAGGACAACAGCGGGCTCAAGCTGATTCTGGTCGCGTGAACTCTTTAATCTCAAGTTGCATGAAGGCAATGTGATTTCCCATCTGCAACAAATGAAGAGCACTCTTTGCTGATTTGTCCGATAGAGGTTTGGCTTTTGATAATAATCTGCAAGCTTTAATTTGCTCTCTTCTCTTGGCACACAATGGGACCCATTAGTGGACGGTTTACCAAGCGTGCCCGAGGATGATTTAACATTGGACTCTGGCGTCCGGAGGCTTTTGGAATGGAAGGGGCAAAGGAAGTTTCACGTGCCTACCCTCAGCCTCCAGTGAACAACAGCATCAGCAAGGACCGAGGTGACAAATTAGGCAGAAGCTGAATGCTGTTACGCCAGATGTTACACCTGTGGAGCAACCAACCACCCTAGCGAGGAATTGCCAGCGAGAGTGACAGTGACCTAGGCGTCAGCAACAGGCTGTGCAGAGGGACCCGGAAAGAAGCACCTTTCTGGTGCAATGTACCCAAGCACCCGAAATCCTAAGTGGCTTTTGGACACGGGTCTAGAACATATAGTAGCAAGGAGCAAGTTAAGCTGCAGAAGAAGAGGACACGGATATTGGAGAAAGTGACTCTTGCTGACAGCTCTGCAGCTGTTGTACACAGTCAGGAGAAGTGTTTTTTTACAAGCTATAGGGGATTACCCTGCAGAGCGTGTGCATACCAAATTATGGCATAATCTATTAAAGCGTGTCAGGTTGGCACTGGATGGGTATGTATGTACTTTTACTGGGACAGGGTGCTCCATAGCCAGGGATGGGGCATTGTGGCTGGGTGTATTAAGTAACAGACTTTATAAATTGACTGTGGACGAGTAACACCACTGTGACATGTGATGTTCAACTGTGTGTGGGAGTAAAATGACCCACTGCACCCAGCTAATTGTGTGCACAACTTCCACAGGAAATGTGGGCATGTGAGCTTCAAAGCACTCAAACAAACAGCACAAATGTGTGGTGTGCAATTTGCGCATAAATGTGATTGTTTTCTGGAGTGCAAAAGTGTGTTTGAGTGGGAAAGTGGCAGCATCCAGTGGCAAGAATAAGCCCAAGGGTAACTAAGGACCCGCGCCGGCGTTGCACTGCGATATAGCACAATCGTATGGTGTTTCCATCGGGGTGCCAAATATGTGTTTGTAATTGTGGGTGATGCCACCGCCTTCACTTTCTCCTATTTCTTAAAAGAAGTAGGAAGCCTTCCATGTGTTTTAAATTATGGCATACAAGGACCTGTAAACAATTTGGATGTGATGTAGAAAACAATCCAGATTGATGGTGCGGAGAATTTCTAAGTAACCAATTTACTGAGTGGCTAAACAAGCGAGGGAATAGATGGAGGCGGTGTCTAATGCCTATGTGCATTCTGAAAATGGTTTAGCAGAGAGAAAGATTGGTGTACTGAAACAAATGGTGCGCTGTGCCATGCTAGAGCAGCAAATCACGAAGGATAGTCTCTGGCGGAGGCATGGGCTTTACTATGCATTATGTCATGAACAGATTGTTCAGGCGAAGCACTCAGTGACATTCCATTATATAGGAAGCTGTAACATGGTAAGGCACCTAAGTTAGACCACCTTCATACTTTTGGTTCATATGCCAATGTTCTGGTGCCTCCACAGAAAAGGAAGCGAAAGATGCGCTCACAAAGGCTTCGGTTGTGGCAGGTGTCCAAGTGGGTATGGCTTTCAGGTTCCTATTACAAATGGTCAGGTACTATTTTCCAGAAGTTACTGAGTTTGAGAAGCATTCTGGTTCGGTCCCCACAACTTGCATAGCGAATTTAGACTCCTGCTTTCTAAGTAAGAAAGTCCATCTGTCATTCTGCCATATGCTGATAAACATATTGAGAGAATGAGACAAAGAACTGAAAGTGAAAGTTCTTCTACGGGTAGAGTGTGAAAGGCACAAGTCTAGTGTTCCTGTTAAAGCTGAATCCAGACTCAGAAAGTGATAAGGAGAAAGAACCAATTCCCAAAAGGTCTGCACGTGTGACTAAGGAAACCACCCAGAGGTTTGGGTATGACACACAACACAAAATAGAAAACAGAGAATGGGCGGTGAATGTTTTACAAACAAATACTGATGAATGGTCTGAACCAAACAATTATCAAGAGGTTTTGCACAGGGATGAAGTTGAGCAAAAGCGATGGTTTGAGCTATGAACTCAGAGTTCAAATCTTTAATCAGCCTAGATGTTTCACTGAGGTTGATATGCCAAAAGGAAGAACTCTGTTGGACTCCAGATGGAGTCTGCTCAAAAGCTTTTAGCGAATGGTGAAACACTTTTAAAAGCCAGATTAGTAGCTAGAGGTTTCAAACAAAATTTTCCTGAGGACTTTACTGAAACCTATGCTGCTACAGCTAGGTATGAATCCATCAGGTTGTGTTTGGCTATTGCTGAACAAAGAGGTATGTCTCCAAGCAACTAGATGTGTGTACCGCCTATCTGAATGCAAAAGGTGGATGAGGAGATATATATGAGACCACCACCTGGTTACAGGTGTAAAACAAATATGGTTTTGGTTACTGAGAAAAGCGTGCTCTTTATGGTTTAAAACAATCAGCACATATGTGGAGAAACCATTTAGATGACCTGTTGGTGAAAAGAGAGGGTTTTCAAAGTTGTGCCACTGATTCCTGTGTCTATAAAACAGGGAAATCAGGTGCTGGCGTTCTAATGGTGTGAATTAGATGACATCATAATACTAACAGAAACGAAAAGGAACTGAACAAGATGTTTCCAGACTTTAAGTAAGAAAACACATTAAAGTCGCGTGATCTAGGTGAAATAAAAATCCTACCTAAATTATGGAATTTGTACAAACTGCTGAGGGTTTATTGCTGCACCAAGAGGGTAAAATAAAGAGCTCTTGGAGAGAACACAAATGGATTGCTCACTCAGCAAGCAAACTCCCATGGTAGTAGGTTTTCCAAGAACTAGACAGGACACAGAATGTGATGACTCGGTCTCTACAGAAGTGTAATCGGTCTTTGCAGTATATTGTGCTTCCATTAGCAGACCAGATATTTCACATGCTGTCAGCATTACTCAGTAGACGATGCCAACAACCAACTGAGAACAGACTGGACTGGGGTAAAAGGGTATTGAGAGAAATACCTTAATGCAACCATGTCTAAAGGTTTACTGCTGTGTCCAAACTACCAACATTGCTGGATATGTACAGATAGCAGTTTCTGCGAATGAAGAGAACAATACGTCTTGTACGGGTATGTGATAACCTACATGAGGTGTACCCATTTTATAAGGCATCATTTAAGCAAAACTAGTAGCACAAAGCAGCTGTGAGGCCGAATACTGGCGCTGTGAATAGTTGTGCTTTTAGACATGCAATAGGTGTCTGAATTAGCTAAAGACTTAGGTCTCAAGGTACCCAAAAAACCAAGCATATTATTCAATGACTCACAAAGTTGTATACAGTCTCTCTTAAAGGCGAATCTGTCAAGACCAGAACAAAGTATATAAGTCGCCATCAAAACATCAGACAGATGATTCAAACGGGACTCATGAAGGCAAGCTTCCTACCTTCACAGGACAATAAGGCAGACATCCTGACCAAGCCATTAACCTCTATAAAACATGAAAGAGGCGCAGAGTTGTTGGGTATAACTGATGCATCTCTGAAATAAGTCAGCCATGTTATGGAATGTAAGGCATACACTGAATTGATATATGTGTTATTGTAACCGTTAATGTGATAAATAAAAATGTGATGTAGGTTTTGCCAAGCATCTGGGAAGGGGTGTCAGGAGCTGAAAGTATAACAGCTGCATGGCAAAACCCTTGATTGCCTTAATGGACTGCTGAAGGACTAACAGCATTCACCTGTTAGCAGTCAGCCAAAGGGAATGACTAAGCATGATTGCATCAGCTATATAAGAGTCATGTGACCTTTGACTGTACTAGCCATAGGCTAATTAATGTATCATAGTGTATATAAGTAAGCTAACTCAGTTAAGCATGTTCCTTGCTGGGGACAGGACCTAAGCCGAAGGCTCTGTCCGTTTAAATTGTATATATTGTATCAATGCCAATACATTCTTTCTTTGCGTGAACTCCCTGGCTCCAGTGGTTATTGCCGCACTCTGTATATGCTCAGTTGCGCCTACTCTGTCAACTCGTGACACCACCATCATGTCACCATCTCAGAAAGACATCCAGGAGGGCAGACGAAAGTGGCAGCCAGCAAGAATAGAAGGGGAGACAAGGAGAGCATATGGAGTGGGGATGAAGCGCAGTGGGGAGCCAGTGGGGTGGAATGGAGGAAAGCAAAACTGAAAGTATGAGTAAGAACCAGGGGAAGCACAATTAAAAGTGGAGACAGTTGCAGACAGCAAGTGAAGGGGCTGGAATTTCCCTTCCACCCAAGCTCTTACAAGCCCCCATTTGAAATTATTGCACTGTTAGGAAGCAAGGCTGTGTGGTGGTGTGACTAAAGAGCATGGCTGAGCTCTGAGAATTCCCACTTACCCAGGAAATGGGTGCTGTGGCTGTGTTGTACAGTCCCTGTTTTGCATGCACATGATCTTGGGTTCAGGCTCCCTCATCTCCAGCCTGGGGATCTCAAATGGCATACTTTTCTCTTTCAAATGGCATACTGTCTGTAATGGCATTCTTTCACTTTCTGCTTCTCCAGCCTGGGGCTCTCAAATGGCATACTTCCTGTTTCAGGTTGCAGCATGTGTCAGGGGAAGACCTTTCTCCTCTAGAGATCCCGAAGGGCTGCAAGGTGGAGTGTGCTTTGGGCTATGGTCTGACAAGGCAACAGCAATACGTACACCTTGCATTGGGGAGGGACAGTTGCTCCACAGTAGTGCAATGGCTCTGATGAGGGAAATTTTAGTTCAAGTTCAAAGACCTTTATTAGGCATTAAAACATAGCAGAGCTAAGTAATCCAAATACAGTTTTACAAGATAAAACAGGTACTCCTGTTTCAAAAATGCATACATCAGAGCGAAAGAGGAGACCAGGAAATTATTTCGTAATAGTGAGCAAGAATTTGGCCACTATGTCCAATTGCTTGGGATTCTCTGTATTCAGAAGATAGTTCAATTTAAGATTAAAAAGGCTTGGATGGACCAGTAAGGGATCCCCTAAAAACAGGTTTGGTCTAAAATCGTTAAATTTTGGACAAACTAATAAAATGTGCTCCAATGACTTCTCAGAGGTTTGACAGTATTCACAGGTACGCTTTTGCTGTGAAGGTACCGTGAATCTCTCTGGGGGAGAGGTTAATGGAAATGTGTTGGATCTCGCTCTGGTCAATAGCCACCTCAGCTTAGGGTCAGACAAGATGTTTAAATATGCAGCTGTCTTGCATTAGGGAAATTTTAATTCAGTCCATTTCCGAGGTTCAATCCTTGACAGTGGAAGGATCTCAAGTAGCAGTTGCTGGGAGAGACCTGTCTTTGCCCAAGAGCTGCTGCCAGTCAGATTAGCCAAGACTGAGCAAACTCAGTAGCCTGGCTCAGCATACAGCTGCTTCATGTTTCTATAGAGCAGGGGTCCCCAAACTTTTTAAACAGGGGGCCAGTTCACTGTCCCTCAGACTGTTGGAGGGCCGGACTAAAAAAAGCTATGAACAAATTCCTATGTACAAATGATTGTAAAATGTTTGATTTCACCTTTCAGCCTTTCTGTCATGGTCTATTTTTAGAACAGTGACCAAAGTATGTCAAGTACAGGGTGGGCTCCAAATATTGTTGGGGAGGCTGTGGAATACCTTCCCCTGTAAAAAAAAAAAAAAAAAGCAGAACTTTCCCAATGAGGCATTCCATCTAACCCAGGATCAGGTATCTTCCTGGGTTCTTTCCTCCCTATCAGCCAGCGAGACATTCGCCAGCCTGGCTGATGCCAATGGGAGTGAGGCGGAACAGAAAGCCTGAGAGCAACACATGGAGGGAAGGGCGGAGCAGGCATTGCCACATGTAAGGTTTCCAACTCTGGGTCAGAAAATTCATGGAGATTTGGGGGGCCATCATGTAACTGCAATCAACAGCAGTTGGGGCCGGTTCCTCCTCTCCCTCGAGCCCCCACTGCACATGAATGGAGCCATCGCCGCCATGCCTGGCGGGCCGGATAAATGCCTTCAGGGGGCCACATTTGGCCCCCGGGCTGTAGTTTGGGGACCCCTGCTATAGAGCTTCCTGGAGACCTTGAACAAGGTGCTCTCTCCCAGGTTTTTTTGTGACATCAGAGAATCTAACACCTGTGCTTCTCTAAGCTTTTTATAGGAGGGACATAGATGAGACCACAAACTCTTGGCAAGCATAGCTTTTCTCTCTGCTGCGGCATTCAGAGGAGATAAGCTGAACTTGATGAAATTCTCCTTTCTGAGTACTATTAAAGGCAACTTGCCCACACCTGAACTTATCTCAAAGATAGCATGCTGTATAATTCTTTCCTTGCCCTACAGCAATATGAAGACAGGAAAGTACCTTTTCCCCTCCTCAAACCAAGGAGCAGAAAGGAAAATGCTCCATCTCTTCTCCACGTTTCAGCCCAGAGGCCTAACAGACAGGGAGCAGAAGCACCAAACTTGGGTACCACCAGATGGAGACTGAAAATTGGCATTGAGCTGTGACAAGGCAGCAGGTTGGAGAAGCCAGCCAAGACTGTCTCTTTCAGGAAATGCCTGTACACGTGAGAATCACATGCTCTCCAGATCAAAATGTCTCCGCTATGGAGTGGAACGTGCAGGCCTGATGAGTACAGGTCTGTTTCTCCCTAGTGCCCGCTAGTAGCCATGGCAGCTTTCAGAACTCATGTATCCAAAAAGGCAATGAACATGAATGGCGGCGGCCTCTTATCCAAGCAGGGCTAGTCTGCTTTTATGAACTGTCTAAAAGGCAGAAATTCAACAGGTGCAGTTTTCCACACTACAGAGGCACTGATGGGAAATTTCTCCGTGTTTCTTTTACCTTGAGAGCCTGCATTAGTACAATTGCATAAAACTGCCTGCCTCTCTGTAGCAGCTCTTGACTTCCTTAATAATTGTTCCTCTTTATTTTTAATCTCATCCTTAATTTTTACTTCATGTCTAAGTTTCTCTTTCTTCATTACCCTATTCTCTTTTATAGAAAAACCTCTCATATACTTTTTTAACGAGTCCCAAACCATTTCTAATTTAGCCTCTTCAGTCAAATTATTGTTCAGGAACTCTTTTATTTCTTTAGGGCCTCTTTGGGTAAGTTCTTTTTTACTTTTTTACTGCCTGTTTTATCTTTTCAATTCCATATTGTGGGGCAATGGTCTGATAATGTCTTAACATCAATCTTAATATTTTTAGTCAGGAGACCCAGGTCGCTTGTTCCTAAGCACATGTCTAGTCAAGACCAAGAATTATATTGTCTGGAGTAAAAAGTATATCCTTGGCTTCCTTGATGGTCTCTCATCTGTGTATTATCCAGGGGCCAGCCTGGCTTTGCTTCCAGGATCTGATGAGATTGGACAAGCTTGGACCCTCCAGGTTAACTATGCCCATTAATCCATTAAAGGGAACATTTTCCTCCAGGACATTTGGCAGCCCTGCTCACTTCCTTCCAATCAGTCAGCACCAGGAGGAAGTAATTGCACTGTACCTCTGCATAGCACCTGATCACAGTGCTCAGAGGTGGGATCCCCGTGCAGGAACTCACACAGAGACAAGGAGACACTCTTCTGGGGTTTGGAAATGGTAATTGAGTCAAGAAATACAGTTTGGAAAACAAAGATGTGCCTTGTGTGTGGACTGGATCTCTGGGCATCAGCCTGGGTTACTCAGTCAGAAGGATCTTCTGGACCCTATTCTTGCTTTAGAAGACACAGACCTGAATATAGCTTTTAGCCTCACTTAAGATGTCAAGAGCAACTTCTCTTTGTTCTCTGTGTCTTTCTAGAGTTTCAGCTTTAAGGGGTGGTACTAAACATGAAAACTCTTTGAGTTCAGTCTGTTATTTTTGCTTCCCAGACTGTGGCCGGGTCTCCGTAATATATAGAAGCAGTTTATTTTAGGAAGAAGGCCGACAGACGTGCTCAGCTGTATTTTAATACCTGCCACAGTTGCTTCCTACTCACAAAGAACCCTCAATGGCTTTGCTCTGATGGAGATAATGAACCGTGTCTGGGCTGTATCACTGCTGATTGTAGGTTGGAGCTCATCTGATATGTCATGCATGAAGAAATCTGACCTCTCAAGGTCAAAAGTAGAGCCATTAGCATCTAGCTTTCTATATGGAGGGAATTGTGAGACCCCTCCTGCAGGGCCAAATGATATATGTGTTTATTATTTTTTAGGGTTGCCAACCTCCCGGTGGGGCCTGAAGATCTCTTGGAATTACAGCTGATCTTCAGACTACAGAGGTCACTTTCCCTGGAGGGAATTGCAGGTTCAGAGAGGAACTGTATGAAATCACATCTCTAATGAGCTTCCACTCACCTTAGGCATCACCCCCAAGCCTCCAGGAATTTCATAGCCCAGAACTGGCAACCCTAAATATCCTGTGTCGGCAGCCCTAAATATCCTTTCACTCCCACTCACCAAAATGGTTGCATTTTACATGGGAATAAAAACCTATGATCATGCATTGAAAATGGGGATCCCTGCCTCCAGGTAGGACTTGGGAATCCCCTGGAATTACAGCTTGTCGTGATGGACGACAGGACAACCGTAGTGGATTTAAACAGGTTTATTTAAGTCTAACAATATGAACTATTAGAACAGTTAACAGCTAACAGAAGCTCTCAGTCTGAACTCTTGCGGGTCTCAGTTCCAGCTGCTTTTCTCGGGTCTCTTAACTCCGCCCATCAATTCAAATTCATAAAGACTTTCCATCTCAATCTCCAGACTACAGAGATCAGTTCCCTTGGGGAAAATGGCAGCTTTGCAGGGTGGACTCTGTGGTATCGTATCCCACTGTTGTCCCTGTCTTCCCCAGGATTCACCCCCAAATCTCCAGGAGTTGCCCAACCTGGGTTTGGAACCCCTACTCCATCCCGCACTGGTGGCCAGGGAGGACCTGGCAACTTCAATTAAAAATTCCCAAAGCTGCCAAACTGTACAGCAGAATGTCTGATGCTGCTTTTCTGTTGCTTCTGAGAGGGGAATGAGGCAGACACCGGCCCCTGGGGCCTTCTGGCAAGTCAGTCATAGCAGCAAAGATTTCAGATGTGGGAGTGAGTGGATCAGTTTTGCAGTGGAGTCCTAAAAGCTACATGCTCCTAAACCTACAGTCTTCAGTGGAATCAGGAGGAGGCCATCTTGTACTGAATTCCACTGTAAATGATATTTTGATTATTTTTGGATTGTAGTTATTGTTGGCACACACATTGGGCCCTGACCGTGTTAGGAGAAAGGCCGACTATATAAATTCCCAAAATGTTTTTAAAAAGAACCTTTAAAAGACAGCTGATAACTCATGAAAGTAACAATTGTGAAAGACTCCAAGCAATCAGCATTTAAAAGTACCATAATATAGAATAATTGTCACAGAAGATGAGGGTTGGTAACTTCCAGGAGGGGCCAGGAGATCTCAGGACCACGGAGATCCATAGAGATCAGTTCCACGAACCCCTGAAGAAAATGGAATCTGTGACATTATTCCCTGCTGAAACCCCTCCTGTGCCTAAACCACAGCATCCCCAGGATTCACCCCCAGCATATAATGCCACAGAGTCTCTCCACTGAAGCTGCCAATTTCTCCAGGGGAACTGGCTGCTGTTGTTTGGGGTCAGTTGTACCTCAAGAGAGATTTCCAGACACCACCTGGAGGATGGCAACCCTACTCAGTTCTCAATATCCAAGTGGGGGGCAGATTCAGACTGGGACTGGGACATGCAGGGCTTAAGCTTTCCCCTGGGGCCATGTTCTTGATCAGAAACAGGCCTGGGGAGCTACCATTGGTCCCAAACATAGCTCTTCAGCAGATTTTCATTTCTCCAGCCTGGAGCAGATATGTGAGAGACATGTGCAAATTTGACCTTTGGTTTGTTGGCTCTGTTTTGGTTTGTTGCTTCATGTTAATCTTTTAAACTGCACTTTGTAATTTTGATTTTAATCATAAACTGCTTCAGATCCTAACAAGCAGGGTAAGATATTTCCGTAAAGCTTAGTAAACATTGTGTGGGAAATTTGCACATCGTTGACTAGTGTTCCTTGGGAGTTGTGCCTTGTTAGCATCTCTTAACTTGCCTCTTCTTTCTTTTTCTCTGTCTCCTGCTCCTCCCAGGAAGTGATGCTGTAAGTTTAGGACCCCGTTTTTCACCATGATGTCCGGACTGCCAGAGGCCCTGAGCCGGCTGAGGGCAAATTCGCTCCGCAGCTGCTTCAGCTTTGCAGGGCCCTCTGAGTCCACCCTGGTGGCTGTGCCCATCAACTTCGATAGAGATGAAGTGAGAATCCTCAAGGTTTGCTTCCACAGCAACAGCTTCAACATGGGCAAGAACTTCAAGCTCGTGAAATGCACCGTCACCACCACGATCCAGGTGAGTGAAGCAGGCCTGACCATTTGGGTGCTGTGTGGTTTCCGGGCTGTATGGCCGTGTTCTAGCAGCATTCTGACCATTTATTTGGCACTTGGAAAAATGAGGTCAAAGCCTGGAGGATTATTTCTCCTGCAAAATACCCATTGCTTTGAGAGGCGGACTGTAGTTGGTAAAGACCTGAGTCTCAGTATGCTGTCCATACTCATTTAACCCCCAGAAATCCCTGCTGGTGATGGTGGGGCAGCCAGGGTTGCCAACTTCTAGGTGGTCCACTATCGCTCAAAATAATTGAGGGTTGGTGCAACAAGGATAAACTCAAACAATAACATGCACTCCTCCGGCTCACAGTAATACAATACTGTATGACTGTAAATTCTAATGTAATCAACCTCACAACTTGAGTAGTCTTCAGCCATCACATATTATACTTCATATCTATTGTTAAACATTATCTTCCAGTTATATATTCAATGCGATTCATACAAACATGTGAAAGCAACACCAAATTTCAAAATATCAAAATAATTTTTATCACAGAATCCCACTAGGCCAGGGGTAGGGAACCTGCGGCTCTCCAGATGTTCAGGAACTACAATTCCCAATTGGCCATGCTGGTAGGGGCTGATGGGAATTGTAGTTCCTGAACATCTGGAGAGCCGCAGGTTCCCTACCCCTGCACTAGGCTAATCAGCTGCCTGTGAAATCTTCCAAGCATAGTATCTGAAGACACATACCGTAAATGCTATAGGCATTAACTCTGACACATACCCTTAATATAATGCCTTACACTCACATGTAGTATCTTCCAGAATGTCTCTATTTCAGTTCATTCACATCTCTGAAGATCTCTCTAAAAGCATGCCTCTGAAAGCATTCTCTGTAAAATAATACAAAAGCCTAACGTAAGTATTCTAACTATAATTATCAAATCCAAAAATCAATATTCAAAAACAACAAATAACAAATAATCAATTACCAATTTGGACCATGGTCAAGTCATGATTCTCTCATACCCCATGTTGGTGTCCTTGAAGAAACTCTTGAGTTCAAATTCCCAAGTTGCTACACCTGTCTGCAGTTCAGTCTTACATGTCTTCGGTTTTCAAAATCTGTTACAATTTTTTGTGCATGTTGAAAAGTCTGGAAATTTCATAACTTGGAGGTAGAATTTAGGAAGAGTACTTGAGATGGTTTGCATAAAGTGAGCATGCACATGAGAGCATCTGGAAACATCTTGCAAAAAAGGACACATGGAAGAACATTCTCAGAGCATATGTATCACAGTTAATTTTTAATTCAAAGCCAGTATATATAGCTACTCCAAACAAACGTCAAGAAAAAGGAATTCTTGAAAGAGGCTGTTATGGGTTTTTTGGGCGGTGTGGCCATGGTCTGGTAGTTGATGCCCCTAACATTTCTCCCCCATTTGTGACTGGCATCTTCAGGGGCATGTCATGGTGAGATGTGTGCCTTGGAGAGAAACCCATCTCACTGTGATATGCCTCTGAAGATGCCTGCCGTAGATATGGGTGAAATGCTGGGGCCAAAAACTACCACACCACAGCCACCAGCGCAGCAAAACCACAACAGTCAGTTGATTCTGGCTGTGGAAGCCTTCAACAGTACAGTTCTTGAAAGCATTAATGTGCTGAACTAGTTGTGTATTCTCTCGAGTCCCATCTTCAAATGTCACCAGGCTTTTCTTCCAGATCTTTTCTTCCAGATGTCATTTTCTTGACCCTCATCTTCGATCCATCCCAGTTCCATCACAATTATGTTTTGCAGGGTGTGATTGAATTGGTCCTGCAGAGCGGGAGGATTGGTCCAGACATCCAGCTAGCCGAGTGCTATGGATTACGCCTGAAACATGTGAAATCCGATGAGATCCACTGGCTTCACCCCGACTTGACGGTTGGAGAAGTCCAAGAGAAGTACGAATGCCTGCACATTGAGGCCGAGTGGAGGTATGGAGCCTCCAACCCCCCACACCCCCCGCATGAAAAGGGAACAGTATCTTACTGGGCTGGTTTACAGAGTCATAAAAATTACTGTGTGCAATTCTATTTCAGCAATAGATGCGAAACATGAATAAATGCTATGTAATAATTGTTTTAAATGTTGGAGGGCGCACAGCAAGACCAACAAGAATCCTGCGGAGATCAGGTACAGGTTGCAGGCTTCTCTAAGGCTGTGCAGAGGTTAGATAGACTTCCCTGGCCTACAGACTCCCGTGTCTTTGTCCCAGAGCAATAAAATGAACTAAAACTGCAAAAGGGAAAAATACAGACTAAATGGTGCAAATAAGAGGGATTAGGAGCAGGTGTATAATTATATAAGCTGCAGAATCTGGCTTTTCTTTGCATAGGATTTGTATTACACAGAATTTCAATGTAGTGGTAAAATTTAATTTTTAAACCACAGTATCCAGGCCCTACTTTCTCTCACTAAATGACTTAGTACCATGTTCCAATTCAATGTGGGTATTGCACTCACAGAAAAAGGTGGGGGGAGACTGGAATTGTACCTCCTTGGCATCTTTATTGGCAGTTCCACCCTAACATTGAACCTGTTTTCCTCTCTTAACTCCTAAAGCAAAATACACAGGGTTCTTTAGGTATATTGACCTAAGGACAGTATCACCCTTCACCACAGAGATCTGTGGCCTACAGTGACTCCTGTTTTGGCGAGGTATGTGTCCCCCTAGTTCAGGTATCTGCAACCTGCTGCTCTCCAGATGTTCATGGACTACAAATCCCATCAGCCCCTGCCAGCATGGCCAATGGGCCATGCTGGCAGGAGCTGATGGGAATTGTAGTCCATGAACATCTGGAGAGCAGCAGGTTGCAGACCCTTGCCCTAGTTGTATTCTATACCTACAGAAGGTATCTTAAACAACTTTTTTCTGTTCTTTCAGGTATGACCTCCAGATCCGCTACCTCCCTGAAGACTACATTGAGCGCTTCCAAGAGGACCGGACCACACTTTTGTACTTCTACCAGCAGGTTGGAGCCACTGGGCTGATAACTTACCTGCTCCACTGCCCTCAGATTCATCCCAGCCGGTGGAGCACTATTGACTTTTCCAGTTCTTTGCCCTCTTTCTTCCACACTTAGGAGTAAACCTTTCTTCTGCTTGCACAGCAGTTTCTGTTCATTTCAGTGAGGTTTCATTGGATTGGGTGGGCTCCTGGGATTTATCTGACTTATTTCCTCCACCTTCCCCAATAACACTGGCCCTTTCCCCACTTCCCTTAAGCCCCGCGCTACTCGAGGAGAGTAGCGCGGGGTCCCTCGGCACTCCCCACTTAGAGGGGCAGCGACAGCGCAGCCGCCCCGAAGCTGCTGCTGTCGTGCCCCTCAGCGCGCAGCATCCCAGGCGCTCTTCTCAACGGCGTCGTGGGGACGGCCGGGCGCGCGCCTGGGGTGCTGAGCGCTGAGAACAGCGCGCGGCATAGAGGGGAAGGACGAAAGTGGGGAAAGGCCCACTGATTTTCTTTTGGCTGTCTCCAAAATTAGAAAATACTTCTCACTAGGGTTTTTTCCCCCTTTGTAACCATGATGACATGGAATGGAGAGTTTTGAGAGGTGTAGTTCCAGAATCTGGTCACAGAGCTTTCAATCCAAAAAGCATCTAACAACCTGAGTTTAAAAAGGGGAGAGGGAGTTCCAGTCCCTGTGATTACAAAGCATGGAAGGACACTGAAAATGTCTGAGGATTGTTCGAAACACATTTGAGAATGGTTAATTTGGGGTGGGTCTTTCCCTGGTCCATCTTCCTAACTGACCTCTTTGAAATGCGGTTTCTTGGGCCAAGCTGCACCTGGGGGCATTACTTTTCATTCATTCATTTAGCCTTTATTTGGCATAAACAGTATTTTTAAAAAAGCATTACTGTGCCCCCCTTCAGCTCCCCACACCCCCCCTTTCCTGGCTCCCTGCCCCATTTATGGGAGTCAGGGAGCCAGCAGGGAGGCCAGGGGAGGACGGGGCTCAGGGGACAGGGCTCGGACTGGTACTACAGCAGGAGACTGGCTCCTGGGCCGCACACTGCCGAGCCCCTCCCCTCCCCCCCGGCCTTTCCCCAGTGTGCAGGCCGCTTTCTTCCCTCCCCGGGCCCTAGGGAGGGCAGAAGCCAACCTGCAGGGAGGGTAGGGAACGACAACTGCCCGCTGCCTTCCCCCCCACCTCCCTGTACAGGCTGGCTTCTTCCCTCCCCAGGGTCTGCAGAGAGGTTGGCGTGCCGCAGCGGGCAGACCAGGCAGGCGCCGCAGCTTCCCACTGCCGCGCCTGCCCCCCCACCTCACTGCAGGGAGGGTGGGGGCGGGGCTTGGCGGTGTGGACCCAGGGACATGGGATACCCATGTTCCCATTAGCAGTATGCCGTTGCCTGTTTCTTCTTGTTGTTCTGGCAAGGGGATGTAATACCAGAAAGAGTTCTGTCTCATTTATTTGTTTGTTTGTCTCTTTGCTTTTAACCTTTCAGCTCCGGACTGAGTACATGCAGCGTTACGCTAGCAAAGTGAGCGAGGGGATGGCCCTTCAGCTAGGCTGCCTGGAGCTCAGGTGTGTACTTGCTGCGTACCTGGTTGCATCCTGTACAAAGATGTAGATGTAGGAAATGCGTGGGCTCTTTTCAGTAAACCTCCACTCAAGCTGAAGCACATAACCAAAACAGGAAGAAAACGTTTGTGAAATCCATACTGGACTAGAAGCGGGGCCTGCGTAAAGCCAGAAGCTGTTAAGGGAGTTACAAATCACTCCGATCTAAAACTGCACAAGTATTTGAGTCCGGAACCATCCTGTGGTCTGTTTTTATGATCTTATGTTTTTACGTGGGATTGGGTTTTTTTTAAATGATGTATTTTACGTAATGTCTTTTAGTTCTTTGTTTTTGTTATTGTTATTTTGTAAGCTGCCTTGGGCTGGTTCTTAGAGAGGTGGCATAAATATATTCTAAATTCTATTCTATTCTATTCTAAATAAATAAGTTGCAAACCAGCCATCATCTGGCAGGCTGTGTTTTAAGGCAATTTTAGACATGTTACACAAGCCCGTGAATCTCAGGCCACTTCCATTGTGCTAGTGGTCTGATCTGTAGCTAAGCATAGTAACTCTTGAGCAAGCTGATATGGGGAGGTTTACAAACGAGGGCACGTGTCTGAACATGCTTTCAGATGGATATTCAGTTCAAAACAAAGGAGATATCCTTTGCATCTGGTCAGAGATCTGAATGTGCATTCCATAGAGGACAATGGGGAATATCTGTGTTACAGGGGGCCAGGATTCAGTGGTAGAGCCCCTGCTTTGTACAGGTTCAATCCCTGGCATACCTAACTAAAAAGGGATCAAGAGGTAAGAATGATCTCTGTCTGAGATATCCTGGAGAGCCACTGCCTGTCAAAGCAGACAATACTTACCTTGATAGACCAGTGGTCTTGGCTCAGTGTAACACTGAATACCAATTGATATCTGTAGTTTCCAAGAGGAAGGTTTTGCAAAATATTCCAGCCAGAAGCTGATGTTTAATCTGGGGTCCTGTTTGCATTTAACGAGACAGATTGCAGAAGTGATGAGGCACTATACTCAAAAAAGGACCTTTAACTGCATATGGCTCCCAGTGTTTTATTCCTGCAGAACATCTACTCCTCTCCTTCCTAGGCTATCTACTCCTCTCCTTCCTAGGCTACAGAGCTGTAGTGAGGAGGAACTGTGCCCGGGGCATATGTGTGCCCTGTGCCCCCACCATGCCCCAGAACACCCCCGCCACGCCTCTGCACCAGCACGTGCCTGGTGCAAGACACCTGCCCCCCGTCCCCTGAGCGCTACGCCATTGCTAGGCTATGCTTTGTCTTGTATATTAACTCACTTTAAGTATGAAGATTTCCATAAGCAGTACTACCTGCGTTGGCTCCCTTTTTTGGAGAGAACGGTGAAGGCGTCAGATGTTTTTGTAATATTAATTTTACTTACAAATACACAAAGGAGAGCCACAGGCAAAGAGAGGTAAAAGAGACATCCCACATTCCAGGTTTGTTTAATTAAAAGCATTTGGTTCTCTTTCAGCCAAGTCATTACTTTGTCCCTTTGCTTCTCTTTCTGTTTTCCCCCAAACTCAAATATTTTTGTCCTAGGCTGTACCTTCCACAGTGGGTCACTTTGGGGTAACCTGTTGTGAGAAACCTATTCAAAAGCATCAATTTTATAACAATATGTGTATGTTTTTTGTAGGAGGTTCTACAAGGACATGCCTCACAATGCCCTAGACAAGAAGTCCAACTTTGAATTCCTAGAGTATGTACAATGATGTTCTTGTATTAGTTTGTGATTCAGTTTCTATTTTCTTGAATCTATTTTATCACATCTTGAATCTCTTTGATTACATCTTGAATGTGTAAATGAAACCTGTTATCCCAATCTTCTTCAAAATACCTCAGGGCAGCAATCATTGTTCTTCCTTCCTCCATTTTGTTTTCACATCCACACAGTGGGGTCAATTATGGGAGTGCATGACTGTCCCCAGATCACCCAGAAAGCTTCATGGGCTGTAGCTCAGTGGTAGAATATCTTCTTGGCAAACAGAAGGTCTCAGGTTCAGTCCCTAGCATCTTCAGTTAAGGCACTGGATGATGGGAAGGACCTCCACTTGAGATCCTGGAAAGCCACTGTCAATCTGAGGAAACAGTAGTGTCCAATGGTCAGATTCAGTAGAAAGCAGCTTCATGTGTTCACATGAACCTGGGTTTCCATTTTATTAACAAAAAGATATTTTATTTTAAAAAATAGTAAAAAAAACCCCAAAAATAAATAAACGTGAACAAATAACAATTTTACGTGAATAAACGTGAACAATAATAATAATAGGAACAATAGTAATACATTTTAGAACTGATTATATGAAATGAATCAGCATTTATGGTTGTGTCATATTAAGAAAAATAAATTCACATTTTAGTTGTGGTGGGTTTTCTGGGCTGTGTGGCCATGGTCTGGTGGATCTTGTTCCTAACGTTTCACCTGCATCTGTGGCTGGCATCTTCAAAAGTGTATCAAAGACTTCCCTCTGTGATACACCTCTGAAGATTCCAGCCACAGATGCAGGCGAAACGTTAGGAACAAGATCCACCAGACCATGGCCACACAGCCCAGAAAACCCACCACAACAGTTGAATCCGGCCGTGAAAGCCTTCAACAATTCACATTTTGTTTCATCACATTTTTGGCACGCTTGACGTATAAGGTTGGGAGGGCCGTTTCCTGATTTTGACTTGAAAAGAATCTCTTCTCCCTCCTCTCCTGCCATGGAACCCAGGAGGCACAATTTCCCATGATTCCTAGTGCCCCTATGTGCTTCCTTACATGCTCATGGTAGCATGCAAATCCTAATGCCAGTCTTTCTTCAGGGCCTGCCCATTTTTTCCCATTGGAAAATTAAAGAAAAAGTGGCAGTAGAAAGGATTTTCATTGGACAATGTAGTAAAGTCAGTGGGAAGAATCCGATTCAAACTGGCCTCAGACTGTTAGTGAGTTCTGTTGAGTGGAGGGCAGGGGTGTCATCAGATTCTGATTTAGGATTCCACACTATCATATTTGAACACTGACATATCTATTTAAAAGAATCTCAAGTCACAGGACTAAGGGAGGAGCATTTGTGGCTCAGAACCTTGAAAGTCACATCTAGTCAGAGCAAACCACATCAAACTGATAGGGACAGGCTCAAGTTGACGGAGGCTCAGAAGATGTTCACAGATAAGCATTTTCATTTTGTTTCATGTGCTAGTTTTCAGTCCCCTCTCCCCATCTGCTAATAATCCAATGTTCACAATTTGAGTGATGTGCATGTTAAATATGAACCTGATCTCTGTGAATTTGCTTTCTCTTTCAGGAAGGAAGTGGGGCTAGACCTTTTCTTTCCACGGCAGATGCAGGATAACTTGAAGGTGAAGGATTTTATTTCACTGCTGTGTATATGTTATATAGAAAAAAAAATATGGAGCCTATGGCCTTTAGGAAAACCAATGGTGTCCCTAGAACTCTGGTGGTTCTGACTTTTGGTGGTTTTTAGGGTACTTTTAACAAAGGATTAGACAAATTGATGAGGAATAAACTCATCAGTGTCTATTACCCATGATCCCCTCAAGGTCAGAGGCAGTCTGAATGTGTGCTGTGAGTAGGGGGTGGGGGAGACAACGTGAGAAGACCTTGGCCTCTGTAGCTTGTTTGTAGATTCATTGAATGTGTTTGATTGACAACTGTGAGAAACAGGATACTGAACTGGTCGGATACTGAACCGGTCTGGTTCAGCAGGGCTACAGCAGGCAGACAGTTAGCACTGAACATTACCAGATGCTGAAGGAGCTTGTCTTATGCTTGACGCACCAGGGACAATATGGAAACTCGGCACTTGCTGGTTTTTGTAATTGAATGCCACTGGGCATGGCCAAGTGCAGTGGAGCATGCTTATTTCCCACAACTGGCATCAGCTGATAAGCATGTATTTCTTTTGCTGCACTGACCAGTTAGTGTTTTGGCTTCACTTTGAAAAGGGAAGAATGAAGAAGAGTCTTTTCCCAAGCATAGGGTAGCCAGTCTCCAGTTGGGGCCTGGCGGTTTTTTGGCATTACAACTGATCTCCAGACTAAGATACTGGCTCCCCTGGAGTAAGTGGCTGCTAGGGCTGCTCTATGGTAACATTCCCTGCTGAAGTCCCTCCCAATGAAGTCCGATTCCCAGCGGTTGGCAACCACACCCAAGCAGAACCTGTGCTGCACATACCTGTGCTGTTCATGCTTTTGTAGTTCTGCTGTAGTTCTACACAACTTGGGGGGGGGTGTGTTCTCAGACCAGCCATCTTAAATGGGGGCTTTTGGTTTACTATTTTTCTTCACCCTCTCTGTTGTCTTTGTGCAGCCTAAACAATTCCGCAAGATGATTCAGCAGACATTCCAGCAGTATGCCCTTCTGCGGGAGGAAGAGTGCATTATGAAGTTCCTTGGAACACTCTCCACTTTTGCCAACATTGACCAGGAAAGCTATCGCTGTGAGCTAATTGTGAGTATCTAACAGCCTAGCTGGTTCCAGTGCTATGGAGTTCTCACTGTCTCTTCTTCTAGCCTTCCTGGCAAGATTCAAGGAACCAGCTTAGATCTCATAACCCAGTACCAGTCTCAATGATCCTCACCTCTTCTGAATAACAGTGGGCAATATCGTCAGCCTGGCTTCCCTAACCTTGTGGATGCCACCATAAAATGGCTGCCATGAGGTGCCATGGCCAATCAGAATGTGCTGAGAGGTTGCAGACCAAGCTTGCTATGATGCAGGCAATTGCTCCTGTCTGGGTTGTCCCTGCAGATACAACGTGATGCCTCCTGGACTCTTCTGAAGAGCCCCCTGCTATTCCAGGAGTGGCTAATGTATTGTTGAAGGCTTTCACGGCCGGATTCAACTGGTTCTGGTGGGTTTTCCGGGCTATGTGGCCGTGTTCTGGTCACCACACAGCCTGGAAAACCCACCAGAACCACAAGGAGTGGCTGTTTGTTTTGGGGAAGGGGTGCTTTGCAAAAGAAGCATTAGGTAACCCATTAGTGGGTGCCATGATGCTCATGGTCATCATATTTGGATCCCTGCCTTAGGTCTGCTGTCTGCCTTTCTGATAGCTTTCTCTCTCTTCCTTTTTCAGCAAGGATGGAATATTACAGTAGATCTGGTGATTGGGCCTAAGGGCATCCGGCAGATGACCAGTAAGGAAACCAAGGTATGTTGTTCAGACACACTCCTAAAGAACAGAATTCATTCTTTCTTTCTTTCTTTCATTCATTCATTCTTTCATTCATTCTTTCATTCATTCTTTCATTCTTTCATTCATTCATTCATTTATTCATTCATTCATTCAATAGTCTGCCTTTCTCACTGAGACTGACGACAGGGTTTTTTCCTGACCCATGCAGCTGACATGTAGGGTTTTCAAGGCAAGAGATGTTCAGAGGTGGTTTGCCATTACCTGCCTCTGTGCAGGGACTCTGATATTCCTTTGGTCTCCCACCTAAATACTAACTAGGGCTGACTTTTCTTAGCTTTTATGATCTGGTGAGATTAGGCTAGCCTGGGCTATCCAGATCAGGCAAGACAAGAGTAGCCTGGGCTATCCAGGTCAGACAAGAGTGTAACACAATGCAGTCAAATAGCATCAGAGATCTAATCAGCAATGTGATAGGACAAGGATTACAAAAATTAGACATAATGCAAGAAATTATCAGACACGATGTGTTAAACAGTGCAAAAATGGATTTGGTAGAGAACAATGCAGTAAAAGCAGGGTACTTCATACCATATATAGTGGTAGTTTTTGCGTGGTTTAGTAAATATCATGAGCAGTTGAGCAAGTTGTGTTGAAGCAAAACATTTTCCCAAGGGTTGTATGTGACATAGTAGTTGGTCTAGTACTGGGGATACCTGGGTTCAAATCTATACCATTATGAAGCTCATTGTATAAGTGTAGACAAGTCAGTTTTGTGTGTGAATAAAGTTGCAACTAGAGAATAATAGGTGTTACCCTACGCTCTTTGGCGGAAGGGCAAGATTAAAATGTGGTACATAAATTATTTGTGGCAGGACTGCCAAGGGACAGTACAGCATAAATTTAATTTTTAAATTTGTAAATGTATTTTATTACTATCATAAGCTGATTGTGTTTTATAGGAAGAAAGAAGCACAAATTTTAAATTAATTGATAAATGCTAGAATCCAAACAATTAGGAGATATCAGTCAGGAACACTGACTGTCTGTCATGCATCGATCACTGCATGGGACTTTATATTTCATCACCTTTTGATTCCTTACAGCCCACGTGCCTGGCTGAGTTCAAACAGATCAAATCCATAAAGTGTTCACCTGCGGAGGAAGGCAGAGCCCTGTTGCAGCTTGGACTTACCGGGAACCCCCAGGTAAGATGGAAATCCTGCTTGCAAAACAGAGATCTGTCTCTGTCCAAGGTACGGTCTGGTGCTTCTTATTCCTTGTCGAGAAGGATAAGATATAAACCTAGAAATAACGGGAGGGAGGATAAGTTTTTTCCCTTGCAATAATCAGTTGATTGGGAAGCATAGTTGACTCAACACCCACTTTTTCTACCAGTTAATGAAATGGTTAACCAAAGGGAAAGACTATAGTTTGTTAGCAGAAGTTGAATTGAAACCTGAGAAACTCAAGCTACCAGATCTCTAGTAAAGGATCTGTGGAAATCATCCTTCATACTTTCTTTTCTGTTTCCTGTAAGATAAATACAAAATAAGGCTAAGGCCTATGGTGCAAAATAGGTAAAAAATAAGTATTTATTGCTCAGATGAAATCTGCTATGCGTTTTGCCCAAGAGGTTTATTGGGGGGACTCTTTGAGTCTGGCAGTGGTTTTCAAAGAAGAGTATAAGTTCAGTAAATAAAACACCACCTGGAACCCTCGCCCTGATACTTTGGATAAGTTGAGGTTTGTCCCCAGCAGAATAGAAGAATGTACATTTAGTCTTCATGTGGAATTCAAATCTATTCAAATCTAGCATATGTATTGTCAAAGATTTTCACGGCTGGATTCAACTGGTTGTGGTGGGTTTTCCGGGCTGTGTGGCCGTGGTCTGGTAGATCTTGTTCCTAACGTTTCGCCTGCATCTGTGGCTGGCATCTTCAGAGGTTTATCACACAGGGTCTAGTGAGAAGGGAAAGTCTAGGAAGAAGATCTATCAGACCACGGCCACGCAGCCCAGAAAACCCACCACAACGAAATCTATCATAATTGTTCATTTTTTTTAGTAGAGTGAATTGGAATAGAAATGCACAAGACATTTTGAAGCTTTTCTCTGAGGCCACAAGATCTAGAACAGTGATGGCGAACGTTTTCGAGACCAAGTGCCCAAATTGCAACCCAAAACCCACTTATTTATCGTAAAGTGCCAACACAGCAATTTAACCTGAATACTGAGGTTTTAGTTTAGAAAAAACAGTTGGCTCCGAGGCATGCATTACTCGGGAGTAAGCTTGGTGGTAGTCGGTGGCTTTGTTTTGAAGCAACTGTGCAACTCTTCCAACGGGTGAATCACGACCCTAGGAGGGTTTACTCAGAAGCAAGCCCCATTGCCAGGAACTGAGCTAACTCCCAGGTAAAGGATTGCATTTTAGTTCTTTGCATGAAAATCAGTGGGGTTTAACAGCACTTATCAGGGTTACCTGCACTGCCTCCCCAAAACTAGGTCTTAGGTTTAATGCTAATAATCAAGCCCAGCGGCCCAGGCAAGCTTAGATGTGTGTGTGGGGGGGCAACTCTGTATGCGCGTGCCCACAGAGAGGGCTCTGAGCAGGGGCGTAACGAGGCAGCCCTGGGCAAACTGTAGCCCTGGGCAAAACCTGAGTTGGATGCCCCCCCCCCCGCCCCCCATGGGCGGCCACTCCACCACGACCAAATTTTTTTTGCACCAGGACATTGGTGCCTGCAGGGGGTGCATTTTTAGACATATCAGCACCAATACCCTGAAATTTTGGTGCCGATACATCAAAAAATGCACCCCCTGCAGGAACATCCTAGAAATTTGCCCAAGAATCTTTGTTCTGCATTGAGTTTTGTGCATTGCTGTCAATGGGGGTTGCAGGCTGTGTGTGTGTGGGGGGGGGGGACATTTCTGAAGGCACAGTCTCAAAACTTTCAGGGTTTCATCAGGAGACTGCCCTAATGATACCCCCCCAAGTTTGGTGCAGTTTGGTTCAGGAGGTCCAAAGTTATGGACCCTCAAAACTGTAGCCCCCATCTCCTATTAGCTCCCATTGGAAACAATGGGGGATAGGGGCACCCCCTTTTGGAGTCCATAACTTTGGACTCCCTGAACCAAACCGCACCAAACTTGGGGGGTAGCATAAGGACAGTCTTCTGATGATACGCTGAAATTTTGGTGCCGCTAGCCTAAAAAATGCGCCCCCTGCAGGCCAAAACCACTAAAATACCCAAAAACGAACCCAGCATTTTGATGCCCCCCACAAGGTGATGCCCTGGGCAGCTGCCCACCTTGCCCAATGGACATTACGCCAGTGGCTCTGAGTGCCACCTCTGGCACCCGTGCCATAAGTTCGCCACCACTGGCACCCGTGCCATAGGTTCGCCACCACTGATCTAGAAGCTTGTTTTTTTAAAAAATAAATAAAGAGAAGCTGAGATAACACGGGAGGCATAACTGTACAACAAATGTCAGGTTTTGCGTCTATAAGTCACCCTTGCTGAATAAGCATGACTTTGACATTTAACCTGTACAATATAGGGCTTGTTTCTTCTTCAGCTGACTGCAATTTAGAACAATAAAACAGCTGGTCCTTAATGTAAGATTTCTTACTTTTTTTACTCGTAGTGCTGATAGGGATAAGGAACATGTTTGCTTTGGAAGCTGTCTTTCTGGGCTTGACCGTGTAAGCCACAAAATGTGTGGGGGGGCGGGGCTTATTGAGCACTAGCGCATCAGTTTGAATTTGGAGGGCCCATACATGCCTGATATGCTGCCGGTGGGCCACACGAACAGTTTGAACAGACCTAACCCATGTGCTCTTTTCATTCTGAAAAAAAAATCACCCATTCCTTTTGCTATCTGGCAGTCCCTGACGATCAAGACATACTCCCTTGCTGAGGCAGAGAACATGGCTGACTTGATAGACGGTTACTGCAGGTTGCAGGGAGGCTTAGAGGACGGCTCTCTCATTATCCGTCCAAACAGAGGTGAGCTTCCTTCAGTGTTGTTTATTTATATCCCGCTTTCCCCAAAAAGATACTAACGAGGCAAGAAAAAAATGCAACAGAAACAAACAGGAAAAGGGAAGAGGAGACTTCTGAGGCCAACCAAGCAGAACAAGTCTGGAATGGAAATTCTGGAGTCGATTTCTTCTATTTCCAACCTAGACTGCATATTTATATGCTCTAGATCTGATGTTGTTGTTGTTTTACCAAGGCCCATTTAATGGATGCCGTAGGATTAACAAGTTGTCAAGAATCAAATTTTGACAATACTTAATGGGTTTTTAAAAAAAAAAATTAATATAATTTAAGGAATAGCATTAAATTATAAAATTGAGATGGGGGAAATAATAAAATTCAAACATTTCGAGTTTGGCCAAAATGTTGTGCAGTTGTTTTGAATTTAGGTAGTTACAGGCAGCTATCCAGGGCAACCATTTTTACAGGTAATGGTTCATTTGTTGCAGTGGATAAGGGGGGGGGGGGGACCTTTCTACTGACATCCCTGCATGAATGTCTGCTTCCAGCCCAAGTAGCCAAAGGGAAGGGAGTGTAAGTTAGCCAGGATATAGACATGGCATCCCATCACCAGCAGAATGAATGAGTTGCAACTGCAGAAGCCTCCTGAGATTTTAAGTGCTCTCCTGATGTACATTTTCTTCCTTCTTCACAGAGAATGAGAGGATCAGCCTGCCTCAAGTCCCAATACAGTAAGTCAGATGGGTATTGCCAGATCCATTCTGTGTTCACGCATGGCCAAGCCTGGCCTCTCAAGTCTTGACCATAAACAGGGAAGCAGGAAGACAATCCCTCACCTGGCCACCAAATCACTTTTCCAGATGCTCGGCTAAAAACCAGTGCTTTGATTCCCTGAAAAATGACCTTCATTCACTGTGGAAAACAAGCCTGGTCCCTCAAGTCCTGTAAGCCATGGTAACCACGTGGAACTTCTAGGTTCCAAAGTATTCATCTTCTGAGGTCCAGATGCTGGTAGCAAACTAGAGGGGATGGCTGTTGCCTTCAGGTCTTATTTGAACTTCCAGGAGGCACCTGATTGCCACTAGTGGAAACAGCATACTGGGCTAATCTATAGTCTCCTCCAAGGAGCAGTTCTTATGTTCTTACATACCACAGCCTTATTCCAACTCCAAACAGTCCACTTTAGAAACTCCAAACAGTCCACTTCAGAAATCTCCCATGGGAAACCCTCTAGAGTCTAAACACACACACCTGTGGACAGGGAGAAAGATTTCCTTGTTTTGCATCAGCCTGTCCACAGAAGAAAGATCATGTGCTGTTTGCAGTGACTGGAATTAGGGGATAGGGCAGAAGATGGGCAAATCCATATATGTATTCCTGTTCCTCTTTCTGCCCTCAGGCACATAGAAGACAGAAAGTCAACTCTGACAGACAGCATCAGTGGAGGTGAGTTGTGGGGGGGGGGGTGTCTCCCCTTCTGCTATACAGTTAATGGAATTGGGGTAGATGGCTCTTGGATTCCAAATTGAAGAGTTCTGAATGTCCCATTGGCTAGCATGGCCTTAAGTTGCAAGTACAGCTTGCATCCCTCTTTAGTGATGGACACCAGTGCAGAATTTGGAGCAGAATATTGGGGAGCAGCATAACCTGCTGAATATGAGACAAGAAGTTGAAAGTGCTGCTTGAAGGGGGTGGGGTTGTTAGTGAAAGGTAATCGAATTGGTGCTTTTCTCCCACAGATTCAGATATTTATGCTGAGATTCCAGATGAAGCTTCCCGACCCAAATCTGGAGGTAGGTGCTGTCCCCTTAATATAAACCCTGCACCTCTGCGGTTCAGTATAAGTGGACATGATGCCAGAGAATCACAATCCGGATTTAAAAATCAGGATTGTGTTTTTAAAAAATCTACTTGCAAACCTTGAGCTTCTTCTGTCAAGACTGGGGGAGAAACTTCTGACCTTGGGGGGTGTGTGTGTGTTATTGAACCCCTTCCCCTGTTGTCTCTTCAGTGATTTAAAGTGTCGCATCCAAGGTAGATGTGGAAAAATTACAGCTCCAAGCTCCTGCACATGCCTCCTCCCCCACTCAGAGCTAACGGCAGGTTTGAAAGAGTATTTTAAATCACATCCATACCTGAAGTGAACACAAGACATTTGCATATGAGTAAAACTGGTTTATTAATGGCTGATCAACATCAGACAAAAACTGTCCTAACTTTCAGGCTGAGGTGCTGCATATAAAATGGCCCAATTCAGCTACTGATGTTTTAGGGAAACTTATATAGGACCAAACATGTCCATATACAGAGCCGAAAGGTATTAAGCCTCATCTCTCTCCCACAGTGTTCACCACCAATAACTAATCGCTTGGTCGATAAGCCCTCTCCCCACACCAGCAAATAATAGGCTCTTTTCGGAATGGCCCTTCATCCTTGGGTGGCTCAAGATATTGACTAGTTAGCCATACCTGTACCGTAATCACTCACATTATTCCTACCCTCTATACTATAGGTACCAACTAAGCAATTATTTCGAATATATAATACTATGGCTTGAAATCATTTGAAGCAGGGAAGAAGAGGTTCCCTTCCGCATTCATCTGAAGGAAAGCCCCCCAAATCTGCTGTATGGTTCAAGCCTCCCCTTAAACCCTGTTCTGAGTGCTGATCACAACTGCCACAGAAATAGACGAGCCGGAGGGGCTTTGCCCTATTTGTTTAAGGTTGGTAGATTCCATGACTGACCGGCCACGCTACCCAGACTTTAAAGTTCATGTCTGGGGTGAGACCACGTACAAAACCAGAGGACTTCACTTCTGTTTAATAAATCAAATAAGTTTATTGATTAGAGAGCGCAAAGGATAGACTCTCAAACAAGGAACAGGCATATACAATAAGCTTCTAGCTGCTAAATAAGCATTCTGCCTAATCCACTAACCACAGGTGTCAAACTCGCGGCCCTCCAGATGTTATGGACTACAGTTCCCATCATTCCCTGCCAGCATCATGCTGGCAGGGGATGATATGTCAATCCATCTGGAGAACTGACTTACTGCTCTAGCAAACAACCTGCTTCTCCCAGGAGGCCATCAGTGGTTCCAAGCAAACCAATAATGTCCTCAGGCTTTCTTGAAAATGGGGACTAGCACAAAAAAAGGTTGCCAACAGCCTGGAGAAAGAAAATGTTCTGCCCCTTAAAAAAGCTAATATATGGAAACAGCGGCTGATGCTTTTCATGGCAGAGAGGTTACCTCATTAAGCCTCCATTAAGTAAGCAGGGCACTTTTTTCTCCAAGCTGTTGGCAACCTTAAGCTTCACATACTAGTCCCACACTGTAAGTTAGAGAATGATTCCATGGGTTTTATATGTATAAAGCTGGAGCAGAAATAAAATGTAGAATCTATTTGTGGACTCAGAGGCTCCTTCTGCACATGCAGAATAATGCACATACAATCCACTTTTACAATGGTTTGCAAGTGGATTTTGCTGTTCCGCACAGTAATATCCAGCTTCAAAATGCATTGAAAGTGGGTTGAAAGTGCACCATTCTGCATGTGCGGAAGGGGCCAGAATGAGCCCAAAACACCTTTATTTCAACAGTGGCCCTAATGGCTTATTTTCTTGGCCAGCAGTGCCGTACATGATCTCTCGGGAAGATGTGGTTCTGGGCCGGATCCTGGGAGAGGGCTTCTTTGGAGAAGTCTATGAAGGCAGTTACACTAATGAGGTGAGTTCAGAGCAGATGTCCCCCAGCACCAAACAGTCCTGATGCGTGGGAGAGGGTTTGACATGGCAGATAGAGGCTGTGGTTCATCCCCCTCAGTCTGATAAGGAAGAATTGCTGGTAAACAGACTTTAAATCTAGACCTTCTGTCTTCCTGCCCCTTTATTTGGTGAGAGGGGTTAAGAGGCCAAATGAAATTATTCTTGTTTTGGAGCCCTAGGAGGAAAGGCCAGAAGATTGGAGCTTTTAACTGTGCAGGGTGGGGAAAACAACTAAGACAGGGGTGGGAAGAGACAGCTTCAGTAGAGTTTTGGAAAACAAATCACGATGCAGAGAAAGTAGATAGAGTTTGGCCCTTTCCTCACAGCAAAGCTAAAGCAGGTTGCAGCCGGGATAAATGAATCCAGCATGGCCCTGGGCCGTTCACATAGCTGGCCGCCTCATAATTAGCTTAAGCAATTATTGGCTGGAAGCATGCCTTACATGGGCGTGTCTTTCTGTGCCACCTCCTGTCAATGCGTTAGCTCTGCAGGCATGCACAAGTGAATCTCCACGGCCATGCTGTCTGATGTTACGACCCTTTGCACCTGTGCGCCTATGGAGATGGGCACCTGGAAAAATTTTTTAAAGAAACACACAGCCCAAAAAAGCGCCTCCCTGCCCAGCTGTTCGCTCAAAAGCAGATGCAACCTGGGATTTAAAAAAAGAATTGTGGATAATGCAATTCTTGAATAATCCGTTTTGGGGGAAATAACAAGGGGCAGACTCACATTAGGGGCAGGAACCATGCAAAGTTCCCACCCACAACAGATTTTTTACTGTTGTTATGCCAAGTTTATTGGCCCGTACAGAAAGGACCTTTGTTCTCCTCCTCTCCAAACAGTAGAACTCCATGTTGCTTAATAAAATTGATGGGCTGGAAGAAAGGAAATACTTCTTCACAAGGCACACAATATGCTTCTGGAACATGCTGCCACAAAAATTGGTAATAGCTGCATGGGGCTGAAGAGGGTCAGGAAAGAGAAGATTTATCAGTGGCTGTCAGGCATATAAGCTAAAGAGGTTCTCCAGGTTCAGGGGCAGTATACCTCTGAAGACAAGTTGTAAAAGTGGGGAATGTTGTGAGCTTCATGGAAGTGTGTGGTTGGATGCTGTTGGGAATGGGGTGGAACTTTGGTTTTATCCTATTCCTGTACACCTGAAAATGAGCCTGTGCACTACTGGCCAAACAAAGGATTCCTTTCCAGAATAAGGCTGAATTTTAACAGAAGCCAGCAAACTGTGTGGCATCTTCCACAGAGCATCAGTTGATCACATCCCCTTGGGCCTGCTTCTTGTTTCAGAAGGGGGACCGGATAGCTGTGGCTGTGAAGACCTGCAAGAAGGACTGCACTGCAGAGAAAATAAGGAGAAGTTCATGAGTGAAGCTGGTACGTGGGTTCTCTTTTGAAACCATGAAATAATAGCACCCTGTCCCTGGAACCTGTTGCCCAAATAAGATGCCCCAGTGAGATTCTATAGCAGTGGTGCCGAACCTTTTGCACTCCAGATGTTCATGGACTACAATTCCCATCAACCCCTGCCAGCATGGCCAATCTGGAGTGCAAAAGGTTCGCCACCACGGTTCTATAGAATGCCTTGGGAGTGGCTGAAGAAACCTATAGCTCAGAGGTGGGGAAGTTACAGGCCTCCAAAACTGCAGAGTTTTTCCTCCCAGCTGCTGTTTGATCTCTAATTCCAGCGCCTACCAAAACATGCATGCACATAAACCCTGTTAAGTCTGAAGCAGAGTTAACACCCTTGTAAGTCGGTTGAAGTCAACGTGACTCTGCTTAGGATGGCACTGTACAACACTGCACCTGGCTAGGCTGCAGGGAAGGGCGGGAGAGGAGAGAGGGATTTTCTTTTCTTTGTAAGGCAAAGGGCTGAACGGGCCTGAAAAATGCCCCCAAAATCAGCAGTTCCAAGATCTGACTTCTCAGCTCCTTTTTATTGCCACCTTTTTGGGGGATGAAAAACCCATGAAAAATGCCAACACGGTTTTTTGGGGGAGGAGGGGGCAGGGTCTTGTTCAGGTTACCAAACAGCCACTCCTGATCCAAGCCAAGCTCCTTTCTGAAAGATTATCTTTAGCCAAAAGAACAGAAGTGGAAGACTTCGTATTGTAAAGAAATGAATGCAGCATACAGAGTCTTTCTCAATGTATAATAATAAAGATAATTAATAATAATGTGTAATAATAAAAATAATTAATGAGGAACCTTTTCACAGTTACCCTTGGTTGTAGACTTCAGGTGTTATACAAACATACCCTTTGCTTGCTGCTGCAAAAACATGGAAGATATGAAGTATTAATTAGGAATGAGCAGTTTTTCCTGTTTTCATTCCCTTCCCCCTAGAAATTAGCTCCGTGCCACATTTCACTCCTCCCCTAATTCTGCTCTAGCTAGAAGAATTTCTAAAATTAACTCTCACATGCTGCCATGCTTTTCTGTACTTTCAGTTCATTTGCACGTTTTTCATTTGCAAGTTATAAGGATCTACTAATCAACCTGACTGGCCAAAAACCTGGCGGAACAGGTCCGTTTTACAGGCCCTGGGGAAACTTTGCAAGTCCTGCAGGACCCTGGTCTCTTTAGGGAGCCTGTTCCACCTCGTCAAGGCCAGCCAGATATCTTTCAGGGCAGGGACCTCCAGTAGGTTCTCCTCCGAGGAGGGAGGGATGCCCATAGGAATGGGGCACAGGGCACAAGAGACCTTATGAGCTAGGTTTGCTCTGGAAAGGATAACATTCTGATAATGTCTTTCCTCAGTGCTGATGAAGAAGATGGACCACCCCCACATCGTGAAGCTCATTGGAATCACAGAAGATGATCCAACATGGATTGTAATGGAGCTGTACCCTTATGGAGAGGTGAGGTACACAGCTTTCATCATGCATATTGGTGATGGAATTTACTAGAATGTAAATGGAAACCAAGTTGGATAATGCCTGGAGCAGCTGGATGAGAACACCTGATAGGAAAGAGGATGCCTGAGCAGAATTAGGTACCAGCTTTCTCCCTTTGCATAAAACCGTGGTGGTGAACCTTTGGCACTCCAGAAGTTATGGACTACAATTCCCATCAGCCCCTGCCAGCAATTGGCCAATTGGCCAATTGCTGGCAGGGCTGATGCTCAGTCCTGCAACTCTGGAATATAAGGATTAACCGCGACTGGAGACTGAGATATTAACCAGTGCTATTAAATCTGACAAGGCCGATAATCTGTTTGGCAGCATGCAGGGCAAGAGACTCACGTGCCTCCCCTCCCGATGCTGCCCTTTTCTACAAGAGCAGATTTCTGTACAGAAACTTTGAGTTATTTTCCAGCATGCGGATCTCTGTTACTGAGTCCTGTAAACTGGCTACTAAATCTAATCACAGAAAAACAGTTATAGTGCAAAAATCAAAAAAATCTTCACCCTTGCATGCATTTATTAAATTATAGATGTAGTATTTGTACTACTGGTTCTTAGGATTCATTACCTACTTACTTATTGTGTAGCCTGCTATAGTTCTTATTTTAGGTTTACTAAATCTAATCTACATTATTAACAGCGCAGTCCTGTGCCAAGCTACTGTGGTCTAATTGCACCACAGTCAATGGGTGAGGAGTGGGGTAATGATGTCGGTCTGCACAGCATCTTATATGGAGTTTCCTATCTGTTGAGCTGTCGTGGCTTCCTTCCAAGGAATCTTTAGAACTGCAGTTTAACAAGAATGCTGACAACCCTGTTACTAAACTGCCATTCCCATTGCTCCCCTAGACTAGAGAAAGCAAGTTGCTTCTTAAGTAATTGTTCTATTTTTTAAAAAAGAACTATCGTATTAAAGGGGTGGGGGAGATCTGTAAATTTGACATCACCTATCTTTGTCTTTTTCCAGCTGTCTTAATTTCATTACTTGGGTTTTGAAATAATAGACAATCTTTTTAGCATCTCAAAGGAGGGGAGGGAGCTTCTTTGGATGGAAGGAATAGAATTGGGAGTCCGAGCCATCCCTGACTTGAGTTTTCCTCTCCCCTCAATAGCTGGGACACTACCTCGAACAGAACAAGGCTTCCCTGAAAGTTCTCACCCTCATCCTGTACACCTTGCAGGTTGGCAAGGCCATGGCGTACCTGGAGGCCATCAACTGCGTGCATAGGTACAAGAATGACTCAGAAGTAGTGGGGCTCTGCAGGGTGGTACATGGAGGCATGTTTCCATTGTTACAAATAAACTTATAAAAGACCCTCCATAAGCACCTCTGCACCACCATGTTACCACCAGAGCTATACATCTGGATGTCTGCAACCAGAGCCAGGGTTTTTCCAGCATTCTAGCCCAGGCCTGGTGACACTCTCTGTCAAATGAGATCTGGACCCTGCAAGACTTGATGCAATTTTGCGGAGCCTGTAAGGCAGAGTTGTTCTGCCACGCCTGTGGTTGAGGACAGCAATGGTTCCCTCTAACTGGCCTCACTTTCCACTTTTCCTTTCCTTTTCCCCTTTTCTGTTGCCATTTTTTCTTTGGTTAATTAGTGTTCAGTTGTCCCTTTACTGGCCTCCCATTTTCGTTTGTGCTAGAGCTCCACGGAGTTTTATGCTAATGAGATTTTAATTGTTAAGTATGTGTTTTTAAATTGCTACGTCATGTTGTAAGCCACCCTGAACCTGACTTGTCAGACGAGGATGGGGTAGAAATTGAATGTCCTTGGTTGATGTGGGCCCCATACACCAAGCAAGGCACACACTGGAATTGATCTTTGGCTTTGGGATAAATGTGGACTTAATTTCCTCTGAGGAGGTGCCGTGGTCTGACCACTTTGTCCTGAAGACCTGGGGGGATATCACTACCCCGTACTACTTAGGCAAAGGGCTTGATTATGCCTGTCCTTGGAGACTTATGGATCCACTTGGCTTCTGGAATGTTCTTCAGGGCCCTAGTCTGACTGACAGTTCCCTTGATGAGCTGGTAGAGGACTGGAATGCCTGGCTCTCTAAAGCCATTGCTCCTCAACTTCTTCTCTGTTCCTGGGCCAACCCACCTCCCTGGTATACTGAGAAGCTACGAATAATGAAACAGGAACTGAGATGCCTAGACCAGGTTTGGCAGCGTGCTCATAATGAAGCCACAAGTACATCTTATGGGATGTTTATGAAATCCTATGAGATGGCAGTGAAGACCACAAAGAAACAATTCTATGTGGCCTCCATTGCACCCACAAGCTCTCACCTAACACAATTGTCTAATTCAGCCTTTAACAACCCTTCCTATGGGATCAAAACTTATTAGTGATTTGGCTATTAGCTGTGAGGCATTTGTGAGCTCTTTTGCAGATAAAGTCTTGATGCTTCACTGTGTCCTCCTGGCATCCTTGGATACAGTGAATGAACTGGAGGCCTCTTGGCTATCTTCAGGGTCACAACTGGACCATTTCAGCCTGCTCTCTGAGGCTGATGTTGACCAGATGCTAGTGGCTGTGAAGCCTGCCCCCTGCCTCCTTGATCCATGCCTGTCATGGCTGGTGATGAAATGTCAGCCCCCCTGCTAGAAATAATCATTATCTCTCTCTACAGCAAGGAGTTATCCCAAGGAGGCCAAAGGAGGCAAGATGGTTGCGTCAGAGCAGACTGAAACTAAATTCAATGGAGACAGAGGTCCTGTGGCTGAGCCAATGTGTGCCAGAGCATGGGTTCAAACTGCCAGTTTTGGACAGGGCGGCTTTGACACCTCCCTCTTCAGTGAAAAGCCTGGGTGTGATCTTAGGGTCCTCCTTATCTATGGAAGCCCATGTCACACATACAGCCAAATTGGCCTTTTCTCATCTCCTCCAGACTAAGCAGACTAAGTAGTTGGTCTCCTATCTGTCCTGCACTGTCCCGATCTGTTCTGCACTGACCTTGCCACAGTGAACTTCCAGGCTAGATTACTGTAACTCCCTCTGTGTTGGCCTGCCCTTGAGACTTCTCTGGAAACTGCAATTGGTCCAGAGTGCATCAGCAAGAGTACTCACTGAGACTCCATCTTACAGGCCCTGGTCTCATTTGACAGAGCGTTCCACCAGGCTGGGGCCAGAGCCAAGAAAGCTCTTTGGGGGCTGGAGACTACCAACAAGTTGTTATTTGCAGAACACAATGCTCTTTGGGGTGGGACAGTGTATATGGTGGTAGGTCCAGCATTACTGGAGCACAAATCTAGAACCTCAGCATGGATGGGTGGTGATGCAGGCTTTGGGTGATCATGTTCAGGTACCCTACGGCCCATGCATCCCCACTCACCTGTTCATATGTCTTGTCCCAGAACTAACCAACTTCCCCAAGGTGGAACGTGACCTTCTCAATTTGTTATCTGCAGGGACATTGCTGTCAGGAACATCCTGGTAGCTTCTCCCGAATGTGTCAAATTGGGAGATTTTGGGCTGTCTCGATACATTGAGGATGATGAGTATTACAAAGGTAAGTAAGAGTCCAGTGCGGTGGGGGACCGAACTACATTTGAACACACCATATGGGAAAAGTCCTTGGCTCGGTGTCTGAAATGTTCAATTGAGAAGATCCAAGGCAGGTAGTCTAGGAGCAACCACCTTCTGTGAGACTGGAGAACCACTGCCAGGCAGAGTATACTCTACTGAGCTAGATGGTGTAATTCAGTAGCATCACGTTTTTATATGTGTTAAACTCTTTTGTGCAGCTTAGGTATATTTTGCAGCCTCGTTTGGAAATGTAAAATTGTATCTATGTAATCATTTAGTAGATTTTTAACATCCCACTCTTCCCCCAAGAAGCTCAGGGTGGTGCGTATGGTTCTTCCACTCTCCATTTTTCCAGCAAAAAACCTTGGCAGGTGGATTAGGTTGGAATAAAGCAACTGGCCAAAGGTCACCAAGTGAGCTTCATGGTGAGCAGGAATTTGAATGGTTAAAATTATTCTGTCTTTTTAACCATTACATTATGCTGGCTCTCACTGGCATTTGCTGATTTGGGGATGGCCCAACATGTAAACAGCAGAAGAACAGTTTGGATTTATACCCCATTTTTCTCTTACAATTGCTTTCCCTTTCCTTCCCAACAACAGACACCTTGTGAGGTAGGTGGGGCTGAGAGAGTTCTTGAGAGAACTGTGACTCACCCAAAATCACCCAGAAGGCTTCATGTGTAGAAGTGGGGAAACAAATCCAGTTCACCAGTAAGAGTTTGCCATTCATGTGGAGGAGTGGGGAATCAAACCCCGTTCTCCAGATTAGAGCTGCCGGTCTTAACAACAACACCTTGTTCAGAGGAGTATTTAGGGTGGGGCAAGGGCATATTCACCAGCCCACACCATACAGCCTCTGGAAGCGACCTTGCCCCCCCCCCCAGATTCCACTGGAATTAGTGGGCCGGGGTACAGTTGAATGCTGAACTTGGTCAGCACTCAACTAGATTCCACTGCCTGTTTGACGCTGGGCTCCGCTTGTCTAGGTCTGCAGTTTAAAGCTCCACCCAGCCAGGCTGAGCCCAGCATCAAATTGAGCACTTGGTCTGACCGGACTCCAGTTTTATACTGCTGGCTCCACCCCCACCCCCCAAGCTCCACCTCCTGTCAGGTGGAGCTTGGGGGCGGGGTGAGCCATAGTGCTAGCCCTGGGTGCTGCTTTTGACAGATACGCCCCTGACCATGCTGGCTCTCTCAGGTTTGGGAGGACCCAGGTTTGATCTCTTTGCCACCTCCATATTAAAGGAAGTCACGAGACTGAGAAAAAAAACCTCTGTGGAAGTCCTTGAAATACTTCAGATGGCAATGGGTTAGCTGGGCCAATAGTCTGACTTGATATAAGGCTGGTTCATGGGTTTAGTCTGCATGATTCTGCGGAAAGATTTCTGGGACCTACAAGTCGAAGCAGGGCGGAGGGCTGCTGCAAAGTGATTTAATACATCCAGAAATGAAAAATTTAAAAAGTCTCACTGAGCTGGCATCCACCTGGCACAGACGACTCTTGGTTGACTCATTGTGATCTCGTCTCTTTGCAACCCAGCTTCGGTGACTCGCTTGCCCATCAAGTGGATGGCACCGGAGTCAATCAACTTTCGCCGTTTCACCTCTGCCAGTGATGTGTGGATGTTTGGTGAGTGGAAACTTTGGGGCTGGACCAGCCCTTTCTTAAGGCTTTTTAAACTACTCCTTCTTAAGACTTCATTCTTCTAATGACCTTCACACCCTCTTTTTCTGGCCCGGCTTGTGTACGCTTAAAGCTTCAGCAGGGTTTTTTTTCTGCCCAAAGATGTAATGACAGGGGAAGCTTCACCAGTTGAATTTCTGACTGTTACACAACCTTTAAAGACTCAAGATACCTGCCACAAATAACAATGAGAACTGTATGTGGTGTAAAGGAATGGCATCTGTGGGTGAGGAGCGCCGCGTGTTGTGCCTTCAGACATGACTGGGAATGGCTCCAGATACCACATTTTGCTCACTACCACTCTCTGTAGAAGTTGCAAAAGGAAAAGAAAATGTGCAAGTTGACTGCTTTGCCAGGATCTCAGGAGATAAATAAGCCCTGTGGATGTGGATCCCAGTCTTTAGGGAGGGGGCGCTGCTTGGTTATCATGAAGCAAACCAACGCCTGGGCCCCCAGTCTGATTAAGTCCCCCATCTGAAACTTTTGCATGCTCTGTTCTCTTCCTGACTTCTTCTACTGCAGCCGTTTGCATGTGGGAAATCCTCAGCTATGGCAAGCAGCCCTTCTTCTGGCTGGAGAATAAAGATGTGATTGGGGTGCTGGAGAAAGGGGACCGCCTGCCCAAGCCTGATGCCTGCCCACCGGTCCTCTACACCCTGATGACACGATGCTGGGATTATGACCCCAGTGACAGGCCCAAGTTCAAGGAGCTGGTCTGCAGCTTGAGGTAAGCACGAGGCTAATGCTGGCGACTGCCAGCTCTTGGTTTTACAGGCCAAAAGTTGCAGCCTCAGAACTCCGAATTCAATAGCTTGTACATAAAGTAGGCATGATTACATGATTTCCTCTTGTTCTGCATAACTTTACAGTGGCTTCCAATTTTGCTTCACTCAGGTTGTGGCTGTATTTTAAAAAACATCCGTTCCCCTCTTAGCCACAATGGGTGCATTCAGGGTATCTTCCATTATTTTTTTTTAAGCAGCAGGAATTAAAAGAGTCCCAAAGCAAACTGTAGTGGCAGGGAGATACCTAGAGGACTTAAATCCTCCTTTTAAATGGTATTCAGCCAGAATCCAGATGGATACTGCAACTTCATTAGGCATTTTTCCCACTAGAAACGTAAGGGTTTTTTCCCCAGATCAACTCTGAAATTCTCATGCAGCTAGGGATATAGCTTAATAAAATGGCACACTCCCCCCAGTGGCACACCAGCCCCACTCACCCCACCTGGGCTCAGTTGCATGCCAGTGAGAGGAGAGCCAGCTGGGCTTGGCCCATCCCCATCTCCATGTGGAGATCAGGAGTGGGGGCGAGCTGGCTTATCCCCACGTGGATTTGAGCCTGACTGTGGTCCTTGCTACTCCCAACCTCCATGTGGAGATGGGGGGCAGGGTGAGCCCTGCTGGCCCGCTCCCAAGCTCTATGTGGAGATTAGGGGGTGGGGCGAGCTGCACTTGCTGACATGCAACTGCACTCTGCCCTGAATTCCCCGGAATTTAGGATGATGCCCAGTTTTTTTTGGGGGGGGGGCCTGCCCAGCTGTGCACCCTGAGGAAGTGGTGCCTGGGGCTCCAGCTCTCCACATACCCCAGCTACACCACTGCATAGAGCTGTACTGTGCACCCAATGGTGCATTCCATGCTTGTTTCTCACAGCCATGGCCTCGTCCAGTTGTCCTGGTGCAGCTGGAGGCAACAAAATCCAGTTATAATGACTTGTTCAAAGCCAACCAGTGACATTAGATCAGGATTTGAATCTAGGCGTGCTTGAATGATCTGATTGCAACCTGGTGGCTTCTTTGAGCATATAGCAGCCTGGGTGGGGTGCCTTTGAGGGAGGGGTTGATGTTTCTGTGAAATCCAGCATTGGGGCAGGAGGCTTTGAGCCTGATGTCCATTCGGCTTTGTTCAGCAATAACCAAGCTTGTGACGTCCCCTTGGTGGTCTCTGGTTTGGATAAAAACTGACCAGAAGCCATGTTGAGAGCTCAAGGACAAAACATGAACATGGTGCTTCTGAATCACTCAGGCAACGGGGAGGGTAATCAGGTATAAGGCAGAGCTCCACCACCAACTACAGTGGATTGCCCTTTCTCACTCCTGCCTGAGGCTTGGGTATCCCCAACCGCTCTGCAGCTTGTCAATATCCTTTACATTATGCTGGAATCTCTTGAAGAACGGGAGATCAGACATGGTAGCTTGTAGACAGTGACTAGGGCAGCTGGCTACAAGCTGGTGGGGGCACTCGTGGGCACCCTAGTGCAGGACCCGGGGCAGCTGCCTCAGATACCCTGTGGCTCAGACAGCCCCCTTTGAGAGTTTTCAAGCAGCAGATGGTGCTGTTCTGTAAAGCTGAATTGGTCTATTCCGTTTTCTTCCCTGTTTGATAAAAGTGACATTTACCAGATGGAGAAGGAGATCACCCGGGAACAAGAGAGGAACAACCGCCACCGCCCCCCTAAAATCATGGAGCCTGCCTCTTTCCAGGAGCCCCCGCCAAAGGTAAGAGGAACACAGGCCTCTTGGAAGTGCAGGCCAAGATTTCACCTTTTGGTTTTCAAAGGTGAAAGTTCATACGAACGTGGCAGAGAGAGGGATGGTTCCTGAAAACCTCCTAGATCTAGTAATGTCGAAATCTCACAACAAAACTTGTGCTGTACCAAGAATAACACACCAGATCTTCCATTTTACCCAATTTCAATTATTCAAATTACATTAATCAGATCTTAAAATTATTCCCCAGGATTTAACACAAGTGTTGTCTTAAATTAGTGTTTTTGGAGCAAAAGCTATTATCAACACACATACACACACACACACACACACACACACACAGACACACACACACACACACACTGAGGTAATCTTAGTTCTTTTTCTCTGATCTAGAACAAGCAGCTGTCAATTTCTGTAATAATACTTCTTTCTCAGCCTTACCAACTTAACTGAGTGATACGTCTACCCATGTTCATAACCTATATTTAGCTTTTGATTTTTTTGAGCCATTGTCTTAGCAAGTCTTGGTTATGAACTCCGGCTCTCCACCCCATACCAATAAAATGTAAAATAATTAGATTGCATCCTGCAAAGTATGAATGCAATTGTCTGTGGATGTTCCCTTCTTCCTCTTTTCCCAGCAGCCCCTCTGGAAAACAGGCTATAGGGTCACGGCAGCACTGTGGACAAAACGCCATGGGGTTGCAATGAGGAGGGGGAATCAAGCAAAGCTGCCCCTCCTTGCTCTTCTGCCAGGCAGGTTCCCACTTGTGTAAGAGAGTCCATTGATGGAAGTGGCGGTGATTTTTTACACAGGTTCCTTCCTTCGCTGTGTTCCTTGTTGCATTTTGCTCATGCAGCATCAGCTTCTCGGAAGTCTTGGATACAGAACGGATCCATGTTTGGAGGCATCACTTGCTTTTCAATTTGTAGGATGCTATTCTCTTTTTAACAGAGGCGTAGCTCCAAGGGGGGGCGCGACGCACTGGATGCGCGCCCTTATGGGGGTGTGGCGAGGGCATTCTGGGGCGGGGGTGTTCCGGGGCGGAACGGGGACAGAGGACACACTGGTGCATCGGGCGCTTTTCCCCCTTGCTACGCCTCTGCCTGTTAACCTCTGCTGTTGCATTTTGAAAGTTGCAGGTAGTAGAACATTGCTAAGCATGGACTCGTTCATCTTGGATATAAAATAATTGTGACTGCATTATTCAGTCACGCCAAAGGACATTTTAACAGTAACCTGCTCTTTATACCCACATTAGTTTGTTTAGGATCTGGATATTTTAAGAACCTGCAAAAGATTCAGAACGATTCCCAAATGTTCCAATGTTGATTCCCTGCTTTGTTTCTCCAGCCCAGCAGACCGAAGTACAAGCCACCTCCTCAGACTAACCTGCTGGCTCCCAAGCTCCAGTTCCAGGTAAAGGCTTTAGATTTCCCTTAGCCAGGGCGGCTGAAGGATTTCCCTCCTTGATCTCCCCATGCAATTCTGATAGGAACTGGACCGTTCTTGTTACATCGCCAGCAGTACAGGCATTACTTCAGAGTGGTGGATCTTTTGTCACCTTGGTGTCATTTGCTGCGTTCATTGCCACTGCTTGCCACTTCTCACACTTCCTGCGACAGCCAAAGTAGTGTAGTGAGCCTGCCCCCTAGCGGTCCCAAATATCGCACTGGTTTTAGACTTTGTGCTTTTCATCATGATGCATTCAACAAGCAAAGGTTTTATGGCCAAATTTAAGCACAATGAAACAGTGCCCAACACGTTCATTCCCTCTTTGTCTGCAACTATTGTAAGATTGCTTTGTTTGCTTCTTGGAATTCCTGCACCTCTGCAGTGACGTCGCAGTACTAGGCATTGTGTGCAATGTTCAATTGTTAAAAATGTTTGGTTCTAAGAAATACATTCCCTCCATGTCGTAAAGCAGAACAGAACCTAGCTATGCTTTTCTGTCGGCAGCCAGCCCCTGACAACATGCTTCTGTAATGCTTCTGTGTACAGGCAATTCTTTCTTTCAGTAATAGATACCTTTGCCCTAGATCATCCATTTTTTCCCTCCCTTGAAGTGGGACTTGAAACCTCTGCTTAAATCTAGCCATCCCATCCCCCATCCCAGCCAATTTCTCTATTACTCATCAGAATGGTGAGTTTAGGAAGACCATTTAATAAACCATGTACATCTGTTGCCTATTTATTGGTCATGCCATGGTTATTGACAAAGGACATCTGTTTTCCCAGTAACCAGGCAATGCAGTCTTCTAAAATTTTGGCGTTTCTCATTTTTTAAAACTTTTTTGACTCATGTGCCTTTTTAGAGCAAGGAACCCAATTTGTACCATCTACGGCATGATGCCCCCTGTCCTGAGTGAAGCAGAAAGGCAAAACAAAAATTATGTCGAAGTCTGGAAGGTAGAGACCTGGTCACTGTCACTGGTGACTTTTAGATTTATTTGTGATGCCTAGCATGGTATAGAATGCAAGAAAGCAGGCTCCTGTTCACAAGTAAAAACTAATAAGGGACGAGAATGGGTTCCTTGCAAGTCTTACAATGGACGATTAAAACTTCTATGTTTTAATGGTGGCTTTCACCCCACGAGCTCTTTTTGCAATGAAATAAAAGCATAATGCTTCATGACTGCTGTTCTTATCCAGCTGTTTTCTGGTACTGAACAGGGCCCCTCTCAACGGGGTTTCTAAATGCTGATGTCTCTGGTGCAAATGCCCAGTGCATCTCATTAAAAGATAAAATCTAGCCTGAGTGCAAGCAGGCAAACTCTTTCCCCTTGTCCAGATGCTGTGTGAGTCTTCTTTCAAAGGATGCTCTCTCTGCTCCTCTTTGCGTGTCTACTGCCTACTTGTGTCCAGTTTTGTGTCCGTTGCCTTTTGCTTCCCCCTCCCTAGGTGCCCGAGGGTCTGTGTGCCAGCTCGCCAACTCTCACCAGCCCCATCGAGTACCCATCATCACCCGTCAACTCCCTGCACACCCCACCGCTCAACAGACACAACGTCTTCAAGCGCCACAGCATGAGGGTAAGAAGTGGCCGGCACATCGCCCTGGCGCACAATCCCAATGCTAAGAGGAAGACGGGGCTTTGGCGGCCAGTGAGATGCATATGTATGACTGTGTCGATTTTGGTATATTATTACCACTCACCAAAGGGGTTTTTGCTGCCCTTCCTGTAAACTGTTTCAGGTTTGTTTTCTCTGTAGACAGGTGGGGGGGAAATCTTGATCTTTTAACTTTCTGCATGATTGAATGCTTGGAAATGTTGAGCAAGAATTAACGTTTGTGAAAGGGAAAGCTGATTTGGAAGTGCTGAACCCAACCAGAGTTTAATGTTACCCTCACTGTATTTTCAAGTGTTTACGTGAGTGGCATGAATGCTGGTGTTGTTCAGCAATGTCAGGATGGCACTTCCTGATTTAAATGCCGCTTCTGTCATCAACTCAGCACGTACCCATTAGCAAGATAGTCTTTTCTCACAATCACTACTTTCCCCCATTGACCCATCAGCACAATAGGTTTAATATAACACAGTTCTGCTCTACTGAGTTGTTATGAAGCTTACTCAGAGATCATATGTGAAGCATTTGAACCCTGTAATGATGACTATATGGTTATATCCCATTTTTTAAAAAGGCACTGCAGTATAACGAGAGTTGTGATAGCAAAACCAAAGGGTTTCTTCAAACATTACAGTGTGGGATATCCACCCTGAGTCAGAAATAACACAATTACATGTGAGTTGGAGGTTCTCCTCAGTTTCTGTACATGCAGTGCCTAATTAGGATCAGGACCACACTACACATGGAGATGGGGCCTTTCCCTCTTCCCACACCATTTTCCCAGTCTGAAACAGGCCTGGCAGCACATTTTCAGGTCTGCTGAAGAAACCCACGTGTATCCCAGGAAATGTGTTTCCTTAAAGAGCCAACCTGTGTCTTCTGTGAAGAGACCTAGCCTTATGTTTGAACTTATACCCTGCCCTTTTCTCCTATAAGGAGACTCAAAGGAACTTACTCCAGCATCTATTTCTAAATGACCCCCTCCCCCCTCTAGCTGAAGTGCTTTGCCTCCACCAGCAGCAGTGTACCAGACTCTAACGGGCCTCTGCGATGCCTTCCCCTTCTGCTAAAGTAATGGTGGGTGATCAACTGTACAGGGGCTTCACTTGAAAGGTTTGGAGATAGGCTCTTGGTAGGTTTGGAGATAGGTTCCATAGCCAGCAGGCCCTTTCCATAGCAGGCTGCCATTCACCAGGTGGAACAGCAACATCTGAAGAAGAAACTAACGCTGCCTCGCTATGATGTACCTTTCTGTGCATCACTGTCTCTGTTGTGTATTCTAATTCTCTGCCTTAACATAGTCTCTGACTACTACTGACCCCACTGCGTTTCCACCTTATCTTGCTCTTCCTTCTCTTACAGTGTTATACATTTGAAGTTCCAGAAGGAGCTATGTGACTCCATTTGTCAGGGCCATCATCTTTTTAAGAGGGTGGGGAACAGTAGAAAGGTCTATCATACATGGGAGTAGCCCAAGAAGTAAACATATGATAGCAGGTAAAATGGACCTACTAGGTTCCCAGTTTTACTTGTTAGATTTATAATGCAAATCCCAGCCACAGACCTTACAGAGGCAGAGGAGATTCTTGTGGAGAAGTGAGATCCTGCAGTCCAATTTTGTTTGACTACCAAGATAAAGGGAATAATATTGGGGAAAATACCAAAAAGAAAAAAAAAGTAAGTCAATCAGGAGCAATAATAATATTTGATAATCTCATTGTGTTTCAAATGTTTTAATCATAGGAAAATTATTTTTGCAGTTAAATAGCTGCCAGAGTTTCATGCTTGGAGACAGAAAGGGGATACAACGTTGATGCCACTTTAAACACTGGACGATTTCTATTGGGAAAACACCAATAATAAACAATTTCTTGTATCTTCATCATGTTGTTGTTATTTTCCATGGTCGATTCAGCTTCAAATAAGAAATAAGGGTTCTCATTAACTCTACCACACTGGATCTCAAAATTATAAAACAGAAATAATTATAGAGGACGTTACACAGTTCTAAAAATTCACGACCTTCTATCCATTACCTAGACCCCCTGGTCTTCTTGACATGAATTGTCTCACTGGATTAGGCGGGAGGTCCATCTAGTCCAGCAGTGGTTTCCAGTAAAAAACAGCTATCTTGTTGATTGTCCCTAGGATCTTTTAATTACAGGTATACTGCCTCTGAACTTGGAAGTTTGGCTTCCTCGTCTTATTTCCAACACTTTTCAAGAAATCAAACTTGTGAACAGAGCAGTCTCAGAAACAGGTTGAAGTGAAATAGGTTATCCCTGGTTAATTGATAATGTGAACAGAGTTAACATGGGTGTTGTTTCATTTCCACAAGGAGGAGGACTTCCTCAGGCCCAGCAGCCGGGAAGAGGCCCAGAAACTTTGGGAGATGGAGCGGGCCAAGATGAGTCAGCTTCTCCACAAGCAGCAGAAGCAGATGGCAGAGGATTATCAGTGGCTGAGGCAGGAGGAGAAAGCTCTGGTGAGTTAGTGGAAGAGGTGGGCGGGCAATCACCAGGTTGCTGACCAGTGTTTTTCCTAGAGTTTCTTCAACATGGTCATAGGGACATTGCCGAAGACCTTGTGGTGCAAGTGGAGGAGAGCCAGGGAACAGCGCAAAGTCAACAGCAGGGTAAAGCTCGTCGCGGCAGCTGCACTCCCGGATATAGCACGGGGTGTTTTTGCTGTGTGAAATCAGCCCCAGAGAGGATTGGGGCTTTGAGAGGCTTTAAAAACTTTACTGTAGTTGGTTTATCTCAAGTTCACATTTTTATGGATGCTTGCATTTTGCTTTGAGATCCCTAGGTTTTACATTGGTTGGGCTTCCTTGGTTGGCAGTTCTTCCTCCGGTTAGAGATAACAAATAAGACCTCAAGTTGTGTTATATATAGCAATATAAATTTAGACATTTGAACTTTGACAGTGTGAGAATTTGAACTTTAATTTTGTAAATGCATTTCCACCGTAGATTATAGCTTGTAGGTAACTGCAGTGTGCCCTTCTTCTCCACCACAGGACCCAATAGCCTCTGTGAACAGCGACTCTTCCCCCCCTGTAAGTCTCTATAAAGGGCACTATCTCTAGCCTTGCCACCCCTAAAAATGTATTCTGCTGCTTTTCTAAAGCTTTTCCCTTTCTTTCTTCTCCTGGTAGCTGCAAAAAGAAGTAGTTTAAAAGTGCGTGGTCAAAAAAACCCATGGACTAGTGCCCTGCCATTAGTCAGGGTCTCCTTCTCAATCTGTGCATTCCAGATAGTAGCAGAGGTGTCCAACTCTGGCGCTTCAGATGTTCATGGACTACAATTCCCATCAGCCCCTGGCCATGCCAGCACTGTAGTCCATGTACATTTGAAGCTGTTGAAGAGTTGGACACCCCTGTTGTAAGGTAACAGATGTACTTCAAGTAGGTGTCCCCGCCTAGTTCAGATATGACACAAATCCACATTTAGAAGATGTAATGGACATGGGCCACTTCACTGACTGTTGTTAATCAGGATCTGCCAAATGAGGGCCTGAACTAGTTCACTAACCATGGTTAATTCCTCTCTGGAGGGGAGGTGACAAAAACAACATTTGTTAAGAGGAGTCAAGTGATTTTCTAGAAGCCAAACTGAGGTTTCATGGAACTACCATAGTTACAATATGCCATGGTTTTACATGATGTCTGAACCAGGCCAGTGTTTTTCACGTAAATGTAAGCCACGATAAAAACATGTAGGATGCAGGCGTTATGTCAGAAGCCACTCCTTTATCTAGTCTAGCCCCAAGCTAGCAAAATCTGGCTACATAGGATCTGCGCCCCCCACCCCCTTCTAAAAACACCACCCATATAAAATTTCTGTGTGACAGGAAAAGAAGGGCTTCCAATCCATATGCACCATCCTTGGGAAAGCACATAAGTGGTAAATTTTTGTGCTGAATCCTGAGCATTTAATCCTGGAACAAAAAGTGATGCTTTTTGGAGCGATGCCTGACAAAAGCCTACCCGCTCTGTTCTGTAATTCCATCTGCCTGAAAAACACATGCCCCTTCCTAGCATCCAATCAGATTTTTCAGAGAGCATACAAAAATACACCAATATTTTTTCATTCAGCTTCATAATCCTCGCTTTCCTACCATGGGCAGACCTTTCTTGCCAATCTCACACCTCATTAGGGCCTCCCCTCCCCGTTCCTACAACCACACACATTCTATGGTTCCAGTATAGTCTTCTTGTAGCCTCTGGGACCTTCCAAGGCTCCTTCCGCACATGCAGAATAATACACTTTCAATCCACTTTCGCAATTGTTTGCAAGTAAATTTTGCTATTATGCACAGCTGCGAAGTGCATTGAAAGTGGATTGAAAGTGCATTATTCTGCATGTGCGGAAGGGGCCCAAGTTCTTGCTGGTAGCTCTCAAGATCTTTAATTTTCATCTAGCACCAAAATATAACTGCCAAGCAGACATCCCTGGGAAGGACATTGCAATGGTATGCCGCCGCCACTGCAATGGTCTTTATCCAATTACCACCCACTTAACCCCCAGTACTGGTAGGGCCTGATAGGCAGGGCTACTGATCTGAGTGAATGGGCAGTTTTATGGGGGAGAACGTGGTCCTTCCTGGACAAAACCATCCCTTTAAATTGTATCAGGAAAGAGGTTTTCCTTCTTAATCTCTTTCCTCTCTTGCCTGTTGCTTGCCTCCCCTCTTGAAAATCCAGGTTGCTGCTGTCTACTGCCTCAACTGTTCATGAGCAGCACAAGCACACTAAAATGGGATTGAAAGGTCCTTTCAATTAGCTGCTATCAAATATTGCCTTCTACAACTGTGTTTTCTCTCACCTTTTGCTTATTTGCAGCTTATTCCCCACCCCCAACCTCCCACTTGTGATGCAATCTCAGTTTTCAGTGGATTTCTTGTTCCTTTTTCAGAAACTTCCTGAGAAGGAGACGGGATACAGTGAGTATTTACCCTGATCTGTCCCATGGAGGCATTTTAGTGCTGCAATTCCTTTGTTAGCTTAGCTGCACAAGACACTTGTTTGTTTTTAATAATGATTATTTATTCCCTCCAACACGTTTCACACATAATCCCCCCCTTTGATTTCTCCCACAACTGCCTCCAAAAACAACAGTGTCCTTTTAAAATAAGCTGTCAATGCATTGAAAGACCATCTGTTCACCACTTGATTAGCCAGCTTGTTATCCGATTTTATTTTTAAATCAGCTGCCCAAGTAGTAATACATTGTTTGTGTGTGTGTTGATGTGCATCACTATAATAAGAAGCTCTTTGTTTCCTTTTATTGATGGCTTAGCTGAGTTTACAGGGCCTCCCAGGAAGCCGCCCAGATTTGTACCTCAGGTATGTACCTAAACTTCAACCGATAGTGGGTTGGTTCCTTTCCACTTTGGTTCTGTGGCAATACAGGTACCATATTCAGGTACAGGGGGCAAGAGGGAAGCTGCCACAAACCATCTTTTTGTGGGAAGAGGGGTGGGGTAGATGTCCCCTGATAGCAGGTTTGCTATGCAGAGTAAGGCAGTGGCAAAGCTCCCTCTGTTAGTCTGTTGTCTTGAAAACCTCATGAGGTATTGCCATAAGTCAGCTGTGACTTGACGGCACTTCACACACACGCACGCACGCACGCACGCACGCACGCACGCACGCACGCACACACGGTAGATGAAAAATAGCGAGAAGAATGAGCCACAGTCTCCAGCTGTGTTGGAGCTAAGAAAGGTTTTGAACATGGGATTTCCAGAGCTATTGTGGGCCTACCTCTCACCAAAGCAGTCAACCTGTATCTCTGCCATTCCATGTGGGGGCAAGGCTGGCCTAGAACCCATCTCCCAGGTATGCCAACTGTGTTCACAGTTTTTCACTTGGACATCCCTATTGTCTGTGAGCCCCACTCCCATTTCAGGATGAAATGCCACAACCTGTATACACTACCATGAGGATGGAGGCCATAAGAATGGCATGCACACCGTTCAGCAGAAATTTGAAGACTGTGTGTGCCATGGCACGATAAGCACACTGCTAGAGAAGCACTGCCATTGCTTCTAGTAGGCCCAGAGTCCTTATCTACAGAAGAAGACACACTCTTAGTCTCTAAGCACGTAAGAAGAGCCCTGCTGGATCCGACCAGTGGTCCATGTAGTCCAGCCTCTTCTCTCATACACTGGTCAACCAATTCCTGGGAACATGGTTCTCTGCACTGGCTCTTTCTATGTGGCCTCTTTTGGGGGCAAATAATTCTGCTGTTAGTCAGCATCGCATTAGACTGGCTCATTCACTCACTCCCTATGTGGAAAGTAGGGTTACCAACTCCAATTTGGGTGCAGGACCTGAAGAAGGTGGAGTTTACAGAGGATGTGATGTCGTAGTCTGCCCTCCAAGGTTGCCATTTCATTCAGGGAAACTGATCTCTGTAGTTGTAATTCTGGGATAACTCCAGACACTACCTAGAGGTCGATAACCCTAGCAGAACCACGGCAGAATCTTCACCTTCAGAGGTTTACCTAGAAGCATGACTCATGCAGAGACACAGAGTATGGACTCCTCTGTAAGTAGATGGTACATCTTACATACTCTGAAATTTTGTTTCTTGGCGTGCTTCTGATTTCCATGTTCTAAAAAAATACTCTCTGGTATAAGGAGTTTGGGAAAACCTGTCCTACATTATCCCGTCCTTTTCAGATGTCACTTCAGCCAACTCCTACAGCCAACCTGGACCGAACAGACGATGCTGTATATAGCGATGTTATGAACCTGGTGAAAGCTGTTCTGCAGCTTAAGAACGAGGTCAGCAACCATCCTCCGGAGCGGTACATCCTTGTTGTGAAGGTAATATGGATCTTGCCATCACCTTTGGGGCAGTGAGGAATCAGGAAAAGCTTGTGAAGTGGGAGGGGTTTCGATGAGCATATTTATTACCCTTGAGTATGGGATTCTGAGGGTGAAACTGGGGCCAGCCAGGGATGCTTATGAGTTTCTCAAAGGCGTCTTGGTTGGACTACCATGTTTCCCTAAAAATAAGACAGTGTCTTATATTAATTTTTGCTCCCAAAGGTGCGCTATGTCTTATTTTCAGGGGATGTCTTATTTTTCCGCTCCACAGCTTCATGTTCTGGTGTTCTGTTCGACGGGCATGCTGCCAAACAAAAACTTTGCTACGTCTTATTTTCAGGGGATGTCTTATTTTTGAGGAAACAGGGTATGCTCAAGACAGAATTCTGGACTAAAAGAATCTGCTCTGATTCAGCACAAACGAACCTTCTGTACTTAAGGGAGACTGGAGCAAATTAGTCAAAAAGCTGCTACCGTGAACATAGGAAGCTGCCCCGTGCTGAATCAGAACAATAAGATCTATTGTTTATAGGATTTATCATTTATTATCGATCCCTCACCGATCACGTAAAAGAGTTTTGTGATGCATTTGGCCCCTCCTTTGTTGTTAGAGAGGCAGGTTGCTGTTGTGACCACAATTGCTTTCTTCCAGTCTCAAGCAGTCTGGGTAGATTGTGCTGCTTTCAAGACAAAGCCAATTTGCCTGGGCCTATGCATGTTACTACAACCTCTCAGAAGGATGACCACAATGTGCTGCATGTGGGGTTTTCCTTGAAAACGTTCAGAAACTTTGGCTAGTACAAAATGCCACTGTGTGTAATACGTGACCATGTGAAAATACCTACTTGCTTCCTACCAAAATTCAGGTTCTGGCTCTCCCCTTTAAAGCTGTTCACAACCTGGCGTCCACATAGCGGAAGGACTGTCTCTTCTGTTATAGACCTGCGTTGTGGCTCAGATCAGTGCACGTTTCCCTTCTGACTGTCCCTGCTGCATTATTCATGTTCTGATTCCTAGCCAGAAATTGGGCATTTTCAGTTATTGTGCTGACGTTGTAGACCATCTTGGCTGTGGATGTTCACCAAACCCCCTCCTTAGTGACCTGGAAGTCATTTCTTTTTCAGAGAACAGTTTGATGATAATTGTGAATGGAAAAACTCATCCTGGATTAAGGTGTGCGGTGAAAAGGGTGAAGAATGAGTAGATTCATAATCCTAGTCTGAAATGACGGAACACATTCTACTGCACTGTGCCTGCCATATTGATTTACGCAAACAATTTATTGAGCCGCACATCAGTTTAAACCCTACTCTCTCCAATGGGGCCAAGATCCAGATACTTTAAAACAATCGCTGTTCCAAACGGACTGAAGACGTAGCAGAGTTCCTAGTTCTGGCTTTGTTAAAACACTAGTTACTTTGACTGTGATCTTATTTTGGTTATCCTTGTTTTAAAACTCTATCTTATGCCTAATAAAGGTCATTGATTGATTGATCGATTGATCATCCTAGTAGTGAAACCACATGTCCTGCAGAGTTCCAGACCTAAATAGGGGAAAGCCTTTCTGTTCAACAGTGGGCAGGACTTGACTTTGTGCTTTCTGTTTTCTCTTGGCAGAATGTGGGTCTCTCTCTTCGGAAGCTCATTGGGAGCGTAGATGATATCCTTCCGGCTTTGCCCTCATCTTCACGCCATGAGGTAGGTCTCAGCATCAAGTCTTCTTTTTTGCCATTGGTGAGATTGCCCCACTGAAGTCTTAGAAAGTTATCTCAGATGGTCTATGCTCCTAGGCCCTCTTTTGCCTAAGCTTGCTGTGAATTCTTCTGAGAGGGTATCTGTCAAAGGGTCATAATAAAGTGCTGTCAAGTCACAAGTGACTTGTGCTTTTTTCAGAAAAAAAGATGAACAGAGGTGGTTTACTGTTGTCTTCCTCTGCATAGCAAACTTGGTCTTCCTTTGTGGTATTTGGGTGGAGCAAGCCGCCTATTTAAGGCAGCACGCAGTGGCCTCGGCCTCTTTTTCGACGCATTGAGGCAAACCGACCGACCCGCCCTCCCAAAAGGGATGGGATTCTTTTAGCTTATCCGTCGCAGCCCCTTGGGGGCGGTTTGGGCAGAGGAGCCCATCATTTTGGGGGAGGACCAAGCTTGCAGGCTGGACCTCCCCACCTAGGGAGGCCTCCATAAGAGGCTGGAAATGGGGAAGGGCTCGAGGAGCAGGCCTATAAGGGCCGCTGCTGGCGAGCCTGATGCACCAGCTGCCAGGGCCACAGGGAATGGGGCTGATGCCCCATGGCCCAAAACCTCTGTCCTCGCCAATTGATAGGGGGGAAGGCTGGATCGGCCAGGAAGGCTGATCAGCAGGAAGATGCACTCCTCTTGATCACCCAGCTTCTTTAAGCATTGTTTTAATAAAAAGGGCTGCAGCCCTATTTCAATCCAAGCCATGTCTGTGCTTATCTCAGTAGCCTCTGCATATCTGGCCGCAAAAAAGAAGGGAAATAGTTTTGAGGCGCTTTTTGAGTTAACCTGCCGCTTGATGTGTCCCATTCTCCCTTTGGCAGATCGAGGGAACTCAGAAGCTTCTCAACAAGGACCTTGCTGAGCTGATCAACAAGATGCGCTTGGCTCAGCAGAACGCCATGACCTCTCTGAGCGAGGAGTGCAAGCGCCAGATGCTGACCGCCTCTCACACCTTGGCCGTGGATGCAAAGAACCTCCTGGATGCTGTGGACCAAGCCAAGGTGCAAGCCAAGCTGGTGAAGGTCTCTTTTGAGTGACAGAGAGAGCTGGCCCTTGAAATAACACACACACATACACACACACATGTAAAACCATCCAGCTTCCCCGTCCCCCGTGCCACAAAAACGCTCGTGTCTGATTTTGTCACGTCTGTCTTCTGAGAACAAAGGAAGAAACTCTTGAGAGAAGCCATATGCTCAGGGCAGGGAAGAGACTTTTGTGTTCTTGCATCCACAGGATATGCTGCTGGTGGTGAAGGGAGGGGACCGTGTGTGTAAAAGACCCCTGTCCTCTCATGAGGGATATTAAGGCCATTCAGTGGGGCTCTCCCAGCCTGCACCACTAGTGTCATCACACAAAGTGGGTTCCTGTATTGTGGTCTACTTCCTTTTAGGTGCCTGTGGCAGTGAGAGGTACCGTCTGTCAGGTTGGTGAAGCAGATCAAAAACAGGTGTGGGTGGAGTAGCTCGTGGGCCCCACACTGTTCTCAGGGTAAGCCACAGGAGGGAGGGGGTCAAGACTGTTCCTTGGTTGCTCTAAGGGTTTTAGTGGCCTACTGAGAAAAGAAGACTTGCTGAGCAATTCTCTTAAATAGAGAAAATTCCCATTGGGGATATTGGTTCACTGGAAGAGACTATTTTGCTTCTTTGTACATTGTATAGAAAAAATTATTTAACAACTGCCAACTAACCCTAGTCTGCCAACTAACTATCCTAGTCCTTCCTTTTCCTTCACCCTCCTGCTTCCTAAACTCAATTTGAGAAAAACAATATTTTGGGCTGGGGTGGGTGGGGGGGTGGGAATGGCTCTATGAGTGATGTTGATCTGAAAGGAATGAAGAAAAAGATCAAAGCTGAAATTTGAAATATGAGTGTAAATGAGTGAAAAACATATACGCAGCTCACTTCCATCTCTTCAACATGGAACCATGAAGCTTGAATCTGGACATTGATTTTGACTTTTAAATCTGATTTGAATTCCCTGACAGGGTTTTTAAAAATATTAAACCTCACAGCCTTGAAACTCAGGCTTTGCTATGAAACAGATGTTTCATGGAAATCTTCCAGGTGTTTGAAGGTTTGAAGCCATCCATTTTTTTTAAAAAAAGAAACAAATTGTTCTGAAAGCAGGATCTACCTCCTTCCCTGAAATTTGAAATCCGTGTGCTTTTTTTGTGCCAGAGAAATAGGTTTGCTTGTCTTTTCCTAAAGACAAGGCTTGGAGGGAGGTCAGCAGCTGACCTGAGCTTCTTTGTAATTTTATCTTATGTGTTTAAAAAAGGCAACTGCACTAGAAACTTTTCTGTTTGATATGATTCGTTGGTTTCAAACTGAACATTGTAGGGGGGGGGGTGTTGGCTTTTGCCACATTTGTCTTAACAAAGCTGTTATTTTTGCCTGAGATAAATGAGGTACCCAATTCTTTGGCTCATTTTCTCTTTCTTTGTTGAGTGCCAAAATTGGCACAGACTCGTTAACATTCCTACTGAAAATATGTATGGTTCTTCTTCCTTTCTCCCACCTCCATTTTTCCCTCAGAACAGTCAGTTTAGTTGGAGAAAGTATCGTTCTATGAGGTAAATTAGGGCGAGAGAGATGGTCACTCGAAAGAGCTTCGTGGCCTCCCCGGTTCTAGTCTTGCCATCAAACTACTATACTAGCTTGGCTCTGTATGGCTCAGAGAGAATGTAGCTTAGTTTGAGAGCCTGTGATTTGCATGCAGAGGGTCTTGGTATGTACAGCTTCAGACATCACTGGCCCTTTCCCCACTTACCGTTTGCTGCACGCTACTCTCCCCAAATAGTGTGGGGTCCAGCGGCGCTCCCCACGAGTCCGGGCGGCGACAACGCAGCCGCCCCGACTCTGCCGCTCTCACGTCCCCTCAGCACACATCATTTCTGGCGCTGAAAAAACAGCACCTTTTGATGACCCCACGCAGAGCGCGGGGCAGTGGGGAACACGACCCCGGGCCAGAAATGACTCGCGCTGAGATTAGTGCGCCGCAAACGGTAGGTGGGGAAAGGGTCACTGTTTGGTTGAGCATACATTTTTCAGGCTGAAGGTCCAAGATTCAATTTCCCAGTAAAGGCTGCAAGTGGCAAGTCTTGGGAAAGGTCTCTCTACTGCTAGTTGGAGGAGATGGTACTTGGTTTGATGGACTTGGTTATAGAACAGCCTCTTCTTGTGTTCTTGAGCCATTCCCAAGACTGCAGTTTAACATACAGTATTATGGGAGAAAGTTCCACTGAACTCAGGAAATCAGCTCAAATCTTACCTCAGCCAGAGCTTCACTTGGGAACCTTTATCTCCCCAATTTACAATATGGAACTACTCATATTAGCCTACCTCATATTAGCCTACCCTTCAAGTATTTCAACAGGATAACGTAGGCAAAGTGTTTTGAATGTCGAAAGTACTACAAAAATACTAAATAGTATTGTTATTATTTGTTCCTCTCAGTGATTTCCCCCCACTTTCTGGAACTGACTGCTCTATGATCCAACAGCTCCATTTTGCCTTTTTTGTGTGCTTTAACCCATTGAGGAAATGACAGCCACTCCCATTTATATACTTTAACGTCATTGTGTTTGGATGTGTCAATTCACTTTGCAATTTCAGAAGTATTATTAACTTCCAGAGCAGAAGCTTTAACCTTTCAGATTTGAAATTAAGCAGGCTGGATCTGCTTGGAGCCTGTGTAGGCTGCCTCGGGCAGGAATGAGTTGGATCTGCCTGGGGCCTGCACCGTGCCTGGAGAGAAACTAGCATTGCCCCATGATGGTGCAAGCCAATGATGTGATCAGATTGCTCTGGTTGTGGCTAGCCCCTGTCCAACCGCAGTATATGTACCAAGCAACACCATGGCAGGATGTGCATGCACACATACACACCTCAACATTGATCAGCCCAGCCCAAGAGGTACATTCAGTACCATCATCAGCACTCCATATGTATAGGAGTCCAGTCCATTTTAAGTGATGCTGGATTCTTCTTCCTGAAGGAGTCCAGGGTGCTATAAGTTCTGGGATGTGGAGCACCTACTTCTGGTCATCTCTATACATCCGTCTCTTGAATTCACTGCAGAATTCCTAGTGTGCACTATGTGTAAAAAAGAGTTGAATGGTACCAGTTGTGTAACAGAAGCAAAGTGGTTGCTATGGAAATGACCACAGATATCAGACAAGGTGTAATTACTCTGAGGATGGAGACGTAGATGTGAAAAACCTTATTATCCTTTAACAAATTCAACGTTTTACAAGTAAGATGGGGGAGGGGAGGGATTGTGTATTCTTCATGCAGGGTAATGGGTAATAGTTCGCAACTCAGCCCTGCCTTCAGCAATCTGGCGATTTCCTTCTGCTGCTGCCTCTTGAAACTGATGTCACAGGACTGTGACAACAAAAACTGATGACAAGCTATATAAAGGACCACAAGATCAGGAGATCTGTCTGCAAGGTCATTAGAAGGGAGATAAATAAATGCAAAATGGAGTTAAATAAAATATTCCTCTGTGCCATCTGGAATTTTTAATGACCTGTAACCAGAGCTCTGTGTATTCCATAAACACATGTTTCTTATTCAGATATCAGTATCCAGGATCTAAGATTTCTGAAGAAGTACTGTGCAGTCTTGGGGTGCTGGAAACAGAGTTGGTGTAGGCAGCAATTGGCCAAATCCTGGAAATGAACGAATAGCTTAGAAGTGAGCTTTCAGTATACGTGGAACATCTCTGTGTTTCCACAAAAATACGACATTGACATTGAAATATTGAAAATGTTGGGGGGAAGAATTAGGACTAATAAAAAGAAACACTTCTTCACACAACGTGTGATTGGTGTTTGGAATATGCTGCCACAGGAGGTGGTGATGGCCACTAACCTGGATAGCTTTAAAAGGGGCTTGGACAGATTTATGGAGGAAAAGTCAATTTATGGCTACCAATCTTGATCCTCCTTGATCTGAGATTGCAAATGCCTCAACAGACCAGGTGATCGGGAGCAACAGCCGCAGAAGGCCATTGCGTTCACATCCTACATGTGAGCTCCCCAAGGCACCTGGTGGGCCACTGCGAGTAGCAGAGAGCTGGACTAGATGGACTTTGGTCTGATCCAGCTGGCTTGTTCTTATGTTCTTATGTTCTTATGACAGGGTCTTATATTAATTTTTGTTCCAAAAGATGCATTAGGGCATATTTTCAGGGGATGTGTTATTTTCCCCCGTATGATTTTGCGCCCAGCTGGGAAATCTGTAACTAGGGCTTATTTTTGGAGTAGGGCTTATATTTCAAGCATCCTCCAAAAATCCCAAACAATCATGCTAGGGCTTATTTTCAGGATAGGGCTTATTTTCGGGAAAACTGGGGTATAAGCCTAATCCCACTCTTCCTTGGATAGCAGACAATAATTCACAAAGATTCCCATAAGACTTTTCACAGTGTAGGCTAAAGTGTACATCAGCACTCACTCAATGCACCTCCAGGCCCGGATTCAGAAGATCTGGATTGGATTGGTTGTGCATTGGATGTACTGAAAATAAATTACGAAGCAATCTGGTTCCCAACATTCAGTTCCATCCCCCATTGTTTCCAATGGGAGCTAACAGGAGATGGGGGCTACACATTTGAGGGTCCATAACTTTGGCCCCCATGAACTAAACTTCACCAAACCTGGGTGGTATTATCAGGAGGGTCTCCTAAAGGTCCCCTGAAAAGTTTGGTGCTGCTAGTTTAACAATTGCACCCCTGACAGCAGGCACCCCCTAAATTTCCCCAGATTCTCTTTTTAAATCCACCCCCTTCGGCATGGATTTAAAGGGAGAATCTGAGGTCTGCAGTTTAAACATTGAAAGTGATGCTGTTTAAGGGTGGGGGATAATCCACCCCAAAACAGCATCACTTTCAATTTTGTTTTAACTAGGGACCCTAGTTAAATTTTGTTTTAACTAGTGATTGGTGTTTGGAATATGCTGCCACAGGAGGTGGTGATGGCCACTAACCTGGATAGCTTTAAAAGGGGCTTGGACAGATTTATGGAGGAGAAGTCGATCTCTGGCTACCAATCTTGATCCTCCTTGATCTCAGAGTGCAAATGCCTTAGCAGACCAGGTGCTCGGGAGCAACAGCCGCAGAAGGCCATTGCTTTCACGTCCTGCATGTGAGCTCCCAAAGGCACCTGGTGGGCCACTGCGAGTAGCAGAGAGCTGGACTAGATGGACTCTGGTCTGATCCAGCTGGCTTGTTCTTATGTTCTTATGACCCCGGATTCTCCCTTTAAGGTGGATTTAAAAGGAGAATCTGGGCTCCCTAGTTTAAACACCATTAAAAGTGATGCTGTTTGGGGGTGGATTCCAGCATCACAGCAGCCGCCCTTAGGGTGGGGGCTCAGATTTTGCACCAGGCTCCATTTTCCCTAGCTACACCTCTGCCCGGAGGAGAGGGCAGAAGGGACTGCTAGCTGGGAGCCCAGCCAGTAGGGGGGGCGGGGCAGGGGAGTCTGCCATCCCTGGCCTCGGAGAGCTGCTTTTATATGTACGGAGCCTGGGGCGGGGCTTCTGAAGGTGTGATCACACCCCCAGGGGTGGGTGGGGCGTGGCCATGCCCCCCAGACCCCCCCATGAAAATCTATACCTACATCCCTGGTCACAGACTGTCATAACCAGAAGATGGAACCTAAGATGGGGCTTTGCAGATGAAGGGGCAGGTCTATGCAAATAATGGGCTTAATTCTCAGTGGCTAGGTTGTGCTGGAGATGGGGAGCATGTAGTTGCCCCAGTGCCTCTGCAAATGCTTCAGCTCCCACTGCAGTCGAAGCAGAATTGTTGTCATGTGAGAAAATCCTAAGATCTGGGAGACTCAAATCCATCTCCTTGCTCTGCCATGGAAGCTCAGTGGGTAACCTTGGGCCAGTCACAGACTCTCATCCTAACATGCCTCAAAGGGTGAGGGGCAAAGTAGAGGAAAACGAAGTTCCTTGCTCTGAGCTTCTTGGAAGAAGGGCAGGATTAAAAAGTACTAAATAAATAAATACATAATCAGAAGCAGCTCATAAATGGTTTTCTTAGCAAGCCAAGACTCGTTGCCCGTCTGCAAATTTCCCCTCCCTGCACCACCAGCTGCTATAGCAATAACACCAGGCAAGTTTAAGTTTTAAAGAAAATTCAAGTTCCCAGTCCCAGTTATTGTTACAATTAAAAAAAAACCTCAGTCTATCAGCTAAGGATCCAACTCCAGGTAAGGAGCCTCAGGTAAGAGATGCTTCTGATCTGGGATCCTCTTGGATCTGGATGATGACATCAGGTAGAAGAAGAAGAGTTTGTGTGGTGGCTGCTGAGGATACCCCTGGGATGGCCAGCTGTGCGGAAGTGGATTGCTCTTCAATGTCTTGGATGCTAGATCATGCCAGCCAGGAAAGGTGGGAGGAAAAGTCCAATTGTCCCCAGCAAGCAGACGATGATGAACATCCAGAGGAAGATGCGGTCTATCACCATTGCGACGTACTTCCAGTCTTCCTTCACCTGGGAATGCATGGAGAACTCATTATGTTATGCAGGTGGTGGAAGGAGGAGACCTTCCAGTGGCGTAGCTACCACAGGGTTGGGTGGGGACAAAAGCCCCGGGCTGCCCCGCCTCCACTGGAGCCCACGTCTCCTTGCAGGCACAGTGTCCAATGGAGGTGGGGGTGGCGGCAGTCTCCCGCAGGCCTGCTGGGCACCCCCCAAGTTGAAAAGCACCCAGCGGGTCTGTGGCAGGCTGCTGCCAGGCCGTTCCCCCACCTCCATTAGAACCCATGCCTGCTCACAGGTGCAGCCTCCAATAGAGGTGTGGGGGGTAGCAGCCTGCCGCAGGCCCACTGGGTGCTCCTCAGCCCTGCCCCATCAAGTTGCCTGGGACTGCCACTGGCTCAAGTAAGTGAGGTGAGGGGGCCAGGAGGTGAGAGTTTTTGCCTCAAGCACCATTTTACCCCACTACGCTTCTGAGAGCTCTCCTGAACTTTCTGCTCTCCTGGGCCCAGTTCCCTTTGCATTCCTTTGCCTCACTCGAAACACTCCCAATTATAAGAGGACCTGATGTCAGCAGGACTTAACTGGGCTTTGCCAAGTCTGTCTCCATTTGCAGGGAGTGTGTTTTAGGGTTGCCAACACCAGGTTGAGAAATTCCCGTAGATTTTAGGGTACAGCCTAGGGTAGAGCCTAGAGAGGAGAGGAGGAACCTCAGCAGGGCGTGATGCCATAGAGTCCAGTCCACTCTCTGAAACAGCCATTTTCTCCAGAGGAACTGATCAGTGTAGTCTGGAGATCACTTATAATTCTGAGAAAAATCCAGGCAATTCCTGAATGTTGGCAACGACCTGCCTCTCTTGCTCACGGAATGGGAGAACAGAGGGGACCTTTAAATCAGCACTTTAAAACCTGGTTTAGATTGAAAGGCTTTTCTGCCCAGAGGCTTGCTGGCACTCAGTTTTTACCTGTGCTGCTGTTGTTTTTCCCAGTATTTTTTGCCCCTCAGAAGAAAAAAAATGGTGCCACAGAGTCTGTCCTCAGCAGGTGCCATTTTGTCCAAGCGAACTGATCTCTGTTGCCTGTAGTTCTGGGACATCTCCAGGCCCTACCTGGAGGTTGGCAACCCTAAAGCACAGCATGAAGGCACACTTTCCCAACCAAAACCAGTTTTATAGATCTCTTTTCCCTCTCCTGCTTGCAGCTGTTACTTCAACCATGGAGCTAGGCGTGCTGAAATCTGATTTTGAAAAGCTCAGTGTAAAGGAGGGACTAAGGAGGGCTCAGCTTGCTCCTCCTACTGACCAGGTTGTGATTTAAATTCCTCCCCCCCCCCCCAACTGCTTTATAGGGTTTCACACACTGTCTTGTTGGGCCCTTGGTCTTCAAAGGGGAACTCACAGGATTGAGCTCCATCACACCCAAAAATCTTCTCCACCTCAAAAAATGAGCAGAGTTCTAACCTAGCTTTTGTCCTTACACGTTAATGCTCTAAATGCAGCACATGGAGTCAGATATTTAAGACTGCTCTTGCAGGACAAAGTGATACAGGTTTACCATCCTTCAGAGAACTATGACCAAACCTTACTGTCCCTCCAGGGAGCCCGCTCAAGACCAAGGTGTAGGATTGCCAACAGATCACTCGCTGTTGAGCAGGGGGCTCCTCACTAGCGATGTACCAACATTGTTGGCAAACCAATGACATCACTTCCAGTGGGACAAGAAGTGACATCATCATAGCAGCAACAACACAACCGCATTTCCAGTCACGCTAGAAGTGATGTCATCATGATGCCAGTTATTCACACACACACATTTTTCTTCACCTAGATGAGTGGCAGTGGGAACAGTCCACTGAGGGTAGGAGGTCTACCACCAAAGTAGGAGATCTAGCATCCCTGCTCAGGCACCTTACAAAATAAAATTTTTAAAATGGTGCCCCCCCTCCCCCCACACACATCCTCTCAGGGATCCACAGCCGACTTTTCCCTCAAAATGCAAAAGCAACCAAAAGCAGCCTCAACAATATCGATATACACAATATCAATATTACATTTAAAGGGCTTTAAAGGAACAAAACAGGCCACCTTCATCTTGCCTTTTGATTGCAGGACTCAGAAAGAGGGAAAACCCACAGTAAGAGGGAAACCCCGTGGCTTCCCCACTCTCACAAAGAGTGGGGCACCCAGGATCTCCAGCGAGGCAGCTCTAATGGCATCAGTGCAAGAATCTGCCCTGCAGGAACCGTACACTCGCTGTGGGGCAGAATGCCAGTGTATAATCAGCCCCTGCCTTCTACCCCCAAATTCCTCAAGCTGCTCCTGAGAGAACAAACTGCCAGATGACCCAGATCACCCCTGCTGCAGTGCTGCATCTTTCCCTGCCATCTGGCTCCCTACCCTCAGGCGCCGTACAGAAGTGTATGCAGGCACCGCAGAGGATGGACATTCAGGAGTGCATAAAAGAAATACTGCACACATTTTATTACAGAGCAACGATACAAGGTCTGAAAGCGTGTGTATAGAGTACCGTCAAGTCACAGCCGACGTGTGGCAACTCAGTGGGGTTTTCAAGGCAAGACAAGGCACTGGCAAAGGTGGTTTGCCATTGGCTTCCTCTGCATAATGACCCTGGCAATGCATTCATTGGTGGTCTTCCATCTGCGTGTCAAACAGGGATGACCTGCTGCTTAGTGTCTGAGATCTGTACTAAATCTGTAGGAGTGTATCCACCCAATATCCATGTATGTGCACATGAAAATAATCTAGCAGAGGTCTTTTTAGTCACTCTGATAGATATAGAAGCTATTCTCTGAATAGAAAACCTCTTTTCCCTGGTCAGTTGCAAAATATCCTTGTATCACCCAAGACCATATGCTGGCTTCAGGTCGTCAGCTACAAGAATCCAGTAATCTGCCACTAGATCTTTCCAGGGGGTATCTTACTATGTGCATGGAGGACAAGCGCTTCTTGTGATCCTTCTGATATGTGAAGTTGCTACTTCATATAATATGCATCATGTCAGTTTCAGACAAAATGGCAACCCTGCTGATTGGGTGGATCACCAGTGTGATACCTGAAAATGTCTCTTTCCTGCTATATAATATTTTTCTGGGCAGCCCACATCCCATGCTTTCCATGAAAGGCTCTGAGTTCAATCTCTAGCATCTCCAGTTGAGAAGATATCACAGAAGATCAGGGGAAGCATGTGGAGAGCCTCTGAAAGCCATGGTAGATAGTACTGAACCAGTAATCCGATTCTGTGTAAGGCAGTCATATATGTTTGTAGGAGCTGCTCGACTGTAAGGTGAACACTGAGGAAACTGGAATTGTGAAAATTGTTCCAATTCTTTGCTCAATCATCAATCAAAAGGGAGACTGCAGCTAATAAATCAGAATGCGGTTGAGAGAGGGAAGGGCAGCCATGAAGGTACTAGAAAAGATTCTTAAGTCTAAGGATCAGTCAGTGGCAAGCAAGATCAAATGAATTCATGCCATAGTATTCCCAGTTACTATGTATGGATGTGAATGCCGGACAGTGAAGAAAGCTGACAGGAATAAAGTAGATTCCCTTGAAATGTGGTGCCGGAGGAGGGTGTTCTAAATCAAATCAAGCCTGAACTGTCCCTAGAAGTTTAATTACTAAACTGGGGTTATCATACTTTGGTCACATAATGAGAAGACACTGGAAAAGACAATAATGCTAGGAAAGGCTGAAGGCAGCAGAAAAGAGGAAGACGCAACATGAGATGGATTGACTCCACAAAGGAAGCCACAGCTCTCAGTTTGCAAGACCTCAGCAAGGATGTTAGCAAGAGGACATTTTGGAGGTCTTTAATTCATGGGGTCACTATGGCCCTTTCCGCAGGGGCAAAATTTCTCTCTGTCAACATTTTCTACCCCATGCATAATTTTATAAACTTCAATCATATCCCCCCTCAGACGTCTCCTCTCCAAACTAAAGAGTCCCAAACGCTGCAGCCTCTCCTCATAAGGAAGGTGCTCCAATCCTTCAAATCATCCTCGTTGCCCTTCTCTGCACTTTTTCTATCTCTTGATATCCTTTTTTGAGATGTGGCGACCAAGACTGAACCACCAATTACTCCAAGTCGCGGTCGCACCACTGTTTTATATAAGAGGCATGACAATCCTTGCAGTTTTATTATCAACTCCTTTCCTAATTATCCCCAGCATAGAGTTTGCCTTTTTCACAGCTGCCATGCATTGAGTTGACATTCCCATGGAACTATCAACTAAGACGCCCAAATCCCTTTCCTGGTCTGTGACTGTTAGCACTGACCCCTGTAGAGTGTATGTGAAGTTTGGATTTTTTGCCCCTATGTGCATCACTTTACATTTAGCTACATTGAACTGCATTTGCCATTTCTTAGCCCACTCACCTAATTTATCAAGGTCCACTTGGATGCTCTTAGCAATCCTTTGTGGTTCTTACCACCCTACATAATTTGGTATCATCTGCAAACTTGGCCCACCATACTACCCACCCCTACTTCCAGGTCATTTATGAATAAGATTTAAAAGAGCACTGGTCCCAAAAGCGGATCCTTGGGGGGGACACCACTTTCCCGACATCTCTCCATTGTGAGAACTTCCCATTTTATACCCACCCTTTGTTTCCTGTTCCTCAACCAGTTTTAATCCACTTAGGAGGGATTTCCCCTCTTATTCCTTCATTGCTGAGTTTTCTCAACAGTCTCTGGTGAGGAACTTTGTCAAAAGCCTTTTGGAAATCCAAGTAGACAATGTCCACTGGTTCCCCCTTATCCACATGTCTGTTTACACACTCAAAGAACTCTAGTAAGTTTGTAAGACAGGACTTGCCTCTACTACAAAGCCATGCTGACTCTTCCTCAGCAGAGTCTTGCTTTTCATACATGTTTAATGAATTTTTATCTTTAATGATAGATTCTACTAATTTACCAGGAACAGATGTCAAACTGACTTTGGCCTGTAATTTCCATGGGTCCCCTAGACCCTTTCTTAAAGATTGGTGTGACATTGGCCCATCTTCCAGTCTTCAGGGATGGAGCTACTGATTTCAGGGATAAGTTGCATATTAATGTGAGAACATCAGCATTTCAATGCTTGAACTCTTTAAGAACTCTTGGATGAATGCCAATCTGGGCCAGGGGAGTTTGGTAGCATTTAGTTTTATCAATGGCTGCCAGAACTTCTTCCTTGTCTACCACTATCTTCCAGCTAGTTCCTCAGTTCACCTCCTAAGAAGCTTGGTTCAGGTGCAGGAATGTTCCTCACCTCCTCTTGGGTGAAGACAGATGCAAAGAATTCATTCAGCTTCTCTGCAATCTCCCTGTCATCTTTTAGCACACCTGCTTTGTTCCCTTCATCATCCTAGCTTGGGCCCTACCTGCTTCCCTAGCTGGCTTCCTGCTTTTTTGATGTACTTGAAGAGCACTGTTTGTTGCTTTAGTCTTGATGTTCGCAGCCCCATGCGTTCCTCATAATCCTTTTTTGCCTCCCTTTACAGCTAACTTAGCTTACTCTTTTTGCCACCATTTTGTGTTCTCTCTGGTATTCTTCATCCAGTTAAGTTGGACTTCCATTTTCTAAAAGACATCTTTTTTTTCCTAATAATTTCCTCAACCTCCCTTGTTAACCATGGTGGCTTTCTTTTGGACTGGGCGCTGCCTTTCCTAACCTGCGGAACACATTCCAGCTGAGCTTTTAAGACTGTGTTTTTAAATAACCTCCAAGCACCTTGGACATTTTTGACTCTCTTGATTTTCCCTTTCCCTTGTCTACCACTTTCCCTTGTCTACCATTGATTTTCCCTTTCAGCTTCCTGTGCACTATCCCCCTCATCTTTGAGAAATTTCTCTTTCTGAAGGCGAATGAGTAGTTGTCACTTGTTCGCATGCAGAGATACTGAATCTGACAGCATTGTGGTCGCTGTTCCCTATCGGCTCAACAACACTGACTTCCTGCACCAGGTCCTGGGTCCCACATAGAATTAGATCTAGGATCACCTCTCCCCTGGTTGGACAAGTTAGACAAGTTCTTGAAGGACCAGCCTAGTGACTGCTCTTAATCAAGGTTGAACTGCCATAGGCAAAGGCAGCACACCTGTAGAGTCTCAGATTCTGGGCACCAACAATAGAGTGAAGCCATTTCCTGTTATGATGGAATGGTTCTGAAGCTACCTGGCTGACCTCTGTTGGGGACAAAACGCTGGATGGGATGAACCACGATTCCAATCCAGCGAGGCAATTCCAGCAGCCAGTGACTCACCGAAAAGTCTGCGTCCTCAGCCCGTAGGTGGTTGGCAATGTAATGCACTCCTTCCAGGGCCTTTAGGATACTTGGAGACAGCTGCAACCCTTGCTCAGATGATGGCAGACTCTCGATTTTGGTAGATGGACGCTGCACCACTTCCACAAATCCCCTTCCCAGGTGACGGGCACAGGTATACCGGTAATGGAGGCAGTGGTGGTGACAAGTGCCTTGCAGGGGCAGCCGGCCAGCATGCACCCCCTCCTCGTTGCTATCCTCTTCATCTTCCCACTTATCATCAACATCTGTCTCCAGCCAACACCGTGATGTGCTCAGATTGGCAGGGGGCATGTCGTACTGCCCGATCACTTCCTCGCTGGCCACCTTCAGTGACGGGGCAAGCACTGGCGGTCGTTTCATGAACAGCCAGCGGGGGATAAAATCCAGGAAGACGGTACGGACCCAGTGGGGCATCTTGTGGGTGCTGGGCGAGCGGTGGTGCACATTGAGTACGAAGACTGTGATGACGATGGAGAGCGTGACGAAAATCATGGTGAAGAGCAAATACTCGCCTATCAGTGGGATGACCAGAGAGGTTGATGGGATGATTTCAGTGATGAGGAGAAGGAAGACGGTGAGGGACAGCAAGACAGAGATGCAGAGGGTGATTTTCTCGCCACACTCAGAGGGCAGGTAAAAAACCAGAACGGTCAGGCAGGAAATGAGGAGGCAGGGGATGATGAGGTTGATGGTATAGAACAGCGGCAGCCGGCGGATGATGAAACTATACGTGATGTCAGGATAGATCTCAATGCAGCAGTCATATTTCTTGGTGTTGTAGGTGCCCACGGCGTTGATAATGGCCCACTCCCCGCTCTCCCAGTAGTCTTTCAGATCCACGTGGCGCTCCATGCTCTCCAGGTCAATCTTGGCTTTGTCGTAGGTCCACGACCCGAACTTCATTTTGCAGTTCTGCTGGTCAAAGGGGAAGAAGGTGACGTCAATGCTGCAGGAACTCTTGTAGATGGCTGGGGGTACCCACTTTACGCTGCCGTTAGAGAAGAGGTGTGCCTTGGTCATGTGGGTGACTGCAAATTCCCCGTCTGCACTAGAAGAAAGAGGCAGGATGTTAGCAGGAAGGGACAACAAGGCTGCAAAGCAACTGAAAGACTTGTGTTGCTTCCAAAGGTCTATCAGGGGGAAATGGCACCTGGAGACAACCCCTTCTCCAGGCACCCCCTGCCATGCTCGGGGGTGGGGCTACCTGCCACCGAGCCCCAACCCCCGGCCTCTCTGCAGGCTGGCAGGGCCTGGGGAGGTCTGCATGGAGGCCAGAGGGTGGGGGCTCGGGGGCTGGGCTGCCTGCCACCAAGCCCCACCCCCTCCGTGCAGGCCGAGCCCTGCCCCCCAACCCCCAGCCTTTGTGCAGGCCAGTAGGGCCTGGGGAGGCCTGCACGGAGGCAGGGGCAGCGGTTTGGTCACATGAGGGTTGGGCGCCCAGTTCCCCCCCCCCCCGTGACCAAAAGGTGTGCATCCAGGGACATGGGTGACCCCATATCCCTATAGGCCGTACACCTCTGGTCACTCCAGATCTACAGAGTTATGGCAGCATCAGTTTTTTTCAGCTAGAGTCTACTTCCTCAGAGGCATGATACGGTCTCTTAAATTGATGGGTATGAATATAGCAAGGAAAGAAAAAAATGCGTGTATCCGTTTAGCAAAGTGTGATTAAGCAACACGAGTCATAGCAGCAACCCAGCTCCAGTGGAAGATGCTGTCAGTCACTGTTCTTTCCTGTTTGTACTTATTTCTACCTCATGCCAATTAAGAAAAAAAAATCTCCAAATGTACTATTAATCGAGAGGTGAGTTAGGGTAGTTTCTGCATGTCTGAGAAAGAGCAAAACATGGATGGAATTCAGCTTCCCAGAGAACGCATTGTAAGGCGACTCTGTGCCAGCAACAAAGTTAAACTAGATGCCTGCTTCCATCTCTTGGATGATACACACAAGATCAGTCCTTGGAGTTCCAAAAGCCTGTGCAGGGTTTTGTGTCAATGTGTTTGATTCTAATTGAAAGGTATTATGTGGATTTTCTTCTTGCTTTCAGAACTATAATTGTAGTCTAGAACTGGAGAAATATTGTAATTACCCATGACTACCACTTGATGGTAGCAGAAGTGCAAGAAATGGGAGGAAAAAGAGGCAAACAACCCACCTTCCCCCCCCCCCCAATAGTTTGTTGTTCTCTAGCCAACTGAGAATCTTGCATGAGAAATTGTCCAGCTAGGCGCACTCACTTCCAGAGTCTTGCATGACTATTTCCACAAGTCAGTGTTTTTCAGGCATTCTCTCCAAACGTGCTACTGTCTCTTGTGACTGTCTTGAAGAAGAAGAAGAAGAAGAAGAAGAAGAAGAAGAAGAAGAAGAAGAAGAAGAAGAAGAAGAAGAAGAAGGAGGAGGAGGAGGAGGAGGAGGAGGAGGAGGAGGAGGAGGAGTTTGGATTTATACCCCACCTTTCTCTCTTGTAAAGAGACTCAAGGTGGCTTACAAACTCCTTTCCCTTCCTCTCCCCACAACAGACACCTTGTGAGGTGGGTGGGGCGAGAGAGTTCCGAAGAACTGTGACTGGCCCAAGGTCACCATGCAGGAGTGCAGAAACAGATCTGGTTCACCAGATAAGCCTCTGCCACTGAGGTGGAGGAGTGGGGAATCAAGCCCGGTTCTCCTGCATTTAACCACTACACCATGCTGGCTCTTACCAGATGTTGCCATTTGTCTGCTTTTCCTCTCTACTTCCCCCTTTTTGAACCAATCCTCATATTCAAGAATATGCCCAAATCAGGAGAAAAAAACTGGAGCAGGCAGTGTTTGCTCATGGCCACTTCTTTGTGCCATGCAAGAACATAAGAAGAGCCCGGCTGGAACAAGTCAGCAGCCCATCATGCCCAGCACTAGCATCACGACTAGCATCATGTCTAGTGGATAGATGGGTGTTTCTGGGAAGTCCATGACCAGGTCATGAAGAAGTCAGGTCTGCACTGCTGCTGGTCCTCAGCATTGTATGCAGAGGTAGACTGCCTCTGAATATGGAGGTATCATGGCCAAATGTGATCGGACTGCTCACATGTAGTGTATTTGTCTGAAATGTACACAAGATAGATGAATCCTCACATCTCTTACAAAGAAAGCCATTTATACATGCATACACATACATATCCACACATGCACACACACACACTTTCAGCAAAATAGCTGCTCTAAATCTCCAAGTTATCCAGTTCTCCCAAGCACATTGTTACATTTTAGTATGAAGAGTGGGAGCTTATTTATTTATTCAAAACACTTCTATGCTGCCTTTCCACCCAAGATGACGAATATCAAAACACTGATGGGGAGAAAAGCTGCCAAGTCACAGCTGACATATGATGATCGCTTGGGATTTTCAAGGCAAGAGTGGAACAGAGGTGGTTTCTCATTTCCTGCCTGACTCTATGTGGCAACCCTGGACTTCCTTGGCGGTCTCCCATCCAACCCCTAACCAGGGCCGACCATGGTTAAGCTTTTGAGATTTGATGACATCGGGCTATGACCTGGGCCCTACAGGAAAGGCATCAAAATGTTAATTTAAAAAAATGAAGCAGCATTTAACATAAGGTATCTATAAAACCTTTGAACACATGAAATTGCCCTGTGCTAATGTAACCCCCATGCTCAGAATGGGTTGACCCAGAAAGGGGTGGAGACTCGAAGCAGCAGAAGGCTGCAGAGCTCATGTAGTTTGGAGGAGACAAGGCTACCAGATTCGGACCTTGATTTGTATAAGGTAACTGCAATGTAGTTGGGAACTAGTGGGAAGGTAATTGTTTATTTTTGCTATGTTGTAAATGTTGGAGTTTATTGTTTCAGGGGTTTTTTGTGTTTATAATGGGTGAGAGTTCTCCTGGAAACCTTCATCATGTTGAATCCTGTTCACCAAGCCCTTGGAGTCTTCAGGAGCCAACCCACTTGCAGGAAGAATTGGACTTGGCAATATCAGAAGACTGTAACTAGAAGAACTTGAAATGAAACCTGAACAGGACCTTGAAGTGTGATGTTAAATGTTGATGTTTGATGTTATATGTTTAAAAAGTAAACCATTTTGTTTTTAAAATTTGTTGTTGCAAACTCATTCCAAGTTCTGCCCCACAGAACCCATAGATAGAGGTTACACTAAATTAAACCATTGGCCCATGGGGCATGGCGTACTTTGTTCTGACTAGCAATGGCACTCCCGGGTCTTCAGCAGAAGGAGGCTTTTCCAGCACTGGGGTCCCTGAGAACCTTTAACTGCAGAGGCTGGGAAGGGAACTGGAGAACTCTTTGTTACATTTTCCCCTCTGGATTTATGCATTGGCACAACCTTGCCACATACTTGTGCACACCTACTTGTTATATAGTACGATGTCTGGGATCCAGATCATCTCGGACGGCACCCGGATTGAAGTGACATTGTCAAAATCAGCGGGATTCCATTGCAACTTGTAGTCATTCCACTCCTGGGGAGGTCAAGAGATTATTTTTAATGATCCCTGATTCAGATGAGATTGATGTAGTTCAGGGGCGAGGGGTGTGTTCACGCTAAAGTAGACCTTACAGCTCACTCATCCTGTGCACATTGACTCAAAGTTACATTCCACCCATTGAAAGCATGTATAGCCCTGCCAGAGTGTACACAAAGACTTCAAAAGGCCGGAAGGAACAACTTTTAGGCAATCCCAGAAAAACTAGTTTGGAAGAGTGTGAGCAGCAGGTAGACTTGTGGTAAGTAACATTTTAATTAATGTCATAGATTATCATGATATACTGTGATTGAACACCAGAGCGCACAGAGGATAGCAGGATATGTCTTGGGGTTAGCCAGCTATGTTCACGGGAAATCTGGGGCAGGAGAAACAGCACTGGAAAATGGTGTCCTCCCTTCCAAGGAATTAAGGAGGGAGAAAGGGAAGAGCCAACCTACTTGCTGTCCTGCCCACACCTTGCGTAGCTCTGCCAGGCGCTTCCATCCACATGGCTTAGCCTCACGCAAGAGAGTAATTTCAGGTGGCTGTGGTATGGACAAGTGCTACCATTGAACATCTAGCAGCATCTGGGACTTCACGCCCTCTGACCCTCAAACTCACCTCACATGGCTCAACCAAGCTTAGGACATCCCATACAGCTCTGCAAAACTGAGCATGTCCATCTGTCTGGTCTGCCTGGTCTGAGCACATCCATCCATCTGCCATGTACAGTTTGCCCAGGCAAGTGTTGCCTCCTGCCAGCTAAGAGAATGGGCATTGCCCTTCTATCCCCCTGGGTTGGACTGGCACAGGTAGGGAGGCCATCCGCCCATTAGGGCTTTTCCCAGTGGCTATAATGGTCATTCTTCCCTGTCCCTCTTTTTGGGACTCTCACAGTGCAATCCTAAGCAGAGTTATACTCTTCTATGCTCACTGACATCATGACACCACTTCCAGTTTTTGCTGTGAGTGTCATTCGGCTCTGGTGTGATGCTGGCACACGTGTCCTGCCCCAGTGTGACCTGGCAACCTTCCCTTTTCCCCTCAGCTCCAGCTTTGCTTGAATGTGTCCTTCCCACTTCACTCACCTGTTTCAACCAAACATTGGTGGTCATCATTTGGTTCTTCTCATCCTTGATTGGTGGAAAATGTGGAGAAGCAGAGAGAAAGCTTTGATCAAAACAGACTGAAAGGCAGAAATAAAGACAGTTGCTATTGCTACTGGGTTGCACCAGAACCCCAAGCTAAGTAGCACCCTCCATAAGCCAGAGCTAGAGACCCATCTGAGAATGGCTTCCACTGACCCGAAAGATGGTGGCATTTCCATAATATCTGGTGAGGAAACTTGTCTTCTGTCTGCTTTCTGATGGGTGCAGTTGGTTTTATCTTTGCATCTTGTCTCAGATCATGGCCCACAAGATACTTTTGAACAAAGTACCAAGACACCCCCCCTCCTGTTGCTCCCTCGTACTGGTGTTCTGAGATTTACTGCCTCTGAACATCAGTGACGAAGGGAGGGGAACTGTGTCCAGGGCATGAGCTGCCCGCATGTCCCTTCCCGCCCCCAAAATGCCCCACCCCCAAAATGCCCTCGACATGTGATGGCAATGGCGGCACCCGGGACAAACCGCTCCGGATGTCCCCATTGCCACTACGCGTCTGCTGAACATGGAGGTTCCGCTGAGACACCATGACTAATAGCCACCGATCGACCTAGTCTCCATGAACTTGTCTTATCCTCTTTTCAAGCCATCTAGTCTAATGGCAGCGAATTCCACAAAACAACAACATCATTGAAGAAGCAGAATGGAAACATTTCTCTAAAACAGTGGCAAAGCAAGAAAAGAATCCGGTAAAAAAGAAGTGGGGGGAGTTGTACAATGATGCTGTTAACAAGATACCTGGGCAAAGAGTAAAGTATTCAGCATGCATTTAAAAGCTAACCAGCCAGGTGCCAGGGAAGCCATTGTGGGAAGGGCGGGCCACACTCAAGGCACTACAGAAGAAGGCTTAAGACATTGCCTGAATGAGACAATCAGCTGAGTTAATGTTTTTTATTCAGACCAGCCAAGTAAAAGGGGTCTGTCTGAAGTATTTCCTGAAGACACCCCCAAACTTCCTGAACAGTCAGTTCATTTGCTATCCATTCAATCCATTTCTCTCCCAGCATTATTTATATTTTTCTTTATTTAATGGCCAGTATCCAGAGACATAGCAAGGGTGAAACACGCCCGGTGCCCCCTCTGCTCCCACCATGCCCTTGCCACACCCACACAGGGGGGCCCGCTCGGTGCATCACCCCCCCCCGTCCCCTTGAAGCTTCACCTCTGCCAGTATCCTATCACTCTGCTGAAAAAGGCTGATCCCTTCCTCAAGGCTAAGGAGAATTCCTTCAACTTCAGTGGTTCTTTCCCCGTTAGAAAGGGACAGTTACATTGGGAATGCTCCAGCTTAAGGCAGGATGCTGTTTTCTGTTTCCTCCAGAGATTGTGATCTTGTTTGCCATCAAGTCACAGCTGACTTAGGGCAACCTCATAGGGTATTCAAGGCAAGAGATGTTCAGAGGTTCCTGTCTCTGCGTTATGCCCCTGATATTCCTCAGATGTTTCCCAATCAAATACCAGCCAGGGTTGAGGCTGAGAGTGTGTGACTGGCCCAAGATCCCTCAGTGAACTTCCATGGCAGGGTGGGGGTTCAAACCTGGGTCTCCCAGATCCTAGTTTGACTTCTTAACCTCTACCACCATGCTGCTCTCATTAAAAAATACCACAGGGGTGGAAAGTGACATCAAGCCACAGCTGACTTATGGAAACCCAATAGGGTTTTCAAGGCAAGAGACTAACAGAAGTGGTTTGCCATTGCCTTCCTCTGCACAACAACCCTGGCATTCCTTGGTAGTCTTCCATCTGAAGAGGGATATATATTAGGTCAAATCACATCTGACTTATTGTGACCCTTGGTTGGGTTTGCAAAGCAAGAGACATTCAGAGGTGATTTACCATTGCCTGCCTCCACTTCACAACCTTGGCATTCCTTAGTGGTCTCCCATCCAAGTACTAACCAGGCCTGACCCTGCTTAGCTTCTGAGATCTGATGAAGTTGGCCTAGCCTGAGCCATTCAGGTCCTTACCTAGGTGACCTTATTTAGAAATAACGTGATGATGTCAGGATACTGTGCAGCCAATCAGATTTAGTACGAAATAACATCACAGAGCCCTCAATATGTGAGTACCTTTCTTCTTTCTTTCCCATGTCTTCCCACCGATTGTCGAGGGGCTGTTTTTATGGAAACAAAGTTGGTTGCAAAAAGACAAAAACAAAACACTCCCCCCCCCCCCTTTTGGCTCAGCCCTCATGAGGACAGAGCGTTAGTATCAAACGGTGTACATACCACATCAATCAGCTGAGCAATGGCTAACCCAAACCTGACGATAACAACATCTGAGGTATTGGGGACAGGCCTGGACCACTTGTTGTAGGCTGTGAAAAGGTACTTGAAGAGTCGTTCTTCAGCCTGGGTTTGTGTCCGGCCCAGGGCAAAGCCTAAAACAGATGAAAGCTCAAGAAAGGAGTCCGGGAAAGGAATTTCACCGACAATCTATAGTATACCATAGAGTTTGCACTGTCATGCAGGGATCTGGAGAAAATGTAATTTGCAGTTATAATTCCAGGGGAACAATTGGCTCCCCCTGCAGGTTGGCATAACAACACTGATGCCCTGTTTGTTGGCAAGAGAGATACTTTTGCTTAGAAAGGCTGAATGGACTTGCTCCTCAAAAAAGGCTGGGCTTGCGTTGTTTTCTAAGATGGCTGCCAACTGAGGTCTTGTGAACTGTGATTAAAATAAAATCAAACACTTTGAAGTGATGGTTTGCAGTAGAATCATAGAATCATAGAGTTGGAAGAGACCCCAAGGGCCATCAAGTCCAACCCCTTGCAATGCAGGAACACACAGTCAAAGCACTCCTGACATATGTTCATCCAGCCTTTGTTTAAAAACCTCCAAAGAAGGAGACTCCACCATTCTCTGAGGCAGTGAATTCCACTGTCGAACAGCCCTGATGGTCAGGAAGTTCTTCCTAATGTTTAGGTGGAATCTCTTTTCCTGCACCTTGAATCCATTACTCCGTGTCCTAGTCTCTGAGGCAGCAGAAAACAAACTTGCTCCCTCTTCGACATGGCATCTCTTCAAATATTTAAACATAGCTATCATGTCCCCCCTTAACCTTTGCTTCTCCAGACTAAACATCCCCAGCTCCCTAAGCCTCTCTTCATAGGGCATGGACTCCAAACCTGTTACCATTTTTGTTGCCCTCCTCTGGACCCATTCCAGTTTGTCAATATCCTTCTTGAATTGCAGTGCCCAGAACTATTCGGGGCTATTCAGATTCATGACCCTTGAGTTGTACACACACACACACACACGCACGCACACACACACACACACGCGCACACACACACACACCCTCTACAGCATCTGGAAAATAGATCAGCAAACCACAGGAGATCCCTGCCGCATCAAGTCTGTGGATGGCCAGTGTTTCTGGCACTGTGTGATAAAATAAGATACTCCCATACTAGCATAGCATGGAAGCAGCAGAGGAATTCAGAATCCAATTCCGCAGTAGAGGCCCACCAAGACCAAAACTGTCAGCCAAATTACAACTAGTGATCCTGCCAGTTTAGGATGTACAGAGCCTCTTTAGCTAATGAGGTGGCTGTTCTGCCAACTTGGCTGTTTCTATTCCAGGCCATATATTTTATGGGTATTCAAAGTCTGACTTTGTGCTGTGAAAGGAGATTCTAGTATTTGCAGACTCACAGAGATGGAATTTTTGTAGTGAACACGGCTCGCCACATTTTCAGTTCCTTCTTTTTGTGTGATGGTCTCTCTTTCTAGATACTGCACTAAGTTTCAGTCGGTACAACTATTGTCAGGGAACCAGAGACCTGAACTGAGGACCTCTTAGTCCAAAATGTGGCCTAAAGGAATGGTTCTCAAACTTTCTGAAGCAAGGCCTCCTTCTAAACTTACTCAAGTTTTCAGGGCCCACTTGCAAAGTTGACTCCATGATACTTTCCCCTGCCCAACATAAAACACAAGAAGCGCACATCAAGTAACACTGGGCATATTTTCATTGTTCCTTTTTAGTGTTTACAAGCAGGGGACCTGCAAGGATTTGCACAGGGCAGTTAATTTTCCCCTTCTCCACTATTTCCTCTTTCCCAAAGCTTTTCGCCTTTTCCTGGTTCTTCTCCTTCCCACCAACCAGCCAATCTACCTTTATATCCCACTCCCACCCCCATATTCTGGTTTCCTCCTTCCTTCCCTCTGGCAGTCTATCCCTGACAAAAGTCTGGCCAAGTTGTGCAATGACAGCCATGCTCCAAGCTAGACCCAGTTGCGCAGTGAGGAACCTGCAAGCTTTTTTCCTCCTGCCCTTTCCAACTGCCAAATCAGAGCCTGTACTGGACCAGGGCCTCACGACATTTTAAAACTGCTGTAAAACGATGACAGCAAGCTCATGGCAGCTACGAGTTTGCAGTCACTTTTAGTTTGGCTCTGTATTTATTATTTGCCTCAGTAATATCTCAATTTTCTTCACAAGGAACCAAAGAATCTTACATCATTTTCCTCTCCTCATATTATGCTCACAATGAGCCTGCATGGTAGGTTAGGATGCGATTGCATGACTGGCCCAAAGTCACGCAGTGAGCTTCCATGCCAGAGTGGGGATTCAAACCTGGGTCTCCCAGAACTTAGTAAAGAACTCTAGTCACTATGCCACATTGGCTTTTGTGGGGTGAGTACTTCAGTCTGGGTGAGTCATGCAAGTCTTGTGGGTTCAAGAAGTCTAGTAGTTGCTGTAAGTCATGGCCCCAATGAATCCTCAAATGCCAAAATAGCCCTGGAAATGGCCCTGCCACCTTCCCTTGCCTCTTACTGACAAAAGTCAAGGCTTCAACTAGCAATACTCTTGTGGTTGCCTAGCAACATTCACAAAGGGCTCTGCTTCTATTATTTGGGAGGAGGTGTAACACCCAAGTGGTTTGGGGGTTTGTTTTTACTTTTTTAGTTCAGATTTTTCTGCAAACCAGGAACATTTTTTTCGAGTTTATAGAAAGACTTCTCTTGTCTGCTTATGGATCCAATCTCCAGATTTAAGCATCCACGTGTTTGGTGGTGCAGAGAACTAGATATATTGATGCTCATCCAGTTTATTTTCATACCTGCCTACAAGAGAACTGTAACCCACCCTTCCCAAACCACCCTTTCAGAACTACTAGCTTCCCAAACTCTAAAAGGAACAACAGTGTAGAACTGGCAGTTAGGATGAAATAGGCAGTTAGGATGAAAACTTTGGCAGCTCATATAAACACTTTTGATTGGGTCAGCCTTCTGGTCAACAGAAGAGAAATTCCTATCATGAGCAGTACAAGGACTCCTAGCTAGAGCACAGGCCCTCAGTCTTGTTCCTAACAAAGTGGCCCCCTGATACAGCTTTGCACTGAAGCCTAGTTCCTCTGTCTTTGCTGGTAATGCTGTTGCTTGCTTGCCCTAAGTGTATGATCCAACTGACCTTATTTTCTGGTCTTAGTCCCTGATAAATCACTGTTCCCATTTTATCACTCTAGGGGATTCCTTGTTAAAGTCTTGTTCATGTGCGAAGGGCTGAAGCAGTGTTTCTTTTGGACTGACACTAAATTGTAACATGGGCTCTCCTTCCCATTTCAGCTATATACAATCTCATAAGTTAAGGAAGAAGAAAAATCTGTTATACTTCTAAAATGTCTTAAATGTGCTATGTTATAGTAATTGGCTTATATAGCATGGGAACCTTAGGCTTATAGCTTCCTGAACCATGGGGAAGAGAAGCCATTCCAGCCCCCACCTTACCCCAACATACTCACTTCATCTTTGGGCCTACGGTTGCCAAACTGTACCTGGCAATTGATGGAGACATGGGTCAGGAACCGGGGGGGGGGAGGCATGGGGCGGGGGGCATGATACCCTGTGTGCCACCAGGTCACTTCCTGGAATAACTCAGACAGAGAGTTGCTCTAGGAACCACTGGAAACTCTTTGGTAAAACTGAGAGGAATCTCTCTTGAGAAAGTTCCAGAGTTTCAGTGCCATGACTAACAAGGATGCTGCATTTTAATGGGGTTGATTTTAACATATAGAGCCATATTTAATGATTATTTACTGATTTTATCTGTGCTCTATCTATTTGTTTTGTTCACCACCCTGAGACCTTTGGGGGAGGGCGGTTTATAAATACAATAAATAATAATAATAATAAAGGTCCTCTGCCAGGTTGCCACCAGCCTAAACTTAGAAGGAGGAGGCAACAGGAAACTGGAAGATGATCTCATTGGTTTGGTATGTTCATGAGGTTTGTATTTATTTGTTTTTATACTTCATTTAAAGTCTGCCTTAATCGCTGAGACTCAAGGTGGATTACAACAAAAAATAAAGCAATGAGAACAATATAATACACTAGGGAATATTGTACATGGAAGCCCATTTTGGTATATCTATTATTTTAAATCATGACTTTGCTTTCTTATTTAGGTCTGTAATAAAGAAAAGATGGTGAAGATGGTCAAAGTGTTTTAATTATATGACTATGGTGGATTCTGCACAGCATATGTATAATGAGTTGTAGTCATTATAAAGGAACATTCGCATGGGTGCCTTTCACCCATTCAGGCAATTGGAGCGCATGGAAACAATCCGGGCTGCTTTTGTGCCTTCGCACGGAGGCACCTCCCTCCCTCGCTCCCTCCCTCCCTCCCTCCCTCCCTCTCTCTCTCTCTCTCTCTCTCTCTCTCTCTCTCTCCCTCTCCCTCTCCCCCCCTCTTTAATTTTCTGCAACACATGCATAGCTGCACAGGCATACAGAACTGAACCCCTGCAGCCATCGGCTTGCCCCACGATCTGATCAGCTGCACATGCATAGCTGCACATCTGCAACACACAACAGAAATGAAAAAGGAAAAAGGACCTTTCTGCAATGGCTGGCCAATAAGGAATATGTTGCTGTTGATCGATATGGCGGTCATACTTGCTGCCACGGGGGATAATGTGCTTGGGGGACTTTGTACACTGTTGGGCGCTCAGAGAATCTGCCCACAATGTGCTGGGTGACCTGCACAGAATGGCAGGTGGGCAGATTCTCCCTGATAGTGAATGGCATGGAATTTAAAGTGAATATGTGGAAGGGAGGAGAACAAAGTGTCTCCTGTCTGTTGTGTTTGTGCAGGAGCATCTCCAACCCGGAATTCTGCAACAGGATTGCTGGTTTAGTGGTTTTTGAAATTCCCGGGTTGAGGGGAATAAAACAGGCCAAACTTATTTTGGGAATGGGACCTGTGCAAAGTCCCCTGCAAAACCGTTTATATAACATCCCACACCCATTATATTTGGCCTAGGTGAAATCCAGTTGTCATTTTTTAATTTGTCATTGCTAATAATGTGCTATCAATGTTCTTTGCATTTTTCTTAGCATCTGCTCTGCACTTAGGTGCCAGGCAAGCAACAAATTGGAATAAATAAATAGACAAAGGTCCTTAGAATAAATACTCAGAGGAAAGGAAGCAAACAATTCATAGACCAAAGAGACTCTTTTCATGCACTCCGCTCCCTCAAGCTGCTCTGTGTGAGACTGACAGTTTGGCGCAAATTAAGAGTCTGTCTCCTCACAGCCCAAAGGAAGCCTTTGCTTACCCAGCCTCATTTGTTTTCATTAGCGCTGTTTGACGAGCAGATTTGTTGTGTAAATAGACGCCGCTCTTTTGCTCTGTGAGCGGATCTGTCTTTGGGAGCAGCAAAGAATGTTGCCAGGAGAGGTATTGTGCCACCTCTGCTGATAGAAAGGGGCGAGAGTGATTCTCTCACCAGCAACATTTATTTTCTGTAGATATTTATACTCCAGTTCTCTTCTCAATGGAGACTGAAAGTAGCAGGGGTGGGCACTGAGGACTAGAGGCCTTCTCCAGTCAAGTCCTGGCATAGGACTTGGAGGACCCATCCAACAGCCCAGTAGGAGGGATAGGGGAGGAGGGAATCACTGCCCCTCCTCAGGGAGAGGCCAACAACACCCAGAGAAGGGAGGCTATTTGGACCTTTAGAGGCAGATTCCTGGGAAAAGCTGAGAGGGAGAGGAGAGCGTTACTAGAGCTGTGGTGTTGGCAGGGGCGTAACGAGGCAAACTGGAGCCCTGGGCAACACCTGAGTTTGATGCCCCCCCATGGGCGGCGGAGCTCCCCCGTCCTCCTCCCCTGGTGGCTTGTGGCTTCCCCTCTCCCTGCCAGCTGAACTTAGGTGCCCCCCCTTACCGGAGAAAGGGTGCGAGATGCGGGCGGGCGGCAGTGGGCAGCAGCGGCATCCAGGGGAGAGCGGCACAGTCAGTGGGTCGGCCAGGTGCACGTGCACCCCTGACTGCTAGTCCTGCCACCCCACAAAGATTCATCTGAGGACGCAGCAGGGCTGGCAAGTGGCGGAGCACAGGCAGCAAGGCTTGGCGGTTCGGCTTAGCCCGATCCACAGATTGGGCCGAGATGAGCCGATTTGGATGCACTTGGAGGGCCAAGGGCCGGAGCCCACTCCGTCCGAACTATGCGCGATCCGAACTTGCGGTAACATCTGAGATTCTTGGGTGCGTTTTTATTTTTTGGTGTTTTTTGCGTTTTGGCCTGCAGGGGGCACATTTTTAGATATCGGCACCAAAGTTTCAGAATATCATCAGGAGACTGTCCTGATGATACCTCCCAAGTTTGGTGCAGTTTGGTTCAGGGGTCCAAAGTTATGGACCCTTAAAGGTGCAGCCCCCATCTCCTTAGCTCCCTTTGGAAACAATGGGGGATAGGGGCTACCTCTTTGGGGGTCCATAACTTTGGACCCCCTGACCCAAACTTCACCAAACTTGGGGGGTATCATCAGGATAGCCTCCTGATGATACTTGAAATTGTGGTGCCGATATCTCTAAAAATGCACCCCCTGCAGGCTGAAATGTGAAAAAACACCAAAAAATAAAAACGCAGGAGCATGCCCTGCAAAATTCCTGAGCCCTGGGCAGCTGCCCACATTGCCCAATGGACATTACGTTACTGGGTGTTGGGGAAAGGAATAAGGTGACACAATCCCCCTCGTCTCCATTCTCAGGCCCACGGAGACCTGCTTGAGACACCCAGCAAGATGGCTGAGGGGAAGCTGGAGAGGGACCACTTTTTGCAGTAGCAGCCACCCTTGCTTTAACTTGGCATGGATGTGGCCAGATTCCACAGCAGTCCTTATACCTGTGATCTGAGAATCCTGTCTATGAAGCAACAATTTTGTTACACCCAAAAGGAAGAACTTTCAGAGGCTGAAGTATGAAATCTCTTTAGTCCAACAGGCCAGACTCTGTCAGGTGGTATTCCGTGCTTCCCAAAGGTGTACCGCCTATGGAGACATGGGGACACCCATGTCTCTGGGCGTACGCATGTGGGTCACATGGCTTCTCCACCCCATTACTGCCACCTTCCCCCTCCATCAATGGAGAAGGCTGGTCTCTTGTGAAGCCTTCACATATTTCTTAAAGGGGCAATTTTCCAAAGATTGCTTAAAGGGGAAAGGACTTCACACTGAGTTTCAGTACTTTCCCCATTAAGCAATCTTTGGGGAATTGCCCCTTTAAGAAATACATGAAGGCTTCTCAAGAGACCAGCCTGCCCAGAGGGTGAGGGAAACTCGCCCCTCAGCTGCTAGGCACTGGCAGGGAATCAGTGGGGCGGCAGTGGGGGGCCATCGCCGTCTCCCTGCCAGAGGCGTTTCTCTTATTGGGCAAAGTGGGCAGTTGCCCTGGGCGCAGCCCTATGGGGGGGCGCAGGTTTGTTTGTGGGGTTTTTTGTATTTTCAGTGTTTTTCCATTTTTGGCCTGAAGAGGGCGCAGTTTTTAGGCTAGCAGCACCAAAATTTCAGGGATGTTATGGGAGACTCTCCTGATGCTATCACCCAGGTTTTGTGACGTTTGGTCCAGGGGGTCCAAAGCTATGGACTCCCAAATGGAGTGCCCCATCCTCCATTGTTTCCAATGGAAGCTAATAGAAGATAAAGGCTACATTTTTGAGGGTCCATACCTTTGGACCCCCTGAACCAAACTTCACCAAAACTGGGATGTATTATCAGGAGAGTCTCTTATTGATACCACCCAGCTTTTGTGAAGTTTGGACCAGGAGGTCCAAAGCTATGGACTACCAAAAGGGTTGCCCCATCCCCCATTGTTTCCAATGGGAGCTAATAGGAGATGAGGCTACACCTTTGAGGGTCGATAACTTTGGACCCCCTGAACCAAACTTCACCAAACCTGGGAGGTATCATCAGGATAATATTTTACTGATACCACCCAGGTTTTGTGAAGTTTGGTCCAGGGGGTCAAAACCTATGGACTCCCAAAGGGGGTGCCCCATCATCCATTGTTTCCAATGGGAGCTAGCAGAAGATGGGGGCTACACCTTTGAGGGTCCATAACTTTGGACCCCCTGAACCAAACTTCACCAAACCTGGGTGGTATCATTAGGGGAGTCTCCTAAAGATACCCTGAAAGTTTGGTGCTGCTAGCTTAACAATTGCACCCCTGCCAGCAGGCACCTCCCAAATTTCCCCAGATTTTCCTTTTAAATCCCCTCGCCTTTGACATGGCTTTAAAGGGAGAATCTGAGGTCCGAAGTTTAAACATTGCAAGTGATGCTGTTTCAGGGTGGGGGAGAATCAACCCCAAAATAGCATCACTTCCAATGTTGTTTAAACTGGGAACCCCAGATTCTCCCTTTAAGGTAGATTTAAAAGGAGAATCTGGGCTCCCTAGTTTAAACACCATTGAAAATGATGCTGTTTGGGGGTGGATTCCAGCATCACTTGTTTAAACTAGGGAGCCCAGATTCTCCTTTGAAACATTGAAAGTGATGCTGTTTCCCCCAATTGGGGGGACTGGATACAACACCATAAAATGTTTTCATAGCAGTAATAAAACATTTTGAAAGCATTTTGAAAATGTTTTCAAAATTATTTCTGCTGTGTGGCATGGCTTATTGCTGTGCTCAGATTTGTGAGTTGGGGCATGTTCTATAATGTGATGGTGACTTTGAAACAACCTGGTGTAAAAAAATCATTGCTTGGTCACAGTGGGGGAGGGTGGCTCCCCATGGGGGGACGCCAAACTCCAGTTTGCCTAGATACGCCACTGGGCGTAGCTACAAGAGGGGGTGCGCGTTGCATTGGGCACGCACCTGAGGGGGGCATCAAACTCAGGTTTTGCCCAGGGCTCCAGTTTGCCTAGTTACGCCACTGCTCCCTGCCTAGCAGTCGGAAGGCGAGGGAAACTCGCCCCCCGGCTGCCAGGCAGGGAGGAAGGCTGGAGCCTCGCTTACTCATGAGTAAGTGGGGCTCTGCACATGGGGGGGCGCCCAGAGGGGTTGTCTCCAGGCGCCATTTGGCCCCAGTATACCTCTGGTGCTTCCTCTAAAGACTGAAAGGAAGTCTGAGCATGTAAACATTTAGCTTTCACTGTCTGTGGTTTGCTTTTGCCTGCCATTCTGCCTTTGGTTCACTACACTGTTTCCTCAGCTTAGCAGTACGAATAAAAAAAGTAATTAATGGCTTATATCCAACAAGATTTTTGAGCTTTCAAGCATCAAAGCTCCCTTGTCAGATACAAGATATTTGACTCTCAAAAGTTTTTACCCTGGATATCTTGCTGGTCTCTCGGGTTCTAACTGGACTGTTCTACTGCAGACCAATGCAGCCTTCTTCTAAAATTATCTTAATGATTTTATGTGCCTAACCATAGTTTATGGAGTGACCTGCATTCAAAAGATCACCTTAGCTATAGTTGGATTAATAATTTCATGATTTTGTGTGGCAGATCTAAACCGAGCGGATGAGTTTAATTCTCTTCCCGCTTTCTCCATTTCATACTTTTGATCAGAGTGAATGTGTGTCTTTAATTTGCTGCACAGTTTCTGTGTTTGTACAGTGTATCCAAGTCACACTGTCAGTCTTCATCTAGAAAGTGACGGTCTCAATTACTGTGACTGTTCAGCTCAGACGCATCATGTGAGATCTGGCATCAACTCATAAAGATTGACACAAAATCATAAGATTTTGCTAACACCTCGCGGCATCAAAGGCAGGAATTATGGAGAAAAGATGATTCCTGAGAAAAGACAGGGAAGGAAGGTTGAATCCTCTCTGGTGCCTTTCCAAATCAGGCCCTGATCTTGTCAAACTACTCCCTTCCCAAACAACGAAGGATGTCAACTTGAAAGAGCACATCTTCTCAGAACAGGCAGTACTCCCATCATGTCACAGCAAAAGCCATCAATGGCATTATGGATGGATGGATCCAAGCCAAAGGGGTAAACTAAACATGCATCCAGTTTAATACCTTTGATTTTCCTCAGATTTTATCTGGAATGACGACACAGACCACATAAATGATATGGTGACACTACAGCGCAGGGACGCCTCAGCCGTTTATCACAGGAATCCTCTTGCTTTAAAAATGGCTGATGGGCCCAATCAGGACTGTGGGGGGGAGGGGCTCCTGTCCCCCCCAATGCCATTTTTCAAGACCCCGAACGCCCCAGGTGTTTGGGCTCTTGAAAAATGGCATGAGGTAGAGGGAGATAGTCTCAAGCAGTTTTGGGCCTCCACAGCATTTTCAAAGTCAGAAAATTCCTGCAGTAACATGGCCACAGCATCCCTGTGGACGTCATATCATCTAACTGTGCCCATAGTAAGAAGAATTCTCAAAGTACACATTGTAGGTAAAGTCTGCAGACAGTTAGAGCTGTAATCCTGAGGCCATTTTACTAGGAGAAAGCCCCGTTAAATAACATCATCAGACCTGCAGCCTGCTCCCTATGCTGACGAGAAAAAAGCTCATTGAACTCAGTTGGATTTACTTCTGGGTTCACGTGTTTAGGATTGCACTAATATACCAAAATCTCACTGAAATCAGTAGCACCATTTTCACTGAACTGCACCATCTGCCTCTTAAATAAAGCGCCTTTCATCCACTTTTTGTGTACCATGTTATTAGCGATTAAAATCAGCTTTGCAAGAGCTGAGCTGCTGAATGAAGCCAGAGTTCCCGCAAGATATCGATCACATTTTTTTTAAAAAAAACCCTGCCTTTATTCTATTACAGAGTCAAGGTAGTATTACAAATGGCAACGAAAACATAAGTAGTACTGAAAGCATTGATTGAAAACACAATCAGCTAGAAAGCTGACCACATAAGGAACAGTGTGGCGGTTTCAGTGACAAAATTTAGCTGTAGTTTGGAAAGCCCTCCTTAATAACTCCCACCTCACACTGACCACAGTAATGCACTTCCTGATGCATTCAGGAAGACCATTCTAAAATGTGGGCACAGCCACAGAGAAGGCTGTACATGCCTACATGAATGAACATGCCTACAAAAGGAGGTGGAAAGCTAATTCCAATGTCTTACAGATATATACCAGGGGCGAACATAAAGGATCTCATCCTCAGCAAGGAATTAAAATTTGTAAGAACTCAGCCAGTAATTCTTCCCCTGCACAAGCACTATCCATTCTATCCATCTGGAAGGCCATTTGACACATAAGAAACATGCAATAGATCTAGTATACAGCTACATACTTGGTTACAGACTAAGGGACAGCAGGAACCAAACAGGCATGCCAATTTGCACTTGTGCATATGCATAAAGTTCTGTCAAGTTATTTCTGACTTATGGGGACCCTATGAATCAATTTCCTCCAAAACATCCTATCTTTAACCACCTTCTTAAGTCTTGCAAACTGAGGACTGTAGCTTGCTTTACAGAGTAATTCCATCTCACGTTGGGTCTTCCAGTTTTCCTGCTGCCTTTCGTAGCGTTATTGTCTTTTCCAATAACTTCTGCCTTGTCATTATGTGACCTAAATGCTTATGCACACATACTGTGGAAAAAATGGCAAGCGTTAATGTTCCCTGATTGGGACTGTGAGTGGTTGAGCCTGAACCTATTTATTTATTAATTTGTTTTAGTTAGGCTGTTAATTTTTTGCCTTTCCAAATTACTAAGAGGACTTAAACTCAGTACAACCCCACCAAAAGGATAAGATAATAAAAATCCAGAAATGAATAACAATTGACTACAATCAGATCATCATTTAAAACCAAGGCTGGAATTTAATCTTTAAAATGCTTCCAGAATAAGAGGCTTCCACTGTTGTTCCGAAGGAAAGGTATTACTCATGAGGAAAGATTTAGGGGACTCAGTCAAATAGGCCGATATTTGGCTCCCCAGCAAACATATCTATCCATCCCTGTTGTTCCTACTACAGGGCCTCTTTGAACAACTTCAGAGTTCAGGCAGGAGAGTAAGCTCTCCACCTCAAGGGTGATGGCTCATTTATTTGGGTTGATTTGTAACAATTTTTTCTGTTTATTTCTGTACAAAGACCCTTGAGGCCAAAAGACAGCTTAAAACAACAACAATCTGCGCTTAAACTGAAGACTCTGGAAGTGGATCAGCAGTGGTGTATCTGCCAGAGGGACATGGGGGGAAGGGTCAACTGATCTTGGGAGCCCCTCAGCCAGGCCAGGAGCCTGCCGTGGGCTGCCCCTCAGGCCAGCCCACCCCTGCCAGGTTGCTCCTTCAGCTGAAGGAGCAGCCTGGTTGGGCTGTCGATGGGCACTCCTCAGCCCGGCCCCACCATGCTGCTCCATCAGTTGGTGGAGCCTCCACTGGCTGAAGGAGCAGCCTGACTGGGCGGCCGCCAGGTGCCCCTTGGCCCCGCCCCACCAGGCTGCCTGTGACTGCTGCTGCTGACTAAGGTAAGTGGGGCACAAAGGGCGCGCGGGGAGGGTACCCAGAGCAGGTGTTTCCCTGGGTGCCATTTCTCCCCGATACGCCTCTGTGAATCAGATGCTGGCTATTGCAGCTGCTCTGCTGACTAGCCAAGAGTCAAAGGCCACACTGCCAGGGCTGACACTATGCCTGCCCAATTCTGAGCTTTCATATCGCTTGCCACTTGCAGGGAGTGATGCTGCAGCCAGTGGCGGAGCTATAAGGGAACAGGGAAGTGCGCCATGCACTGGGTGTGTGCCAGTGAAGGCGGAAAATTGCCCCACCCCCCACCTTGCTCCCTTTCCCCACCTCACCAGGCGTGGCTCCTCCCCACCAGCCTGGCACATTTTCAGTCAGCAGAAAGCTGTTTTCATCTGGCAGAAAAAGGTAAGTGGGCGGCACAGGTGGGGGAAACGGGGCTGCGGGGGGCAGTACCCGGGCACCATTTTGCCCCGGGCACCATTTTCCCCCTTTGCCCCTGGCAGGGGTAAAGCGAGGGGACACTGCACCTGTGGTGCTCCCGTGCCCTGTGCCCCTGCTGTGGCGTTGCTCGCTCCCACCCCGGAACGCCCCCTTGATGGCGTGGCCATGCCTCTGCCACTGCTCTGCCTGGGGTGTCGCGCCCCTCCCGCCCCATGGACGCTATGCCACTGGCCCCTGGCTGCAGCTATTCCCTTCTGGGCCTGAGGAGTTCTGTGAGGTCAGCACCGACTGTCCCAGGTAGTTCCCTGACAGAACAGTGCTCCGAATTGCCGCATACAAGTTGAAGCCCTTTACTGAGGTACTGAGAGCATCTTGCTATGATTTGCAGTGATACTGCTAGTGTAAGCAGGTAGTCCAAATGTCTTCCGGTTTCAGTAAAAGGAAGCTCTTGTTTTAATTTGTGGACCACAAGAGTAAAAACACACTCTCCACTTTTAAGTTGCATTTATTTATTTTCTGCTTTTCTCCCCAAGGAAGACCCAAATCAGCTTGCATCGTCCTCCCTCTTCAATTTCATCCTTACAACATCCCTGTGAAGTAGGTTCGGTTAAGAGAGAGCGACAGGCCACACAGCAAGCCTCCGTGGTAGAGTGGGGATTTGAACCCAGATCTTCCAGATCCTAGTCTGAGGGCCATTACACCATGCAGGCTCTGACTCGACTCAGGCACCACTCAGGCAGAATAGTTTGTTACATGCTGAGAATCAATCGGTTGCAACACAGAGGCGTTTTGCACAGTCACATCAGCCACAACATTGTCTTTTTTGTTTTGATTTTTCAAGAAAGAATTCCTCACTCATAAAGTATAAGAGTTAATTCAGACAAGTCACGGAAAACTGCATGAGCCCAGAAAGCGCTAGAGCCCCTTAATGGGCAATTACTGGTAATAGTCAAAACTGTAACAGAAGCCCTTTACACTGTCAAATTACATTTCCTTTGACCCGTGAGGGCGTTTTCTGTTTTCAGAATGGGTTTTCCCTCTGTAAAATAACCTCTTTCAATCCATTTTTGTTTGTGTATTCTCTTGCAGATTCACACTAATTACTTTTCACATTAATTTGCATAATAAGACACTTGAATTCGATTAGACAATGGAGAAGCTAATTTCAGAATTGGGAAAACACAGTCATCCTTTACCTGAGAAGGACACGAGGAAACAGCAGGTAATGACGTTCTTAAAGGCTAGGAAGCCACCTGTAAGCTGATACATCTTCTGTGAGGCAGCGGCTGATGCTTCCCTCCTGCTAGAATATTTTCTCCAAAGACAGAAGAATCCAGAACATCTCTTTTCATTTGCCAAGTCTGTGTTGAGTGGCAACATGGGAACGGCATGTACCCGTGCGTTCAACTTCTGGCAGGGTAGTGCTGCGGGCAGCGATCTCCATTGGGGGCGGACAGCTGAGCATCACTTTGGTCTGCTCTTGGAAAGTGGTGTTGGAGGCACGGTGGGAGAAACTGTCTGTGGTGCTGAAGTTATGAACACTCACAGGATTCCTTCCAGCTACGATTCACCCTGAACATGCTCCCTCTTGCTCACACTGGATGGCAAGTGAAGCAGATGTCTGTAGATCAAAGCAAGCCTCTCCATAGGCAGGGATGTTGCACCAAGAAGAAAACGGTTCCTGGAGAAACGAGGGAAAAAACATGCAATGGAAGCCTACAATTAATGGCACGAATAGGGAGCAGCAGTGGCGTAGTGGTTAAGAGCAGGTGCATTCTAATCTGGAGGAACCAGGTTTGATTCCCCGCTCTGCCGCCTGAGCTGTGCAGGCTTATCAGGGGAATTCAGATTAGCCTGGGCTAATCTGGGGAATTCAGATTATCTGCCTGCGCTTACCTGGGGAATTCAGATTAGCTTGTGCACTCCCACACTCCAGCTAGGTGACCTTGGGCTTGTCACAGCTTTTCGGAGCTCTCTCAGCCCCACCCACCTCACAAGGTGTTTGTTGTGAGGGGGGAAGGGCAAGGAGATTGTAAGCCCCTTTGAGTCTCTTTACAGGAGAGAAAAGGGGGGATATAAATCCAAATCCCTCTTCTTCTTCTTTAACATAGGGAGGAGGCATGGGCAGGATGGGGGAAGAAAGATACTCTTTACCCTTCCCTACGATTAATACATAAGTACACATGTACACTTTCGCAGAATGTGTTTGTGCTGTGCATAACTTTTCCATGCATAACTTTTGCATAATTCACCTGTTCTATGTACATCCATGCATATCGTTGGACAAAAGGGTGGGGAAGAGGATGAAAATCCTACCACCCATACATGTAAGCATACACAAAGTTAATGCAAGAGGAACCCTCTTCTGCTCCCCATCTACACATATGGGAACTCCTGCTGTTTTATCTCCTATTATCTGCCTGAGGCTGGCCTGCAATTTTTTCATGCACTGCCTGACCTGCATTCATCTACACACATATTAAAGACATCAGATATAGATTTGTTTGTTATTTATTTCATTCATATCCCACCTTTCTCCTCAATGAGGACCCCAAAAAACTGACGTCCTTTTCGTCTCCTCCAGTGTCATCTGAGGTTAGTTTGCTAGACTTCAACCAGGCCAGCCCAGGAAAAAGGAGGCTTGGAGAAGATACGATAATTTAATATCGATGCTCGAATGCTTGCAAAAAGAGCATCTTTATCTCATCACTGCAATCCATCTCAAAACATCCAAAGTTCGTAGCACAGCATGGGCAGGTCCAGTGGTGGGATTCAAATCATTTAACAACCAGTTCCGAAAGGATTCAGTGGCGGGATTACAACCTGTTCTCGGAACTAGACAAAAAAATTAGCTACCGGTTCTACCACACTGGTGCGAATAGGCTGAAGCCCACCACTGGACAGGTCCCATGGTTTGGGGGCATGGTTGAGCCCAAACCTATCTTACATTTGGGACTGAAGTGGACCCACTGGGCAAAAGCAGCCATCCTCTCCAACTAGTAGACGAAAGATGCTTTGATTCTACTTTCTACTATGATGTGCTTTTCTTTGAAGTTGGGAGGTATGATGGAACTGTCAAAGGAAGGGCCATAGGAACAGCATTTGCATGCAGGTGAGTCACTTTCCAGTCTATAAATCTTGGACAACTGGAATCAGAAACCAAGTGGAGAAGTGACTGTATAGTTCCTCTTGGCACGCACGGCACCGCTTGGCTGGCTTTTTTAAAATTAAAAGCCTCCTGCTTTGGTCTGTAGGCACCGAACACAATCCTGCGCAAAGCTTCATTGTCATTTTATACTTTTCCTCATGTCTATTTATCATTTTAATTGAGAGACTACAAGGCAGGAATACTGTCACCTCCGTGAATAGCACATTGATATAATGAATCAAGTTAGCAGCAGCACTCCTCAGGTTCACGGCAATTGCTCAGTTTCCTCATTTATCCTATATTCATCCTCATCTTCCTAAAATAGTTTACATGCTTCGCCCTTCCTCCATTCTGCCTCCAAAACAACCCAGTGAGGTAGGTGAGGCTGAAACTCATTCCACACAGCAAATTTATAACAACTGTTATGATGGGAAATGAATTCATTTATAACGATTTCAACTCGTTATATATATATGCTGTGCGGAATGAGCCTAAGAGAGAATGACAGATCCAAGGTCTTTTAGTGGTTGAATGGTGTTTTGAACCCAGCTCAAGTCAAATACCACGGCACCATACTGCCTTGAAATCAAAAGGATTGAGTTGGCTCATTTTGGGGCACCCAACATTTAATTCAGCCTCCCTTCTGCTTTCCCATCACTCAGGATACTTTGATGAGGGCAGGGAAAGGATCAATTTTGTAGCCTGAAAAGGAACTGAATTTTTCAATTTGTTTCATTCTATGCTGCACTGAAAAGTGTGGGTTTGCGATTGCCAGGACCGCATCATCAACTTAGCTTTTCATTTTGAACTCTTCACCATCCATTTTCAGTCCTTTACCTTCTTGAGTCTTGTCTGACCTTAATGACCTTAATGGCCAATACTTCCAGTACAAAGGTAAATAAAAGTGGTGATAATGGACATCTTCAGCTGGTTCTAGAAACATGGCAAAGTTATTCAGTGATGACAGAAAGGCATTGTTTTCTTTTTCACTTCCATCAGTTATAATAACTAATAATAATATTGGCCATGCTGGCAGGGGCTGATGGGAATTGTAGTCCATGAACATCTGGAGAGCCGCAGGTTGCAGACCCCTGGGTTAGACCAAAGGTGCAACTGAACTAATCTAGAGTTGGAGCACCTTTCCTATGAGAAAAGGGAAGACTTAATCGTTTGGGGCTTTACAGTAAACAAAAAAATGTGACATGTGAGTAAAGTGCTGTCAAGTCACAGCTGACTCATGGCAATCCCAGCTTTCAAGGCAAGTGATACAACAGAGGTGGCTTGCCATTGCCTGCCTCTGCAGTCTTCCTTGGTGGTCTCCCCTTCCAAGTGTTGAACCTGCTTAGGTTCTAAAATCTGATGAGATAGAGCTATAACATGCTGCTTTCTCCTGAGATGAACAAAACAGAGGTTTATAAAGATGTGTATGATTTAGACCAGGGGTCTGCAACCTGTGGCTCTCCAAATGTTCATGGACTACAAATCCCATCAGCCCCCTGCCAGCATGGCCAATTGGCAGGGGCTGATGGGAATTGTAGTCCATGCACATCTGGAGAGCCACAGGTTGCAGACCCCTGATTTAGACAAAGTGGATAGAAATAACTTTTTTCTCTCCCATAATGTTGGAACTTATGGTCATCCAATGAAGATGATGGACAGTAGGTTCACGTCAGCCAAGAAGAAATAACTAATCATGCAGAGGAATGATAAGCTGTGGAATTCATTGCCACAAGATATAGTGAGGCCACTATGAGTGCATGAAAAAGGGACTAGACACATTCGTGGAAGATAAGCCTATCAATACTTCTCATTCAGTTGTTGGGTGCTGCTGAAGACCAATTGACAGAGGTCAGAAATAACAGGGAAACTTTGTACTGCATTCTCTCCTTAAGCGTTTCTTGAGACATCTGGTTGGTTTATTGTAGGAATCAAGATGCTGGAGCTCTTGGTCTGATACCACGAGGCAAATCTTATGCTCTTGTCACTTCATTTGTTCCCAGATCTTCAAACTGCAGGGACCCTTCACCTGTACATCATACAAAACTCCAGCAGGGCCAGCAAGTTGTCAGACAGAAGTCCAATGAGTTCTCAGGTAGAAATTCAACATGGTCATCATCACCCAACCTTAGCTACAGGAGATGAGCCCAAGAGACATTTTTGTACTCTTGGCCCTGCACAGGCCAGGCAATACACCCTGACGCCTATACAGTTTTTCGGTCAGGTCTTCTTTGTCATCTGAACAATTAGAAATCTTGCCCTTGCCAACTATAGATTGCCTCAGTTCCCTGATTTGCCTCACCCACAATTGCCCAGGAGCGATGTCTCTCCAGACTGGTTGTACTTATTCTCTAAATGAAGCAAGAATTCACACAAGATCTTTTTTAAAAAAACACACATAAATTTCTGCTTGAGCACCCTTTGCCCATGCTGTATTGAACTTCATTTGTTTTCATTTTGAACAGGAATGTATCAAGTGCGAATACTCCAAATTATCTTTTGTACTTCTGTCGGCTGGCTGCTGAGCTGTTCAAAGAACGGAAGGCAAGGGAGGCAGGAGACGAAGGAGGGAATCATTATTGCTGTTCGCACCACAAAGCCAATTTGAGGCTCCCAGGTGTGGGAGAGAAATGTAAGCATAATCAAAGCATACTGGTAGCAGCGCACACATAGAACTCTGCCTGCTTTGGTCATATTGGTTTAGGCACAATTGCTATGTGTTCCATGAACGAAAAGGGGTAGTTGTTCCATTCCCATTGAGTAAGTAGAGAACTAGCAATAAACAGATTAAGCAATAGAAGGGTTGAGAAGTTTATCCAAGAGTAGAACCTTTAGGAAACCTTGAGATGAACATTATAGCCATTGGTTTTGGAGATGGATATCTGAAGGAATGCCTTTTCACATGTCAATTGGAATTGGGACATGTATTCATATTGTCTATGGCAGTGGTTCTCAACCTTCCTAATGCTGCGACCCTTTAATATAGTCCCTCATGTTGTGGTGACCCCCAACCCTAACAATTATCCATTTCACAGATTGAGAACACTGATGCAGAGAGTCTTAGGTGACCCCTGTGAAAGGGTCGTTCGACCCCCAAAGGGGTCGCGACTTACAGGTTGAGAACCACTGGTCTATGGGGCCCTATCACTGGAAGATAAGTGGATGGCAACCCTTTACAAAGTCTTATCAGTGCTGGGACCAAGACTTTGGAACTCCTGCCTTGACAGGAAGCTTCTTGATACCTTCTCATGTATCTTCTTTGATACCAAGCAGTCAGTATTATTCAGGAGGAAGGTTTGTAACCCCTGCTTTTCTTCTGTTAGCATTTATTTGATGTTTAAGCTTTGATATGTGAATTTTTTATTTGTTTTAATCAATATTGTTAGCTTTTATAGATACATAGTTAGAAATATTTTAAATAAATGAAAATGAACAAAAATCCATGGATGGAGGTAATGAATCTAGTTTGTACAATGAATGTTGACTTGGGTGTCAGCCGCATGGCATTATTCATTTGACTTCTACAGATAAGCTGATTCTATTTGATGCCCAAGGTTAGAGTGATTGCAGTGAATACATACTAGAACAATGCTATTTATGGCCCCTTCTGCACATGCAAAATAATGCGTTTTCAAACCACTTTCACAACTGTTTGCAAGTGGATTTTGCCATTCCGCACAGCTTCAAAGAGCATTGAAAGCAGTTTGAAAGTGCATTATTCTGCATGTGTGGAATGAGCCTATGTGAATCTATCCTGATTATGCTATTAAGGTGAGTGTCAACTCAGAAGTGATGTTAGGAGACCTGTGAATAAGCTCCCAAGCAGTAGGGCCCCAGTTCAGACCATGGCGATGATGCTGAAAAGGAAGGGGGATTGAGCCTTCCTCTGCTGGCCTGAAATGGTGCTAACTGGCCCTATTAGGGTAAGCCTACAGATATTTATAAGGAGGAGGGGGCATCCAACCATTTTCCTTGGAGCTCTTCAGTTGGAGGAAGAGCCATCTAAATAGGAGAATGTCTTCAAAGTTTGCTCAGTGGAGTGATGGGGCAAGAGCAGCATCCATTCCTGTGTTTTTCTCAGGATCCATATTTTTACCCCAATGAGTTATGCACACCAGTGGCATGTCGTGGCTAAAAGTGTCCTGTGGTTTTATGCACTCTTCTCTCTCTCTCTCTTGTGCATTTTCTTTCCTTCTCACCTATGTCATGCTTTGTCTCAGAGGCAGATGGCATACTCTGCTTCCAGAAGGTTCAGACTCTGGTATCTCCAGATAGGATCCCGGATGGTAGGAGTGAACTTTCTCTGCCTTTCCCTAGAGTGCAACCCCAAATCAGAGCAAAGGACACTGAGCTAAATGAGCCAACTGTCTGACACAGTAGAGGACAGTTTAATACATTCCTGTGCAGGTAATAATGCTGGTCTACCTAACAGGGCTGTTGTGATATATGTGAAGATCATTCAGGGGGCAGAAGAGTTTGGAATGTTTGATACACTTCAGGTAAATGTTAGACATTATTGTGCTTTGCTAGGAAAATATCCATCATGTGCCATTCAGGGCACTTGGACAGGACTTATGTATTACAAGGATGTAATTCAACCCCATGCCAGGCTACCAGTTTTGAGAATCCTATTATAGCATAGCTTCCAAATGCAGGCCACTGCTTTTCCCCATAGGGAGGAATGTAAAAGGGCCTTTCCCCACTTACCTTAAGCCCCGCGTTACTTGAGGATCTTGCAGATGCCCGGGCGCATGCCAGGGATGCCGCGCACTGAGAGCAGCCTCAGCAGCGTGCAGCACAGGGTGGATCGGGGTGAGTGGGGAAACGCCCTAAAAAAGATGGACAGGAGGCCATCTTTGGGATTGAGAGGCTGTTTCTTCCCCCTGGTGACTCCTAAACCCAAACAGTCTGATCTTGTTGGCATTAACTGAACACATTAACAAGCCTAATACAGAATCAGACCCTTTGAGTCAACCAGGTCAATATTGTCTATGTAAACTGACAATGGTTCTCTTGGGTCTCAAGCACAGGTCTTTCATATTACCTATGATGGCCTCATCCATTCAACTGGGGATACTGGGGATTGAACCTGGGATGATGCAGTGGTTAAGAACAGGCAGATGTAGTGGTTAACAGCAGGTGGATTCTAATCTGGAGAACCTGAGATTGCAAATGCCTTAGCAAACCAGGTGCTCGGAAGCAGCAGCAGCAGCAGGCCATTGCTTTCACACCCTGCATGTGAGCTCCCGAAGGCACCTGGTGGGCCACTGCGAGTAGCAGAGTGCTGGACTAGATGGACTCTGGTCTGATCCAGCAGGCTCTTTCTTATGTTCTTAACTGGGTTTGATTCCCCACTCCTCCACCTGAGTGGCAGAGGCTTATCTGGTGAACCAGATGTGTTTCCACACTCCTACATTTCTGCTGGGTGACCTTGGGCTAGTCAGAACCCTCTCAGCCCCGCCTACCTCACAAGGTATCTGTTGTGGGGAGAGGAAGGGGAAGCAGTTTGTAAGCCACATCGAGTCTCCTTACAGGAAAGAAAGGTGGGGTATAAATCCAAACTCTTCTTCTTCTTAGGTATGCCAAGCAGAAGTACTACCACTGAGTCACAGCCCCTCCCCAAGATCCCACGCAGACACTCTCCCCCAGCCCTGCAGTGTGAGACCCTTTGAACTGGAGATGTAAGGCAGTGCTTCTGAGACCTTTGGCATGCAGAGCATTTGCTCAGCCACTCAGCCGTGTCTGGGAGAGAGCGCCTCTGCTGACATGTGCACTTCACTCTAAATACACAACACAGAAACCAGCCCTGAGGGTATCATTACAGCTTTACTTAACTGATTAATTTTATGCAGATCCCTATTAATTTGACCTCCAAGGAAGTTGTGCATACAAATCAATGGGCAAGCTTTCGGGAGTGTGCTCTGCGTAAACTGCGGGCACGCTTGAGAAGTTCAGAAATCCTCTTGGAGAGGCAGCAGGGCTCCCTGTGACTTATCTGCATGGCTGTCCAGCAGTTAATGTGGGAAGGAAGTGATGTGCTACAATTTGGCTTTCTATCTATTAAGTGCAATTCTGTCCTAACTTCCCGGCAGCAACTATGGTTCTGTCTTCCCCATTTTATCCTCATAATGTTATGTAGGTGACACTGCGAGTAACTGACTGACCCATGATCACCCAGTGAATTTCATAGCAGTGCAGATTTGAACCCAGGTCCTCCAGTCCTAGTTTAACCAAATTCCCTGCCTTCTCTCAGCCAGAGTATACGAGTGTGCACAGGAAGAAAGCTGGCTCTCTTCACTCGCTCCAGCTAGTCTCAGAAGCCGCCTTGTCTCCCGTATCAGTAAAGCAGTTGAGGCTGGGAAAATGTTATTCCTACAGACACAAAGCTCTACATTCTGGCCCTACAGACAGACACAGTGCTAGTATTTAGCGCCTCAAAGCTCTTCATGCTAATTTCAGTTCTTTGTTTTACTGAAAAATTCCCTGCCCTCTCTCAGCCAGAGTATCCGAGTGTGCACAGGAAGAAAGCAAACTTTTAAAATCACTTAAAAAAAAAAAAAGCAAACACAAAAAAGATTGCAATTGTTTTTTTTTTAAAAAAAACCTTAGTGAAAAATACATTTTTCAACCCCAGACAAAATCAGGTAAAAGCCAGAACAAACTGGAACATTTTCACCATATGCCTGAAACAGAAGGGTGGGCTCCACAGAATGGCTGTGTGAAGGGAGTTCTTATAACTATCAGGTTGCCAACAGGCCTGGAGAAAAACACTCTTCCTGTTTGAGTGTGTGTGTAAGTCACTGGCAACATGACAAGCAATCCCTTGAGGTTTTCAAGGCAAGTAATCAAGCAGAGGGGGGGCGGGGTTGCCACTGTCTTTCTGTACAAAATTTTCCTTCGGTGGTCTCCCATCCAAATACTAACCCGAGCTGACCCTACTTAGCTTGTAAGACCTGACAAGATCAGCCTTTACTATGCCATTCCACATGCCCCTGTCTCTTTAACATAGGCTTAATGTGTGGAAATGGGCAGGTGAAACTGTTCAGATAAGTAAGTAACCTGACCTGGTGAAGAACATTCCACTAAGCCTCTGTTAAAGAGACAGAGCATTTCTTCCCTCCAGGCAGTTGGCAACCCCCTACAACATCCCTGCCAAACAAGCCTGTGTTGTATGACAGATGAGGAGGCTGAGAGGACAGTCATTTTGCTGTGGCCACTTTATGAGCGTATGACTCAGGACAGAACGGGGGAATCTGCCAGCTCACACTCTGAAGTTTGCCAGGCTGGAGCATCATTGATCCTGGGCCCAACTCTGGAAAAACTCATGCCATAGCAGTGTCTCTTCAGAGGCTCCCAGCATCCTCCCAGAAAGTTCCAAGAATCAGCAATCTTAAGGCTTACGGGGAAATGCTGGAGTTCTTGAGACTACAATGCCAGGGAAGCGCCCTGCGCAAGTCTTTGAGCCGCAGAAGAGCACCGATGCGCTCTTGTCCTTCTCCTGTTCTTCCTGAGAGGAAGAAAACTTTGCCTCCTTTGGTTGTTCTGCCTGAGCCTGCTTTGTCACACAAGCGCGGCTTCGTCGCTGGAGCACATGCAATCAGAAGCCGGAGCAATCTTGGAGCATCTCCCTCCGGGAGGTATTTTCATATCTGTGTGGCAAAGATGAGAAACAGAAGGGCTTACCTGTTGGGAGAAGAGAGAGACCTTGGATAAGATCTTCCACTCAAGACTGGCAGCTCTGGCAGAAGAGCATCCCTTGCGGTCCTCAGCTTGCTCGCATACCCCAAGCCTCACTCCTCTCCCCTGCTTTGTGGTCTGGCCACTGGAGCTGAGGCACACAGGCTCTTAAAAGCCAGAAGCGCCCGGAGTGCAGACACACGCATGCTTTTCTGAGGCTGGCTGGCTGCAAGTTCAGGGGAAAGCCGCCAAATTAGCTTCAGGTTCCCCCGCTCTGCAAGCTCAGGGGTCTCAGGAAGGTGCCGCTCCGAATGTGGCAGCTCTGCCTGCACTAGACAAGACTGAGCTTTGCCAAAGATTCCCACTCTTTTGTGACGACAGAGGCTGAAAAGAGAGAGGGAGGGAGAGAAGGAGGGGAGCACTCGGCTGTGACATCCCATTCGGTGACAAGAGGGAGGAGAGGAAGGCTCAGTTCAGCACACACAAAAAGGTTTGGGATGTGTGGGACCTTTAATACCCAAGCAGGCAGCTCCTCAGATCTGAAAGCAGTGAGCTGCTTACTGTCTCATCTTTTTTGCTGCAAAAAAATTGTGTGTTGCAAGACAGCGCGAGACAGATGGAATGAATGAAAGGGACAGTGAATGAATTTGGGAGGGGACCAGCCTGAAAGAGAGGCAGCATGCCATGAATGTCCAGTGCTTGGGTCCAGAGCTCATCCCAGCTATGAGTGGACTCATCTCAGACACCTCTTGTTTTGGTTGTTGTGGGCTTTCCGGGCTGTGTGGCCGTGGTCTGATAAATCTTGTTCCTAATGTGGCTAGCATCTTCAGAGGTGTGTTACACACTTCTCTCCGTGATACACCTCTGAAGATGCCAGCCACAGATGCAGGCAAAACATTAGGAACGAGATCTACCAGACCACGGCCACACAGCCCGGAAAGCCCACAACAACCAGTTGATTCTGGCCATGAAAACCTTCCACAATGCCTCTTGCTTTCTTAGCCTCAGTTTTCCTAGCTGGAAAATGGGCATACCCCTCTGTAGGCTTGATGGGCTGAAAAAGGGTGTGTGGCTCTTCAAAAATGTTGTGTGTGTGATTAGTTAAGGCCTCCGAGGTCAGTCCTACTTATAAAGCCAGGCCAAAAAGACTTCTCAAGGAATCTCTGAGGCAGGTCCCTCAAAGCTTTGCAGCTGAAAGGGCAGATATCCGTTTCAACCAACTGATGGCAAAAATCAGCCATCCGTCTTGTCCTTCCCTTCATCTACCAGGTGGGTTGTCTGTCGTTTTAATATTTAAAAGTGCTGTGCAACCATTTATTGGTTCCTTTGGGAGGTTTTTTTTTAAAAGGAAATATTTTAAAGTGCAAAATGACTCCAGGGATTGAGTGAAAAATGTTTCTTGGGAGGCAGCGGATTAGCACCAGCTTCTCTTTAAAATATGCAAAGCAATTCCTCCCCCCCCCCCCCTTGAATTCTTTTCAGGATGGAATGTTTGCAGAGCGATCCTGCCATGCTAAAAATGCAACATCTGCCTTCCCCCATAATCTAGCCTTGAATGGATCCAGCCCAAAGCCCTCAACGCCTTCCCTTCACAGCATTTCATGATACAGTGGCATTGGCACCCAATGAGAGAGTGACCCATTCTCACAGCAGGAATGCTTATGCTGTCAGTAGGTCTCTTCTAAAATATGCAGGACGCTCTGTGATTTGAACGTTATTCATCTTCCTACCAAATAATGCCAGTGGTGGCAGTTAAACACAAATCATAATGTAAACAATGGAATGCATTTCAAAACCTAAGGGGAATTGCAGCGGTTGCTCCCAGATCTTTGCAATCTGATAACAAGAAGAGAGAGTGGAAATAACACTGCCATTATAATGCCTCCGGTAGGTCTTTAGTGCAGTCCTTTTCGAATACGTTTGGTTGCTCACTCTCACAAAATTATTGCCTAGCGCTAGTTGAAAGTGCAGAAAACAGCAGGCCACCATGATCAAGGGATTGGAATAGCTTCCTTGTAAACAAAGGCTGAAGAGACAGGCTTGGCCAAAGAGACATTCTGAAAATGGTCAGATAAATGGCATATGGTGTGGAGAAAGTCACTAGTGAGAACTTGTTCTGGTGTCACCGAGTGAAGTTGCTGGACAGTCAACAGACTAAAGAAAGCACATACTAAAAAAAATAGCCTGGGGAACTTTCTGTCGGAAGATGATACTGCTACCCAGTTTGATGGCTTTCAAAGGGAACTGGACATAATGATGGCGGGGAGAGGTCTTATCACTGGCGATTAGCAGGGGCTTCTGAAGGCCAGCTGTAATTGGATAAACTAAGAGATTGGTTTGGTCTCTCTGCCCCTGAGTGTGGGCTTGGCTGGATGTCTGGTTGGCTGTGGTGGAAAACAAAGTGCTAGACCAGATGGATCTTTTGTCTGCAGGTTTCATATGTTCCGAGGAGAAAATGCAGGAGATGGGACAGACGAGGGAGGGAGGGAGGTAAGCTAATGTCTACTTTGAAATGATGGAGCTCCGGAAAGGTGTATGTGGAGCTCCGGTTTGAACCAAGAGAGATGTGGCTCCACATTGGTGTTGTGGGAAGGAGTTCCAGGCTTGATGGGCAACAAAGCAGAAAGAAATAAAAGCTTGCCCCATTTGAGTAACAGCGAACTATTTGGTCAAACTACTCTCCCTCTGACCAAGCATGCAGCCATTTCAATTTATGTGGCGCTTCATGTTTGTCCTGAAAACATTTCATGCGTGGGGAACCAAAGATGGTAGACGGTGATGTCCCCAAGGCTTAGTACTTAGTCACTTGGACAAAGGCAAGGGTCCCCTCCGCCAAGGTTTCCTGGCCAAATCTTGTGCTTTAGTCTATTCATTTCAATGGGGCTGAAGCAAGAAGATCTTGATGGATTATAACTAAAGTGTTATAGTCAGTGTGTGGCTCAGTGGCAGAGCAGGTGCTTTGCATGTGGAAGGTCTCAGGTTTGATCCGTGGCATCTCCGGTTACCAGCTCTCATAACATCTATTGGGAAAGACTCTTCTCTGCTTGAGGCTCTTAGAAAGCTGTTGCCACTGAAAGCAGACAGCGGTGAGCTACCTGGGCCAATTGCCCGACTCCATATAAGGCAGCTTTAAACACCATATCTAAAGTGTCACATCATATATATGGTCCTCTGACTTAATTTTATTAGCATATTAGGTTGAAGTAAAGAAACTTAAACAAACGCCCAAGGGCGAGGCTCTGTGTTTGTTGAGTAGCAGGCTTCACAATGCTTCATCTACAAAACAACCAATACTGGAAGAAGCCACGAATAAAACGTGGCCACCAGGGGGCACAGGAGTCAGCCAAACATTTCTGTGCTTGTGCCTGAAAGAGTACAGAGCTGTCCTGGTACATTCTGAAGGCGAGTATTGATTCATCTTTGGAGCACAAAGATAAGATGTACGATGAATTACAAAGGCAAGATGATACACAGAATCCTTGGGGAATAAATTAAGGTGAAGCTCCCCCTGGTGAACACCCCTAAATTGATTTTCAGAAGTGTAAAAGGGGAGTTGATTTTTTACTAGGGACCGAACCAGCTTTGAAGAGAGTTGAGAAGAGATGCTAAATCAGCTTCGAAAAGAACATGTACATCAGTCACTGATGTTACAGCTCACAACATCTTCTGCCCCCCTTCAGTTCTCCACACTGGTCCCCCACCCCCAGTAACAGCAATATATTTTCAGGGCAGGCTGTGGCTAAGGAGAAAGTGTGGGACTTTTTACCTTGGATTTTTTGCACTGGGTAAGATCCCTGGTCCCGTCTGGCCAAGAATCCAAGAGTCCCGTCTGGCCAAGAATCCATTTCTTGAACAATTCTTGGTTCTTCCTCATATTGTCAATGCTTAACCACAACAGCCCTGATTTATAGGGGAGAACTGGGAAGTGGAAATGGCTCAGGGGAAAGCCAACCTTACCAGCACCCAAAGCACAGTGAGCCAGCACTGTGCTGTATCCACTCAGCTCCGATTAGGCCAGCAGTATCCACAAAGAGTGAGGCTCGCCCACCCCCTCCTCCTGCCCTGCCACCAAGAGGCAACTGGTGATTGTGGCTGGGGCTAGCGGGTTCCAGTTAAGCCACGCTTGCAGACCTACTGGGACCTTTTTCTTAGCTGCTTTAACCAGTAATTGACTGGTTAACAGATAAATCCATTATAGCCTGTGTGGTGTAATGGTTAAGGGCAGGTGGATTCTAATCTGGAGAACTGGGTTTTATTCCCCACTCCTCCACCTGAGTGGCAGAGGCTTATCTGGTGAACCAGATGAGTTTATGCACTCCTACATTCCTGCTAAATGACCTCGGGCTAGTCACAGTTTTTCGGAACTCTCTCAGCTCCACCAACCTCACAAGGTGTCTGTTGTGGGGAGAGGAAGGGAAAGGAGCTGGTAAGCCACCTTGCGTCTCCTTACAGGAGAGAAAGGTGGGACTCCTCCTCCTTCTGTCAGGAGCTGACACCTGGCCCCTGCCCTGGCTGCTCATGTTGAGGACAGCCAGGGGCCTGACTTACCCACGATGAAAGCTGGGTGGGAGAGAGAGGTGGCTGCGAACCAGGCAGATAGCTCCAGCAGAATAGATGGCCAAGAGCCAGGCAAGAGCAGGGAGGGGCCTGGTCACAAGGCAAAGTTGAACCTGCACTGGGAAAGCCAGGATGGAAAAAGCTAAGAAGCAGCCCTGACCAGCCAGGGGTCTGCAACCTGCGGCTCTCCAGATGTTCATGGACTACAATTCCCATCAGCCCCTGCAAGCACGGCCAAGTGGTAGGGCTGATGGGAACTGTAGTCCATGAACATCTGGAGAGCCGCAGGATGCAGACCCCTGAAAGGGCAGGGCAGCCAAGCAGGAAGGAAGGTTTCCCTTTCCTTTGATAGCCTCCCAGGTGGAGCAGGTAGAAGGGCATTGGATACAGGCCAGGTGGGGGTGAGTGAGACCAGGGAATTCTAATAAAAGGGAAGGCCACTCACCCAGCTGGAAAGGAAAAGAACAACTGAGTTACAGAAAGCCAGTCCTAGGATGGAAGAAGTCTTGGGTCGTGCGAAGTCTTCTCCTTTCCTTTTGGAATCCTCTGGGAGGTTGGCTGAGCTCAAACCAAGCAACGGAAGGCAGCAAGCCCAGGTGGGAGAGGAGAAGATTCCCAAGATTCCCGTCATTATAACAATATGTCAATTACAGTTGTGTTAAAATTTTTCAAAAAGTCCTGGGAGTGGCATGGGGGGAAATGGCTGCAATATGTCAGGACTGGGGAAAATCATGAGTTTCCCACTCATGTAGCAGACAGCTTGGTTTGGCTTCAATGTTGGACCAAATGTTGCAACAAAAGAGTTTGAGAAAGGTTGCAAAAAAGACAAAATCCAGGTGGGTTGACACTGCAATAAAGTGTGCATGTGTGGGAGTAGGGGAGAGGAACGCTTCGAACAAATCATCCGAACCAAATAACACATGTGTGAAGTGACCCCACTCACAGATCTTTGACTCCCTTATCTATTGCCACCAAGATGCACTTAACTGCCCCTCCTTGAATTCTATGAAGGAAAAATGTTTACTTTTCACTACATTGTGCCCATCTCCCTCCACCAAGGGGTGATGGAAGGAAACACTCAAGAAATGTTGTTGATTTCTTTGTTCTTTCTGACCTTGATCTTGCAACATCTCCCCCAATGTGAAGCTAAACAAACCTCCACATTCAGGTCATTTCCCCACTTACCATCGACCACCTTTGCTGTGCGCTACTCTCAGCACACGTCATTTGTGATGCGCTCCCAGGCTTCCCCACGGCGCCGTTTTGAGGAGCGCCAGGAATGATGCGTGCTGAAGGGGCGCAAAAGCGGCAGCGTCGGGGTGGCTGTATTTTCGCCACCCCTGTAGTGGGAGTGCCGCGGGACCCCACGCTACTTGGCGAGAGTAGCGCGCAGCAGATGGTAAGTGGGGAAACGACCTCAGAACCATTAAACCTCTCAGTACCTGTGTCCAGAGGCAACATCAGGGGAACATGGTCCTTTGTGCCCTGTTGTTGGCCATCTGCAATACCTGGTTGGCCACTGTTCGCTTGGATTCCTGTAGCACCCTAGAGACCAACAGGATTTTCGGGGTATTAGCTTTTGAGAGTCAAGGCCTGAAGGGAGTGTTGACTCTTGAAAACGTATACCTTGAAAATGATGTTGGTCTGCAGGCTGCTACAGGGCTCAAACCTACCTGTTCTGCTACAGTCCAACATGGCTACCCATAAAGTGTCATGATTGGCCAGTGTGTGAGGCAGGATGCTGTACTAGATGCTGGATTAGATGGGCTACTGTTCTGAGCCAGCAAGGCTCTTCTTATCTTCCATGGATGAAGGGGATCTAAGTAGATCCTTGGATTTAAGCATGTATCTTCCCCAACCACATAGTAAGAGGAGAGAATGAAATCCTCCCTGCACCTGATGTTTACTTTGCCACAGGTGAAACCCTCCTTTTCTCCTTGCTGTAGTGATGGAGCTGAGCTGAAGGCCAATTATACGCTGCTGCTCTGCTGTGCAGTGAAGGAATGTTTCTGTACAGAGATTTCTGTACAGACGCACTCACACTTACAGTGCCGCTGATCCTGGAAGCCCTGTGCTTATCGAGAGTGGGGAAGCCTAGTTTCCTCTTGCTTAGGGGTTTTGTTTCTGTGACAGCCAGTGTGGGTGAGAGCCAGCGTGGTGTAGTGGTTAAGAGCAGGGGCACTGTAATCTGGAGAACCAGGTTGAATTCCCCACTCTGCCACTTGAGCTGTGGAGGCTTATCTGGTGAACCAGATTAGCTTGTGCACTCACATGCCATCTGGGTGACTTTGGGCTAGTCACAGTTTTTCGGAGCTCTCTCAGTCCTATTCACCTCACAGGGTGTTTGTTGTGGGGAGGGGGAGGAGACAGAGGAGATTGTAAGCCCCCTTGAGCCTCCTTACAGGAGAGAAAGAGGGGATTGTCATGCCCCCACAGAGGCTTTTGTTATTTTCCCATTAAGCTTTAGTTTCCTCATAGTTAGCATGGTTTTACTTCATTGTTAAGTCTTCTAAGGGAGGGTATTTTAGTTAGCCCCTGTCCCTTTAAGACATTTCCCAACAGGCAGTTTCCTTTCTTTACCCAGCAATCCCCTGTTTTAGTTCTACACAGTGAGGTGTCAAGGGTAGTTGGAGACCGGAATATTCGTGATGTCCATACTGAAAGAACTGAAAGGAAGCAAGACACAGTGGACTTTCTTGAAAGCAACCAAGAGAAGACACAGTCTACAGCTTCAAAGCTGCTCAAGACAAGCAAGTACTCTGACTTAGATAGACCCAAGGGAGGAGTTAGGATCTTTTTTCTCTCAAGTAATCAACCCATTGTAAGAACTGTTGAACCTGGCTTGTGTCTCCAACCACTGTCCTAGCCAAGTACAGGGCACCTCAAACAGATTCACTTGGGGGGCAGAACAGGGATAATAATCCAAACTCTCTTCTTCAAACTCTTCTTCTGGGTCACTCCCCCATCAAAGCCAAGAATGAAGATTCCCAATGTAATATCGAGCTGCCGATTCCCCCCAAAAGACAAAAAGAATACTATCATACTGCATAATATCGATATAAAGAGTAACAATATTATATTGAAAGGGCTAAACAACCCAAAAACAGCAACCTTCATTCTTGGCTTGGACGGAGGAGCAGCCCAACCCAGAAGTGCAGGCAGGCAAGCCACCTCCTTGCATGTAAACCAGGAAACGTGAAGAGACCCACTGCAAAGGCACTGTGGGGTGAGGAAATGTGTGGGAAGCACTCCATGCTTAATGGATTGAAGAGAAAAGCCGCCGCAGAGGAGGAAGTGCAGAGAGCTGTGTCATGGGCAGGTGGTTGGTTTTGGGCCCCTCACCCTCCTGCCTTTCTTTTACTGTCCAACCTGGACTCCTACCCCTTCTTGCGATGCAACTGCAGATGGCCCATGTGTGTGTCACACAACCATGACCCATTTGATTCTCTGCAAGTAACATGTTTAAAATTCTAAAGGCCTTTCATTTCAAACGCTCAAAGAGTCAATATTAGCAAAGATCCTTGCCTGAAAGAGATTCTGTGCCAGCTAGATGGATCTGGTGCAGTTTCCCACTGGGAAAGTTCCTGAAGATAGATATTGGATAATGAGAAAAAGCAGCCTGGACAACTGTGCTTCTTGAACTGGAAGTAGGGGTGGGTAGCGTGGTGGCCAAGTTTGCAGATGATACCAAATTATGTAGGGTGGTGAGAACCACAAAGGATTGCGAGGAGCTCCAAGCGGACCTTGATAAATTAGGTGAGTGGGCTAAGAAATGGCAAATGCAGTTCAATGTAGCAAAATGCAAAGTGATGCACATAGGGGCAAAAAATCCAAACTTCACATACACGCTACAGGGGTCAGTGCTATCAGTCTACAGACCAGGAAAGGAGATTTGGAAGCGTCTTGGTTGATAGTTCCAATGGGAATGTCAACTCAATGTATGTGCAGCTGTGAAAAAAGGCAAACTCTATGCTGGGGATAATTAGAGGAAAGGAATTGAGAATAAAACTGCAAAGATTGTCATGCCCTTATATAGAAAGCAGTGAATGCGACCCGTACTTGGAAGTACTGTGTCCAGTTCTGGTAGCCGCATCTCCAAAAAAAGGATATTGAGGAGATAAGAAAAAAGAAAGTGCAGAGGAAGGGCAACCTTGAGGGATGATTGAGGACACTGGAGCACCTTCCTTATGAGGAAAAGGCTGCAGCGTTTGGGACTGCTTTAGTTTGGAGAGGAGAGGCGTCTGAGGGGGGGGATATGATTGAAGTCTATAAAAATTGTATGCATGGGGTAGAAAATGTTGACAGAGAAAATTTTTCTCTCTTTCTCCACAATACTAGAACCAGGGGGCATTCATCTGAAAATGCTGGGGAAGAATTAGAACTAATAAAGGAAACACTTCTTCACGCATAGCGTGTGATTGGTGTTTGGAATATGCTGCCACAGGGAGGTGGTGATGGCCCACTAACCTGGATAGCTTTAAAAGGGGCTTGGACAGATTTATGGAGGAGAAGTCGATTTATGGCTACCAATCTTGATCCTCTTTGATCTGAGATTGCAAATGCCTTAACAGTCCAGGTGCTCGGGAGCAACAGCCGCAGAAGGCCATTGCTTTCACATCCTACATGTGAACTCCCAAAGGCACCTGGTGGGCCACTGCGAGTAGCAGAGAGCTGGACTAGATGGACTCTGGTCTGATCCAGCTGGCTTGTTCTTATGTTCTTATGTTGACCCCTCCTGACTCCGCAAACTCCTGACCCACCATCTTGTCCCAATGCATCCTAAGCCTGACCTGACATTCCATGTAGAATGCTCCAATGCACAGAATTGCAAAAGAGAGACAGCAATTTTTCAACAAAACATGCTTTGGTGCATGATAAACTGCATAGGCTCTGGCCCAGGAACAAGGCCCACGTGTGGAAATGCTAGAACACCATGTGAGCTGAATCCATGAAAGCTTTTGTTGACTTCAGAGTAGAACAAGCGCATGGTTAGGATGACTGCAGGAGACTCCGATACAAAAGGGCAGCGCTTTCCTCCAAGGGTTTGGTTAATGTCACCAAGAGGTTTTGGGATGTTTGATCCAACTGCTCGGCAAGGCGGCCAGTGACTTGAAGCAAATGATCCATCATCCGTAAGTGTTCCTGCAACCTAAGCAGAGTAGAAAGAGCATACATTATCTTTGCTGAAAGCTCAGATTTGCCTGCAAAATTGAGTGGGCACCAGCATATAGAGTTGCAAATTCTTATTTTTTCCAAAAAAAAATCAATTATCTCGGAAATTCGACTAATTCAAATTTGATTGGAAAAGAGAAAGTGTATATCTGCAACTGATTTCTCTCACAGCATTCTCAGTTACAGGCCATATTGAATTATAAAGGGTGAAATGGAAGAGAGAATAGGAAGGATGGTTTCAGAGGATTGAATCTGACCAAGGAATGCTTGCCAAAACCTCTAACAGCAAGTTTTTGTTGGCAAAAGTCATCTCAACATTTTACAGATGCATTAGAACAGAGTCTAGGCATCTTCAAGAATCAACATATTCAAAACTTATCAGTGCTGGGGGAAGTCTGGGCTTAGAGATATGACAACAGATTTCTTCCCAATACAGGACTGGTTCAGATGCATGTGAACTTACTGCTCATTTTCTAAACATGAACCCTCCAGTGGACATGACCAGGCATGAGAAGGAAGCAAAGAAGAATCACAGAATCATAAAGTTGGAAGAGACCCCAAGGTTCATCAAGTCCAACCCCCTGCAATGCAGGAACACATAATTAAAGCACTCCTGACAGATGGCCATCCAGCCTCTGTTCAAAAACTCCCAAGGAAGGAGACTCCACCACACTCAGAGGTAGTGCATTCCACTGTCCAACAGCCCTTACTGTCAGGATGCTTTTCCTGATGTTTAGGTGGAATCTCTTTTCCTTCACCTTGAACCCATTTCTCCTGGTCCTTGTCTCTGAAGTAGCAGAAAACAAGCTTGCTTCCTCATCAACATGACGTCCCTTCAAATATCTAAACATGGCTATCATGTCCCCCCTTAACCTTCTCTTCACCAGCTCGCTAAGTCTCTCCTCCCAGGGAAGAAGCTCCCCTAAGTCTCTTCCCTGTCAGGGAAGAAGAAGTTTAGATTTATCCCCCCTTTTTCTCCTGTAAGGAGACTCAAGGGGGCTTACAAGCTCCTTTCCCCTCCTCTCCACACAATAGGCACCTTGTGAGGTAGGTGGGACTGAATGAGTTTTGAGAGAACTGTGACAAACCCAAGGTCCCCCAGCAGGAATGTAGGAGTCAGGAAACACATCTGGCTCACCAGAAAAGTCTCCAGTACTCATGTGGAGGAGTGGGGAATCAACCTGGCTCTCCAGATTAGAGTCCACCTGCTCTTAACCACTACACCACACTGGCTCTTGTGCTTAGCCCCTCTGCAACTAGTAAGTAGATTGCTGTGCTAGGAAAATGGCTGCCAACTTTTCAGGAAGAGAATTTTTTTAAAGTCCTGACCGATCTCAGGGCCAGTGGTCAAACAAAATAGCAGGGAAGGTGTTTATGCTGGTTTGACATCCCTCGTGCATTTTTCTGAATTTAAAAATTATTTTAGCTGTGATTATTTTGAATATGTGTACATTTTCACATGCATATATGCTGGTTAATGCTTGGTGGCAAACGCGAGTGCATGCTCAAAGAATTTTTGTGATGTTTTTCTGTGTTCTCGTTCTCTTCCACAGCGGCATTGGCAGGAAGGCAGCATCAATGGCTGGGAAGGAGGAGGCTGCAGCGGTCAGGCCCTGGCATTACCCGTGTGCCAACTGTGGATTTACAAAGGGAACACCAGTCCATTTTCCAATCCCTTCTTTATCAAATTTGGGAAGGGCCGAGCGAATGGGCACAAGGCAGCAATTTAATCATGGCAGTAGGCCCCTCTGACGTTTTTGCCATAATTCATGTTTTCATTGCTTAATGCACACGTCAGTGAATGCTGGCAGCCCCACCGAAAACCACATTAACAAGACCTGAAGTTAACTGCCACCACTACCTTGTTTACTGTATTAAATAACGTGCAACAAAGCAGTATATAGTCAAAAGGATGGATAGTTTTGGGGAGAATTACATGGTAGCATTTAAATTCCAAAGTGGTAGCTGCATTTGGCTACTCCGGCCAAAATAATAACAACCTTGTGTAACCTTTAAGAGGAACATGTTTATCACAGCAGAAGTTTTGTGAGCCAAAGTTCACTGTGGCTATTGCAGGGCTGCTTTTGCAAGGGGCAGAGAGGCTCTTTAACTGGTTTTCTCACTGAAAAAAAACCCACCCCAAAACTGCCTTTACCACCACTTTTATGGGTTCCCATAAAAGCAGACCAAAAGACTGCAATTGCAGAAGTGTTTTTTGAGAGACTCCAGAACTAACAGTAGTGTGTGTGTTCCCAACATGTTGCTAGAGGAGGTTTGGGTGCTGCTTAAGTTACGAAAAGAAAGCTGCCGTGGATCCCTGCCATGGGCCTAGGTTTGCCACCCCAGTTGGCATTGCATTGTGGGATGAGCCAATGTTTCTTAGGGTGTTAGGGTCAGTAAAGAGTAGTGTTGAGAAATTTGGACTGGATCTGGAAAGTTCTTGGAACCAATATGCTGTGAATCTCACCGGCTGACCATGAATCTGTCACTTTCTCTCACACAGCCTCACCCATCCCACCTAACTTGGTAGCCTATTGGGAAGGGGGTGTGGTTGAGGATATTTTTCACTACTCAGAAGTAGCTCTCATTATACAAAAAGCAATTGACTCCGGGCTTATTCAAATCCTGAGCATTTCTTTAGAAAGCAAGAAAGGGTGTAGACAAAAAATGGACCTAAAGTGTCAGAAAGGGTACCCCCCCCCCCCAGTGCAAAAGGATGGGACAACACAACACATGACAGCCACAAGGTAGGATCTGGGGATCCCCTGGAATCACACCTCATCTTTAGACTACACAGGCCAGTTCCCCTGGAGGAAATGGATGCTTTGGAGGGTGGAATCTGTGGCATAGAACCCCACCGAGGTCCTTGTCCTCCCCCACTCTACCCCCAAAGCTCCAGGATTCACCAACCTGGATCTTGCCATGCTATCCACACACACACGCACCCATTCCCAGCCAGGGCCAGATCTAGAGGGACAAGTGGGTACCTGCCAGTGGTGGGATTCAGCAGGTTTGCACCACTTCGGCAGAACTGGTTGTTAAAATGGTGCTTGTCAACAACCGGTTGTTAAATTATTTGAATCCCAACACTGGCACCTGCCCTGGACAACATTCAGAGGGAAGCAGCATCAGCAGCAGATTATATGCATAAAAATAGTTATATAATATTTTGGGGGAGTGTCAATTTGCCCTTTTGCCCCCCCCCTTTTCAAATAAAATGTGTTTCGAGCCCTTTCCCTCACCAGTGGCCAGGGGGCATCTGGCAACCCTAGACAATAGTGGCCCAGGCCCAGGGAATAACATAATCAAACAAGACAGAGGCTTTTGACCAGGAACAGGATGCCTGCAGATGCTCCAGAGCTAGAAGCACATCAGATTCTATAAGGGAAGCATTATACTAAAGCACAACAGTCTGGACAATTCTCCTGCACAAACTTCACAGACTGTGAAGGAGAGAAAAGATTATCCCCCCCCCCCCCCCAGGGAAGTCTGTAGCCGCGTCCTTCCCAGATCGCTGCAGCTGAGCAATTGGCTCCTCAGACCTACAACAAACTCCCCCACCCCCACCCCACCCCGCCGTACGTGAGCTGTTCTCTCCTGCAAGCTGAGTAACAAAACGTGACAACTACATGTTACAAGGACAGAAAAATGTACACTAAGCCTGCAGTGTCGATGCTGGGATCAGCAGAGTGGGTTTTTGCTGATTCCGAGGGGTTTCTCCTGGGAAAATCACGTTGCTCAGGTTTAGTTTCACATCTGAGTAGTAATTTGGCTGGCATTCTCGGGGTTATACAACCCAGCTACTAATTGTGTGCGTTTTAGGAGTGCCGAGTCCTAGGGAGGAGAAAGTCTGTTAATTCTTTGCCTTCTGGACTTTTTCCTGGCCCTCCTTCTCCTGAACCCACTGTCCTTGAAAACCCCAGCACCGTCCTCTATTTTAATCCTAGAACTTTGACTTCATCCAATGAAATAGATTGGCAGTAGGTTATGGTGACTGGAAAACAAAATGGTGCTCCAACACAATACCAGTGGAACTCCTTGCCACAGGAGGTGGGGAAGGATTGACGTTTGAATAGTTTCTAAACAAAATTCAAGTGGTGGAGGTCTGTTTCTGACCATGAGCCATGATGGTTAAATGGAATCTCCCTATTTAAAGTTCATGTACCCCCAAATGTCCAATGCTGGAGACAAACAAAAGTGAATGTTAAAATCCTTCACTTTCAAGTTGCAGAGGTGATGGGCACCACTCGTCTGCTAAGATTTTTTTTGTACCAACTTGCATCTACTTCAAAACATCTCTTCCTCAAAGCAAAGAGCCAAACCTGGCTTTCCTCCACTAGAAGAAGAGTTTGAATTTATATCCCACTTCTCTCTCCTGTAGGGAGTCTCAAAGTGGCTCACACACTCCTTCCCTTCCTCTCCCCACAATAAATACCCTGTGGGGCAAGTGGGGCTGAGAGAGTTCGGAGAAAACTGTGGGTAGCCCAAGGTCATCCAGCAGGCTTCATGTGTAGGAGCAGCAGGGGCGTAATGAGGCAGCCCTGGGCAAACTGTAGCCCTGGGCAAAACCTGTTGGATGCCCCCCCCCCCCCATGGGCGGCCACTCCACCACGACCAAATTTTTTTTTTGCACCAGGACATTGGTGCCTACAGGGGGTGAAATTTTTAGACATATCAGCACCAATATTTCAGCATATCATCAGGAGACTGTCCTTATGCTACTCCCCAAGTTTGGTGAGGTTTGGTTCAAGGAGTCCAAAGTTATGGACTCCCAAAGGGGGTGCCCCATCATCTCCAGATGATACCCTGAAATTTTGGTGCCGATACATCCAAAAATGCACCCCTGCAGGAACATCCTAGAAATTTGCCCAAGAATCTTTGTTCTGCATTGAGTTTACTGCATTGCTGTCAATGGGGGTTGCAGGCTGTGGGGGCACATTTCTGAAGGCACAGTCTCCAAACTTTCAGGGTCTCATCAGGAGACTGCCCTAATGATACCCCCCCAGCTTTGGTGCAGTTTGGTTCAGGGGGGCCAAAGTTATGGACCCTCAAAACTGTAGCCCCCATCTCCCATTGGAAACAATGGGGGATAGGGGCACCCCCTTTGGGAGTCCCTAACTTTGGACTCCCTGAACCAAACCTCACCAAACCTGGGGGGTAGCATAAGGACAGTCTCCTGATGATACGCTGAAATTTTGGTGCCGCTAGCCTAAAAACTGCGCCCCCTGCAGGCCAAAAATGGAAAACCACTAAAATACCCAAAAACGAACCCAGCATTTTGATGCCCCCCACAAGGTGATGCCCTGGGCAGCTGCCCACCTTGCCCAATGGGCATTATGCCAGTGAGGAGCAGGGAAACAAATCTAGTTCACCAGGGAAACAAATCTAGTCCATTGCTCATACGGAGGAGTAGGAAATCAAGCCCAGTTCTCCAGATTAGAGTCCACTTTCTCTTAATCACCACACCATGCTGGCTCTCACTAGCAAGAGCTCAGGAGACACCTTTGTGTCTGTTGGGGGCTCCGTTTGAACATAAGAACATAAGAAAAGCCATGCTGGATCAAACCAAGGCCCATCAAGTCTGCATAACGAATAGAACTACTGGCCAAATCTGTTCCTGCCACAAGGTCCCCATGAGGACCCGTGCAGCTGCAAACACTGCCTACATCAATGAGTCCTGCAAACAGCAGTTCCTCTAAAAGCAACACCTACTTCTTTTTTTCATCTGCCACATGAGGATGATCGTCCTCTTGGATGTGATCTTCAAGTTCCCTCAAGAACTTCTGGAGGATCTCATGAAGCTCTGAGTTGGTGTCTCTTATACCTGGCAGCAGCTCAGAAACAATGTCCTGATATCTGGACTGACTGGCCTCTGAAGCAGCCGCAGCCTGAAGGTTCGTCAAGATGCTGCCACAGTCCTGCAACAGAGTCTTCAGATGGTCCAGGTCTTCTTGAGAGGCTGGCGGGGATGCTGGGACAGTGGGTGGGCAAGCACTGCCAGACCAAGGGATGTGGAAGCTGAAATCACAAGTGTCTGGATTCACTCCATGCTCCTCTGGGGTTTTCCTTGCTTGCTCTGAAGTGGCATCTTCCGTAACCTCCTCTGCCTTGCTTGGGGCCAAGTGGAAGGATGTAAAAACACTTAGCCCAAGCAGTACAGTCCAGGTATAGAGTTGTCTTGAGAGGATCTAGAAAGAAACCAATATGACTTAATATCTCGGAGCAGTTGCTAGTTCCTAAGATTTCCCAGGCCAAGCCTGGCTGGGTGGGGTGGAGGTGGAGGGGCAGCAGTGCCAAGCCTAAATTTATCCTTCAAAATCCAGTCCTGCCCCAACCTTCTTCAGATGCATCTGGTCCCTCTAGTATACATACAATTCAGTGCAGATGCACATACATTAAAGTGCCAGGTAATGCATAGCCTGCTATGTCGTCTATTTATGAGACATTTTTAAGTAATGGCTGGAGGAAATGGCAGCTTCCAAGAGCAGATTCTGTGACATATAGGTGGGTAAGGTTGCCTACAGAATATTGT